>NC_056074.1:25553035-26153816 GCF_016772045.2 Ovis aries | reverse complement strand
ACTAGAGAGGAGACCCTGCTCGCCGCAACTAGAGAGAGCCCACTCGCAGCGACAAAGACTCAGCGCGACTAAAAACTAATAATCAAATAATAAAAAAGAGTCCATCTCCATTAAAAAAAAAAATGTGCTCAGTGAATAACAAATGAACAAGTAAATGAATGAACAAGTAAACAAATAACAAATGAATGAATGAATGAGGATATATAAACTGAAAAAAATTATATGCAGCAGGAGGTTGTACATCATCCAGTGGGAGTCAGCACAGGATGGAGGCATCAAGAGGTCAGGGGTCGACAGGAAGGGAGGGGACCTGGCAGAAAGGCAGGGAGGACATCCAAATAGAATGCCCCTGTCTCTCTGCACCCTGGAACCCTGGACCCCATCTGCGTCAACCTCAGCTACCCGGGAACAGAGAGTTTCATCAACAGGGAGACTTGCACTATTTCATAAACTTTCTTTAAATTAAAATCAGGCAACACACACACATACACATATACCCCACAGACATCTTCGTCGCTGAAAAGTTGCTCCCTATAAAATAAAAGAAGCTGTTTAAATGTCTTCCTTCCAAGCTAGCCCCACAGAGCTGGAGCTGAGAATACATTAGCCTTTAATGAAGTGAGACTCTCATCTTCCAGGAGACACCTCATTTAGCGCAATTGTTTCAGAGCCATTACAGAAAGACAATTACAAGGAAGCGGGGAGAGTAATTGGAAATGCTGGCAGGAGTTGGGCGAAATGATAATAAATAAAAATATTCAACCTAATAAGCTTCCAGGAGGGGGTGGGATGAAGAAAATCAACATAATTAGAACTGAACCTTAGCAAGGAAAAACAGACAGCAGGGTGGCAAGTGCTCAACTCGTACAGGAAGAAAGAAGAAGTCACACACAGCCCGTGATCATGCCAGGGCCGTGGGCCACTGGTCCCTCCGGAAGCTGCTGGAGGGAGGGGGTTGCACCTGCAGCTCAGAAGCACTGGGGGCTTTGAGGATTCTGGTCCTGGCTGAATAACCACCTGAGGTGGAGAAAGCAGGCCCAGCCTGTGCCCCAGGGTCTTCTGTGTGTGGATCCCAGGGAGGAGCCAAGAGCCCTGATTCAGCCACTGACTATCTCCCCATTCTGCAACCCTGGCCAAGAGGCCCCCGGCTTCTGTTCCTAAGAGGAGGGAGGCCAGCTGTCAGATCTATCAGTGTCCGTCTTCTCGAAGGCTATCTCCCTCTACTGATGGGGGTTCCCTCCAAACTCACCCCTTATCTGATAGGTCCCTGCTTGTCTTCTGAAATTTCAACACAGAAGACTGGAAGTTGAGCTGAGAGACAGCCTAAGCATCTTCTGTACAAAAATCTTTCCTGGTCCCATTCTATCTCCCCATCCCACCCTCATGGGAGAGCTATCACTCCCAGCTTGCACCAAACTCTGACCACACCCACGGGGCGGGGGGTAGCAGGGCCCCTAGAACGCAACTATGTTGGTTGATGGGTTCTGCCCTCCCTAAAATACCAACATACCAACTGTCTAGAGCATCTGCTGAGGAAATGGTAAGATTCCACAGGACCCATGACTGAAAAATAAATAAATAAATAAAAGAAACATTTCAAAAGAGGAATATAAATAACCTGAGATCAGAGACCTCAGATTTGTCACCCAGGACCTGACTCACAACCTGATGCCCAGTAGGCATTGCTGCTCAGTCGCTATGTCATGTCAGACTCTTTGCAACCCCATGGACTGCAGCACTGCCAGACTTCCCTGTCCTTCACTATCTTCTGGAGTTTGCTCAGATTCATGTCCACTGAGTCAGAGATGCTACCTAACCTCTCATCCTCTGCCGGCCTCTATACTTATTTTTTGTTGTTATATAATGGACCCCAGGTAAATATATCAAGCATACTCTCTGAGAGCAGACATTTGAGGATTAAATTAAAGTCAAATTTTAAAACTTTAAAAGACTCTCAGATGTCTCAATTTAAAGAAATAGTATTCAAGCCCCATGTAATTTACTGAATGTCTGCCATTCTCCAGGCCCTATGGAGTCACTGCCACATGTCACTGCTGAAGAGGGTCCCCAAATTACTGTCCCTAAGGAGTTTGCCCTCCAGTGAGATTCAGGCTGTAAAGCTTTAGGCATGATATGGGGCCATGCTAGAGGACAGGACATTTGTCCGGAGACACTGGCACGTATGCATTGAACTCATGTCCTGGACAGTGGGCCAGGGGCCCAAGTCCAAGGTCTTCAGACATGTTTACAATTCTATCAGTAAAAAATGTTTAATATACCTCAGTACCTACATATATGAACATGCATGTGTGGGAGAGTATATATAAAGCCTACTGCTCTGCCAGGACATGAAGTTTAATATACCTCAGTAGCTACATATATGAACATGCATGTGTGGGAGAGTATATATAAAGCCTACTGCTCTGCCAGGAAAATGAAATGTCTTATGGAGCATATTCAAAAATAGAAATCTGGACAGGATGAGATAAAATATCCATATAAACAAAGGGCTTCCCAGGTGGCGCTAGTGGTAAAGAACCAGTGCAGGAGACATAAGAACCGCTAGTTCAGTCCCTGGGTCGAGAAGATTCCCCTGCAGGAGGGCATGGCAACCCACTCCATATTCTTGCTTGGAGAATCCCATGGACAGAGGTGCTTGGTGAGCTACAGACCACAGTGTCGCAAAGAGTCGAACACGAGTGAAGCAACTTAGCACGCACATAGCCCAGAAACAAAGCTGTACTATTATCTTCTCTTATGCCAATGGCCCATCTTGCTCACTCTGGTTTGGAGACTCTGCGTGCAGAGTATCAGGGTCTGGGACCTGACAGTCCTGCCATAGAGAAGTAATTCCAGTCTGCTCAGTACACCAAACAGAATTTAACACCTGATTTTCTTTTGCGGGCTGTAGCCTCCAGTTTCCAGTACTTGGTGACAAATGAGCCTCCAGCTCCTTTAGAATCATGGGGCAGAAAAGTGAAAGCAGAGGATGGGGAGAACCCAGACACCCCCATCTCTGAGACAGACCAGGAGTAATCCTGTTCATTTGGCAGACACGTGCAATAAATTCAGAATGTGCCAGGCGCCAGGCCACATGGAGTGAGGGCGACAGCAGCGTCAGCTATGTGCCCTGTTCTGACATATCTCCATGGAGAAGGGCTGACAGGTATACCCAGGATGCAGGCAGACTCTGGTCAGTGTCCCCAGGCTCTCGGGAAGGGAGACACTGCTTGCGTTCCCCTGAGGGCTCTGGAAGAGGTGGTGTGGGACTGGGGAGGAAGGGCAGGCTTTGGCTGAGCAGGGAGGACTTTTCAGGAAGAGGAAATGCCCGTGGCAAAGACACAGGGGCAATAAATCAATGGGCGCATTCTTCTCTGCCATTCTCAGCTCCATCTGGAGATCCCATATCCTGAGGCCGGTGAAAGGGAGAGAATACTTATAGAATTGCATATAAAAGGGACAGGGACGTGCTCTCAGACCAAACACCCTGGAAACTAGAGAGCCAGGCGTGCTGCCATGACACGCTCCATTCAAACATGCCGGTGGTTCATCCAACAAAATAAGCACTTATTGAGAACCAGAGGCTAACGGGAGGGGAAAGCATTCTAATCACTGGCATTCTCCTCTACGAGGGATGAACTGAGCAGGACCTGGCCTGCCGCGAGGTAGAACAAATGAGTCCTAGGGTCTCTGCTAGTTCTAGGATGCTGCATACATCCCTTCAAGAGCCCAGCATCCCTAGTAGAAGCATAATGAAAATATGATGTGATTAATAGTCACAGAAGACTTCCCAGGTGGCTCAGCGGTTGAGAATCTTCCTGTAAAGCAGGAGATGTAAGTTGGATGCCTGGTTCGGGACGATCCCCTGGAGAAGGAAATGGCAATCCACTCCAGTATTCTTGCCTGGAAAATCCCATGAACATAGGAGCCTGGCAGGCTACAGTCCATGGGGTCGAAAAGACTCGTACATGACTGAGTGACTAAACAACAGTAGTCTCAGAAAGATGCCCAGCATGCACCAGGAGCCCAAGGAGGATAAACCCTAGCTGAGATGTGGTCGCAGACCTACTGATCATCAAGAACCTGAGCTCTAACCAGGTAAGCGAGAGGGATGGAGGGCACTTCAAGGCAGAGGTGACCTTGTGTAGAAGCCGAGAGGCAGGTAAGGGTGCCGAAATCCCCAGTCCTGCTGGCGATGGCGGATTGTCTCGGGATCTGGCAAAGCCAAGAAAGCAGCGGCCATCGGGGCTCTGGGGAGGAGACAGGAACCCCAGGGATCACTCCCAGGCTGACCCTGCCAGGCCTAGAACTGGGCACCACACACAGTGGTGCTTAATAAATGTGTGTTGATTGTAGATTGTCATTTCTAGGAAGTACGTAGGCCGGGATAAGCAGTTCATTCTTATAAAGCCCCAGGCAGGGCCACATGCTGAGATGCATTTATTAAAGTCTTCTGATGAGAGAGGGAGGGAGGGAAGAGAAGCGGGAGGGTGAGGAGCTGAGATAGGGGCTGCCCAGCCTTGGCTCAGTAGAGCCCCTGGCCCCTTGTATCCAGTTCAGAGTCTAGAGGGGAAAGTAGAGCTGAGCCATGAAGAACGGAAAACAAGAGTGCTCTGCTTTGCAGAAGTAGGGTCAAGCATGCCTACTATTTCCTTTGATTTTCCCAAAGATCTTGTCAGTTCAGTTCAGTTCAGTCGCTCAGTCGTGTCCGACTCTTTGCGACCCCATGAATCGCAGCACGCCAGGCCTCCCTGTTCATCACCATCTCCCGGAGTTCACTCAGACTCACATCCATCGAGTCCGTGATGCCATCCAGCCATCTCATCCTGGGTCGTCCCCTTCTCCTCCTGCCCCCAATCTCTCCCAGCATCAGAGTCTTTTCCAATGAGTCAACTCTTCGCATGAAGTGGCCAAAGTACTGGAGTTTCAGCTTTAGCATCATTCCTTCCAAAGAAATCCCAGGGCTGATCTCCTTCAGAATGGACTGGTTGGATCTCCTTGCAGTCCAAGGGACCCTCAAGAGTCTTCTCCAACACCACAGTTCAAAAGCATCAATTCTTCAGCGCTTAGGCTTCTTCACAGTCCAACTCTCACATCCATACATGACCACAGGAAAAACCATAGCCTTGCCTAGATGGACCTTAGTCGGCAAAGTAATGTCTCTGCTTTTGAATATACTATCTAGGTTGGCCATAACTTTTCTTCCAAGGAGTAAGCGTCTTTTAATTTCATGGCTGCAGTCACCATCTACAGTGATTTTGGAGCCCCCCCAAAATAAAGTCTGACACTGTTTCCACTGTTTCCCCCATCTATTTCCCATGAAGTGATGGGACCGGATGCCATGATCTTCGTTTTCTGAATGTTGAGCTTTAAGCCAACTTTTTTGCTCTCCTCTTTCACTTTCATCAAGAGGCTTTTAGTTCCTCTTCACTTTCTGCCATAAGGGTGGTGTCTGAGGGTCATATCATAAGGGTCACATCTGAGGTTATTGATATTTCTCCTGGCGATCTTGATTCCAGCTTGTGTTTCTTCCAGTCCAGTGTTCCTCATGATGTACTCTGCATATAAGTTAAATAAGCAGGGTGACAATATATAGCCTTGACGCACTCCTTTTCCTATTTGGAACCAGTCTGTTGTTCTATGTCCAGTTCTAACTGTTGCTTCCTGACCTGCATACAGATTTCTCAAGAGGCAGGTCAGGTGGTCTGTATTCCCATCTCTTGAAGAATTTTCCACAGTTTATTGTGATCCACACAGCCAAAGGCTTTGGCATAGTCAATAAAGCAGAAATAGATGTTTTTCTGGCACTCTCTTGCTTTTTCCATGATCCAGCGGATGTTGGCAATTTGATCTCTGGTTCCTCTGCCTTTTCTAAAACGTCAGGGAGTTCACGGTTCACATATTGCTGAAGCCTGGCTTGGAGAATTTTGAGATGAGATTTTCTTTTTCTTTAACAGATGGGGAAACTAAGGCTAAGACCTGGTCCTGTCTCTTTGGGGAAGAAGAGTGAGAGGGGACTGGAGTTTGAGTCCATTGCACCCTGGGCAGATGGGGAAGGGGGAGGTGAGCTGGACACCCGCGGGTGCACAGTCCAAGGTCTCGGGACCCCTCCAGGCTCCCCAGGTTCTACAGCCCCTGGACATCCCTAGGTAGAACTCGGTGCTGGTGCAGACCCGCTCTAGGTCAGACTTGGCCAGTAGCCCTCTAGAACCCAGGAGGTTCTTCATTGAAGGTGTCCAGAAGCATCCTTAGTAGACGAGTCCACAGCAGCCATCCATCCCATCCTCATCCTTGTTCCTTCTCCAGCTTTGACTTACACACTTTGTATTTAGAATGCCAGCACATTCTACAGAACCCCTGCAGCCTCCCCAGGCCCTGACATCACTACCCTGCCAGGAGGTAGGAGACCTAGTTTCCAGTACAGCCTCTACCACTAAACACTCAGTGGCCTTAGGCAAGGGGATGCCTCCTTTGAGCCTCAGTTTTCCAATTTAGTGCCAAAGAATTCAGTGATCTCTAAGTCCTTGAGCAACCCATGAGCCTCTTCCTCACTTCTTCTCCTTTTCCTCCCTGCCCCGCCCCACAAAAACCAGGAATCCCTTCTCTCAGATAAGTCACCATCGAAGCCCCTGGGCATCCCAGTTTATGTCACCTGAAGGCTCTTGATAGTCCCTTGGATGACAAGAAGATCAAACTAGTCAATCTGAAAGGAAATCAACACTGACTAGTCATTGGAATGACTCATGCTGAAGCTGAAGCTCCAATATTTTGGCCATCTGATGTGACGAACTGACTCCTTGGAAAAGACCCTGTTGCTGGGAAAGATTGAAGGCAGGAGGAGAAAGGGACAACAGAGGATGAGATGGTTGGATGGCATCACTGACTCGGTAGACGTGAGTTTGAGCAAGCTCTGGAAGTTGGTGATGGACCAGAAAGCCTGGTGTGTTCCAGTCCGTGGGGTCACTAAGAGTCAGACATGACTGAGTGACTGAACTGAACTGATAGTGATGACTGCTTGCCCATTACACATTTATCCAAATCCACAGAACAGAGTGAACCTTGTCGTTGACTATAGACTCCGAGTGATGATGTGGCAATGCAGGTTCCTCAGTTATAACAAAAAATTGAAGGCAAAGGAGAAGGGGGTGACGGAGGACAAGATGGTTGGATGGCGTCAACGACTCAATGGACATGAGTTTGAGCAAACTCTGGGAGACAGTTAAGGACAGGGAAGCCAGGCGTGCTGCAGTTCATGGGGTCACAAAGAGTCTGACACGACTTAGCAACTGAACAACAAATAGAGGCAGGCAGGTTAGGGCCAGGGGCCTCTGCACAGCCCAGCCAGGGTGTCCTGGCCAGGACATCTGGGGAGGGGGCAAGGTCCCTGACCCAAAGTCAGCTGCTTCATTCCCAAAAGGTGTCCTAGTGTGGCAGGAAGTACATACATCCTCTCCAGGGTCGTGTAGACCTGAGTTCACATCCCCTCCGCTCCTCTTTAGCTATGGACCAATGCTGAGTGTGTTGCCCACTCTGTCTGATTAAGCCCGGCTTTCTGATCTGTCCGGAGATCCCGTCTCAAAGGGCTGGGTGTGGGGGGAGGGTTATGACACGTAAATGCACTGAGCAGAAGCTATTCTTCTTCAGTGCCTCCTGGATTGGGATAACAGCAGGACCCCCAAAGTCCTCCACAGTCCTTGGGGTCACGAGGTATGGGGAACAGTGCCACCACCCACATGCAGCCAAGTCACCAAGGCTGAGCAGTTTCATGATGAAAACGCCCACCTTCCAGCAGCAAATGTCTCCTCCAGGGTGAAACCCAGGTGGGTCACTTCAATGTGATACAGTTGTTGTTGTTTTAATGAGTTTAGTTATAAAACAGCCACAGCGAATTCCTCCTGCTTCTGCAGGTACTGATACTTGGGCAGTTGGGGAGCATGCTAAGTCACTTCAGTCGTGTCCTACTCCTTGGTATCCATTGGATTGTAGCCTGTGAAGCTCCTTTGTCCATGGAATTCTCCAGGTAAGAATACTGGAGTGGATTGCTATTCCCTCCTATAGGGAATCTTCCCAACCCAGGGATCAAAACCCTGTCTCTTACGTCTCCTTCATTGGGTTTTTTACCACTAGCGCCACCTGGATCAGGGGCATTAATTAAACTCATCCAGCCTCCCCCCACAAGACCGGATGGTCCCCAAACCAGACACATCCCCTGCATGGCCCCCTGCCCCAGAAAGCGGCTCCTCCACCAGTGCCGGCCTGGAGATGGATCCGCCTTGTGGGCCAACCTCACAGGCACTCTGAGACGCCCACCCCCACACCCACCCCAAGCTAGCCTAATTCAGTCCTAAGTATTCTTAAGGTGCCTTCCCATTTCCCGCTGTAATAAATGGCACAGAATGCAAATGGAGGTGGATGTGGGACACAGATGTTTGCACTAATTTAATTGAGGGAACACCTTGGATTAAACACTTTGCAAAACACTCACAAATAGGTTCAGTGCATTCGGTAATGAAAAGCCTCCCAGCCCCCTGGCACTTGGCTGCGGCTGCCTGGGGGCTCTGGAAGGAGCGGTGCTGGGAGTGGGAGGGCATGGAGGAGAGGCCAGAGCAAGGTGGAGACAAGATGCCTCCAAACACAGGGAGAAGGCGCCGGAGCCAGGGACCTGGGAGGGCTTCCAGCAGATTCTTCACCAGCTGGGACTGACTTCACCAACAGACAGGATCTGGGGGTGCTGGGGATGGCGGTAGGCAGCACCTGCCTCCCCACATGGGTGGCGGCTCATCTCTGGGGAACGATGAAAGGCCGGTGCCTCCCTCCTCGAGACTCAGCCCCAGCACTAATGCCTCACTGCTCGTCTGGCTGATGGCCAGTCACCAGCCTGCATGGGATTGAGGACTCCAGGGACCCCAGGGAAGATCAGCCTACTTGACCCTTTGGACCTGAGAGTGGGGGGGGGGTGGCTCTCAGAGATTTGGGGGTTATTTACACAGCAGTGCTAATTTCTCTGAAGCTGCTTCTCCCTTACTTTCCCCTGCAGCTCAGAGTGTTTCAAAAGTTCAAATTCTGTGCGTCTACCAAGCCCCAAGCACTCCTTCACCTTTCACCTACCCATCCATCCACCCGCCCATCCATCCAACCACCCACCCATCCATCCACCCACCCACCCATCCATCCACCCACACACCCGTCCATCCATCCACCTGCCCATCCATCCACCCACCCATCAATCCATCCACCCACACACCCATCCATCCATCCACCCGCCCACCCATCCGTCCAACCACCCATCCGTCCATCCATCCATCCATCCATCCCCTACCTCTGGAACTACAGACATGAGTGACACCTGACATCTGCTCTGGAGGTGCGTGTTGTGTCCCAGGAGGCACACTTCACAGTCCTGGGTCCACATGATGAATGCCTTCAGGGAGGTAAACTTGGTAACCTGAGAGCCCAGGGACAGTGAAGCAACTTGGCATGACAGTGTCAAAAGACCAGAGGAGAAAAGAAGCGTTTACCTAGCAGAGGGAACAGCATATGCAAAAATAATGAACGTAGAAAGCCTGGCAGCAGCTGAGACTCAAGAGAGATCGTGTGTGTGGGTCCACACAGGTAGCACACAGGTAGCACCTGTGGGTCCACAGGTAGCACAAATGAAGATCTGCCCGCGCCATTTTCACCAGACCCCTTCTCCCATCCCAGCCCCAGAAAGTTCCCATAGTCGGGCCAATGTGGAATCAGCTCCTGTGATGCTTGCTCCATACGTCTCGAGAGTTCCAACAAGGTCTGGGTGATTTTACATTCCTGAAAACAGAATCCTTAATTTTCAAACACAATGATCACTTCAAGCGTAATAACCATTATAATAATAACCTCTTATACTTGCATAGTGCTTTATAGTTTATAAAACACTTTCATGTATCTCTTATAATCTTCCACCAACGACCCTTCGAGAAAGATAGAATAGGCACTATTAGTATTTTTGCTTTCTGGATGAGAAAATTAAATCCCAAGATCCCAGCTACCTAAAGAACAGAACTAGGACTCAAGTTCAAGACTTCCTGATAGCAAAGGGCATGCTTGCTGACTCATTCGCTCATTCAGTGCATCACGGAGTATCTGCTGAGCTCCTATTATGTACTGAAAAACCCTTCAGACTCAGAGCATAGACAGCATGGTAGGATGTTAAGATGACTGGAAGTCTCAATGAAGAGACAGAACTTTGGCACCAAGGGGGAAACATCAGGGCAAAAAGCAAAGCACTGAAACTCAGGAACAGAGGATAACATAGAGGACTATTTCAAACACTGCCCCCCCACACACACACACACCCTGCAGCCTGCACACACACAAGCAAGAGGCATATAGCCTTATCACATAGGAGGATATGAGCCATTTCTCCTCTACTGCCCTCATGCTTCCCAGCATGGACTGCAGACTCCTTTATCCTCACAGCCCCACTCCTAGCTGGGCAACAGACCAGAGCCAGCAGCCGGAGGCTGCCTGTGGGGCTTCAGCTTCACCCATCTCCCAGCACACCCACAGGTTCTCCCAGTGCAACAACCCAGGCATTCCAGCAAGGGGAGAGCCCAGGGTGTGACACACATCCAGGGCAGCTTAGGTTACAGTCAGGATGGGTAGACAGGATGGGATGGGATGGGATGGGATGGGATGGATAGAGAGACAGGTGGATGGATGGATGGATGGATGGATGGATGGAGAGAAGGATGGATGGATGGATGGATAGACAGGATGGGATGGGATGGGATGGGATGGGATGGGATGGGATGGATGGAGAGATAGGTGGACGGAGAGTTGGATGGATAGACAGGATGGGATGGGATGGGATGCGATGGGATGGATGGAGAGACAGGTGGATGGATGGATGGATGGATGGATGGAGAGAAGGATGGATGGATGGATGGATAGACAGGATGGGATGGGATGGGATGGGATGGATGGAGAGACAGGTGGATGGATGGATGGATGGATGGATAGACAGGATGGGATGGGATGGATGGAGAGACAGGTGGGTGGATGGATGGATGGATGGATGGATAGACAGGATGGGATGGGATGGGATGGGATGGGATGGATTGAGAGATAGGTGGATGGAGAGACGGATGGATGGATGGATGGATGAATGTGTGGATGGGTAAGTGGATGGAAAGATGGAGAAATGGATGGAAAGATGGATGGATGGATGGATGGGTTGGATGGGTAGATGCATGGGCTGGTTGGATGGCTGGCTGGCTGGATAGATGGGGAGGGAAGGCTGGGAAGCATAGGAGCTTTCACCTATCTAGAGCCTGCTGGGACCCTGCCATTCGGCCCAGTTACAGGAAAGCACTGCCTTACTCTCTGATGAGGACAGATAAGCCTCAGTGCCCTCTGCAAAAACAATATCCACCTCACAGGATCCATGTCAAAATGTACGACAAGAGATGCTGATGTACCCACTGCAGGGCCTGGCACACAGAGGGAATTAGGACCTTCCCACCCAGGAACTAAAGGTAATGGGTGAGCAAGTAACTCTGCAAAGCCCCTACAGAAGTCAGTCTCCTGTCTCCGCACCCCCATCACTCATCCTGGGGTTTGGAGGACTGAATGGAGCAAATCTCTCATCACTCCACCCTCTCCCCTTGGCTCATTCGTTCATTTTTCCATTCAACCAAACCTGTAGGGGCCTACTGTGGCCAGGCATGATTCTAGGTACTGGGATCAGGAGAAGAATCAGATTCAGTTCTTAACTTGGCTAGACAGACAGATACCTATGTTTGAGGTCCTGTGACAACATACAGGATGTGGAAGGACAGCACCCTTTCAGGAAAGGCAGGAAGCCCTGCCGATGGTAGTCAGAGAGGAGATGCGTAAGCTGGGCACTGCAGGAGGAGCAGGTCTATCCAGGCCGAGGAGATTCCAGATGGAGGGAGCAGCAAATGCAGAGGCACTGAGGTGCGAAGTTAGGCAGAGTATTTGGGGGAAACTGAACAACCTGGCATTCTTGGTACCCGGAGTAGGAGTGTCTGTAAGTGACGGGGAGGAGGGAGCTGCAAGGCGGGCAGGAGAGGAAGCTGGCAGGTAGACAGAGCTGAGTTGTGCGGCCCATGGCCAGCCAGGCCCAGGAAGCCACAGACTGTAAAGAATCCCTTGAGATGCGGGAGCTCAGGTGTGACGGGGGCACATGCTCACAACAGCATTTATTAAGCTCCAGCTGTTGCAGGCCCAGAGCTAGGCTCCTTCATATTCTGGGGGCTACCCCTGGCTGGCTCTGTCAAACATGAGTTTGACAAGGTTTTCTCCTCTTTGATTCATTCAGTTATCCCTGGAGAAATGGCCAATTTGGCCAACCTTCCTCTCTGAAGAGCCAGGCTGGCTGGCTAACAGCGGAGGCCAGGAGGGTGTTCCCACATCGCCACCATCACCAACCGCAGCTAGAGCCGCTAGAATCAGTGCCTGGAAGGCTCACAGAAGCTCCTGAGGATCGGGAAGAACTTGAGAAGGGATAATGTGGAGGTGACAGGAGCCACAGAGGAAGCAGACAGCAGGGAAATCCCTCAGGCTGGACAAAGATTTCTAAGTACCCATATACCCAGAGAATAGGAGAGAAAGGCCAAGCGGGTGGTGGCAGCCACTCTGTACTTCCAAACCCTTCTGGAAGCTTCTCCAGGCCTGCTCGCAGCAGGCAAGTTTACCCTCCCTCCCTTCCTCTTCTCCCCTCCCTCTGTCCCTCTTCCCAGCTCCTCTCCAGAAAGGTTTATGGAGAAGACTCCAGATAGCCCTGTCTCCTGCAGGCATAGTCACACCAACCGAAAGGAGATTTAATTAGCAAAATCTCGTTAGGCAAACGAAATTATCCGTAAGACAATACTCCTCTGGACAGGGGGTATGATTAAACAAAGCCATTAATTGAGAGAGTCGCTTTGGCAGCCCCCCTGGAAGCGTTCATCTCTGGGCCTGGCTCCACGGTGCCTCCTCGGGCCAGTGGAACAGACCCGGCCCCCTCTACCCGCCACACCCCCTCCCCACTCCATCTCTGCTCTTCCAGGACCCTTCCAGTTGGGGCTGCAGACCTCATAGCTCATCAGCGGCCTCTCTGTCGCCAGATTCCTGCTAAAGTGCCTTGATTGCATAACGTCTATTTGCATAATGTAAATTGCAATCTCCTAGCTCGGGAGGCAGGAATCACAGAACAGCCATTATTTTTTACCACTCCACAAAAATTCTACATTTAGAAAGCAGATTTGCAGCTCAGAAAGCCGTATAAATCTGAATCCGCCACCAACGCCATTAAATCACACCAATTAAGCCGGACCAACGAAGAGCCCCCTGTCACTGTTCTCTGCGCACTCAAGGACTCCCAGCCCAGATGGAGGCCATGGAAAACGGAGGCTGTTGGCGGCGGGGCTGGAGCTGAGTTGCAAAGGCAGGATGTTCTATCTTGTAAACTTTCAGACACACGCCCCGGGCACAGGTGCCCATCAAGACTTGGGCAGAGGACAGAGAAGCGATGGAAGCTGGCTACGTTATTTCTAAGCTCATAGCCTGATTTCTTGTGGGCACATTGTTTGAAGACTATTTATAGAGCAGGACACCTAGGTGGGGAAGAAGCCAGCACCTTCCTCAAAGAGAGAGGAGAGACTGCAGGAATTTCACACAAGGGTGCAAAGTCCAGACCTTCAGCATCTCTTTAACGACCTTTTTCTGTCTTTTCCCAAGTCCCCTCCAGCCAAGTGAGAGAAAACCAAGGGCAAATTCTGCTCAGACTGGGCTGGGCTGGGCCAGATTCTGAGCTCCCTCTAAGAGCTGTTTCCTAGGGGTCACTAGAGAGAGAGGGGCCAGTCGCAAGGTCCCCAGAGAGGAGCCTTTCCTCTGAGAACCGCTTCCCCATAGCCACATACCTGGTTACTCTTTTGCCTCTTTATTGCTCATTCAATATTCATCCGTCAAAGGGCAAGATGCTAATGTGTATTATTAAAATATCAATAGTTTATGAGTGAACTTTATGGAGAGTACAGTTAAAGGAAAGATGCTTGACCATTTCCGTCAGAAGCAATGGAAAGGAACAGTCTTTCCAACTCCACTTGTTCCCCTATGTACTGTGGGGAGGGGATGGCTGAACCATTACAGTGTATCTAATGTGTGCCAGGAATGGCCCTAAAGCTCATATATGCTGAATTTCATTTAGTCCCCAAGCCGCCCTGGGACGCGTGTACAATCCCATTTCCATTCCAGACGAGGAATCTGAACACCAAAGAGATGTGTCCAGAATCACAGAGGTTCTAAGTCATAGGGCTTAAACTTGAACCCCAGCTTTGGGCTTCACACCCGATGCTCCAATTGAGGCCTTGAAAATACAAATGGTCTTTTAGATTCTTATCTGTTTCCTTCACCTGCCCCAATTAAACATTGTTTCCTGACACAAGTTTAATGAAAGGGGAAAGGAGAGAAGAGGAAATCATTCCATGCTTTCACACAGACCCATGTCCACAGAGTCGGTCTCTGCTTTAGAGATGTCTAAGCCAGGTCAGTTTTCAGTCCAATCCCAAAGAAAGGCAACGCCAAAGAATGTTCAAACTGCCACACAACTGCACTCATCTCACACGCTAGCAAAGTAACGCTCAAAATTCTCCAAGCGAGGCTTCAACAGTACGTGAACTGAGAGCTTCTAGATATTCAAGCTGGATTTAGAAAAGGCAGAGGAACCAGAGATCAAATTGCCAACATCTGCTGGATCATCGAAAAAGCAAGAGAATTCCAGAAAAACATCTACTTCTCCTTTATTGACTATGCTAAAGCCTTTGACTGTGCAGATCACAACAAACTGTGGAAAAATCTTCAAGAGATGGGAATACCAGACTACCTGTCCAGCCTCCTGAGAAACCTGTATGCAGGTCAAGAAGCAACAGTCAGAAATACACATGGAACAACAGACTGGTTCCAAATCGGGAAAGAAGGACATCAGGGCTGTATACTGTCACCCTGATCATTTAACTTATATGCAGAGTACGTCATGTGAAATGCTGGACTGGATGAAGCACAAGCTGGAATCAAGACCTTTTAATCAACGTTGAGGGACTGGTCTGCCCAATACACAGGGTACTTTCTGAATCGACCCTGCTGGGCACTGATGTAGGAATTAATCATATGCTTCCCAGGGCCCCTGTATTTTGTCTTCTATTACAGTTTTATTACATCTGTCTTCCTCCCAGACCATAAGTTCCTTGTGGGCAGGAACAGTACCTTGCTTATTTAGTCATTCATCCAATCATCCATTTATTCCATTTATTATTAAGTTAATAATAATTGAGTGCATCATGCAGAGTACGATACACAGAGGACATCATGAGAAACGCTGGGCTGGACAAAGCACAAGCTGGAATCAAGATTGCCGGGAGAAATATCAATAACCTCAGATATGCAGAGGACACCACCCTTATGGCAGAAAGTGAAGAGGAACTGAAGTGCCTCTTGATGAAGGTGAAGGAGGAGAGTGAAAAAACTGGCTTAAAACTCAACATTCAAAAGACTAAAATCATGGCATCCGGTCCCACCACTCCATGGCAAATAGATGGAGAAACAATGGAAACAGTGACAGACTTTATTTTCTTTGGCTCCCAAATCACTGCAGATGATGACTGCAGCTGCGAAATTAAAAGGCGCTTGCCCCTTGAAAGAAAAGCTATGACCTAGACAGCATATTAAAAGGCAGAGACATTACTTTGTCAACAAAGGTCCATCTAGTCAAAGCTATGGTTTTTCCAGTAGTCCAGTAGTAGGATGTGAAAGCTGGATTATAAAGAAAGCTGAGTGCTGAAGAATTGATGTTTTTGAACTGTGGTGTTGGAGAAGACTCCTGAGAGTCTCCTGGACTGCAAGGCGATCCAACATGTCCATCCTAAAGGAAATCAGTCTTGAATATTCATTTGAAGGACGGATGCTGAAGCTGAAGCTCCTACTTTGGCCACCTAATGTGAAGAACTGACTGATTTGAAAAGACCCTGATCTGGGAAAGATTGAAGGCAGGAGGAGAAGGGGCCAACAGAGGATGAGATGGTTGGATGGCATCACCAAGTCAATGGACTTGAGTTTGAGCAAGCTCCGGGAGTTGGTGATGGACAGGGAAGCTTGGCGTGCTGCAGTCCATGGAGACACAAAAAGTTGGACACAACTGAGCAACTGAACTGAACTGAAGCCAGTTCCCATGAAATTAAAAGACACTTGCTCCTTGGAAGAAAAGCTATGACAAACATAGAAAGTATATTTAAAAAACAGAGACATTGCTTTCCAACAAAGGTCCCTATAGTCAAAGTTGTGGTTTTTCCAGTAGTAATGTACAGATGTGAGAACTGGACCATAAAGAAGGCTGAGCACCAAAGAATTGATGCTTTCAAATTGTGATGCTGGAGAAGGCTCTTGAGAGTTCCTTGGACTGCAATGAGATCAAACAAGCCAGTCTTAAAGAAAATCAATCCTAAATAGTCATTGAAAGGACTGATGGTGAAGCTGAAGCTCCAAAATTTTGGCTGCCTAATGGAAAAAGCCAGCTCATTGGAAAAGACCCTGATGCTGGGGAAGATCGAGGGCGGGGGAAGAAGCGGGTGACAGAGGATGAGATGGTTGGATGGCATCTTCGACTCAATGGACATGAGTTTGAGCAAACTCACTGAGGAGATGGTGAAGGACAGGGAAGCCTGGTGTGCTGCAGTGCATGAGGGTCACAAACAGCTGGACACAACTTAGTGACTGAACAACAACAAAGCCAGTTCCCAGAATCTTTTCTGCACGTTTGGAAGGTAAGGGAGGACTGAGGGTGACACTGGAGGTGAGGTCATCAGACTCCCCCTTTTACGGGAGAGTAAACTGGGTTCTTGGAGCCTTGGGATAAAGTGATTAAGGCTCTAGAATAGAGTCTTAAGTTTGATTTCAGGTCTGTGGCTAACTTACTGTATCCCTGACTAGGGTTCCTCTCTGGTGTCTGGACCTCTGCCCCCTTTCTGTAGGTACTACTGAGATAATAACAGCGTCTCATAAAGCAGTGTGAGGGTTTTAAGGAGAACGTGCTCATCACGTGCTGATCAGAGTGTCTAGCATATAGTAAGTGCTCAACTAACATAGTTATTAATATTAATATTAAGCCAACTTGTGGAAGACTTCAGATGCTCCCTCCAAACCTTTTCATCAAAACCATGCCCCTTTGCCCTCTCTTCCCTACGCCCTCCCTTTTGTCACTAGCCATTCTCATATCTCTGGAAAAACGAACTGGTTCTCCTTCAACCCTTCAGCTGCTTGAGTTCTGGTTGTAACCCCTTAAGTCAGGACAGGGCATCCGGAGGACTCAGATCCTCTTTCAAAACTTGGCTGCAACTGGCTCAGGAAAACAGCAAAGGACAGGGAGTCTGGGCCTCAGGGGTTCCGCCTCCCACAGGGTATGGTGTGTGTGTGTGTGTGTGTGTGTGTTGTATGAGTGAGTATGTGTGAGTGAATGTGTGTGAGAGTGTTATGTGTGTGAGTGAGTGTGAGTATGTGAGTGAATGTGTGTGAGAGTGTTATGTGTGTGAGTTGGAGTGTGTGTGTGACTGTGTGTTTGTGTGTGTGTGAGCGAGTGTGTGAGTGACTGTGCGTGAGAGTGTTGTATGTGTGAGTGAGTGTATGAAGGTGTGGGGACAAAGCAGACTGTGGCCTGCCCTGGGCCCTATCCAGGGATGGACCTCTTCATCCAATCTTTGGCCAAAGCCGAGTCTCCCAGCTTGGAAAGCCATGGAGTGGGGGGTGGGGGTAAGAGCTACACCCCAGGGAATGAAGGGCTCAAGGCTTGTGGAATCTGTGTCACAGGTCTAAGCCCCTCTCCAGACCTGGCACTTCAAGCTGTGGGCTGTAAACTGGAGCCCCTCTTGCTGAGAAGGACCATTGGGTAGAGGTTTCTACCAACTGCAGAGCCTCAACATCAGCATGTCCTCGGGGAATCCTGCCAGAAGGAGGAGCCTAGCCTTCCTGGGGGGCTTCAAGCACAGACATTGTGTGAGTTAAGAGACAGTCTGATTCTTGAAAGCAGAGGTTTCCTTAGCCTGCCTCAGGAGGCTGTGCTTTGCCACACCTGATGAACACTAGCCGTGGGTGTGTCCTCGCCAAAGACAGCTGCAATGACATATTACCCCCCCTCCACATTCTTCATTGAATGTGCTGTGGCTATTCTTCCTTTGAGACAGGATTAGGGGGTGTTCACATCCCTTTCTTTAAACCCAGGTGAGCCTTTGTGTCTGCCCCAAACAGAGGAACGTGTGGAAGTGATAGCAATGCTGCTAGACTTGGGCAGGCAGCCCCGTCCAGCTCCTGGCTCCTCTCGGGGGATGCTCCCTCAGAAAACCCATGTTATGAGGATGTCCAGGCCACGTGGAGAGGGTACATGGGTCTGATATCAGCTAACACCTCAGCTGACAGTCGGTATCCACCCGCAGAGTGACAAGCGAACAAGCCTTCCGATGATTCCAGCACTCAGCCTCTGCCCCCAAGGAGACCCCAGGCCCGTGGACCAGAGACAGTACCCCCCCCACCACCACTGTGCCCTGCTTGGACTCCTGACTCACAGAATAAATGAGCTCAATAAATGTTGTTAAGTCACTGAGTCTTGGGGTGGTTTGTAACATAGCCCTGGGAACTGGAACAGCACCCAAATTATGTTTGACTTTTCCTTTTCAAATCCAGCCCTCACTTCAGACTTTGAGACCATTCCCTTCTCTGCAGGCTCCCCTGCCTGGGGCAGCCTGAGCAAAAACCCTGCTCCCTGAAAGACCCTTTGAATCATCCCATTTCAGCATCCCGGGACCTGCAGATCCCGGCTCTGCCTCCGTACTCTGGGTGGGTCCCAGAGTGTCCCCGAGAGGGCGCTCCCCCGAGGCTGGGTGGTCCCAGGCCAGGCACCAGCTGACCTTAGGGATCCAGGCAGAATGTGTGCAGACCTAGTTCCCTTACTTGCCTGCTCGCACGAAGTTCACGCTCGGCTTGCTCCTCTCACACTTGACTTGACTTATGGGGTCCCTCTAACCTCCGCAGCGAGCAGGCATTGATTCTCACAAAGGTCATTATCTTCCTACCCTGGTTCCCCCCTCCCGCCTCCTCGGCTCCATCTCTGAGGTGGGTTTTCCTGGAACAGGAGGGAGGGAGGCACCCTTTCCCACCCCCGGGCCTGCGGATCGACCCCTCCGAGCGGGGGCTTGAGAGGGGGTGCCCTGGGAGCCGCACCCGTCAATCACGGAGGCACCGGCACGGCCTCACAGGCCATTAGGCGGAGGGCCGGCGCCCTGCTCACTCACCGGGCAGCCATCGGCAGGATGTTAGACGATCGCGGGGCAGCCATTCTTATGATTTATTCAAATACTCATTACAGTCAATCTATTTTTACACAGAGGTGAAGATGTGTGCTGATAACGGTTAATCATTTATAATTCCATGGACTCGTTGGGAGCCAATGTGCTATCAAAGTCGCAGCCGCTGCGGCCCGGGAGCCCCCGAAGCAGAGTGGGGAGGCTGCCCAGCCACAGGCCCTTCCACCTGACACTGCCTGAGCAGGGCCGGGATGGAGGGCACAGCTGGAAGTAAGGACCAGGGGACCCCAGACCAGTCTCCAGGAACTCAGCCTCATGAGGGCACTGTGCGGGCAGAGAGATACCCAGCAGACGGATAAGGCAAAGAAACCCAGAAGATGGAGAAACCACCTCTAGCTGGATCACCAAAGAAAGTTCCACTGAGCAGACTGGACAGGGGCCAGGACCTACAGATTAGAAGACTTCTGCCAAGTGGGAGAATCTGATGAGCAAATACACACTCATATAAGGTGCAGTGGTTCCTGGGCTGACCGGAGGGAGGCGACCAGCAGTATTTCCTTTTTCCTCCCTGGTGTCTCTCTAGAAACAACCAGACATAAAAGCAAGTGCGAGCTCTGAACTTGGCGCGGTTCCTCCTCCCACAGCCTCCCACGCTTAGCTCGCAGACCATAGTGGCTGGGGTCTGGCCTGGCCTTGCAAACTCAAGAATCTCCCTCTCCAGCACTCACGACACACAGAACACATCAGACCCACCATAATGCACAATCAATACAATCTAATTAAATAGGATGTTCTGTTACAGGGCCTCTTCGTCACATTCAGGCCTCATCTAATTACAGGTCCACCATATTTCACGTCCTGACCGGCTCATTGTCGAGCGCATCCCTCGCACAAGGCATGGTTGTGGAAGATCAGGTTCAGGGCTGGTCTTTAACCCATAACCTTATTGAGTTAGCTCAGAAAATGCCAATCAAAGTTACTCACAGTTCACAGTCCCTTTGCTGGTGAGCGGCATGGAGGTCGGCCTCAGAGTCCCACTCCAGTTTCAACCTGATAGTGAGAAAAGACATCTTTATAGACTGCGTGATTCAACACCTCCCCTCTAGGAGTCCCAGAGAAAAAGAAGCTCATGGCTGTGGGGTGCCCTGAGCTGAGCAAGGCAATGCTCATTTACCAATGCCTCTTGTCTGACCAAAGACCCTGGCAGAGGGGGACAGAATGGAGGAGCCCCTGGGAAAGCTTGAAATCCATATGGGGGAGCGGCCCAGACAAGCAAACACCACCACCAGTGCTGTGGTTTATGGCAGGATTACGGAAAGTGAAGAGTTCTGTCGGGTAAGAAGGGAGATGTTCGTGGGGAACAGTGATGGGGTGTGACTGATAAGATCAGAAAACATGATTGCTTTATCCTGGGATAAAGCAACAACAACAATAAAAATAAGAAAAACCCAGCACAGGGACTTCCCTGGTGGCCCAATGATTAAGAATCCACCTTGTAATTCAGGGGACTTAGGTTCAATCCCTAGTCAAGGAACTAAGACCCCTTATGCCTTGGAGCCACTAAGCCCGAGTGCCCCAACTCCTGAGCCCAAGTACCACAACTAGAGAGTCTGTGCACTGCAACGAAAAATCCCACATGACGGAGCGAAGATCCTGCATGTTGCAACTAAGACCCAGTACAGTCAAATAAATACATTTTTAAAAGAGAAAAAAAAAAAAAAAAAGCCAGCACATATTTATACCATCTACACTCACCCAGCCCAGCAGGAATAAAATTCATGAGTCCCATGATAAAAGTGCTGCCACGTCACTGGTGAAACAAGAATATCCATCAGATAAGATGAGAACATACATAAAGCGTGCTGAACTGTGGTGGAGACTAAAACTCCCTCTCTCTCCACAGAAACGGGGACTGTGAGAGCGGGAGGCTTCAGGGAAGCTTTCAGGGAGAGGGAGAACTTGACCGGGATCTTGGAGGATGGGTCAGGCAAGAGTCAGCTGGTGGAAGAAGACAGGGGGCATTCCAAGAAAGGGAGCAACCTGAGCAAGAATGATGGGGGGGAAAGCATGGGGTGTCTAGGGACGAGGCACAGGCTGCCCGCCTGAGACACTGGAGGAAGAATTAATGCTGAGTCAGCCAGCTGGGGCCAGAGCATCCCAGCTCGAGTGGCAGGTGGAGAGGTCAGGCTTGGGCTGGGAGCTCCTGGAGCCACGGAAGGTTTTCCTACAAAGAAATGTCATGAAAGAGAGGACCCTCCCCACCCCCACCACTCTGTAGTATTTCCTTTTAATTAAGAAGAGAGGCTTCCTGGAAAAGGTGGAGTTTCAGACAGGACATTCAGGAATGGAGTGTGATACAACGCTCTCTTGTTCATGATGACATCACTCAAGATGAGGCACTTCCTGGGGCTATCTACTAACATCTCCAGGACCAAGACTGCTGATTCATGGAGGTGCCTCAGAGACAAGACCAGACCACTGATGGCATGTGGCTGAGGACGAGGACTGCATTTATGAATCTGTTTAGCCCACAACGTGACAGGTTCTCACCAAGTGTCTGCTGCAGTGTTCAGAGGTGGACTCTGTTCATTCTAACCAGAACCTGAAAACCAGCTCCTAGCTGGCAATGGGCTCCAACTTGTAATCTTCTACACTATTGACACATTGCTGCTGAGCATATATGAACTCAAGACAGGAAGTTTCTTGATTGAACTGCATGCAGTGAGGATTTATCCCTGCCTCCTGGGACTGACTGTTGAGACACCAGAGACTTGGCAGGAAATAGGTTGGACTTGCAGTGCATGCGCTGCTCAGCTGGACAGGACAGCCACTCTGTTCGGGAGATGGATTCTGATGGACATGTGTTACAAAGCTTGGAACAAGTTGAAAGGATGGGCCAAAACTGAAAAGTCAATTTTTCCCGCGACCAGTTTTTATCTCTCACACAACAACCATATCTCTCACGACAACCATAAATGAAATAAATTTGAAAATAAAAAAATTCTTATTACAATCCTATCACTCTAAACCATCAAATTTTATACACTATGTCCATATGCAAATCCATTTTAGTTTTTTACTGAGTTGTAGAAAAAGATTTGACAAGAATAAATATACCAAATCCTACTCTTAACATTCAAAAGTCAATTGCAAAAGTCACACATTGGGAATTTCCCCGGTGGTCCAGGGGTTAAGAATATGCAGGGGACATGAGGTCGATTCCTGATCTGGGAAAATTTCACATGCCAAGGGGCAATGAAGCTTGTGTGCCACAACCACTGAAGTCCAAGCGTCTAGAGCCCGCATTCCACAACAAGAGCAGCCCCTGCTTGCCTCAACTAGAGAGAACCCATGCTTAGCAACAAAAACCCAGCACAGTCAAAAAAAAAAAAAAAAGAAATCACAGATTGGGGTGACCTGGTTTTTTGAAAAAGGGCAAGTGTTATTTGAGTTAAATGCAAGTTGAGGTAGAGCCCAGGGTGTGATATTGCTGCCAACCCCCTTACATTGATCTCAGTTGCCTTCAGTTCAGTTCAGTCGCTCAGTCATGTCCGACTCTTTGCAACCCCATGAATCTCAGCACGCCAGGCCTCCCTGTCCATCACCATCTCCTGGAGTTCACCCAGACTCAGTTGCCTTAATAGCTGTATGATAGGCAACCAAGAGAATGGTCCTCTCACTTTAGACTTATCGATCTACATTACTTTTAGATGCAGTTTTGACATCATATTTTAATAACTTTGACAGTGATAAGTAGAAGAGAGAGGTGAGCAAAGATGTCTAGTGGTCAAAGTACTGGCGGCTGCTGCTGCTAAGTTGCTTCAGTCGTGTCTGACTCTGTGCGACCCCACAGACAGCAGCTCACCAGGCTCCCCCGTTTAACAGTTTAGTAATTCAAAGCACAACCTCTGGAAGCAGACAGTACAGGTGTCTATCACAGCCCCACCGCTTCCTGGCAGTGGGCCCATGGGTAAGTTACTTAACTTCTCTGCATCTCAGTTTTTCATATGTTATTGTTCAGTCGCTAAGTCATGTTTGACTCTTTGCAACCTCACTGACTGTAGCACACCAGGCTCCTCAGTCCTTCACTATCTCCCAGAGTTTGCTCAGATTCATGTCCATTAAGTCAGTGATGCTATCTAACTATCTCATCCTCACCACATCCTTTTCCTTTTGCCTTCAATTTTTCACAGCATCAGGGTCATTTTCAATGAGTCAGCTCTTTGCATCAAGTAGTCAAGTATTGGGGCTTTAGCATCAGACTTTCCAATGAATATTCACAGTTGATTTCCTTCAGGATTGACTAGTTTGATCTTGTTTTAGTCCAAAGGGGCTCTCAAGAGTCTTCTCCAGTACCACAATTCAGAAGCATCAATTCTTCGGCACTCAGCCTTCTTTATGGTCCAACTCTCACATACATAAATGACTACCAGAAAAACCATAGCTTTGATTATACAGATCTTTGTTGGTAAAGTGATGTCTCTGCTTTCTAATTTGTCATGGGTTTCCCCATGGGCTTGGTTTGTCATGGGCTTCCCTGGTAGCTCAGCTGGTAAAGAATCTGCCTGAAATGCAGGAGACCCCAGTTTGATTTCTGGGTCAGGAAGATCCCCAGGAGAAGGGATAGGCTACCCACTCCAGAATTGTTGGGCTTCCCTGTTGGCTTAGATGGTAAATAATCCACCAGCAATGCAGGAGACCTGGATTTGATCCCTGAGTTGGGAAGATCCCCTGGAGGAGGGAATGGCAACCCACTGCAGTATTCTTGCCTGGAGAATCCCCATGGACAGAGGAGCCTGGCGGGCTACAGTCCAGGGGGTCACAGAGTCAGACATGACAGAGCACCTAAGCACAGCACAGCACAAGTTTGTCATAGCTTTCCTTCCAAGGAGCAAACATCTTAATTCCATGGTTGCAGTCACTGTTTGCAGTAATTTTGGAGTCCACGAAAATAAAATCTGTCACTGCTTCCATTTCCCCCCTTCTATATGCCGTGAAGTGATGGGACCAGATGCCATGATCTTTGTTTTTTAATGTTGAGTTTCAAGTTTTTTCACTGTCCTCTTTCACCTTCATCAAGAGGTTCTTCAGTTCCTCTTCACTTTCTGCCATTAGAGGTATCATCTGAATGTCTGAGGTTGCTGATATTTCTTCCAGCAATCTTGATTCCAGCTTGTGATTCATCAGTCCAGCATTTCGTATGATGTACTCTGCACATAAGATGAATAAGCAGGGTGACAATTTACAGCCTTGACATACTCTTTTCCCAATTTTGAACCAGTCCATTGTTTCATGTCCAGTTCTAACTGTTGCTTCTTGACCCACATACAGGTTTCTCAAGAGGCGGATAAGGTGGTCTGGTATTCCCATCTCTTTAAGAATTTTCCAGTTTGTTGTGGTCCACATAGTCAAAGCCTTTAGCATATTTAATGAAGCAGAAGTAGATGTTTCTCTGGAATTCCCATGCTTTCTCCATGAATGTTGGCAATTTGGTCTCTGCCTTTCCTAAACCCAGCTTATACATCTGGAAGTTCTCAGGTCACATACTACTGTAGCCTAGCTTGAAGAATTTTGGGCATAACCTAACTAGCATGTGAAATGAGCACAATTATATGAAGCTTCAACATTCTTTTGGATTGCCCTTCTTTGGGACTGGAATGAAAACTGACCTTTTCCAGTCCTGCGGCCACTGCTGAGTTTTCTAAATGTGCTGGCATATTGAGTGCAGCACTGTAACAGCATCATCTTTTAGGAGTTTGAAATAGCTCAGCTGGAATTTCATCACCTTCAGTAGCTTTATTTGTAGTAATGCTTCCTAAGGCCCACTTGACTTCATGTTCCAGGACGTCTGGCTCTAGGTGAGTGACCACACCATCATGGTTATTCAGGTCATTAAGACCTTTTTCATATAGTTTTTCTGTGTATTCTTGCCACCTCTTCTTAACCTCTTCTGCTTCTGGTAGGTGGCTTCTGTCCTCGCTATTGTGCCCATTCTTGCATAAAATGTTCCTTTGGTATCTCTAATTTTGGGGAAGAGATCTCTAAGTCTTTCCCATTCTGTTGTTTTCCTCTATTTCTTTGCATTGTTCATTTAAGAAGACCTTCTTATCTCTCCTTGCTATTCTTTGGAACTCTTCATTCAGTTGGGTATATCTTTCCCTTTCTCGCTTGCCTTTTGCTTCTCTTCTTTTCTTTGCTATTTGTAAAGCCTTCTCAGACAACCACTTTGCCTCCTTGCATTTCTTTTTCATTGGTATGGTTTTATTGTTTACTACCTCCTGTACAATGTTAAGGAACTTTTGTCCATAGTTCTCAGTTCCCACCTGTAAAATGGCGCTAATGAGGGTTCTGTTTGCCTTTGAGGTTGGCTGTGAGGGTTGAATGGATCCATATACTGTAAAGTGCCTAGAACAGTGCCTTGCACAAAATAAGCACGCATTGCATATTACCTGTCATTGTTGTGATTTTAATTATCAGGAGCCATGAGGTAGAAGATATGGGAGAAGAAACTAGAGATGGACCTCCATTTGCCCCTCTTTAACATAACCCATTGGTCCTAGTTCTATTGACAACAATCTCTCTCCCCCATGGAGTCCTCCAGATATTTGAAGAGGGGCTGGTGTTGCTCCACAGGGTAGACTTAGGGCTAATTGACAGATATTTGAGGAAGCCAGTCTGCAGTTCAATATATAAGGACTTCTCTAGTCCAAAGAACCATCCAACAGGGAGTTAGAAAGTGAGCTTCTAACTCAGGAAAGAGGATCCTGTGTTGGGTAAGAAGATGCCCCTGAGCATGGTCTCCCAGACGTGGCTCCCCTCACCCATAAAACACTAAAAAGAAAGCACCGGGAGAGTGGGAGGAGTGACAAACATGCATATCGGTAAAATATTAAAAGTGTCTTTGTTTATCAGTGTTTTACAAAGTAAATCAATCCTTCAAGGTAAGGAGAGCACAAAGGGCCACTCACTGAACTCTGAAATGAATGGGGCGTCATAAACAGCAGCACCCCTGCCCCACCACCGTCACGCCTGCCTCCTCTTTCTGTCTCTATGCGTCCATCTCTCTCTCTCTCACACCCAACACACACACACACATATGTGCACACACAACCTCTCTGCATTGTCCTTGATTGCCACTCCTCACTCTGCACCAGCGGAAAAGTCTTCCTGTCTGGCACTGACCCAGGGATGCCTGCTGGGGAGCCATGTGCATGTCATTCTAGGGCCTTCCAAGGCCAGCAGCCTCTCTCCCTGTAACGCCACATCAAAGGCCTTGTGACAAGCAGCCCTGCCATTACACAACCGGAATCTAAACTCAGGCCTGCCTTACTCACTAATGAAGATAGATGTGAATCATAAATGGGATTTATAAATATGTGGACATTCGTGAAATGGTAAATGAGGAGGGAGCTGAAGAACATTCATCATTAAGAGGTTGAGGGGGACAGAAGAAAGCTTCCCACAGGAGGGGGCACCCTAGAACTTGACTCTGCATGCCCAAGAAGAGCTGAGCCAGCTCCCATGAAGCATCCTGGGTAAGAGAGAAGGCTGGAGGGAGATGAGCTTGGAACTTAGCAAGATGGGGCTGGGGGGTGGTCTAACACAGAGGGCACTAGACCAAGGGCATCATGGGTTCACACCCTGACCCCATCATTAACTTCCTGTGTGGTCTTGAACATGGAACTTTAACCACTGCCTGCTTCAGTTTCCCCATCAGCAAAATGATAGTGCTTGACTAGATGATTCTGGAAGCGTGTGACTTCTACACATCTCTGATGTTGCCCAGACGCACCCCTTCCCCCACCGCCCCATGGAGGCCCTGAAGTAGCTCAGTCTATGACTGTGGTTAGGAATAGAGACGTAGCAGGCAGCAGTTCTGGGTTTAGCATGGGCCCATCACCTCCCTAACCTTGATCTCTACAAACATCAATGTCTGCATCTTTAAAAGGGGAATAAGAGCAGTGCCTTTAAATGAGGTGATGTCCCAAGAGCGTTTTGCGCAATGCCTGGAACATACTCATAACAATGAATGGGGCTGCTGTTGCTGCTCTTCAGCATGAGGAGGTGAGGGCTGGTAGCAGCTCGATGGGGAAAGGGAGGCAAATCAAGAAGTCTGTGGGTCTCTGCCTTCATCTCACCACCCATGACAAGCCACTCTGCTCTTCCCCTGACCAGGCCTTTAGGAGGAGGACAAATTGTGACATGACAATCTGTTCTCAGGCACGCAGAGTCTGTCTGGATGGTCCCCATCTCTGATAAACCTCTGTAGGCACATAAGCAAAACTGCCCAAAGAGAAACAAAACTTTAAAAAGACGCTCCCAGGCTTCCCTGGTGGCTCAGTGGTAAGGAGTCCGCCTGCTAATGCAGGAGACTTGGGCTCGATCCCTGGTCTGGGAAAATCCCACATGCTGTGGAGCAACTAAGCCCGTGAACCACAACTACTGAGCATGTGCTCTAGAGCCCGGGAGCTCCAACCGCCGAGCGCGTGCGCTAGAGCCTGGGAGCCCCAACCACCGAGCGTGTGCTCTAGAGCCCGGGAGCCCCAACCAGAGCCTGGGAGCCCCAACCGCCGAGCGCGTGCGCTAGAGCCTGGGAGCCCCAACCACCGAGCGTGTGCTCTAGAGCCCGGGAGCCCCAACCAGAGCCTGGGAGCCCCAACCGCCGAGCGCGTGCTCTAGAGCCCGGGAGCCCCAACCAGAGCCCGGGAGCCCCAACCAGAGCCCAGGAACCCCAACCGCCGAGCCTGGGCGCTAGAGCCCAGGAGCCCCAACCGCCTAGCGTGTGCTCTAGAGCCCGGGAGCCCCAACGGCCGAGCACGTGCTCTAGAGCCCGGGAGCCCCAGCTGCTGACGCCCTCACTCTACAGCCCATGTTCTGCAACAAGAGAAGCCACCGCAATGAGAATCCCACATACCAGAACTAAAGAGTAGCCCCTGATTGGCACAACTTGAGAAAGCCCACACAGCAGTGAAGACCCAGCGCAGCCAAATATAAATAAATAAGACCCTCTGAGACAGAGTAATCTGCAGGGTCTCAGTGGGTGCTGCGTCTCCTGCCTCATCACCCCGAGAACCCTCTCTACTCCATCTCCACTCCCCTCACACACACCCCCAGGAAAGCTCCCTGTGGTTTATGTTTAATGTCAGAGTGAGGCTCACAGTCAGTCACAGCATCGCAGGCCCTGAGCACCAGCCTCTCAATGACACAACTGAGGAAACGAACACCGAGAGACTCGGCTGGCATTAAGTGCTTGGCTCTGAGAAACGTATCCGTCCAGCCCCGAGGGTGCTGCACAGGTCTCCTCAGATCCGGTTGAGAACAGGCTCATTTCCCGCCGTCCTCAGCCCCCTGGGCTGCAGGCAGGTCTGGGCGCCCAGCTGCAGAGAGGACCAGGGAACTTCCTTCAGTCATGCCCTCCGGCCTCAGCCCGAGACTCTAAGCCAGGTCCTACACCTGTAAAGAGGGCACCCTCGGGGATGAGAAAACACCAAGACACAAGACGTACTTATTCTCCATCAGGAACATCACTGCTCTTCTTCCTGGCCCATCGTCACCTGCCTTAGGCTTCCTTCTCTCTTCTGGGCCCCTAATCCATCTCTGGGCCTCCAGCCTCATCCCTTTCGGCCCGTCCACCACTTCCCCCAAGCCCAGGATCTCCCTGAAACACAAATTCCGTCATGTCCGTTCCTCCTCCAAATCCTCCAAGGACAGCTCAGCGTCTGGCAGAGGTCACCCACCGGCAGCCGTGAGCCAGCCTCTTGCCTGCTTGATGTTTTCATAAACACTGACAACATCTAAAAAGCTGAAAGTTTCACATTTGAAAATCCAGATCCTAGGTTTTTCTCCCAAATTCGGGATGAACGCCAATCTTGCATCTTCACGTGGCAGTTGCTGGATGACACCAAGTGTCAGGGGCCCCCTTTTGAGGCATGGGTCCCCCTGTTTGTCTCACAGAGAGAAGGCAGGTGTCACTTGCAAGAAGCCCACAGGGCCGGGCACCTGGAGGCTGACTCACGCTGCCAGCTGAGGGCTCAAGGTGACAGGAGGTGGCTCATTGCGTTCTTAGCCATGCTGTTCCCAGCCAGGCCCACAAGCGTTCCTCCTTCTCTCTCCCTTGGATCACTGTTTCACCTCTGGCCAGGAGACAGCCAGAGAAGGTCCTAGGGCAGTTTCTAGGAATGCCAGGACTACAGGGCCCCACCCCTGAGTCCAGCCTCTCCCCACCCCCAACTCAGTGGAGGCTGCACCCCCTCCCTTTATTTCCATCCCACTGTTCCTATCAAAGCCCTAACAGCACATATTTTGTTAATTGTACAAACCTAATGGGGGAATGCATTGGCAAAAAAGGGTAATGGCCATCAGACCAGCAATAAAACAAAATTAATGGCCCATAGGAAGAAATCATGTCCACTTAATCCCGGCTCTGAAACTCTAATAGAATAATGGAATACCAGCGGAGGGGTTTTTCTCTCCATGCAGATTGCTTACACCATGTTAATCACTTGCAAAGCAGGCCACATACCACTCCGGCTCACATGACCCTCCAGGGAAAGTAGCAGACCAGAAACATTTAGTGCCAGGCTCATTACTGACATGCCCCACCAGCAGCGACACCTTCCCCCCTTCCCCACCTCCCCAGGTGACTCTGGGACAGCAAGTGGGGGTGTCGTTGAGAGCCATCAGGTGTGGTGGGCCGGAAAGCGAGACACATGACCCCTAACAATAGCAGACCTTTATTGAGTGCTTACTGTGTGCCAGACACTGGGCTGGTTGAGCACTTTCCAGGTACTGTATTATATCTTCATCTTCTGTAGCCACAGAGGCCAGCAGGATAGCCACTAGCTACCTCTGGCTTTTTATTTATTTTTTAAGTTTTTTTTAATTAAAAAATTATTTTTGGCTATGCTGGATCTTTATAGCTATGCACGGGCTTTCTCTAGTTGTGGTGAGCAGTGGCTACTCTCTAGTTAATGGTGTTCGGGCTTCTCGTTGCGGTGGCTTCTCTTGTTGCAGAATCTTCCCAGTAGCTCAGACAGTAAAGAATCTACCTGCAATGCAGGAGACCTGGGTTCGATCCCTGGGTCAGGAAGATCCTCTGGAGAAGGAAATGGCAACCCACTCCAGTACTCTTGCCTGAAGAATCCCATGGACAGAGGAGCCTGGTGGGCCACAGTCCACGGGTTGCAAAGAGTCGGACATGCCTGAACGATTCACACTACTGCTACTACTCTTGTTGCAGAGTATGGGCTCTAGGGCACGTGGACTCATTAGTTTCAATTCCCAGGATCTAGAGCACAGGCTCAGTAGTTATGGCATATGGGCTTATTTGCTGTGCCACATGTGGGATCTTCCTGGATCAGGGATAAAACCAATGTCTCCTGCACTGGCAGATAGATTCTTTAGCACTGAGCCACCAGGGAAAGCCCTATGTCTATTTTTTTTTAAGGTAAGCTTCTTTTTTGTTTGGCTGTACCACGAGGCACGTGGGATCTTAGTTCCCCAACCATGGATGAACCCATGCCTCCTGTATTGGGAGCATGGAATCTTAACCACAGGACCATCTGCCAAGGGAGTCCCTACATCTGGCTTTCAAAATACAAATCCTAATTCATGAAAATGAAATAAAACCTGAAATTTAGTCTTCAGCCTCACTGGCCGCATTTCAAGTGCTTGACAGCCATGTGTGGCTGTTGTAATGGGAGGCCCAGAAAGACCACGCTCCCATCGTCACAGGCAGACAGTGGCACTCTAGTATATGAAAGTCAATTGTCTTGCTCATCAAACTGATTCTGAAATCAAGGCAAGCAGCCCAAGGTCATGGCTGAGCTGGGTTCGAGCCCAGGTCTCATTCAGCCTGGCTCCAGAATCCCCACCTTCCACACAATTTCTTGATAGAATGAGTGGTTGAGGTGGCTAGGAAACCCTTTGATGGTTAGCTGTAGAAAGACTCTTCTGTCTGCCACAGGCCCCCAGACCCCTAGAGAGCAGACAGACCCTAGGACTCCACTTGGGGGCCAGCACTATGGGGTCTCAAACCCCGGAAGGTCATCTGGAGAAGGAGGGCTTCATACTTCATCTAGCCCAACCTCCTTCAATTTATGGATGAAGAAACCAATGCACAGAAAAGTTAAGTGGCTTGTCCAAAGTCAGACAGCTGATTAGTGACAGAGACAGGACTACAGTGCAGATTTCCTGATGACCACGCCTCACTGGCCAAGGAACAGGACCAAGCCAGCCTCTGAGAGAAGGAGAGAGAAGGAGGTGGTGTCTCTGCAACCTTCCTAGGGCGCCCTGGCCAGATCAGAAGATGCTGGGAGGCACCTGAGGGGACTGGGCTCTGCGGAGAAGCAGCAGAGGAAGAAAGAGGGGCAGCCATGGGCCTAGAAACTGCAGCGATTCAAAGCACGACACTGCATGGCTACTGCTGCTAAGTGGCTTCAGTCATGTCCGACTCTGTGCGACCCCATAGAGCAGCCCACCATGCTCCCCCATCCCTGGGATTCTCCAGGCAAGAATACTGGAGTGGGTTGCCATTTCCTTCTCCAGCGCATGAAAGTGAAAAGTGAAAGTGAAGTAGCTCAGTCGTGCCCGACTCTTAGCACCTCCATGGATTGCAGCCCACCAGGCTCCTCCGTCCATGGGATTTTCCAGGCAAGAGTACTGGAGTGGGTTGCCATTGCCTTCTCCGGCATGGCCACTAACTTTGGAAAAAATAGTATGTCAAGATCTATTGCAATTAAAAATACACAGACACTTCTCCTCAGCAGCCCCAGTTTGAGAATGTATCTTATAGAAAGGAAAGTACCAGAGATTTCCCTGGAGGTCTAGTGGTTAAGACTCCAAGCTTCCAGTGCACGGAGTGTGGGCTTCATATCTGGTCAGGGAACTAAGACCCCACAAGCCAAATGGCATGGCCAAGAAATAAAAATAAATAAATACAATTTTTTTTTAGAAAAAGGAAAGTACCCATGCATGAGGATAATGCAGCAGCAATTTGTAGTGGGAAGAAGTGAAAAAGAAGCTAGATATCCACCAGGTGGGGAATGTTCGAGTAACCTGCAACACAGCTATACTATCATTAAATGCTGCTACTCAAAAGGCTAGAGCTTCCCTGGTGGCTCAGCTGCTAAAGAATCCTCCTGCAGTGAGGGAGGCCTGGGCTTGACCCCTGGGTTGGGAAGATCCATGAAGGAAGGCATGGCAACCCACTCCAGCATTCTCGCCTGGAGAATCCCATGGACAGAGGAGCCTGGCGGACTACAGTCTGTGGAGTTGCGAAGAGTTGAATGTGACCGAGCACAGCACAGTGCATTCAAAAGAGCAAGTTAGAGCTACATCTTTTGCCACAAGAGACGGCCATAATGTTCCAAGTAAGAAAACTGAGTAGCAGAATGATGTGTGTGGTGTGATTCCATTTCTGTAAAAACAGAGAAAAACTCCAGATTGAGTGCATCCATGTGCATGAGTCTGTGTGAGCACAGAGATGGAAGGAACAGCCTGCCGTATTCACGCCGGTGCTGATGTGAGACAAGGAACAGAGGGGTGAAGGACCACCGCTGTTCGGACACCTTTGCCTGATTTCAGGTTGCAATGAGCACTGCCACTTTTGTAATTTTTGAAAAGAAACTCTATTTTTTTTTTTTAAATTGCTCAGTCGTGTCCTACTCTTTACGACCCCATGGACTGGAGTGAGTACCCTTTCCCTTCTCCAGGGGATCTTCCCAACCCAGGGATCAAACCCAGGTCTGCCACATTGCAGGCATATTCTTTACCAGCTGAGCCACAAGGGAAGCCCAAGAATACTGGAGTGGGTAGCCTATCCCTTCACCAGGAGATCTTCCCAACCCAGGAATCGAAACAGGGTCTCCTGCATTGCAGGTGGACTCTTTACCAACTAAGCTATCAATAAGGAAAAGAAGATAACTGATAAAAGAAAGAAAAACTGGCTGGACTTGGGAGGCAGTCAAATTCAACTTCAAACCTGCCTTACTGGGACTTCCCTGGTGGTCCAGTGGCTAAGACTCCAAGCTCCCAAGGCAGGGGGCCCAGGTTCGATTCCTGGTCAGGGAACTAGATCCCACATTCTGCAACTCAGACCCAGAGCAGACAAATAAATAAATTACAAAACAAAACAAAACAAAACCTGCCTTACTAGCTGCATTGTGTTGGGCAAGTTACTTAACCTCTGTCCATCTTTGTTTCCTCACCTGGAAACTAATGATAATAATATCATAGCATGGTTGGTGGTGGGTGGAGGGGTGGGAAAATGAATTCAAAGCTACTCAATAGCCTGGAACTTTTTAATCAACGTTGAGGGACTGGTCTGCCCAATACACAGAGGTACTTTCTGAATTGACCCTGCTGGGCACTGATGTAGGAATTAATCATATGCTTCCCAGGGCCCCTGTATTTTGTCTTCTATTACAGTTCTATTATGTCTGTCTCCTTCCCAGACCATAAGTTCCTTGTGGGCAGGAACAGTACCTTATTTATTTATTCATTCATCCAGTCATCCATTTATTCCATTTATTATCAAGTTAATAGTAACTTAGTACATCATGCAGAGTACAATACGCAGAGGACATCATGAGAAACGTTGGGCTGGATGAAGCACAAGCTGGAATCAAGATTGCTGGGAGAAATATCAATAACTTCAGATATGCAGATGACACCACCCTTATGGCAGAAAATGAAGAAGAACTAAAGAGCCTCTTGATGAAAGTGAAAAAGGAGAGTAAAAAAGTTGACTTAAAGCTCAACATTAAGAAACTAAGATCATGGCATCTGGTCCCATCACTTCATGGCAAATAGATGGGGAAACAGTGGAAACAGCAGCAGACTTTATTTTTCTGGGCCCCAAAATCACTGCAGATGGTGACTGCAGCCATGAAATTAAAAGATGCTTATTCCTTGGAAGAAAAGTTATGACCAACCCAGACAGCATATTAAAAAGGTCCGTCTAGTCAAGGCTATGGTTTTTCCAGTAGTCATGTATGGATGTGAGAGTTGGACTGTAAAGAAGGCTGAGTGCCGAAGAATTGATGCTTTTGAACTGTGGTGTTGGAGAAGACTCTTGAGTGTCCCTTGGACTGCAAGGAGATCCAACCAGTCCATCCTAAAGGAGATCAGTCCTGAATATTCACTGGAAGAACTGACATTGAAGCTGAAACTTGAATACTTTGGCCACCTGATGAGAAGAGCTGACTCATTTGAAAAGACCCTGATGCTGGGAAAGATTGAAGGCTGGAGGAGATGGGGCCAACAGAGGATGAGATGATTGGATGCCATCACTGCTTCAATGTACATGAGTTTGAGTAAACTCCGGGAGTTGGTGATGGGACAGGGAGGCCTGGCATGCTGCAGTCCATGGGGTTGCAAAGAGTCGGACATGACTGAGCGACTGAACTGGACTGAACTATTAATAACTGAATAATTGTGTCTTAGACACATGCACCAACACTGTGCCTGACATCAGAGATACAACAATAAATAGAACAGAAAAGCTCCTGATTTCATGGAGCTCATGTTCTAATAGTTCACATTATATAACTCACAATTATATAATGTTGAGATGATAAGCACTGAAGAAAAAGATGCCCAAGGCAAGGACTTACTGTACAGCACAGGGAACTCCACTCAGTGTTATGTTCCAGGCTGGATGGAAAGGGAGTTTGGGGGAAATGGATACACGTATTAATATATGTTTGGCCGAATCCCTTTGCTGTCCACCTGAAACTATCACAACACTAAAAATAGACTATACCTTAATACAAAATAAAAAGTTCTTTTTTTTTTTTTTTTAAAGAAAAGGAAAAACAGCAACAGGCTAGGGAGCAGAAGTGACTGGGGAGGGCATCTTCAAGAGGGAGGATATGAAAGAGCCTCAGAGTTCCCTAAGAAAGTACTCTTTGGGTGTATTCCACAGACCCACTGAGGTTAGTAGTTATGCAAATGATGTTAGTTGAAGAACAAAGTAAAAATAGATTCGGTGGAGAACAGAGAATAATTAAGACTTCTTAAAAAACATCCCTCTACTTCTAAGTTTATACCCCAAAGAATTGAAAGCAGGGACTCAAAAAGCCAATTTGTATTCCCATGTTCATAGCAGCGTCATCCATAGGAGCCGGAAAGTGAAAGCAACACAAGCATCCACCGCTGGATGATGGATAAACAAAGGCGGTCTGAGATGGCTGGATGGCATCAGGGACTCGATGGACGCGAGTCTGAGTGAACTCCGGGAGTTGGTGATGGACAGGGAGGCCTGGCGTGCTGCGATTCATGGGGTTGCAAAGAGTCGGACACGACTGAGCGACTGAACTGAGCTGAACTGAAGTACTATGGAGTGGTTCAACCTGATGAAAGGAAGGACAAGAGCTACAGCGTGGATAAACCTGGAGAACATAATGCTTTGTGAGATAATCCAGTCACAAAGTAACAAGTGCTGCATGGTTCCACTGCCATGAGGAACCCAGAGTACTCACATTTACAGAGGGAAAATAGAAAGGGGGTTATTAGGGACTGGGGGAGAGAAATGAAGAGTTTTGGTTAATAGATACAGAGTTTAAGGGAATTCCCTCGTGGTCCAGTGGCTAACACCCTATGCTCCCCATGCAGGGGGCCTGGGTTCGATCCCTGGTCAGGGAACTAGATCCTGCTGCTGCTGCTGCTAAGTCGCTTCAGTTGTGTCCGACTCTGCGCGACCCCATAGATGGCAGCCCACCAGGCTCCCCCGTCCCTGGGATTCTCCAGGCAAGAACACTGGAGTGGGTTGCCATTTCCTTCTCCAACACGTGAAAGTGAAAAGTGGAACTGAAGTCGCTCAGTCGTGTCCAACCCTCAGCGACCCCATGGATTGCAGCCTTCCAGGCTCCTCCATCCATGGGATTTTCCAGGCAAGAGTACTGGAGTAGGGTGCCATTGCCTTCTCCGAACTAGATCCTACATGCCACAATTAAAAGAGTTCACACACCACAACTAAACAAATTCCACATGCTGTGACTAAAGACCCCGCATGTCACAATCAAAACTGAAGAACCCATGTGCCACAACTAAGAACCAGTGCAGTCAATAAATAAAGAAATAAATATTTTTTTAAAAAATACAGAATTTCAGTTATGCAAGATAAAAGCATTTTGTAAATGGATGATGGTGATGGTTCAACAGTATGTGGACTGTGAACTTCCAAATGTTCAAGCTGGATTTAGAAAAGGCAGAGGAACCAGAGATCAAATTGTCAACATCCGTTGGATCATCAAAAAAGCAAGAGAGTTTCACATAAACGTCTACTTCTGCTTTATTGATTACACTAAAGCCTTTAACTGTGTAGATCACAATAAACTGTGGAAAATTCTTCAAGAGATGGGAATACCAGACCACCTTACCTGCCTTCTAAGAAATCTGTATGCAGGTCAAGAAGCAAGAGTTAAAACCAGACTTGGAACAACAGACTGGTTCCAAATTGGGAAAGGGGTACGTCAAGGCTGTATACTGTCACCCTGCTTATTTAACTTATAGGTAGAGTACATCATGCAAAATGCCGGACTGGATGAAGCACAAGCTGGAATCAAGATTGCCGGGAGAAAAATCAATAACCTCAGACATGCAGATGACACCACCCTTATGGCAGAAAGCAAAAAGGAATTGAAGAGCCTCTTGATGAAACTGAAGGAGGAGAGTGAAAAAGCTGGCTTAAAACTCAAAATTCAAAAAACAAAGATCGTGGCATCCGGTCCCATCACTTCATGGCAAACAGATGGGGAAACAATGGAAACAGTGACAGACTTTGTTTTCTTGGGTTCCAAAATAACTGCAGATGGTGATTGCAGCCATGAAATTAAAAGATGCTTGCTCCTTGGAAGAAAAGCTATGACCAACCTAGACAGCATATTAAAAAGCAGAGGCATTACATTGCTGATAAAGGTCCATCTAGTCAAAGCTATGGTTTTTCCAGTAGTCATGTATGGATGTGAGAGTTGGACTATAAAGAAAGCTGAGGGCTGAAGAATTAATGCTTTTAACTGTGGTGTTGGAGAAGACTCTCTGAGAGTCCCTTGGACTGCAAGGAGATCCAACCAGTCCATCCTAAAGGAATTCAGTCCTGAATATTCATTGGAAGGACTGATGCTGAAGCTGTAACTCCAAAACTTTGGCCACCTGATGCGAATAACTGACTCATTTGAAAAGACCCTGATGCTGGGAAAGACTGAAGGCAGGAGGAGACAGGGCTGACAGAGGATGAGATGGTTGGATGGCATCAGTGCTTCAATGTACATGAGTTTGAGTAAACTCCAGGAGTTGGTGATGGACAGGGAGGCCTGGCGTGCTGCAGTTCATGGGGTCATAAAGGGTCGGACACTACTGAGTGACTGAACTGAACTGATGGTGATGATTGTACAATATGAATGTGCTTACTACCACTGAATTGTAAGCTTAAAAAGGTTAAGCTGGTGAGACATATGCTCTGTGTACTTTACTACAGTTATGAAAAAGAGGACAAGGGAGTGCAGGGCAGTGAGAGAGATCAGGGCACCCTAAGTCTGTGCAGCCACAGTAGGGGAACACAGAGTGACTGGGGCTCCCAGGCCAGTGGGCCAGCAGGGGAGGCAACCTTCCTATGGGAACATCTGATTCCAGGGTGCTGAGGCTAGACAGATGAGACAGCTTAGGGTGAAAAAGAAAAGGAACTGTTGGGAGGCTTTGTAGAGGCATGGGCTTCCCTAGTGGCTTAAATGGTAAAGAATCCACCTGCAATGCAGGAGACCCAGGATCAATCCCTGGGGTCAGGAAGATCCCCTGGAGAAGGACATAGCAACCCGCTGCAGTATTCTAGCCTGGAAAATTCTCACGGGAGGAGCCTGGAGGACTATAGTCCATGGGGTCACAAACAGTCGGACACGACTGACTGCATGTCCCCAGAGAGGCTAAGAATCACTGGAGGGGATAATCACTAGGCTTATATTCAACTAGAAAATTCTAAGATTCTGAGAAATCTTGGACTAAGTAGCAACAAATCTTTGGGCCTCAAATAAGTCAAGATGCTTATTCCCGCCTTGCCTGCAACAGAGATGTTGTAAAAATGGAACAAAATGATGATATACTTTGAAAAGTTAAAATTATTTCCTTTGTGCAAATAAAGATGATTACTGCTGCTGTTTCACGGAAAGCAGAGGCAGTTCTGGGCCAGGCACGCAGGTGGAGGAGGGAGGCCAGCTCATCCAGGTCCTGAATCCTCAACAAAGGGTATACAGTGACTGGATGGGATGCGCTGCAGGGCAACTCTCCTTGATAGGAAATAAAGGCCCTCAATTCTTCTTGTGGAGAGGGGTCTCAGCCAGAGAGAAAAGTAAACACAGCCTCCCCAGGAGGTCCAGCTCCAGACAGAGCAAAGGCGTCCCTTGTGCCAACAGGCCCTCTTCTCGCATCTGGCTTTACACTTGGGAGGAAGTTTTCAACTGGGCGAGTGGCAGGCTGAGGAGGCGACTGGGAGAAGAGCGCAAGTGGAGGATGGCATCCACCACCAGAGAGCAGGACCCAGATTGGAAACCTGGGTCATGACGAAAGCAAGGGCATGGGAACCTGGGGCACCAGGGCAGAGGGAACCTGGGCATAAAGGAAGCGCCAGCCAGGAAGAGCAGCCCAGAGGCAGTGTCAGAACCGCACGTGCTCAGACCTGGATGGGACCTTAGAGACATCTATTCTGACTCCTCTTTTCACATGTGCAGGAACGGGTTGAGAGAGGGGCAGAGACTTAGCAGGGAAGTCAGGCCAATAGCTCCCTTCATTCCTTTATAAAATGTGCTTTGCATATCGGAGGCTTCCCTCTGTCAGAGATCAATAATAGAGGGTGGGGCTTCCCTGATGGCTCAGTGGTAGGGAATTCACCTGCCAATGCAGGAGACTCAGGTTTGATCCCTGGTCTGGTTGGAGAAGATCCACAAGCCTTGGAGCAACAAAACCTGTGCGTCTCAACTATTGAGCCTGTGCTCTAGACCCCGCATGTCGCAACTACTGAAGGGCACGCCCTAGACCCTGTTCTCTGCAATGAGAAGCCTGTGCACCACTGGCAAAGAGCAGCCCCTGCTCACCCAACTAGACACATGCCCACAAAGTAAAGAAGACCCAGCATAGGTCTTCTTTAGCATAACTAAATTAACTAATTTTTTAAAAAGGGTGGCAGTCTTAAAAATGATGATGATAATAAATGGTGAATCAGCTCCCTGCCCCCAAGAAGCCCAGCGTAATGAGAGAGACAGACTAAAGCGTGAAGGGTGGAGGGTCCCCCACTCCAGGCAGGTGCATCCAGATGGGGTGAGGTGGGGACTCAGCCACTCCCTCTCAGACCAGTCAGTGCTGGAGGGAGTGGGAATATTCCCTCTGAGGTCAAGCCAAACCAACAGTCCCTTGCATCTCACAGAGGGGTACCCACCATGGCAGCCACAGAAAGGAGCCTCGAGGGTCCAGCCCTGCTATTAGAGGCCATGCTTGGCCGGCCAGCCACCGGTCCCAGGAACCAGACCTCTCCAAACTGCGCTTCCAGTCCATCACTTCCTAACTCGCCACGGGGCCTGGTCTTGGATATTGTTTCATCAGTAACATGAGAGGGCTCCAGCTTGTTCAACTGAGGGTAGGCAGATGCGCTCGGCACAGCTGACGATGCTGAATGGCTCTGGATAGCTGATTCTCTGCAGAGCGGTGGCTCCGTGGAAGAGAAGCCAGCCACTCTGCTCGTGTCCCCACCTGGATCTTCAGATCGCAGCAGGATGCTGAACGAGCATTTGTTCCCAATTGTTCTTAGCCACTAATTTGGCTCCAGGGGATAACACCAATCTGAGAACAAACGGAGTAGGAAAACTGTGCCTTTCCTGAAGGAGGCCCAATTCACTGCCAACAGGGGAGGGTCTGGGAGATTTCCTGAGTTTGTCACACTCACTCACACTCACCCTCAGCCTCCTGAGCGCCTGGCCGCCTGTCTCTCCAGCCCGGAGTCACCCGGCTGCCCTGCCATCTGCCACGGCTCACTTGCTCAGGGCCCCTCCGAGGTGCCTCCAGCAGATTATTCTGAGGGCAGGTAGATAAAATGAGATTCCTTGCTAGCAGTAACTAGCCAGAACAATCTCTCTCCTGAGCCGCTTACGGTCTCCACCTGCCACCTGCCAGCAAAAGAACTGGTGAGCATCATAGGCTGGCTCAGGCCATCCTCCCTGGGTGCCGAGAGGACCACTGCGGCCCTCTCCAGGTAGGACTTGCTCAGAAGGCCCTCTGTCGGGCTGCAGCAAGGTCGGCTTGGGATGCCCCTCCCGAGAGACACAAAAGCAGCTCTGTTTCTGGCGAGTGAAGAGCAAGCACCCTCCAGGGGTAAAGGGGAAGGAAGAGCTGGTGAGCAAGGCCCCAGCAGCAGATGCTTTCTCAAGACTGATGGGCAGAAACCCCTGGAAACAAGAGGCCCTGCTCGTCGTGAAATTGCCTCCTTGTGGCTTAAAATAACTGAATCAGAGAACATTCCCTGAGACGCTCTTGAAAGCAAACTGGTAGATAAAATACCTTTACCAACCCCTGCAGCAGACAAGCCAGAGTTTCTATGACAGATACCTTCTTCACCAGCATGTGGCTTAGCTCTTCAGTAACCTCATAAATTCAACATAGTATGAGAACACTGGAAAGTAAACAATGTTTAAAAAAATCTCTGAGCAGTCAAAGGACATGTTGCAAAATCTTTGCACTGAAGTCTATGAACCTGAGTCATAAGAAAACTTCCTGGCTTTGCTTAGAGCTTCTTCACTGATTTCATTTGTTGTTGTTTTTGTTTAGTCGCTAAGTCGTGTCTGACTCTTTGCAACCCGATGGACTGCAGCATGCCAGGCTTCCCTGTGCTTCACTATCTCCCAGAGTTTGCTCAAACTCATGTCCATTGAGTTAGTGATGCGATCCAACCATCTCATCCTCTGTGGTCCCCTCTTTTCCTCCCGCCCTCAATTTTTCCCAGCATCAGGGTCTTTTCCAGAGAGTCAGCTCTTCTTATCAGGTGGCCAAAGTATTGGAACTTTGGCATCAGCCCCTCCAATGAGTATTCAGGCTTGATTTCTTTTAGGATTAACTTGTTTGATATCCTTGTTGTCCAGGAGACTCTCAAGAGTCTTCTCCAGTACCCAGTTCGAAAGCATTAATTCTTCGTATGCATTTTTTATATGCTCAGTTATCTGAACCCTTGAGCCACAGCTGATTAGAAGCAAAAAATGAAGAGGGAGCTTGGGCTTTGCCAGAGACAGGTTGAGGGGATGGAGGATTGAGCAAGGAGAAAGCTAAGGGGAACCTTGTGAATTACCATGCAAGATTCAGTCATGTTCAGGATCATTTTCTCAAGAAGTTAGGAAGGGGTCCACTGATGACATTTAGAATATCTTTGGAGGGCTTTCAGGAGTAAACCTTTAGCCATTCAGAAACCCCAAATGAGTCTCCTTCTAGATGCTTCCAGGTTGCTGGGTTCTTCCTGTAGGTTGTCTTTTTTTTTTTTTTTTTTTTAACCAAAGGAAAGCTTTACTTCTGTTTGAGATGGACTACTCTTGATCTCGCTCATGTATTCTTTTAAATCTTTTTACTAATTTTATGTGAGTATAGTCGCTTCACAATGTTGTGTTATTTTCTGCTGTACAGCAAAACGAATCAGCTATACGTATACATGTGTGCTGTGCTTAGTTGCTCAGTGGTGTCCGGCTCATGTGACCCCATGGACTGCAGCCCGCGAGGTGTTTCTGTCCATGGGGGTTCTCCAGGCAAGAATACTGGAGTGGGTTGCCACGCCCTCCTCCGGAGGATCTTCCCAACCCAGGGGTCGATCCCAGGTTTCCTGCATTGCAGGCAGATTCTTTACCATCTGAGCCACTAGGGAAGCCCAAGAATACTGAAGTGGGTAGTCTACTCCAGGCTACCCTGGATTTGCAGGCGGATTCTTCATAGAGCCCCTCTTTTTTGGACTTCCTTCCCATTTAGGTCACCACAGAGCACCGAGTGGAGTTCCCTGTGCTATACGACTGGTCCTCATTAGTTATCTGTCTTGTACATTGTATCAGTAGTGTATACATGTCAGTCCCCATCTCCCAAGTCATTCCACCCTAGCCTTTACCCCCTTGGTATCCATTCATTTGTTCTCCGCATCTGTGACTCTATTTCTGCTTTGCAAACAAGCTCACCTGTACCATTATACTAGATCCCACATATGTGCGTTAATGCACAATATTCATTTCTTTCTTTCTAATTTCCTTCATTATATACGACAGTCTCTAGGTCTACCCACGTGTCTGCAAGTGGAACAGCTTCATTCCTTTTCATGGCTGAGTGATATTCCCCTACATTACGTGCCACATCTCTATCCATTCCTCTGTCGATGGGCATTTAGCTGGCTTCCGTGTCCTAGCTATTGCAAATAGTGCCGCAATGAACATAGCATGTATCTTTTTGAATTATGGTTTTCTCTGGTATATGCTCTAGAGTAGGATTTCTGGGTCACATGGTTGTTATATTTTTACTTTCTTGAGAGCTTGTTTGGAGGTTCTAGCAGGGGAGCGCAGCTACTCGTATACCCTTGACTGAAGACCGGTCCTCCTCTATCGGGAATGGTCGTCCTCTTCGACCGAGCGCGCAGCTTCGGGAGGGACGCACATGGAGCGGTGAGGGAGGAAGGGGACACCCGCCTAGCCAGCCAGATCAGCCGAATCAACCCTGGCGATCAATGGGGTGACAGATGTCGCAACCAGATCGCCCTCACATCCTATTTTTACTTTCTTAAGGAACCTCCATAGTGTTCTCCATAGGGGATGCACCAATTTATACTCTCACTAACAGTATAGGCCCCTTTTCTCTACATCCTCTCCAGCACTTTTTGTTTGTAGATTTTTTTTTTTTATGATGGCCATTCTGACCATGAGGTGATACCTCATTATAATTGTGTTTGCATTTCTCTAATAATTAGTGATATTGAGCAACTTTTCGTGGGTTTGTTGGCCATCTGTATGTCTTTGGAGAAATGTCTGGTTAGGTATTCTACCCATTTTTTGATGGTTGTTTGTTTTTTTGATACTGGGCTACATGACCTGTTTGCCTGTTCTGGAGAGTAATCCCTTGTCAGTGGCTTCATTTGCTATAAACCACAGACCTATAGGTCATCTTGAGCTTGTTCAGAAGCTGCTTATTCATTCCTGGTTGGCTTATTCATTCAGTCAACAGGCATTAACTCTCTGGATGCTGGAGTGGTCCAACAATGCATAAAATGAGACGAAGGCAAGGGTGGCTTTGATACATTACACACACACACACACACACACACACACACACGCATGCTCACCAGGGGCACTTATTATGCCTTAGATGCTCAACAGACACATGTCGTACAGATGTAGAAAACATCTGTAAAGAGGATAGGCAAGCCAGTCAGACCATCCTTTGACCCAGTCCCTAGCTACTCAGATGAGAATCTTGGTGGGGAGGGGCTGTAATATTTCAGGACTCAACTAAAAATGTCATCTGATCAAAACTTTAAACTGCTCCACCAAGGAAAACAAAAAGACAGCACAGCATCGGGTCTGGAAAAACATGGAACAGACTTTCCAGTTCATCTTAGAGCAAGCGGTTGCCCCTCGGTGAGCCTGGCTTCCCCATCAACAAAACAAACAGTTTGGAGCCATCAATGTCTGAAACATTCCCAGCTCCCTAGTCAACAGGATCTGAGTTTTATGCAAGGACTGACCCTCCCTGCTTGATTTTTTTATTTTCACCAAAGCTGTGGAAGGAAGGATTTTGACCAATAGTTACGGCCTCCAGCCAATCATCCAAAAACATGTATGTTTTCTTCAGAGTCCCTTTAGATCTCTGCCCCAGGTGACTAACCCGAGAGGACAGCAAGTAACTCTTCATCCTCTCCCCAGTCCCTCAGACGGCAGGCAAGGGGACATGGCGCTGTCATCTTTTGGGAGACAGGAAATCTTTATGACACTCATAAGGGGTGGTTGGGAGAGGCTGGAATTCGGGCAATGTGTTCTGAAGAATTCGGGTTAATAATTTATATATGCATTTCTTAAAAAAAAAAACCATCTTTTGAAACAAATTACACACAAATTGTGTGACATTTGAAGGAAATTTGCCAATGTTGCTCAGTGAAGCATAATAAATATATGCAGCTAGCTCATAATAATAAGTTACTTAAACTCAGGGCACTAAATGATTTATTAATTGTCTCCTAATCCTTTCCAGCTACAATGAAAACCAGGAGTGTGGCCATATTTCACATACCAGTTCATAATGCTTCCGACGCCAAACAACAAGGCTGCCATTAGCTATCTCATCCATTTTTCACTCTGGTCCCTGACTCTGCAGATGGGCCTGGAGCACGGCTTGGAGGAGGGGACTATCACTGTCAGCAAAGGAGTAGATGCATCCCAAAGACATCCCAGCCCACTGACATCTCCCAGGGATGTCCACTTGGCCTCGAGTTCTCCTCCCTGGGGCCCGTTTCCTGCCCATCAGCACTGCCGTCAGTACACGGTGCGCCTGTATATATTAGTCCTGGAGAACACAGCACATTGTCCCCTGGGATGCCCAGCACCAGGCTCGTAGCCCTGAGTCCTCTCCAGCAGCAGAGAGTGAGCCAAAGTGATCAGATCCAAGATGGGAAACAGAACATCAAGACCTGCCCTTTCTCGAGAACAGGCTGACCCAGTGGGGAATGTGGATTTCTGTTGTCAGGTCCACTTCTCAGACCTCCTCCCCACCCCTAGTGCTCCAGACATTAGCCTCTGCTTCCTGGGAAACTCTGATGGTTGCCCAGAGCCATCTGCAGCCTCAGTTCTCTCTTGGGATTCACACCCACGTGGCTGCACCGACCGTGTGTCTGGCAGGAGGAACATCACCAGGAAGCTAGAAGTCTAGCCAGATACACTGCTGGTGGATGGACAGCTAGGACAAGGTAGCGTCCCAGGAACTGAGTGACTCGAGAATTGCCGAGATTGAGTTCAAGGGGTGAAATGATTCTCCAGGCCACCCCGCCTCCCTCAACATTGTGTTCTTCTTTTTGTTTAGTCTCTAAGTCGTGTCTGACTCTTTGTGACCCCATGGACTATAGTCCACCAGGCTCCTCTAGCCATAGGATTTCCCAGGCAAGTATACTGGAGTGCTTGCCATTTCCTTCTCCAGAGGATCTTCCCAACCCAGGGGTTGAACTTGCATCTCATGCATTGGCAGGTGGATTCTTTACCACTGAGCCACCTGCGAACCCCACCCCCAACATGCTTCTCTCCAATATTCCCATCTCAAAATCTGCCACCAGGTTCCGGCATCTGAGAAGCATCTTCCATCCTGCCTCTGCCCTCTTTCTCACTCCCACACCCAGTCCAGGGGACTTCACCCCCCAAGCACACTTCTCGGATCTCTCTCTTCCCATCTCCACTACCACTGCATAAGTCAGAGCTCAGGGGTGAAAATCATCAGCAGCTCTTACCCAAGTTTTGAGGGGTATCCTCAGAGTTTTTGTTCTGTTTTTTAACAGGTAATATGTAACCTGATTCAAAAATCAAAAAGCACATAAAAGTTTACACTAAAATGTCTTCCTCTCATCTCTGTCTCCCGCTTGCTCAAGCAAACACAAATGTAGATTCTTGTTTTCCCCTTTTGTGCACACTTTTCTGCATCTTGGTGGATTTTTTCTTTTTACACAATGTATTTTTGGAGATCTTTCCATATCAGTACAAAGAGAGCTTCCTTCCTTATTCCTTTTTAAAGACATATTATTCCACTGTCAGTATAGTCTATAAAGTAGCTAATTGGTCCCCAAATAACGGACATTTGGGTCTTTTCCAATCTTTCACTCTTACAAATGATGTTGCAAGGAATAAATAAATAAATGCATTTTTTTTTTTTATAAAAAGGGACTTCTCTGGTGATACAGTGGCTAAGACTCTGTGCTCCCAATGCAGAGGGCCCAGATTCCATTCCTGGTCAGGGAACTGGGTCCCACATGCCACAACAGAAGATCTCAAATGATGCAACAAAGATCAAAGATGCCACATGCTGCAAGTAAGACTCAGCACAGCCAAATAAATAAATATTTTTAAAAAGAATAACTTATGCATTTGTCATTTCATTTTTGTGCAAATATATCTTTAGGATCAATTCCCTGATATGAAATGGCTGGTCAATGAGAATATGATTTATAATTCTGATAGCTATGGCCAGATTGCCCTCCAAGCATAGCTGTACTGATTTATACTATAAGTCAGCCTGCTCCCCCTGAGACTTGCCAATACAGTGGGACAACACACTTTTGGGATTCCTGCCCATTTAAAAGATGAGTGAATAATGCTAACTCAGGATGGTTTCAGTTTGCATTTCTCTTATTATGTGTAAGAGTGACCATCTTATATATGTTAAGAGTCATTTGTATTTCCTTTTCTGTGACCAGTCTGTTAGAATTATTTGCCCGGTTTTACTAATGGGTTCTATTTTGTTGTTGATTTTTAGGAACTCTTTGCATAAGAGAGAGAACAGACCTGTGATTTGAGTTGCAAAACTTTTCTCCCAGTTAGCCATTTGTCTCTTGACTTTGCTTTAGATATTTTGCAGGTGCTTCCTAAAATGCTTAGGTTCAATTCTATAAGGCCAGCAGCATCCACTCTCCCATTTGTCACAAGCTCTGTGACTCCCCACAGTTTTACAGTTGACTTGCTTCACTGTTTTTAAATGTGAGCCAGGACATCAGTGTGATGTCTGAAACTGCTGCCATCATTGTGTGACCCAGAGGGAAGCTGGTCTGAAAACAGCTGATATATAGAGGGGGAGAGAGAAAGAACCTGGGGGCTTGTGGGTGTCCTTGAGTCACTGAGCTTATCCAGCCCTAGAGCAGTCCTGCTTCTGAACTTCACAATACATAAGAAAATGAATCCCTTCCTGTTTAACCCACTTCGGGTTGAATTTGTCACTATTAGCAGCCAAAGGCCTTCTGACCGATATACACCTTGAATGTTCCAGCAGAAGTCTGATCCCTTCCAACCCACGCCCACTGCTGCCGAGGCCTGTGTTCTAGAATATTAATATAAGGCAATGCCCTTGCCTTATCCTAATACATCCCAAGGCTCCCATCACGTGCAAGATGCGATCCAAGTGCTGGAGCACTCTGTCTGTCACCGGCCCTTCCTCCCTTCCTGCTTCTGCTGCCTCACACCTTCTCCCTCCGTGGAGAGACCATCCCTCCTTCTCCTGATCCCTAGAAGAGTCTGTTCTGACATTACCTCCCCCAAGCAAACTGCACACCAAGTCCCTGTCCCCACCCCGTCACCAGCATGAGCTTTCTCCCAAGGCTGCACTCACCTCCTGGTCTATACTTTTTTCTACGTGCCCAAGCCCCCACCCTGCTCATGCCCTGTGAGCTCCTTGAAGGCAGAGCGATATCATGTTTATTCTGCATCTCTAGCTCCAGATTCTGCATGTGGCAGGCATCCGAGCAGTGCCTGCAGACCTGAACAGAGCTCCCTAATTTCATCTCACCTGTCCCCCAGATGTCCCCTCCCATCCTCTTCCTACTCAAGTCCATGTCACTGTAGAGAGAAGCTAAAAGAAAGGTCCCATCAGAAAGGGAAGCAGACGACCTATTAAACCACCAGATTAAACCAGGCCATTTGCCCTGGGTGTGGGCACCATACTTGAAGATACCATACTTGAGGGTGATTGCAGCGCATCACCCCCACCGCACCAGGAGGTTGGGGCTGGGGGCTGGGGGCTGGGCTCCAGCCACTTAACCAGCTTTGTGAGCAGAAAAGTCACCTAAGCCTCCGCCTCCTTATTTAGAAAGGAGAGATGAGATGAAGATGACCCGGCTGTCATCAATCAGCTCACAGAAACTGCTCGGTGACGAGAGCCATGATGGCTCCCCCTTAGAGCTGAAAGCAGCCCCCGGAGAGTGAGGCAGACCCCAACCCCTCACTAGGAGGCCACTTTTCTAGTTCACACACCATCCTGGTGACCGCAGAGCAGAACTATATTTACAGGAACAAGAGGAAGAGGAGAGCACGGGCGGCCACTGGGCACTTCTGTGTGTGGCTTGTGCCTCGTGGTGCCTGTGTGTCCCCACATGCACATCACAGCCACCCTGCGAGGTGGTGCTTTCTGTCCAATCTAGAGAGCGGAGCTCACGAGAGCCAGACAGCTTGCCAGAGTGGCCCCGGCAGGAACCCGATGCAGCGGGGCTCAGGTCTCAGCACAGCACTGTCCAGCTCTCACACCTGAGTTCTCCTCACTGCCTTGTGCTATCTCCACACCATGTGGAATGAGGCCAGCCGGTCGATCCAGGACTCGTGTTCCTGCTGATGAAATCAGAGGTGGTGACCAGGGAGAGGGGAGGAGAGAGGGGTCCAGGCGTGAGAGACAGGGAGACGCGAGGGTGAAGGAGAAGCTGTTAGAAAAGATTTCTCCCTTGTCACCAGCATGCCTTTGCTTGTATGTGTATGTAAGACTTCGTGTATGCCTTTGTGTGTGTCTATGTGAGACCATGTGTATGACTCTATGTGAGCAACGTGCACACATGTATATGACTGTTATATGTATGACTCTGCATGTGTGTGTGCATGCCTGTGTGTGTATCTGTGTATGTAAGACTCTGTGTGTGCTTTTGTGTGTCTATGTGAGACCATGAGTATGATTCTCTATGTGCATACATGCACATGTATATATGACTGTGTGTTACAAGTGTATATGATGTGTTAAAAGTGAATTCGACTCTGCACATGTGTATGCGCATGCCTGTGTGTATATAAGACTGTATGTGCCTTCGTGCGTGTCTATGTGAGATCACATGTATGACTCTGTGAGTACATACATGCACACGTGTATATGACTGTGTTATACATGAGTGTGACTCTGCAAGTGTGTGTCTGCATGTGCATGCCTGTGTGTGTATTGAAGAGGGCTGAGGGGAGCCCACACAGACTGGCCCCCTGCTTCCTTCCATGCCAATTCACACTCAGGCCACAGCAAGCCCAAACCTGCCCCCGATCCCCATGAACTCTGCGTGGAGGCAGCAGCGGGAAGCTTCACTTGTTAACTCGCCTCTTCACAATGTCCCCATGTCCCCGGCAGTGGCAACCAGCCATGTGACAGCAACCAGCCGTTAGCCCAGGGGTGGCCCAGCCAGGCTGCCAAAGGGACAGAGGAGGCAGGGAGCGCCTTCTCTGGATGGACCTTCCCCAGTCTGGATGCATCATGGTCCCTCTGGTCAGAGAGGACTCTGGGGAGGCCCTTCTGCCCACGGGCCTCTCAGTTTTCAAAGACGTTCAGAGCACAGAGTGAGACACACTCCTCTTTCCAATCCATCAATCAGCGGCCTAGCCTCCAGCTGGGAAAGGAGTCGGGGGGAGGGGTCCCAGGAGAGGAGGCGGCCTTGGTTCCTGGCCAGCTCTCTCAGGACCCCTTGGCACACACCAGCACTGCCCCCAAGCTTCTCTTCCTTTCTGCCCTTCATTCCATCTGACGCTGTCTGTGGGGGAGAAACATGCCCAAGGTCATCCGGCCTGTTGGGAGCAGAGAGACTCGGAATCCCAGCTCTCCCCCTCCCTGGCCCCCGCTGCCCGAGTCCTCTGAGCTCTGTCTGATGACAGTCACAATCAAGGATTTTCTCTTTGAGAAGGGTGAAAGAAGACAGTTTGATGGGGCCTGGACCCAAAGCCAATCCTTACCCTTTCCCCAGACTCCAGGGGAGAAAAGGAAAAGAAAAAAAAAAAAAAACATCCCAGCAGATGAGGCAGAGAGCCTCATTGTCTGCATCTCCAAACCCTGCGAGGACCGGTGCCCCCAAACCCATTCAGAGAGATGCCAACACAGTTGATTTAAGTCAAAAGGCCCTTCTTTAGTCATTCTCCCCAACTTCTTTGGAAAACAAGATGCAGAAACTAAACAGCTAAGCCTGGAGTGTCACCACCTAGGCCTGAGGAGGAAGAATAACAACCCTCTTATAACAACCAGTCTTATGATGTCTTCAGAGATCTTTCACCTCTGTCCTCTGGGTTCGTGAATTACAGGCTCAAGGACAACAGAAGTTTACTTCCTGGCTCAGACTCTGCTTTTCTACAGGGCAAATTCTGCCCATTTTACAGGCAAGGAAAGTAAGGTCTGGAGGATTCAGGATCTGCCCTACTGGACCACAAACAGTGCTGTGTCTGCGGAGAGCCTAACCCACGGTCCAGGGCTCTTTGCATGGCCCCCAGCTTTTCTCTGACTCTTCGTAACCTTGATCAGAAAACCAATTATCACCACACCAGCCCCCAAGCCCTGTCTTCCCAGCAAGAGGAAAACAGTCCCCTAGTAGCAAGCTGATATTTGGACAATCTGCGAGCCTCCCAACTGCTCCGGAAGACCCCCGCCTTCCCCTTCCAGGACTTAGCATCCTCGCTGCCAAAACAGGGGGAGCGAGCTTCCAACAAAAGTTTGTTTTCATGGAGATTTTATTTCCTTCGCAGAGGCTCTCCCTTCACAGATTTCTCTTTGTTGGAGTTTGCATTCAGAAGTCACCAGATACACAGCCCCCTGACCCTTCAAGCCCTCGGGGGATCTCACGCCTTTATCTCTCCTCCCAGGCCCACAGGCCGCCTGCTCCCCACTGAAAAGGCCCTTTGAGCCCCTCTGGAGAGAGAGGGGCTCTTCAGATGGACCGAAGCTTCAGGCGGACTGAGTCCTGCAGTCAATGATGGGGGAGTCAGGAGAGAAAGAGAGAGAGGGAGAGGAGGAGGGGGAAGAAGGGGGAGGAAGGAGAAAATGGAGTGGGGAGGTGGAGGCAGGGGCACTGCCTGTCTCAGACTGTCAGCAACTAAGCACAGCCCTGTACCAATCGGGCGGTGGCTGGACTCCCCGACGGTGGGGGATGCGGGTCTCCCAGACCATCCGCAGGCCTTGGCTCAACTTGCACCAAAGCAGGGACAGCTCCGGTGAAACTCAGAAGGGGATGACATTTGTCCTAGCTGGGCAAGTCTTTCTTATTTGCCCTTTTGGGGATCAGCTACCCTCCAGGGCACACAATTTAGAGATTCTACTCTGGCCATCTCTCTGAGCCAAGAAGAAAGGGGCTGACAACATGAATCCATGCTTCATGGGCAACCCTCCCGATGTGTGCGGTCAAGAGAGAGGAAAGAGAGAGGGAGTGAGAGCAGGAAGAAGAGAGAACCAGGAGGGTAAACGCTTAGCTCTGGGGACCAAATTGCTCAAGGTAGAATCACAGGTTCAAGATGCGGGTGGGATGCAGAGGCAGCAGTGAGCCGTGGCCACTGATGGAGGCCAGCCATCCTCAAAGGCCTCCTCTGGGAGGGGTGATGTCACACGCATGGGCAGGAGGGGCAGGAGCGCCAGGAAGAGCTGCGTCTGATTCTCTACTTATGACTTGCTCACTTTGTGATCATGGACAACTTATTCCATCTCTTTGAGTCTCATCTCCATCGTCTGCTCAAATGGGGACAACGGCATTTCAAGGGCGGTGGGAGGACAGACAGCAGACCCCTAAAGCCAAGCAGGGGACCCCAGCACAAAGCCCCCCACCACTGTGAGGACTGGGGTCGAGCTGGACAATCCACCCTTCTCTTCAGGTCTCCTCTGTGCCCTGCTTCACCCTTGTCCCAGACTCCCTGCGGTCAGCAGCATAATTTTATTTTGTTCTTTTATGTGGTTTTTTTTTTTTTTGACCGTGCCACACAGCAAGTGGGATCTTAGTTCCCTGACCAGGGGTCAAACCCACATCCCCTGCACTGGAAGTGCAGCGTCTTAACCACTGGACCTCCAGGGAAATCCCCAGACAGCAGAATTTTAAATGTTTAAGTGTCTATATTAGCTTTTATCATAAGGGCACAATGAAAAGAATTTACAGAGCACTTTTTAAAACTATGGGCTTCCCTGGTGGTTCAGTGGTAAAGAATCCGCCTGCCAAGCAGGAGACATGGGTTCAATCCCTGGGTTGGGAAGATCCCCTGGAGAAGGAAATGGCAACCCACTCCAGCATTTTTTGTCTGGATAATCCCATGGACAGAGGAGCCTGGTGGGCTACAGTCCCTGGGGTTGCAAAGAGTCAGACGTGACTGAGCGACTAAACAGCAACAACAATTCCTTTTCCTTTTCCAAACTGGTATCTCATTTGTTCCTCAAATGGTCCTAGCCTCATTTAATAAATGAGAGATAACTGGGAGTCAGAGATATGACGTGACTTTTTCAAAGCCACGCAATAGGTCAGCAGCACAGGTAAGACCAGCCCAAGCCCAGGTGGTGTCCAAGGCAGACACAACTGAGAAGTGCCACGCGGTACAGGACAGGGAGCAGGGACTAAGGGGAGGGTGGATCTTGGGGCTTCTGCCGGAAGGGAAACCATGAAGGATGACAACTTTCGAAAGATGGAGGATTCTAAGCAAACCTTTAAAGCCCGGATTGGAAAAACCAGAATCTGCGAGCAACGCAGAGGGACATCTGTTGGACAAGGAGACAGGAGAGAGCAGCTTCACATCATTTCCATGGCCTGAGTGGGAGTCCAGGGAAAGCTGTCTACTACATCTGGGACATGAAGACCCATGAGAAGGGGCCCTGGGCCAGACTGGAGTGCAGGAGACTGACTAGGTGGTAGAACCCAAATCAGTTAAAGTCCACTTCTCAAGGCCAAGAGAGTACTAAGTGTGGACCCATAATTACCCACCTGACCATAGGACTGACAAGCCTGGTGGGCTAGAGTCCATAGGGCCGTAAACAGCAGGGCACGACTGAGTGGCTTAACACGCATGCACGCACACACTGTAGAGCGTGCGTCCGAGATCGCCACCATATGGTACTGAACAGCAGTGGGGAGGAACCAGAGAAAGCTTTGGGTCCTGGTCTAACTCAGACCCACCAAGAGGACCTTCAGCCTCGGGGCTGGCTTCCTGGCTCCTATTTCCCCTTCACACATGCCTTCCAGGAGGCTAGGGACATCAAAGATGGGTATGACGTTCCTTCTCGTCCCCCTCTCTTCTCTTTCTGTTCAATGGAGTCCCCTGACAGCACTGAGCTCTTGACCAGCCCTTTACGAACTCCTCCTTAACCTCCTGACTGGTTTTGCCCCAACCCCAGGGCCAGGCCAGGCGGAGTCACATTGGACTAGAAGGATGACTCCTGGCAGACGGTGCAGTCAAGGATTCTGGGGTCTCAGGTCCATAATTACCAGCTCCAGAATATACAAGACTGCCTCCTCCAGAACACACAAGACAGTCTACACTCTTCTAGACTGATCTCCTGCTTAACTAGCTGCAAAGGAACTCTTTTAGAGGGAAGATGAGGGGTCCCTCCTGGGTCTGGGGAGGCCACCAGTCTTATTGTGAAGCAATTTCAAACCGTCTCCTTTTGCTTTCAAATGTACTTAATCAACACGAGAAGGACTGTGAGGGCTGGAGCTCCTACAGGTAGACTGAACAGAGAAGAATAAGGTTCATAAATAATTTAGCATGCAATCCAAACAATTGTGTGTCTTTTTTTCTTAAAGTAAAAGGCCAGGTCAAAGAAGTGGAGCTGTATAGGAAACCAAAACCACTGTAACTTGTCCCAGATATAGAGTGTCCTCAGGTGGGGTTTATTTTATTTTCATCTGTGATCTGACCCTCAATACTCTTTTTCCCAGCCTGAGTCCCTCCCCCATCCTAGAGGCTGAAACCAGCAAAGGGGTCAACACCACAGAGAGACAGCTGATATAAACAGCTGCACCCCACCTCCCCTGCAGGCCAAATCGGGCACTGACAGTCTCTCCTCAACAGCTGACTCCAGCCTGGGCAGCTGGGCCTGCGGTGGGAGCTCTGAGAGGAAGGGAGCAGGCCCATGGGACCCAGGCAGCATTCTTCACGCCTCAACTCAAGTGTCACCTTCTCAGAGGGGCTGTCCTGCGTCCAGCATAGACATAGACGTCCCAGTCACTCCCCCCTCTAGACCTGTTTTGTTTCCCCTGATGAGCAAATATTACTGATTTACATTATATTAGATAGATTTTTTAAAGTATATTTTGGCCATGCCATGCACCATGCAGGATCTTAGTTCCCCAGCTGGGGATCCAACCTGTGCTGCCTGCAGTGAGAGCGTGGAGTCTTCACCACGGAGCCAGCAAAGAAGTCTCAAGATAGATGTTTACTGTGCATCTTCCCCAGCAGAATTTAAGTCTGAAGAGGGTAGAAAATTAATGTGTTTTGTTGACAGTTGAACTCTAGCACCTAGAACACTACTTGGCACATGGTAAGTACTCAATATATATTTGTTGAATGGATGGATGGATGAATGGATGGGTGGGTGGGTGGGTGAATAGATAGATAAAAATATAGTTCTTTTCCCTCATCCAGGGAACATTCCATATGGAGAAACACTTATCTACTCCAAAGTAGGAAGATGGTAGTCAAAAGATGCAAGTCTGCTATTGATTTCTAATTCTGTCATTTTGATCCAGAATAAAATAAACCCACTCATCATCCTCACTTTCTTCATCTGCAGAATAGGTATCCCTCTAATTCGAGGATAAAGAAGAGTGAGAAATTAAAGAGAATTAACGCTTACTTAAGCTTCCCTGGGGGCTCAATGGTAAAGAATCTGCCTGCCAATGGAGGAGACATGGGTTCGATCCCTGGATCAAAGGGAAGATCCCCTGGAGAAGGAAATGGCAACCCACTCCAGTATTTTTGCCTGGAACACTTCGTGGCAAATAGATGGGGAAACAGTGGCTGACTATTTTTTGGGGCTCCAAAATCATTGTATATGGTGACTGCAGCCATGAAATTAAAAGACACTTACTCCTTGGAAGGAAAGTTATGACCAATCCAGACAGCATATTAAAAAGCAGAGACATTACTTTGCCAACAAGGTCCGTCTAGTCAAGGCTATGGTTTTTCCAGTGGTCATGATGTGAAAGTTGGACTATAAAGAAAGCTGAGCGCCAAAGAATTGATGCTTTTGAAGTGTGGTGTTGGAGAAGACTCTTGAGAGTCCCTTGGACTGCAAGGAGATCCAACCAGTCCATCCTAAAGGAGATCGGTCCTGGGTGTTCATTGGAAGGACTGACGTTGAAGCTGAAACTCCAATACTTTGGCCACCTGATGCGAAGAGCTGACTCACTGGAAAAGTCCCTGATGCTGGGAAAGATTGAGGGCAGGAGGAGAAGGGGATGACAGAGGATGAGATGGTTGGATGGCATCACTGACTTGATGGACATGGGTTTGGGTGGACTCCGGGAGTTGGTGATGGACAGGGAGGCCTGGAGTGCTGCGGTTCATGGGGTCACAAAGAGTTGGACACGACTGAGTGACTGAACTGAACTGAACTGAATCCCATGGACAGAGGAGCCTGACGGGCTATAGCCCATGGGGTTGCAAAGAGTCGGACATGACTTAGCAACTAAATACACACACACAGACACACACACCCACAATGCTTACTGATGGTCTCCTTCCAGTGCCCTGGGCTAGGCACCTGACTGACAAAAGTCATCCCATTTAATCCTCACAACCACCTGTGAGATTGATACTGTAATCACCTGATCCCAGATAAGGACACTGTCAGAAATAAAAAGTAACTCACCCAAACTTGTACACTTAGGCAGTGATAGAAAGGGGATTCCAACCCAGGCCTGTCGATCCCCAGGCCACGTCTACATCACTTACGGCAGAGTTTATCCATGACCCGTGTGGAGGGTGCATCCACCCAGAGGAAAATCCAGGCTGTGCCCAGTGGAGTTTGGAGATCCTGAGCTTTGCCCTTTTCTCGAAGTCAGCATGGGGACTGAGGTGACCGACTTGTCCCAGTTTCCCTGAGGCTTTCCAGGTTTCCTCATGCAGGACTCCTAGCCCAGTTCCAGGGCCTCAGTTCCAGGCCAACAGGAACAGCCAGCCTCCCCTGGAGGGAGGCAGCCACAGCTAGAGACCCCGAAAACTCTGAACCCAAGAGCAGGGGCTTCCTGCGAAGGACCACGGCCCCCATGTGCTCCCACTGCAGTGATGGGAGGGCCCAGCTGTGTCTGGTCCACCTGGCTGTACGTCCTCCAACACCTCGCCGGCAACTGTTTCTCCGCACCCAGGTCCTAGCCCATGTTGTCACAGGGGGAGAACAGCAAACTGTGCGGGGTCCTGCCCCCATCCCCTCATTGCCCCAAATGCAGACTTTGGCCTCAGAACAAGAACAGCATGGGCTCCTTCCCTAAAAGATTGCAACCGCCGGGACGAGATGACCTGCTGAAGGCAAGGAGGGCAGATTCCTGGAATTCCAGCCAAGGAGCTGGGCAGTAAGGGCAGAATTTAGGACAGCCCATAAGTTAGCAAGAAGCACGGCAGGGCCCACGGGGTGGAGTGTCCTGGCTTCCCAGACCACAGGCACAAACTCGAGCGTGAGGTCACCTCTGTGAAATGCTCTTTCAGTACAAGAGAACACCCCTCTGCTCCCCGGCAGGCTTTGGTGGAAACTTCACTGCATGTTTTCATTCCCCTGCCTCAGAGGGGTCCATCCTCCAGCCTCCCTCCTCCACTTGGCTTCCCCTCCATCCAGAGAAGGGGCGGGTCACTCCTTCTCCTGGGCCCTACAATAAGAACAGGATGGGCAAGAAGGCCACAGGAGGCCAAGGGCAGGTGAGGGTAGGAGTGAAGAAAGACGCTGGGGCGCGTGTAGGGTTGCATAGGACACACTCCTTCGAGATTAATCTGTCCGCGGCCTCAGAAGAGGGGCCCTCCACCCCTCCGTTCATTTGTTCTTTCACAACAAAGGTGGCTCTGACCTGCATCTTCTAGGCCAAAACAGTGGGCCCACAACCCACTCATCGCCTCGCCCATCTTCTAGTCAATCCAGCTCATCCCTGGGCACTTTACTTCACAAATGCCTGAGTTTTCCAGCCGGGCATTTTCAGTGTCCACCAGCTCTGGAACTCTGAGTTTGCCTAACAGCCTCCCTTTCTTCTCAGCATATATCTTTAATCTCCCTTTCCTTTCCTCCCCTCTCAAAAGCAGACCCCACTTCCTCCTTCCTAAGGCCTCAGCTGTGCTCTGACCCTCCGTCCCACACGTTCGTCTCTTGTGAGTGTGTGTGTATTCATGTGTCTACGGTCTCTCCCTCTGCTCAGGCTATGCCCCTGGACCTGTGTGCATACAGAGTCTCCCAGACCCAGCTATCATGTGACAGGCATGTGTGTGTTAGTCGTGTCCGACTCTTTGCAACCCCATGGACTGTAGCTGACCAGGATCCTCTGTCCATGGGATTCGCCAGGCAAGAATACTGGAGTGGGTTGCCATGCCCTTCTCCAGGGTATTGTTCCAACCCAGGGATTGAATCTAAGTCTCCTGCTTTCTAGGTAAATTCTTTACTGTCTGAGCCATCAGGAAAGCCCTGTTACAGGCATGACAGCCCCGCAGACCCATCACCGTCACAGATATGAAAGCATAGCAGGAAAAATGATAGCCCAGAAGGCAGGACTCCCCCCAAGACACATATTGGCCGCTGTGTCCCCAGAGACTTCATATTTTCATCTGCAACGTGGGTGCAATGGCCCCTGTCTGATTCCCCATCCAAGGGTCCTCTGGCAAAGCCAGGCTGACAGCTGGCCATCCCCCGCACACACTGGCTCCCCTCGCTTCCTCACCCCCATTCATGGCTCTTCTCCCTCTGTACCCTCTTCCCTGGTGATCTTTCGCTTTCATGGTTTTGACCCCCAGGCACGGCTCATGGTTTCCACACCTATATCACAGTCACATCCTCTAAGTGTGCATTCAACTTCCTGATAGACAACATCTCCAACTAAGTATCCCACAGATGCTGGAACTCAAAATGTTTCCTTTTTTGAAAAAAGAATGAAGGAAGAGGGAGGGAAGAATCTGCAGAAGGAGGGAGAAAGGAAGAGAGGGAAGGAGGGGAAAAGGGAGGGAGAGAAGAAGGGAGGGAAGACTCCCAGCCCAGAGGACCTTTTGCTCCTCCTGGATATTCTGGCAATGTTGCTGGAAGCACCATCCACCCAGTGGTGGTGTTGTTATTCAGCCGCTCAGTCATGTCTGACTCTTTGCAACCCCATGGACTGCAGCACTCCAGGTTTCCCATCCTTCACTATCTCCCAGAGTTTGCTCAAATTCATGTCCATTGAGTCGGTGATGCTATCTAACCATCTTCTCCACTCAGAACGTAAAGTGAAAACTCAGAAGTCTCCTGGAGCCCTCCCTTCTCCTTATTCTCACAAAGCTCTGGGTCTGGCCCCCACCTTCTAGCCACAGGGCCCCTGTCTCCATCCAGCCCTCCTCACTGCATGCCTGGAGTGCTGCGCTAAGTTTCTAACTGGCTTCCTTACATCTAGTCTTGCCCACATTGATCCAGTCTTCTCAGGACGGCCAACATGATCTTTCTAAAACACAAATCTGCCCGAGGCACTTGCCAACCTAAAATCCCTTAATACCAATGATGGCTACAACTTACTGAGTATTCTCTTTGTTCCAAGACTGCTCTCTTAGCACTCTGTGGTAACTCACCCACTCAGTTCTCATGAGAGCTCAAGGTAGTCAGTACTATTTTTACACCTTTTTTACAGATTAGGAAATTGAGGCACAATGAGATGATCGTTTGGCCAAGGTCACACAGATGATGAGACAGAGCTGGACCTGTTTCTCCAATGCTATTTTATGTTGCTCCCTCAAGGGTTCTCCACAGGCTGGATGAAAATGCCAATTTCCTTAGCTGGCATTTGAGGCTCTCCAGGACAACGGAGACTTCCTCCTGCCCCAGAAACCCTGAGATGCTCGCTTGGTACATCCTCAGTTGGCTGGTTTTGTATCTGAGCCTCCATGCACATGACATCCTGGCTTGACTCTCCCCCTCTCGAATTTGGCCGCATTTGGACAAACTTCCCCTCAGGTCAGTTTAGACGTCACAAGGGATGGACCCCTCCAGCCCCCCTGACGGCCATCAGCCTGAGCCAGGTGTCCCTCCTTGGTGCTCCACAGCCCCCCACTCCGCCCTTGAACTTCCATCCACAGTTCTCCCCTGGATTGTAGACTCCTCAGGGGTGAGGACTAGGTCTTATTCCCCTCGGCTCTGCAGGGCACAGCATGGTGCCTGGAATGTAGTAGCAGATGCCCCGTATGTATTCGCTGAGATAAACTCAACTCTGCCTTCCTCAGCTTACCCCATCCCACTCCAGTCATTCCAGATCACCTCGGTGCCCAGCAGTTTCCTTGTTCCAGAATTTCCTCAGCACAGAGAATCTGTGCCACCTCATTCGGTAATTAATCCATCCCATCTTGTGACACCTCCTGCACTGCCATCTTCATTATTATTTAACTCTTACATTGTTGCTTTTCTTCTCATGAACCGCCTTCCCAGTTAGAGGATAAACTTGGAGATGGAAGTTAGGGGCTAGATTTCACTTTCTAAATGCTTCCTGATGGCTCACCAGTAAAGACTCAGCCTGCAATTCAGGAGACCCAGGCTTGAGCGTTGGGTCGGGAAGATCCCCTGAAGAAGGAAATGGCAACCCACTCCAGTATTCTTGCCTGGAGAAACCCATGGACAGAGGAGCCTGGTGGGATAACAGTCCATGGAGTTACCAAGACTCAGACATGACTGAGGGGTTAAACAACAGACAACAAACGCCTTGTACATCTTCAGAGCTCAGTAAATGCATAGTGATGTAACTAAATGTAGCCTGAGGAAGCCGAGGCTGGGCTTAGGGCAATGAGAGAAGAGGGGAGAGACCCTGACTTTAAAGTAAGGGCTGCTTCGAGGGGCCAAAAATTGGGGGCTCAAAGGGGCATAACCTCTGCTCATCCTCATCCCTAGCAAGAGAGTCAGCTGCCGGCTTTGAAATCGATTTTTAATTGAATGTAATAAAACACTGAATTAAAATTTTAGATCAGGAGTCACAGTGCATGCATCAAAGCCAAAAATATCACTCTCTGCCATCCATCAAGAAGCAGCCATCCTGGTCTGCTGGGCCCCAAAGCCCAGTCCCCCTCAGTTGAGCTAAGAAGCATGCGGAGTCTGCAGGCCAAGTGGTAAAGGGGAGAGCCCACCCGGAACCTCAGGGTTCCAGGCATTCGACAAGGGCTCACTCCTCCCCTTCCTCTCCAGAAGCGACTCCATGCCCAGCAACACAGTTTCATTAAAAATAAAAATTATCTAGCCCACTACTGCCAGGCAGAACAGATACAAAAATAAATGCCAAGAACTCAGGCATCGAAAACCGTTCATGATTAAAACATGTACTGAACATCTTCTAACTCACTCCTTTCTAGGAGCAACATGTAAGGAACACAACGGGCACAAACTCTGTGCCGGGCCCTGCCTGCTGAGTCTTGGGAACAGAGTCGCCTGCGAAACAAGCCCCATCCTTCCAAAAATAAACAACTGCTGTGTACAAGGCACCGCAAGAATGCAGAGGAAGAGGGGACACGGTCCTCGTCCTCCGGGAGTGAGCAGTCTAGCACTGGAGTCAGGCCCTTTGTGCACGGGTGTGGAGTATTCTCATGGCTGCCGTTAGTCCACTTGACAGCCAGTGGCACCAGAGAGCCTGCGCCAAGCACAGTTGGTCCCGGAGCTCAGAGAAGAGGAGGATCACCTGGAGAAGAGGCAGCCCTCAGGCAGGTTCGTGGCCTGAGGAAGAGTGTCCTGATGTGTTATAGAAAAGGCATTATCAGAGCTGGGAGAAGAACAAGGCGAGCCTGAAAGGGGGTTTGAAAGTGTTAGTCACTAAGTCTTATCCAACTCTTTTAAAACCCATGAACTGTAGCCTCCCAGGCTCCTCTGTCCATGGCATTTCCCAGGCAAGAAGACTGGAGTGGTAGCCATTTCCTTCTCCAGGGGATATTTCCAGCCCAAGGATCAAACCTGGGTAGCCCAAATTGCAAGCAGATTCTTTCCCATCTGAGCCACACAGGGAGCCCCATAAAATCTCATCCCACCTTTAAGGCAAAGCCCTAGGGGCTGCAAAGTAAGGCCAGGAGTGGGGTTTGGACTGGGGTCAATTAACATTCTAAATGGAAACCATATGACAGGGTGAGGCCCAGGAAAGAAAGGTGATGTCCTTGAAGACATCGTCACCTGGAGGGGAGGTTTGGAACTGGGTGGTCAACCATTCAGGGAACTTTCATTGACAAAACTGGGAAATTCCCAGGGAAATGGATAAGCGGTCATGCTTTGACAGGAATAGAGCAGTTGTTCGAGCCACAGGCCAGCAACTTTTCACTTAGTGAGCTCGGCACTGCCAAATCCACCAGCCCCAAACTATTCACTATTCACCCTCACTGTGGGTATGGCCCACAGACCAGCAGCATCAGCATGACCTGGAAGCTGGTTCAAAATGCAGGATCTCGGCCCAACCCAGACCTACTCACTCGGAATCTGCGTTTGGCTTCTTTGGCGGCTCAGTGGTAAAGAATTCGCCTGCCAAGGCAGGAGACATGAATTTGATCCCTGAGTTGGGAAGGTCCCCTGGAGAAGGAAACGGCAACCCACTCCAGCACTCTGGCCTGGGAAATCCCACAGACAGAGGAGCCTGGTGGGCTACAGTTCCTGGGATCACAATGAGAAGGACACAACTGAGAGTCTGCATTTTAACAAGACACTCATGTGTCTCATTTGTACAATAATGCTTGAAAAACGTGTTCCGGGTGGCCCTTTCTCCCCTGGACACCCAACTCCTAGCCACCTTGGGTGCATCCTGAGGACCAAAACCAAAGCCCTGCCAGCCGCACCCACAATCCTGCCATGGACTAAACCTCCTCCGCTTAGAAAGCAGGAGGCCGTGGCTTCTTCCCCGTGCAGCTCATCATGGGGATCAGAGTCTGTAAGATTCAAGCAACTTTGAAAATGAGATTTACTCTCCAGGGTCTGATCTCGCTCCCTGCCGACCCCCAGTGTATGGATTTCTGGTAAAAAGCAGTTCCAGGAGCCACAGAGAGCAGCACTGATTTTTTATCCCTTGAACCTACTACCCGCCCTCCAAACAGAGGAACCCAAGAGGCTTGTACTTCTCCCTACAAGGGAAGCAGAGGTCAAGGTAGAGCATTGGTCGGGGGACATGAAGCTTGGGGTGAAAAGGGCCGATGCCAGATTGCCCCGGAAATGCCATAGAAATTCTGGAGTTCTGAGTTTCAGTCCCTGCTTCAGGGGCCGGGCAAGCAGACACACACTTCTATCAGCCACACAAGACATTACGGGATCAGTTTGCTGATGCAGGTCACACGTGGCTTCAAGCATCATGCTGGTGTGCTAACGAAAGACCACCCCAGCCTGGGTTTCACTAGCCTGACTGTGCTCCCAGAAAGGCCGACAGGGAGGATATTAGGGTTTGTGGCTTGAAACCGTAGACTGGGGGGAAGAATGCCCTCATCGAGGGGATGGGGGTGGACGGGAGAGAAAATCAAGGCCTTGCAGTCCTGTCTTCAGGAACATTTTAGGTGCTCTCTTCCCGCCCAGCTTTTGCCTTGAAGGGCCAAGGAAGCAGGGAGCCATGGGAAGGAAGCAGGGGCCTGGCCCCCGCTGAGGTGGCAGCACCCTGGCTGGATATCACGCCTGATGAGACAAGATAAATATTGATAATTAGAGGCCAGATGTGGGGTCCCCCCCCCCGGACCCTCTGTTTTGGGGTTTTTGTGCACGGTGTGTCCACAAGGCCTAGACTCATCCAGTTCCCAGAACTAGAGTATTTCCTCTAAGACTTGAGATGAAGGAAACAGGAAGGAAACTTTACCACAGTGAAATTCCATTATGAGGGTCATATATTTAGGGACTGCAAATGTTTTACCTCATCGGAAAAGGTTTTTTTGAATTCTAATAAAGAAAAAAAAATATTTATCAGGCAGCCGAGGGCAGGCAGTGAGGGAACAGTGAGTGCTACCGCTAAGGCCTGATGCAGCCAAACAAATACATTTTCTAAAAGACCACTCTGCTCCTAAACCAGGACCTCTCCCCCCAGTGCACCTGCCGAGTACCCCCTGCCTCTGGGGGCAGGCATTTCTCCACCTGGCAGTGCAGGTTCCTCCGCTGTGGAGGGTGTAGGAAGATGTAGGGTTTGAGGGGAGAGGCAAGGATTGGGAAATGGAGTCCAGAGACAACTGGGCACGTCCACTCCCTCCCTTTCCACCCCCCTACCAGCATTTGACATTTCCCCAGGACCCAGAGAGACCAGGGCTGATGCCCCTGGAGGCATGGGGGCGGGGGAGTCACAGCTGCAGCCCGGCAGGCCCCTAGCATGTCTGGGGTGAGATGGGGGGCTCTCTTGGGGATGCCATTCAAGCCCTGTCTTTTGGGGGAAAAAAGCCAAAGAAAAACATGTATTTATAACATGAACTTCCCTCCGCTCCTTCCCCTCAGCTAACTGATTAATTAAATGAATACAAAGGCCGTCTTGTTGGGAGCCCCAGCCGCACGGACCCTCTGTGTTTTCTTTAAGCCGGCCTAGCAAACAGGAAACAAAAGGCTTAATTCTGTCTGGTTTCATGAAGGGGGCTGTATGTCACAGCCAGAGGCTGGGGCTCTGCCAGACCCTGCGGAGCAGCCACAAGGCAACTCATGACCCACAGCCCCCTAGCTGAGCCCATCGCCCCTCAGACACCTCTCTTCCCCAAACCAGAGCTGATGCCAGGCTAGCCAGGCTCTAGGGGGAAATGACTGCATGCAGGAGAGAAACTAAAAAGAGAGCTGGGAGAAGGCTCTGGAAGAAAACCTTCAAGGGAGTGGAGGAATTGGATCCACGGGGTCGTTCACAATGGGAGAGTGGGAGGGTGTGCTCAAGCTAGGGCTTTCCTGATGAGTGATATGAAAAATGACCATTTCCAAGCTGTCTTACTTCCTATTCCGGAGCCTCTCAAATAGTCTTCAGCTTGGCTGCACACAGGTATCCCAGCCTCCCTCCACAGGTGGAAACCGCAGCTCGGAGAGGGACCAAGGAGGGTAGTCCCAGCACAGCACGCCCCCCAGAGCTGCCTTCTCCCCAAGGCTTTGCCCTCTCTTCTGCAGCCAGGCCTTGCGGACACTTTCCACGTTTTCTGGGAGTCACCAGAACTTTAATGGGGAGGAGGAAGGCTGCTTTTCTTCTTCAAAGGAGGAAAGCAATATTTGGGAAGGATCAGAGCTGCCCTGCTGTAGTTCCAGCTTCCCAGGTGGCGCTAGTGGTAAAGAATCTGCCTGCAAGAATCGTAGCTTTGATCCCTGGGTCGGGAAGGTCTGCTGGAGAAGCGCATGGCAACCCACTCCAGTATTCTTGCCTAGAGAATCCCATGGCCAGAAGAGCCTGGGGGACTACAGTCCATAGCATCACAGAGTCGGACACGGAATGACTGAGCATGCACACTGTAGCTCCAAAGTGCTCCAAGGGTTGTTCTCAAAAGTTCACGGGACCAAAGGGCATGGCCCCAGCACACCTCCCCATTGCTCAGCCCCAACCCAGAAATGACAAAGAAGACACCACTTCCTCCTCAAGGGGGTTGCAGGACACAGTTGATAGCAATTCAGCCCCAACCTAAGCTCCCAGCTCAGAAAGCGTTTCTGGAATCAAAGGCCTGGGAGGCCTGGGAGGAGGAAAGAGAATGAGGTGGTGGTCTGAGAATGTCGTGGTGATCTGAATCTAGGCCAGCGGTCTGAGCTCAGGAGCCTGGTCGAACCTTCTACTTTAGAGCCTCTCAAATCACTTGGCTCTATGATCTTTACAGAATTTCTGGATGCGCGCGTGTTCTAGGCTCTAAGAAGACAACACTGTATAAAAAGAGACAGAACCTCGCTCACGTGTAGCGCACATCCCTTTGGAAGAGAGAGCAAGAAAGCAAACACCCCACCTAGCCCTCCATTCACTAATTTGCTCAACAGTTGCTTATCCAGAGAGCTGGGATGCCTGTGGTGATCAACCCACACACTCTCCTTGACCTCCTGGAGCCTAAGGGGCAAGTCAGACCACACAAATAAAGATTCAACTGCAAATGGCCTCGATGAAGAAGACGGCTCTGGCTTCCACGTAGAAGAGAGACCGGGGCACGCGGCTGAATGCGAAGCCAGTTGGAGGCACTGCAGTGGCCAGGCTGACAGCAGAGATCTGGCCGAGGGCATGGCGTGGGGAGTGCAGAGCTATGGTGGGGCCAAGACTTACCTTAGACCCTAAGTCAAACGGACAGGATTGGCTATGTGGAAATGGGGGAAAGTGCAAAGTCAAGGGTGCCCTGGTTTTCAGTTCAAGCAACCTGGCGAATGCTCCTGCTGTCCTCTGGGGTGGGGCAGGCTGGGGAGGTGCAGACTAAGTTGAGGGAGAGGAGAACAAGTTGGGGTGACCTTTCTGTCCCCACCCCACACTGACTCCAGTTCTTGAAAGAGAATCTCTGCTCATCACTTTGTCTTATTCCTTCTGCGACTAATGACTGAGACCAGGAAAGCAAAATGCCTTGACAGCGGGGACCTTTGGCCTCACCTCAGTCACACCTGCGAGGCAGGGAGGCCGGGGGCCAGGATCCGGCGGCCAGGACCCTGCGCTGTGCCTTGAATGGTGTGCTCCTCGGGTACCGCTCTCAGAGGACATCAGTGTCGCTGCTGTGTAGACAGGGAGCCTGAGCCTCCTGCCATGGGTACCAGGGGCCCAGGTTCCCTCTGTGAGCGGACACGGCCTGCATCTTAGCCAACCCACAGAGCATCACGGAGAGACCCGGGAGCCACACACAGCTTCATCTGGGACGGCAAGATGCATCACGCCGTTTTCTTTTGACTTAACCTCCTGGTTTGGTTTTTCTCAGATGGATAATAAATTTAATTTGTACTGAATGAATGTGAGAGGGTGGCAGGGGCACATGGACCTAAATGACAGTGAGAAAAAAAGGGGTTTGCAGCGAGGAGAAGCTCCCTCCTGGCAGACAAGGAGCAGCCTGCATCCCACTCCAGCTGGGCTCCTCGGCCTCTTCAGAGTAGACAGGGGCCTGGGTGCGTGACCAGGGCCAGGGCAGCAGAGGCTGGTCAGCTGAAACATCAGTCAGGTACCACCTGGGGGTGAGCTGAGGGCAGAGGCGTGGGGACTCTAACAACAACCAATGAGAAGGAGAAAGAGAGGAAAGAAGAAGGAGGGTGAGGAAGAGACAGGGGAAGAGGCAGGCGGGGAGCAGGGCCAGCCAAGGAGCAGAGAGGGGAAGTGGGTAGCCAGGTGAGTGGGATGGGGGAAAATCTTGTCTGAAGAGTCTGGAGATCAGATCTGCAGGGTTAAGATGCAAGGATGCTGGCTGTCACAGGTCAAAGGGACTCAAAGGAAGCCGAGACAGAAACAAGCCTACCCTGGTGAATGTGCCCAGGTTCACCTGTGCTCAAGTCAAGTTTGACCTTGGCACTCAAATCACCAGGCAACGATGGACAGGAATGAATGTGTTGAAGTAGAACCCAAAGCAAGTTTTGAAGGGAGGACTGGCACCCTCCTCTGCTACGCCCACCCTTCTTATCTCTTGGGGAAGGCACCAACAGGGAAACCAAGGCGGAAAGCCTGGTCCCTGGGGTGTGTTAGCTGCTCCTCACCACCCCTTTGCCTTTCTGCACTTTCCATCCAAAAAGCTGGCAGAAGCAAGGATTCCAGACAGAATTCTTTGTCCCCTTGGGAGGGAAGCCTGCTATAGAAATGATGGTGGAATATCTGGCCTCCTCCAAATGAGACGTCCACTCTAAACTCCAATTCATCTCTCTCTGGTTAGTAGACTTGAGAGCCCCCAGCAAGTCCTGGGAAGATGGCCCTCCAGGCCTTAGCCTGACCACAGGTTGGCAGACACAGCCAGGATGCCCAACCCTCCCAAGCTTCTTGCTGTTCAGCCCCTTAGTCGGGTCTGATTCCCTTCGCAATCCCACGGACTGCAGCATGCCAGGCTTCCATGTCCATCACCAACTCCTGGAGTTTGCTCAAACTCATTGCCATCGAGTCGGCAATGCCATCCAGCCACTCATCCTCTGTAATCCCCTTCTCCTCCTGCCTTCAATCTTCCCCAGCATCAGGGTCTTTTCCAATGAGTCAGCTCTTTGCATTAGGTGGCCAAAGTATTGGAGCTTCAGCTTCAACATCAGTACTTCCAATGACTATTCAGGCTTGATTTCCTCTAGGATTGACTGGTTTAATCTCCTTGCTGTCCAAGGGACTCTTAGGAGTCTTCTCCAACACCACAGTTTGAAAGCATCAAGCCTTCTTTATGGTCCAGCTCTCACATCTGTACGTGACTACTCAAAAAACCATAGTCTTGACTATACCTTGAGGTCCAGACAAAGAATCAGCTGCCTCCCAGGGGGCCCTCCACTGGCCCGCAACCCAGGATTATGCTGCTAAAGTGTCACGCGGGGAGGTTACAGCCAGGTTTCCCGGGATCCTCCAAGCTGCAACCCACAGCTGTGGTGTGGTCCCCAGAGACAGCTGCAGGCGTCTGCGTGCAGGGCAGTGTAAGCAGGGGTGGAGGTGACCCAGCCAGAGGTCACCATGATCCTTTTCCAGGAATCCCACCAGCTCTATGCACAGAGAGCTGCTGTGAGAACAACCCCAACTCCCTTAATGACCCCAACTCTACAGCAACCCGGGACCTCTGGGGATGTGCACTCCTCCTTGACGACTCTCAGCTCACTCCCACTGCAGCTGCTGTGTGGAACCTCGGCCTGGGTCTCTTTCTTCCCTGCCAGAGGTAGGCAAGTCTCTGAGGCACAGTTATTTATTACTAACAAATCCCCAATGGGAGAACGCTCCCTGTCTGTGGCCTCAGTGGAGACTGGAGGGAAGCTGAAGACCCCCGGTGAGGGCTTGGGCAGGACCTCTTTCTCAGGTGGGTATGGAGCAGAAGAGCTTTCTCTGGGGCCCCAGCCAAGTAGAGGTTCAGAAAGACCCTGGGGCAGAGACAGTCACAGGACACCAAGAGCATCCTCTGGGCTGTGCTCACTGCCCACCCCAGAGGCTGGGCAGTAAATAAATGAGTCTGAAGGTCAGAGTGGCTGTGCCTGAGAAATTGCATCTTCCTCTCATCCTAGATACAATGAATTACACAAGGACTGGGGTCTCCCCAAGCGCCGGCAGTCAACACCCGCCCTCTCCAACCACACAAGGCCTCTGCCCCCTCAGAGACACTGGGCCCTGGCTGGGGCTGGCTTCTACGGTAGCCCCATCTGGCAGAGCTTCCTGCAGTGATGGACACGAGGCAACTAAACTCTTGCAATGTGGCCAGGGAGACTGAGGAACCGAGTTTCTCATGTGATCTCATTTTAATTCGCTGAAATGTTTTAAATTTTTTATTTTTTATTTTTTTGGCTTGTGGGATCTTAGTTCTCCCACCAAGGACTGAACCCAGGCCCATAGCAGTGAAAGTGCTGAGTTCTAACCACTGACTGCCAGGGAATTCTGGCTCAGAGCGTCTGCCTACAATTGTAAGCATCTGCCTACAGTGTGGGAGACCTGGGTTCGATCCCAGGATCGGGAAGATCCCCTAGAGAAGGAAATGGCAACCCACTCCAGTACTCTTGCCTAAAAAATCCCATGGACAGAGGAGCCTGATAGGCTACAGTCTACAGGGTCACAAAGAGTCGGACACGACTGAGCGACTTCACTTTTGCAGTCCCACCGTGGTGGCTACCATAGTCTTACCACACAGGGTAAGAGCCAATGGTCTCAGGGAAGAACATTCGCCTTTCCAGCACTGACACAAGGCCTCCTCTCTACGTGATGAAGCACAGAGGCCCTGCCTGGGGGAGGCATGTTGTCAAGTCCCTTTAGTCGTGTCCGACTCTTTGCGACCCTATGGACCACAGCCCGCCAGGATCCTCTGTCCATGGGATTCTCCAGGCAAGAATCCTGGAGTGGGTAGCCATTCCCTTCTCCAGGGGATCCTCCCGACCCAGGGATGGATCCCACATCTCTTGCATCTCCTGCGTTGGCAGGCCGGTTCTTTACCACTAGTCCGGGGGAGGAGGCATGCTTTATCCTCATAGTCTCAGGGCCACTTCCTTCCGGGAGCCTTTGAAAGCAAGCAGCAGCTCTATACTTAGAATCATGGAAAATTAACTTGGATGAGACCTTGGCCATGACCAGATCCAACTCATCTGCTCTATTGATATGGGAATCCAGGCCCAGAGAGGTGAGGCAGCTGGCCAAGGTCACAGAGGAAACTGTAGCAGGGCCAGCAGAAGCCAGGCTTGACGTCACTGCTCTACGACCCTCTCCTTCCCTGGACTGCCTCCAAACCCCAGTGTACCCTCCCTGGCTGCCACACTTCCACCCCCGTAGAGACTGGAAATTCTCAGTGAGGGAAATACACAACACTCCATGAAGGTGCAGGGGAGACCCCCTGGGTCTGGCAACAGGCTCAGAAGATGGACTTGACGGAAGCATCTGATGGGCTCGGGCCCTGCTCAGGCTCTGTCCGGAGTCACCATTCCTCAGGGGACGCCTAGCCCAGCCCCTGACATGCAGTCAGCACTCAGCAACATGAGTGAATGAGAGGAAAAAAATGAACAAACTCAGGGCCAGGTTTGGGGCACACCCAGGGATGCACAAGCCCAGGAAAAATGACCTGTGACCCTCCCGTTGACTCAGAGTCTGAGAGGAAACCCCACCCACGCTGTTTCCAGGTACAAGCTTTGAAATGGGGAAGTGTCCCTTCGAGGAATTCTGGCCTAATCCACACGTCCAATACACAGAGAGAGCCTCCCAGGACATCCGTCTCCAGCTTCCCAAGCAGACCCCGTGGTGGCATAGCGCAGATGCCCTCAGCCAGGACAGAGGCCCTGAACCGAGTGCTGGTCACCTGGAGGCCCCAAATCCTAGCGATCCCCCCTGGGATGCTGTCAATACACTTTGTGTGTGTGCGTGCATCTGTGTGTGTGTGTACGTTTTTCTTGGGCTAGAATCCATTATTCTTCCACACTCTCCAAGAGGCCATGACACCCAAATTCAAATTTGGAAGTTGGAGAAATGATCGGGCATTGCTCACAGAACTTCTCCCCCGGATATTTGCACGGGGCCTCAGAGTCAGCACCCATAAAAAGAGACCCTTGTCCCACGAGAACCTCGCTCTTTTCATGGCTAGGATGTCACTCCCTCAACTCTTCAGGCTGGAGATTCCACCCCAAGGCAGTCTCCCAGTACCTGGTCAATCACCAGGTTCTACTGGTTCTACAGAGCTCTCAAGTCCATCCTGTCGCCCATTCCTCCCACTCTAACCTGGACCGCACCCCCTCTCCCATCACTGCCCAACTCCCACCAAGTTCATCCCCTTGCTCCTGCCCCTCAGGTCTCCCAGCACAAACCATCCATATCTTGTTAAAAACTTCAGTTTTACGATATTATTCATCTGCTCACAATGTTAAGAACTGGCGGTGGGAAAACCATGTGTCTTGAACCCATACCTTCAGCCAGGCAACAAAAGGATGGAAGGTGTAACAGAAATAACTTAGGCTTGGGAGTCAGACTAATCCTGGTTCAAATTCTGGTTCTGCCTCTTCCAAGTTGTGTGTTACTGAGCAAGTTATTCGACCTCTCTGAATATCAGTTTTTACACCGTTATGCATGCTGAGTAGTTTCAGTCATGTGCGACTCTTTCCACTCCATGGACCCTCAGGCTTCTCTATCCATGGGATTCTCCAGGCAAGAATACTGGAGTGGGTTGCCATGCCCTTCTCCAGGGGATATTCCTGACCCGGGGATCAACGCTGCATCTGTTACGTCTCTTGCATCAGCAGGCCAGTTCTTTACCACTAGCACCACCTGGGAAGCCCTCTTACACATATAAAATGGAGTAATAATAAATACCTTCCTTAAAGAAGCAGTATTTCTGGTATAGTGGTAAGAACTCAGAAGCCAGACTCCTCAGGTGCCAATCCTGTCTTCCCAAATGCCTAGCTGCGTGACCTTGGGCAAGTTCCTCAACCTCTGTGTGCCTCGGTTTAATTTTCTATAATATCAGAGGATAATAATAGTACCTACCTCATAGAAGTGCTGTGAGGACTGAGTTCATGTGAAGAGCTCAGAACAGGGCCAGAACAGGCGGCGCAGAATAAGGGCCGCATTCCCTTTAGTTAGTATTACTGGTAGGATTTGTGGTGATAATGAAATTAGGAGCATACAAAACGCTTTGCCCACTGCCAGCCAATTCGTCGATGCTCAATAGGTGACAGCATCTTCCCTTCACTAAAATATGCTGAATGAGCTCGTTTTAAACTCGTGGAGTTCACATAAGTGGCAAAATATCCAAGGGCGAGCACTCCAGCAGAATCAGTTAGAGGAGGAATGAGGCTTAGAGGGAGGCTGAAGGAAGGGTGGGATTCGGGGGACTCACCCACATCCCCAAGGAAGGGCTGAACATCCCCCTCTGTCAGCCAGTGTAATAGAGTGATCCCAGCTCGGGGTGGGAGGGGCAAGAGGGCCGAGGCCCCCACAGTGCAGTGAGGGCCCTCCTGTGGGTATATGGGGGACTGGGGTACAAACTGCCTTCCTCTGAACCCCCAGGACTACTGGACAGCAGCCTCCCCGGGAGACCGCTAGAAAAGCCGCCTGAGTCATCTCCTGATGAGAGGCGTCAGCAAAGGCCAGGAGAGGATTACTGCTCCCGAGGAAGGCTGGGGTGGGAGCAGGCCTGGAGGTGGGGAAGGGGGTGCCAAGGAGCTCTTACCCAGGGTTCAGAGGATCCTGGTGGGAAAGGAGGAGTCGAGTTCCCAGGGTTCCCAGGGCCTGCCCCGCATGACAGAGCAGAGCTTGGCGAGGCCCGCCAGAGGCACCGCCACTGGACTTTGGAAAACCCTGAGGCATCACGTTGAGCCTGGCCATGCCCCTTCCTCTGGGGCCCTGCCCACAGTTCCGAGCTTGGAACAGCTACCAACCAGCCCTGGGATGTTTGTTGCCTAAGCTTGGGATGGGCTCTCACAGCCATCATTGTCCTTGATAAAACACCCCAGTGAGAAACCTCTAATTGTACCCCCATCCTGCAGATGAGGACACTGAGGCTTAGAAGGTTCCACCTGGAACATGCTCCTTTCCAGCCTGAAATCCTGGTCTCTAGTGGCTCTGACTTTCCAGCTCGCTGCATCTCACAGCACCAGAAAGGACCCTGGGCCAGGTTCGCACAGTGAATTCCTGCCATTCACCAGTTTCTGTTCCCAGGCCAGTGTCCCTCTCCATCTCCACCCCGGGGCCCCCTCCCGGGTTTTGAAGAGGGGGTGGGAGGGAGTCCGAGTTAACTCGGGCACAGGACAAAGCTGCCAAGCCTCTCTCATAACCAGGAAGAACTGACTGTACGTTATGCACACATTTGTAAGTTATGAGCATCCCGGAGAGAGAAAGAGGCACATAAATTAAAGTGGCCAACTTGTATGCACACATGCACACTGGCACGGGCAGAAGGCTGGCTTTAAATGGTAAAAATTAGCAGCTTGAAACAGTAAAAAAACCTCAACTTTGCCTCAGAAAGATGCAGGGCAACTTCACAGAGTTTTATGTGGCCCATAAATTAGAGCTGAGAAAGGGCCTCTGCAGACTCCTTGGGACAGACGGGGCTTTCCGCCGTGCAGATAGGCGGCGTGGCAGCATTACAAATGTCCCGAGCAGTTTATATACAACAGCACAGCGTGAGTTTGCTGGGGGATATTGGAGCTGGTAATTGCTATTCTAAAACTGGCCTTGTAAGCTTGAAGAAATGTTTTGAGGGTGGGGAAAGAGCCAATTTAAGAGCTTTATAAAGCCGTAAATGCCTTCCGAGCAAACCAAACATAATCTGTCTGGGGAGACAGGTTGTCCCTCGAACCCAATGGCGGACCCCGCAGGGCTGCACAGGGGGGTTACCCTGCATGCCCCATTGCAGCAAGTGGGTCACCTGTACGGAGACAGGGGACTGTTCCAGATGACCGGGGTGCTTCTAAGTCTCCTCTGGGGCAGGCTGCCCTCAGGGTACTTCGGGACAAGCTTCCCATCCAAAACCCCACTCAGTTACTTTCTCTGCCAGCCAGTGATGTTTCCTTCACCACCACCATCTGCCCCCCGCGTACCCCCGCCCCCCACCACACACACATACAGGACCAGCTGGGCCTGCTTCTTACGTGCTGACCAAGTGTTCCACTTCCTGTGGCCCTCAGCAATAGGGAGGCGCTGGAGACCCCAGAGACATGGCAGGGAGTCCTCCAACTTGGCCTCGGTTCCACCCAGAAAGGGGCTTTGTAAGAATTAAGTTAGGAAATGGACATAAAGCACCTGCCACATGGCACTCAATAAAGCATAGCTATTATTACTTTATGGTTGCTGTTACTTAGGGGAGGAGCGTGTGCTCTGGGTAAGAGGCTCCCTCAGGCTCCCGGTTCAGGTCGCTGGTCGTCATTGAAGAGGCCCCAGGCATGGATGCCACTGGCTTCCCGGGAAACCATTCCAGCGCCTGTTTCCTGACTTAACTTGCCCTTATCTCCCCCAGAGGCCTGCAGACACATTCTTTCTCCCAGTCCCTGCCCTCACCTCGAAGCTCTGCCAGGACCCCAGAGTCCTTTTCTAATCCTCTGTCAGCTCAGAGCCTCTTCACACCCTGAAACGTGTGAATTTCCCAAGGTTTATGGCTGGAAAAGCCAAGACCTGCCGGACTAGAAGCAGCCAGACGCCTGCCCTCCCCTCCTCTGCCCTCCCCGGCCCCCTCGGCCTCCCTCTCACTGTCTCTCCCACGGTGCCTCCACCACGATAATCCCACTCTCCTTTCGGATGTCAATATTTCATATTGGAAAACAAAAGCCATATAATGCACAATTACCCACTTTCCATTGTGTTTTAACAGCTCTACTGCCAGCGTGAAGCACCGCACAGGAGCAGTAGAGAGGGATTCAAGATCAGGCTTCCAGTGAAATGTGTTTTTAGTTATGTGTGTGTTCATAGTTTCTGCAACACCTTATTAAAGTTGAAAGCTATATATAACGGTGTTACCGGTGGCACTTCTCAACACTGCTCAAGTCGGGCTTCCTTACCGCCCCAAGTAAATGTGACCCACTCGCCTCCAAGCGGACACCTCCTGAGACCTCCTTTGCCCCTCCTGAGCTCTCCCCCACTCCCCACACTCCTTCTGAAAGAGGCATGTGTCTTAGAGAAGAGACATTCTTCTAACACTCTTGCAGGTGGCTTTCTATGACAGACATCTTACTACCTAAATCGGGAGCTCAGAGATCTTCCTGAACCCACCCCTCCCCCAAAACTCTCACATAGGAACAATCTAGGCCTGACTGCTCTCCCCACATAATTATGCCAAGCAAGTTTCATCTCTGGGACTCTGCTAAGGCCGTTTCGTCCTCCTGGTTTGCTCAGGTTCTTTGCCTGTGCCTTCTAAACGCCTACTCATGCTTTGAAAGTGTTGTAATCCACTCACAAAATAAAATCAACGCAGGTAGGAACCTGGTATTGGGGAAAGTACAGCCACTTCCTGTACGGAGAATCGGTGCCAGGACCCCGTGGGTACCCAAATCTGCGGATGCTCAAATCCCTTATGTAAAATGGTGCCGCATTTGTAGACAACCTAGCCCATCCTCCTGTATACTGTGCTTTGTGCAGGCATGCGTGCTAAGTTGCTTCAGTCGTGTCCAACTCTTTGTGACCCCATGGACCCTGCCAGACTCCTCTGTTCATGGTATTCTCCAGGCAAGAATACTGGAGTGGGTTGCCATTCCCCTCTCATACTGTACTTTAAATCATCTCTAAATGGCTTATAATACTTAATATAATGTAAATGATATGTAAATAGTTGTAAATACAATGTAAATGCTATGTAAATAGTTGCTGGCATGTGGCAAATTCAAGTTTGGCTTTTTGGAACTTTCTCGATTTTTTAAAAAATACTTTTTGATCCACGGTTGGTTGAATCCACAGATATGGAACCCTCAGACAGAGAAGGCCTGCATTTGATTCCTGTCTGTGCCATTTGCAGAGCTGGGTCACCTTGAGCAAGTCTGTTGATGTCTTTTGTGTTCATTTTTCTGTTCAGCTACAAAATAAGAGTCTGAACTACCTGATTATAAGGGTCCTTCCAATTGCAGGATTCCTAGATGAGCACTGATTCAGGGTTTCTGGGAAGAATTTCTTTATACCTACCAGGCATCCAGTCCCATCACTTCATAGCAAATAGATAGGGGGAAAAAATGGAAACAGTGGCAGATTTTATTTTCTTGGGCTCCAAAATCACTGCAGATGGTGACTGCAGCCATGAAATTAAAAGATGCTTGCTCCTTGGAAGAAAAGCTATGACCAACCTAGACAGCAGATTAAAAAGCAGAGGCATCACCTTGCTGCAAAGGTCCACATAGTCAAAGTTATGGCTTTTCCACTAGTCACGTATGGATATGAGAGCTGGACCATAAAGAAGGTTGAAACCAAAAAAACTGACGCTTTTGAACTGTGCTGCTGGAGAAGACTCTTGACAGTCCCTTGGGCAGCAAGGAGATCAAATCAGTCAATCCTAAAGGAAATCATTCCTGAATACTCATTGGAAGGACTGATGCTGAAGCTGAAGCTCCAATACTTTGGCCACTTGATGTGAAAAGCCAACTCATTGGAAAAGTCCCTGATGCTGGGAAAGATTGAGAGCAAGAGGAGAAGGGAGCAACAGAGAATGAGATGGTTGGATAGCATCGCCGAATCAATGGGCATGAGTTTAAGCAAACTCCAGGAGATGGTGAAGGACAGGGAAGCCTGGCGTGCTACAGTCCATGGAGTTGCAGAGTCAGACACAACTTAGCAACTGAAAAACAACAACCAGGCACTTGGTGCCATAAGGAATATAAGCATGAATAAGACTCAGCTCCTGGCCTCAAGAAGCCTGCAGTTTCATTGCGGAGAAAGGTCTATGAGAACCAATGTGAAATTACCACAAATAGTTGCAGCCCTTGTGCAAGAGAGTATTATATGGAAAGTCATGAGGCAGTACGTGATTAGATGCTAAAAGAGTTGCGCAGCAATAATTGCTTGAGGTGGAGGAGTTCAGAGGAGGAGGGAGCCCCAAGGGAGACCTAGCCACAGAATACTGTATGGAGAGGTGGGCACCTGCGCTGGGCTGAATGACACACGGACAGGGATTGCATTTGTGGGAGGCCAAGCAGGAACTCTTCATGAGCATGCGTACTCACTCGCTAAGTCGTGTCCAACTCTTGCGAACCCATGGACTGAAGCCCACCAGGCTCCTCTGTCCATGGGATTTCCCAGGCAAGAATACTGGAGTGGGTTGCCATTTCCCTCTCCAGGGGATCTTCCCGACCCAGGGATTAAACTCAAGTCTCCTAAATTGGCAGGTGGGTTCTTTACCACTGAGTCACTAGGGAAGCCCTTCATGAGCAACAGTGGCTCCTAAAGAGCAGGTCAGGGGACAGGGCACTGACTGATGAGAGTATAAATTTTAGAGAAGTCAAAAGGGAGAAGACAAAAGCAGAGGCTGAGTTACAAAGGATTTTAAGTGCCAGACTCAGGAGCCTGACTTACATGTTATTATCCAGCAAGGGATCAACAGAGTGAGCACAGAACATTGTCTTTTGAAAGGACGAATCAGGCAACAGTTTGCAGAGTGGACTGGAAGTAAGGAGACCAGACAGAAGGCAACTGCAGCAGTCCGGGCAGGAGGTGACAGCGTCTGAGCCAGGATGGTGGCAGTGAGGATGCAGTGACATGCCATTTTAAAAATATTTATTATTAGAGTATAATTGCTTGACCATGTTGTATTAGTTTCTGCTGTACAACAATAATCCCATATATGCCCTCCCTCTTGAGCCTGCCTCCCACCCCTCTAGGTCATCACAGAGCACCAAGCTGAGCTCTCTGTGCTACACAGCAGCTTCCCACTAGCCATCTAATTTACACACAGTAGCGTATATATTATATATGTTATATATGTCATATATGTCAATACTACTCTCTCAAGCCATCCCCCCCTCTCCTTCCCACACTGTGTTCACAGGTCCGTTCTCGGTGTCTCCATCTCTATTCCTGCCCTGTAAATAGGTTCATCAGTATTATTTTTCCACATATATGAGTTAATATACAAATTTGATTTTCTCCTTCTAACTTACTTCCCTTTGTATGGCAGACTCTAGGTCCATTCACATCTCTACAAGCGACCCAATTCTGTTCCTTGTTATGGCTGGGCAATATTCCGTTGAATATATATACCACGTCTTCTTTATCCATTCCTCTGTCAACGGGCATTTAGGTTGGTTCCATATCCTGGCTGTTGTAAATAGTGCTGCAGCGAACACTGAGGTCCAAGTGCCAGGCATGGAGAGGGATGGGAGGACAGCCTCGGCCTCTGAAAGTTACAGACTGGCTGCTCAGTTACTTATCACCTGAAATTGGACACTTTAGACGATGATAGGAGAGCCATTACAATCACACTGGGACAACAGGCTTAAGCCAGGACGGTCCTGGGCAAACCAGAGAATGAAGCAGCAGGTGGAGGAGAGATGGACTCCAAGGCTTCAAGCCTGCAAGCATGGAGTTGACAGGGACAGGTGGGAGGGTGGTAGCACAGAGCAACAGAGAAGTAAGTGATGAGAGCTGTTTGTCGAAATTGAGTGTCCGAGCAGATTTTGAATTCTATAAAGACAAGAACTCCCTCTAATCTGCGTTATCACAAAGGTATTTGCTAAACTGAATTGGGACAATAAAGACCTTCTGAATTTAATCTAAAGAGGACTGGTTGTTGGGGAAATAGGAGGCAAGGTTACCCCTCTCCCCTCAGCTTTGTTTGTTCGTATGCATGTTTTTAGAATTTCAGTAGCTGTGCCTCTTGGTGGGCTCATCCTCGTAGCCATCTGCAGCCCAGGGAAGTCTCATCATGAACTGATGATTCTAATGTTGCTGAAAACATAAATGGGGCATCGAAATGGCCGGCGCTGGCAGGAGACTCAGTAAATCTGGCTCCAAGCAGGACAGAGGGAGCAGGGAAGTAAATTCACCAGGTCCCCCTTCCAACTAAAATGCAGAAAATGAGGCAAAAAAAAAAAAAAAAGGAAAAGGAAGGGAAATTCAACCCCCTCAAGATCAAGAGAGCAAACATGTACTCTTCCCTTGTCCTGGGCTGACATGGACTTTTGTGTGAGGACTCAGAAAACCTAAGACTTTTCTACAGGCTGCCTCCCACCATCTTCTTCCCACAGTCGGGATTCTCTATTCCAGGATCATGTCCGCCCTTTCTCTATGGAAAACACACAAGTCCACCAACTGGGTCTTGTATCATTGTCCAGAATAGGATCTTACAGAGCTCCAGTGACCCAGAAATTTGAGGCAGAAACTAACCATTGGCTATGAATTATCCAAGTACCTGTGGCTGCAGTTTCACGATAAAGCTAATCTCCCTAAGAGTGTTGATTACTCCTGAGTTAACAACACAGGGTTTGGGGTAGGACAAAGTTGCCTGGCCCAGTACTACTTGAGCTCCAAGTATGGTGCTCCTAATTCTCAGAAAGCTTTCCCCCTTGGAATCGCCTGATGGAATCAAGTCCCCAGGTCTCTCTAGCGGATCTGGTGACATCAACAATGTGAAAGAAAAAGGATGCTGTGGTTTGCAGTGGCCCTCGACATTTTTTCCACTGCTCGCCCCTGCAGTTTGCAGCAAGCTCTGTAGTCACGGTGAATCCTTGCAGCAATGATTCCCTACTGGGGTCAGATCACCCCTGAATGAGTGATCAGTCAGGATGGGCTGAGGGGTGGCAGTGTCTTTAAGAACGCCTTCCTTCCCTCCACCCCCAGTGAGGTTCTGAAACACCCTGCAAAGAAGGGCAGTTATCACTCTCTCCCCTTAAAAATTACTGGACAGAAAAGAAGTCAATTTACAAATCAGGAAAGTCCTCATACACATCTAACTTCTTTTGAATATCTGCCTGCTGTATAAATCACCTTGCCCCGTAGCCTTCCTTCCCTCACCTCTAAAATGGGGGAGGTAATAATAAAAAGCCCACTTCCATGGGCTGTCATAGGATAAAATGATGTAATGCAAGTGCCAGCAACATAGCAGGAACTTAACAATTGGTCGGGGTGGGGGGTGTTAGTTCACCTAACATTTTATTAGTGTGACTGGTGTTGCCATAAAATTAATATTTTGAATTAGTGGGTATTGTCTTTGAACAGGCTCCAGATATGATTCTCTGCTATACACTGAAAATGTGCTCCCAAAATTCACATGAGGAAATCCCAATTCCTTAATATGACGGTATTAGGAAGTGAGGCCTTTGAGAAGTGATTAGGTTGTGAAGGTGAGGCCTTCATGAATGGAAACAGTGTCCTTATAAAAGAGACCCCAGGGAGTTTCCCTGCCCATTCCGCATGTAAGGTCACAGCATGAAGATGGACATCTATGAATCAGGAAGTAAGCCCTCCATAGACGCCAGATCTGATTTTGGTTCTCCCAGCTCCATAACTGTGAGAAATAAATTTATATTGTTTATAAGCTTTTGAGTGTACAGTAATTTGCTATAGCAGCCCCAAAAGACTAACATACATTTATTCAGTAATAAAGCAGATAATATCCCCCATTCCCACCTGGCTCAGGGCCCTAGGAGTGGTCCATCATCAGAAGGGCAGTGGACAGCTAACATCATACTTCATGATGAAAGACTTTCCCCCTGAGATCAGGAATAAGACAAGATGCCCACTTTTACCACTACTATTCAACATTTATTAGAAGGTTAGCCAGATAAATTAGGTAAAAAAAAAAAAAAAAAAGAGCTAGTGAATTTGCTAGTCACTCAGTCATGCCTGACTTTTTGTGATCCCATGGACTATAGCCTGCCAGGCTCCTCTGTCAATGGGATTTCCCAAGCAATAATCCTAGAATGAGTAGCCATTCCCTTTTCCAGGGGATTTTCCCATCCCAGGGATCAAACCCAGGTCTCTTGCATTGCAAGCAGATACTTTACCATCTGAGCCACCAGGGATGGGCATTCAAAAGGAAGAAATAAAAATTTTTATACGTAGATGACACGAACCTACATATAGATAATCATGAAGAATCCACAGGAAAGCTACTAGAATAGATTCAGCAAAGTTGTAGGGTACAAGATCACAGGCAAAGATCAGTTGTGTTTCTATATACCAACAATGAGCAATCCGAAAAGGACATTAAGAAAGCAATTCTATTTATAATAGCATCTAAAAGAATAAAATACCCAGGAACATATGTAGCAAAGAAAGTGAAAGACTTTTACCCAGAAACCTGAAAAAACATTGCTGAAAAAACACTAAAGAAGGCCTAAATAAATGGAAAGACATTCCACGTTTATGGATAGGAAGACTTAAAATTGCTAAGATCTCAATACCACTCAAAGAAATCTACAGATTCAACACAGTCTCTATCAAAACTCCAACAGGTTTTTCCATGGAAAGAGAAATACTGATTCTCAAATTCACGTGGAATCACAAGAAGACCAGAATATAAAAAACAATCCTGGGGAAAAAAAAAAGAACAAAGTTGGAAAACTTCCCAACTTCAGATTTTACCACAAAGCTACAGTAGTCTAAACAGAGTTGAATCAAGAGTCCAGAAATAACCCTATACATTAATGGTTAATTGATTCTGGCAACTCACTCCAGTATTCTTGCCTGGAAAATTCCATGGACAGAGGAGCCTGGTAGGCTACAGTCCATTGGGTCGCAAAAGAGTCAGACACATCTGAGCTACTGAGTATACACAGGGTACCAAGGCCACTCAACTGGGGGGAAGAATAGTGTCTTCAACAAATAGTGCTGGGACAACTAGATCTCCACATACAAAAGAAGGAAGCTTTAGACCTTATCTCATGCCATACAAACCACTAACTCAAAATGGATCAAAAACCTAAAATTAGAGCTAAAACCATAAAACTCTTTAAAAAAACCCATAGGGATAATTCTATATGATCTCAGATTTGGCAATGATTAGAATACATCACCCAAAGTATAAATAACAAAATAAAAGTGTATAAATTGAACTTCATTAAAATAAAAGCTTGTTCATCAAAGGACAATATCAAGGAAGTGAAAAGACAACCTACAAAATCTTTGCAAGGTATGTATCAGGTGAGATTGATATTCAGAATATATAAAGAACTCCCACAACTCAACAGCAAGAGGAAAATCCATTTTTAAAATGAATAAAGCACTTGAATAGAAATTTCTCCAAAGGAGAGATATAAACAGCCAATAAGAAAAAAATTTTTTAATAAAAAAATTGGCCAATAAGTACATGAAAATATGCCTCACGATTAGTCATTAGGGAAATGCAAATCAAAACCACAATGAGACACCACTTCAAAGCTAATAGAATGACTATAAACAACAACAATAAAAGCAGAAGATAACAAGAGTTAGTGAGGATTTAGAGAAATCGGGACCCTGGAGTTTTGCTAGTGGGATGGTGTAGCCCCTGTGAAAAACAGTTTGGCAGTTCCTGGAAAAGATAAATGTGGAATTATTATGTGTGTGTCAGTCACTCAGTCATGCCTGACTCTGCGACCCCATGAACAGGCTCGTCTGTCCAGGGAATTCTCTAGCCAAGAATACTGGAGTGGGTAGCCATTCCTTTCTCCAGGGGATCTTCCCAAAGCAAGGACTGAACCTGGGTCTCTTGCGCTGCAGGCATGCAGGCAAATTCTTTACCATTTGAGCCACCAGGGAAGCCCAAATTACTATATGACCCAGAAATTCCATTCCTAGGTACATACCCAAAAGAACTCAAAATAGAGACTCAGATAGTTTCAGCATTAGTCACAATAGCTAAAAAGCAGAAACAACCCAAGTGTCCATCAACAGATGAGTGGATTAAACAAAATATGGTACATACATATACAGTAGAACATTGGTCAGTTATGAAAATGAATTAAATTCTTCTATATGCTACAACACAGATGAACGTTGAAATAGCCAGTCACAAAAGGACAAATATACTATGATCCACTTATATAAAATAGCTAGGATAGATAAATTCATAGAGACAGAACATAATTAGAGTTTACCAAGGGCAGAATGAAGGGTGGAATGGGAGTTATTGCTTAATTAGTACAGAGTTTCTGTCTGGAGTGGTGAAAAAGTTTTGACGATAGATATGATGACGTTTGTACAACATTGTGAATGTGGTTAACATCACTGGATTATACACTTAAAATAGTTAAAATGGCAAATCTATATATTTTACTCAAAAAAAAAGGACAAGGATAAAAATGTCATTATTTAATTTCTCATGTGAAACTAAATTGAACAGAGATCCTAACCAAAGAGAAAAACTCAGATTTTTTTCAACCTTTAAGTCAATAGTTATAAATGCATGTGGGCTTTGCAACAGCTTCTTCTTGGCTGAGACACGGGGCCAGTGGGCACAGAGAACACCAAACAAACTCTAGGAGAGAAGGACAGAAATGCTGCTTGCTTTCCACAGAGGGGCTGGAATCTGGTACACACAAATGGAGTGAGACCCAATAAATGTTTGCTGAGCACCTCTGATGTGCTGCACACACAGCAATAAACAGCGAGTAATCTGCCTGGAGCCCTGGCCTGTGTTCAGTCATCAGGACGTCTTTCTTCGTGGTTTGTTTCAGGTCTCAAATGAAAGGACTGTGTAGATAGAAATGCATTATACAGGTGAGATGGTGTTGTTATGACTGTTACCACTAGGGATTTATTGGGTCTTCTTGAAGGATGCTAGCCTAGCCAGCCTCTGACTCAAGGCCAAGAGAAAGACACTGGGTGCTCCTGAGTGTGGAGAGGAGAGGTCCTAAGGAGAACAGCCTGTGCAAAATTCTGGAGGCTCAAGTGGCTACCCTACAGTAGACTGGGGGTGCTACTCCCCAGGAGAAGGCTGACCTTTCCCCCTCCAGGCCGGCTGGCTAACACCCCAACACACAGTAGGGCCTTTCTTCACTCACACCCTTGCTTACGGCTCTCCTTTCCCTGACTAGTCAATCCTTCCCAAATTTCAGGGCCTAGCTCATGGGAGACAGGCTTGCTCTTGGAAGAGTTGAGATGAAGATAGGCCTGGGTTCTGCGCCCAAGTTATCAGCTGGGTGGCTTGGCCTTTGCCATATGTATAGATAGAATCAGTCACTCACAGACGTAGAGAATGAACTTATGGTTGTCGGGGGGTGGGGTGGGGGAGGATGGAGGCAAGGGATAATTTGGGAATTGGGGATGGACATGTACACACTGCTATATTTAAAATGGACAACCAACAGAGATCTACTGTAGAGCACATGGATCTCTGCTCATCATTATGCGGCAACCTGGATGGGAGGGGAGTTTGGGGGAGAGTGGCTACATGTATATGTATGGCTGAGTTCCTTTGCTGTGCGCCTGAAACTATCAGAACATTGTTAATCAGCTATACTCCAGTACACAATAAAGAGTTTAAATACTGGAAAAAATAAACAAACAAAAAAATCGAGGCAGTCATACCTGCATCCCAAGCCTGCTCCAAGATCATACATATCAGGGGTCTGGTACCCCACCCCCCTCTTCCATCAGGTCTCTGGGTCCTGCAGCCCTCGACATCTCCTTCCTCTGAGACGCTCTTCTCTATATCCCTTGTTCGGTAAGGAATCCTCTCTGTCCTGGAAGGTCTCTTCTGATGATCCACCCTCGTGTATTGCTATGTAACTCCTCCAAAATAATTTAATTTTCCATGTTTTCACACTTCTCTCTCCACTCAAACTGTAATCTCCTTCACGTAGAGGCCAAAGCTCATCATCTTTGTTTTCCTCCCTGGTGGCTGGCGCACGGTGGGTGCTAAACAAATTGAAAATGGATTTGAGCCAAATGGAGGGGCCACAGGCAACGGAGGAAAACCTCACAGGAAATAGAGCATGTTCAGTTCCGAGTAACAGCCCACTGGTCTTCTCTCCTCTGCATGAGTCCATCCCCTGCCCAGACTGGCCCTTCAAGAATACTCCATTCATCGAGGGAGTGCAATCTGCTGATGCCCCCGGCTCGTCAAAGTCAATGTTAGAGTGGAAATCCAGGAAAAGAGTTGATCTGAAAACAATCATCTCTTTTTGTGACTTTTAGAATGCCTTGGAAATCGTGTTTATCTCCTTTGTTTCATTTGGCCATTGAAATAAGCAATGTAGGGACTTCCCTGGTGGTCCAGTGGTTAAGACTCTGCTCCCAATCCCAGGGGCCTGGGTTCGATCCCAGGTCAGAGAACTAAATCCCATATGCTGCAGTGAAGATCTATGTGCCATGTGCTTAGTCGTGTCTGACTCTTTGTGACCGCATGGACTGTGTCCCACCAGGCTCTTCTGTCCATGGGATTCTCCAGGCAAGAATACTGGAGTGTGTTGGCATTCCCTCCTCCAGGGGATCTTCCCAACCCAGGGATTGAACTCACATCTCCTGTGTCTCCTGCACTGCTGGCAGATTCTTTACCTGCTGAGCCATTGAGGAAGTCCCCAGTGCAGCCAAATAAATAAGTAATAAATTTCTTTTTTTTAAAGGTCAATGCAAAACAATTTCATAAAAAAAAAAAAAAAAAAGAGTTCCTGTCCCATGAGCACAGTTCACCCTCCATCAGGGAGAGGTGGCAGGGGGTAGCTGGCCATGAATTTAAGGTGTGTCTCCAACAATCCACAAGGCAGGGGACCCACGGTCAGAAAACATACTTGTCACATGCTGCAGCCATCATGCCCTGAGTCCCTTGACTAGATGACTCCCAGCCCATTTAAGAACCCTCTGTGCATGGCGATGGGGGTGCCTAGGCCAGCCTCTCCAAGATAAAGTAAGTGGTAATTTCTCCCATCCTATAGCCAACATTGGGAATAAATGCAACGGGATGGATGACCTAGCCTGTGACCAGAACACCTTCCATGTGCCAGGAATTATATACGCATCAGGCCATCTGAGTCCCCACCCAACACCATCATGGAACTATTACAGTCCCCATGTTTACAAAAGAGGACCCTGAAACGCAGGTTTATATGAGAGTCAAGCTGATAGTCCACAGCAGACCTGGGATTTGAACTCTGGAGAAGGAAATGACAAGCCACTCCAGTATTCTCGCCTGGAGAATCCCATGGACTGTAGCCTGCCAGGCTCCTCTGTCCATGGGGGTCTCAAGAGTTGGACAGGACTTAGCAACTAAACCACTATCTCCAGCCAAAAGTTTTTATCTTTCTGTTAGGCCCTCCAGGGACCTTTGTTATTGTTGAGAGATTCAGAAGCCGGATGGAGGGAGCAAGGGGACAGCTTTTAGTAGCTGCATGAGTCTGTCTGAACTGACCCACAGGGTTACCAACCACCCCAGCGCCCAGGACCCAGAGCTCCGCCTGAAATTGGGGCCTTCAGCACCAAAGCACTAAACCAGTATGGTCCCCGGCAAACTGAGATGGTTGGCCCCCAGTGACTGAGGCTTTCCTGTGCCCTGTGGCTCCAAAACAAAACAAATGCATTTTCAGAATGCAAACAACAGCTGAAGGATAACGTTGATGGCTCCCACTCTGAGTAGGAGCACAGCTTGAGGCCTGTCCCCCCAGCGCAGCCCCCACAGGGCCAGGCACCAGGGCAAAGATATCTTCTCTGTGTGTTCCAGCTCCAGCCTAAGACCAAGAGTGGCCAGTCTGGGTGGAGCTGGGGCTTGAGGGGGCGGGCAGAAGAGCAGAGTGCTCAATACCGGAAGCTGACTGGATCCAGGTCTTGAGAAACAAATGCTGATCATCGTTGGAAGATTATTTGCCCACTTCACACACAGAACAGCCACAACCTCATAGACCATTTAGAGCAGCAGTCCCCAACCTTTTTGGCATCAGGGATCAGTTTCATGGAAAACAATTTTTCCACGAACCAGGAGTCGGAGGGGGTGGTTTCAGGATGATTTAAGCTCATTACATTCATGGTGCATTTTATTTCCGTTAGTACTACATCAGCTCCACCTCAGATCACCAGGCACTAGATCCTGGAGGTTGGGGACTCGTGACTTAGAGGATCTTCTCAGAAATTCCCCCAAACATTTGAGAATCCTGAATCCTGAGAGTCTTGCCCTCAGCTCTGCCTAGATCAAAGAAGCGAGCCAAACAAAGGTCAGGGAAAGAGGGCTCCAGGCAGAGAGAACGGCCAGTGTAAAAACCCCAAGGGAGGAGCATGCCTGACCCCTCTGGGTTCCACAAGGAAATCTGGGTGGGGAAGGTCTGGCTGGCTGGAGCAGAGAAAAAGGAAGACAGAGAAAGAAACCGGACTGGGGAGGTGGGGATTCAGCCACTGTGAGGGCTTTGGCTTTTATTCAACGATGAATCCAAATCATTAAGGCTTTGACATAAATGAATTTGACACCGTTCACTTATATGATGGATTTGCTCATTTTTAACTTCTACCTCCCTTCTCTCCACCAAGGACCTGCAATCTATTTATGATTTTTATTACTATTACTTTCATTTCTGTTTCTCTCTCCAGGCCTATAGCCAGCGTTTTTAAATTTTTTCATCTCTTTATTTATTATTTCTAGCTGTGCGAGGCGTTGGGTGCTGCCCTCGGCCTTTTCTCCAGCTGCGGCGAGCAGGGACTCCTCTCTGGTTGCAGTGTGCCAGCTTCTTGGGGTGGTGGCTCCTCTTGTCTCGGAGCACAGGCTCTAGGCACGCAGGCTTCAGTCACTGTGGTGCGTGTGCTTAGTTGCCCCTGGGCAGGTGGAATCTTCCCGGACCAGGGATCGAACTCATGTCCCCTGCATTGGCAGGTGGATTCTTCACCGCTGGACCAGCAGGGAAGTCCCTTTAGCCAAGCTTTAGCCTGGTCTCCACTTTAGAGTCACAGCCTCGGTCCTCCTGCCTCATCCGAATGTGTTGCCTGGTCCAGATCAGACTCCTTGTGCGCGCTTCCAGGCTCTTCCAAGTTGTCCCTCCTGACATGGTTCTCCGCCCTGGCCCCCTGCCCATCCATCAGTCCCTTCCTCTCTCCCCACCTACTGCTTCCCCCACGCACACACCCTGGAATACTTGGCATGTGTGCACAGTTGCTTCAGTTGTATCCGACTCATCAGGACACCAGGGACTGTAGCCCACCAGGCTCCTCTGTCCGCGGGATTTTCCAGGCAAGAATACTGGAGTGGGTTTCCATGCCCTCCTCCAGGGGAGCTTCCCGGCCGAGGGATTAAACCCTACTCTGCTTCCATCTGTATTCACTCATGTCCTCCTCTCCCTTCAGATCTCAGCTCAAACTTCTCTTCCTTGGAGACTCTTCCCTGCTCTCTCTAAATAAGATCTCCTGTTTAAATGCTCTCATAGTTCCACATTTTTCCCTTCAAAGCTCCTATTACATGTGTTGTTTTGAATTTATTTGTATGATTTTTTTTTTAATTAATGCTTCTCTCCATCCGCTGAAAACTCTACCAGGCTAGAGGCTACATCTGTTTTTGCTCCTTTCTAGCCCTTGGACTGCAAGCAGATCAAACCAGTCAATCCTAAAGGAAATCAACCCTGAATATTCACTGGAAGGATTGATGCTGAAGCTGAAACTCCAATACTTTAGCCACTTGATGTAAAGAGCTGACTCACTGGAAAAGACCCTGATGCTAGGAAAGATTGAGGGCAAATAGAGAAGGGAGCGGCAGGATAAGATGGTTAGATGGCATCACTGACTCAATGGACATGAATCTGAGCAAATTCCAGGAGATAGTGAAGGACAGGGGAGCCTGGGGCACTGCAGTCCATAGGGTCACAAATTGCTGGACATGACTTAGCAACTGAACAACAGCAACAATAAAGCCCAGGCACCAAGACAATGCCTTGCACACACTCAAGATTCCTAGTAAGTACTTGAATAACTGAATGAGGATATGAATGAGTCCCCCAGGCCTCCTGTTTATTGGCACCCTGGGGGGACACAAAGCTGGACCAGCTCAAGGCTCTTTGGAGGCCCTGTGGGTGTGGTCAGAGCCCTGAGCCAAGCGGGAGGGGGCAGGGCTGAGAGGAGAAAGGATTCAAGCCCACAGAGCCCCCTTATATCAGGCACTTAACCCAGGTAATCTCATTTCTATTTCACGGCCACCACTTGAGTCGAGAATTACTATCCCATCTTACAGCTGAGCAAACTGAGGCTCGGGAAGTAAGTTTCTCTAGCACGTTTGTAGTCAGACTTAGACCGTCTAATTCCAAAATCTGTGCTCTTTCTGCTCTGCCCCAGCTGTCCTGGCCTGGGCAGTTTCTAACCTAGCTCTGCCACCAGTTTCCTGTGTGAACTTAGGCAAATTACTGCCCTCTCTGAGCCTCATTTCTCCATATATAAAATACAGAGGCTGAAATAGATGTCTTTATGTCCTTTCCAGTTCTGAGATTTCTGAGACTGTAAAATTTTATGCTTCTAAATTTATAAATTCACACAATGGGTGCTAAAGCACCTAGCTCAAGGGCAAGCACAGAGCAGACTCTTCATAAGTGTTCATTTCCTCCCTCCTATCCTCCCAACTCCCTGTTTCAGAGAATCTCTGCTCTGCAGCCCTCCCAAGGCCACTTAGGCTGTTCTGATTATTGCAGGAGACCCAGAACACTGTGCCCGGCCTTTGGAGAAGTCTCGCCAGCTCTGACATCCATGCCTCCAGCCTGCAGTCCTTGGACAGCCATTCCAGCTGGGCTCCCCAGAGAGGCCCACACCTCCCTGCACCCACGCCCTCCTGACTCCTGAAGGGGAACGTTGTGTCCTGCACTGTGGGGAGAGAGAAGGACATGCAGGAAAGGAACCCACACATGTTTAGTACCCTGTGCCAGGGACTAGTGGCTTCCCTAGTGAAGAATCCACTTGCAATGCAGGAGACCTAGGGGACGAGCTTGATTCCTGGGTCGGGAAGATCACCTGGAGGAGGGCATGGCAACCCACTCCAGCATTCTTGTCTAGAAAATCCCATGGACAGAGAAGCCTGGTGGGCTATGGTCCTTAGGATCTCAAAGAATTGGACACAACTGAAACAAGTAAGCAAGCAAGCAAGCAACCAGGGACTCGACCAGGCGCATCAAACCTCTGCAAAGAGTCTTTGTTCTTCCCATTTCACAAAAGGGAAGCCACTCAGGCTCAGAGGTTTAGGAAATTGCCCAATATCATACATCCAGCCTGCGGCATTAGTGAGGCCCTACCTCTCCAACCCCAAGGCAGATATACTTTGCCAACCCCGGGGGATGCTGATGCCTCGGGCAAAGGTCCTTTCTGTACCACCAGCTATTCCCTTGCAAGCATCCTTTTTTTTTATTTTTTTTTTTAACATCTGTTTAACTTTGCATTTACAGCCCTAGTGACTTAAACCCATCAGTCTCTCTCTGGCTACTCACTCCTGCCTCTCCACTGCCCCCTCCAAAGGACCAGACTACAAATTATTCATCTATTGTTCCCAGTGTTTCCAACTTCACCAAGGAAACAACTCAAGAGGTTGACTTCATCCCGTCTAGAGGGAAGGGCCAGATCTGTGATGAATACAGTCCTCCCAATGGTACCAAGAAAGAAGGGTGAGCCTTCCTCTCCAGCTCACAGCTGTTGCCCTTAAGGGCTTTCCAGAAATCAGATTCAGATGAGACATAAACATGAACATCACCAGGCACCCCTGGATACGAGCAGGGCCCCAGCCGGGAAAGAATGGGCAAGGGAGGCCTGCATGCTTAAAGGCTCCCCTGGAGGCTGTGCCCTGGAGGAGTGTGGAAGGATGGGTTAGGGGGAGGGGCTCTGCGGGAACAGCATCAGCTCTGCTCTGTGAAGCCGCCAGGACAGGTAACTCAGGTGAGAGCAAAATCCCTGGCAGGCTGTTTCTGGCACCCACTGGCTTTCTCTTACCTTGTTCTGCCCTTGCCTGGGATGGAAAAGGAGCCCCCCGGGATGAGGGGTTGGCCTACTCTCTCTCTTCAGGAGGGGCCTCAAGTGACCACGAGGTCAGGCAAAGCCAGCCCAAGGTGACTAGAATCCTCACTGGTTCCCCTCAAACCTCAGCCTGAAGCTCACCAGGATGCCCTCCAGACCCCCAGAGGAGTGCACAGCCCCCAGCTATGTGCTCATCACTTTCTGGACTTCTCCTCCATGCCTCTTATCGTGGTTTCACTAATTACTCACAGGACTCAAATGCCCATCTCCCCCGAAGACTGTGAGTTCCATGGGCAGGGTGCCTGTCTGCCTAGTTCACGGTCTCCCCAGCACCTTCGCCAGGTCTGACACATACAAGGTGCTCAGTAAAAATCTATAGAATAAATGTTACCCACAGGGAGGAGCCTATGGCCTGGTGCAGACTGACAGGGCCCAGCAGAGGCCAACCCTCCCCATACCAGGCCCGAGATGGCCCCTCACTGGACCAAATGGGAAAACGTAAGTGGCGACAACCACTGGCACATAGTAGGCTTGCAATTCCGGTTTGCTGACTCTATGCGGGAATCTAGAAAACCACCCATTCATGCCCCAGCTGTGGGGCCATTGTGACAGGCCACACTGCCAGCTTTCAATCACTTAAACAAGATTGTCATCACTCTCTGAGTGAGCACAAGGTGGGGTGTGTGTGTATGTGCGTGTGTGCATGTGTGTGTGCTTAACCCTAAACTATTAAGAAACACAGAGTCTGTGCCAACCGATTTCTCCCCCCATGTGTTACGTGCGAAGCACAGTGCAGGCACTTTTGTTTATGTTTATGTAATGTGCCAACACATCCTCATCCACTAGCTCACGCGGTCCTGGCCAGTAGGCAGTATCACCACCATTTTATTGAGGAGGACGGTGGGGCCAGCTTTTAAGGCCACACACTAAGCATACAGCTGAGTCTCAGCTCAAACCCAAGGCTCTGGCTCCGGAGGCACCAGTCTGCCTCAGCCGTGCTTCTTGTCACACCACAATCTCATCACCTGTGACCTACCCAATCAAAGCCCTGTATCTTACACTGAGCTTGCTATGAGCTAGAGCACAAGGTCTGGGCTGGGAGGGAGAAGAAGGAAAATGTTAGCAAACCATCCATAGCAACTTACCCCCAAACACACATCTCCCTAGAGCAGGCAGCAAGCTGGGCTGGGAAGACCACTGATTCAGAGGGACACCGAACCAGATGGGTGACCTTGGGCAAGTTCTCTTACGCACGCGGAGCCTCACTTTCTTTCCTGGGTCTATGATGATGGCCAGATAAAATAAAGAGTGAGTGTTCCCAGCACGTAGTGAAAGGGTCTCCACTCTCCTGCGGACTTGTGCAGCTACTCAAAAATCACAGGACTCAGAAGAGCCCTTTTCTTCCCATGGACTGCATGCTCACTATGGCAGCTGGTCTCCTCTCTCCCAGCGGAATCCAGCCCTACTGTGGACAGGCGGCAGCTGGACTCTGTGCAGAAAGAAAGCGGGGGATGTTCCCCTAGTTCCCTGCCAGCAGCTAACTGCACCACCCAGAGCACAGCCCACGAGTGCAGAGCTCTCTCCATCTTCTCTCCCTTCCAAAGCCAATGGAAATGACTCTGAAGAGTATTCCAGAAGACCAGACGTCCAGCTTGGAAAGGGCTTTTCCCAACAATCTGGGCGTCTACAGGTGGTAGCATCCTCCCATCTCCTTGCTGCTAACTGGATGCCTTCCTTCGGCCTCCAGGGAAAGCTGGGGAGTCCCGCCAAGCTCTCTGGCTGTCCTCCGGGTCATACTAACAACGAGTGAGGAGCCCCCGGGGGACTGCCGCCCCACTGTGCATCTAGCCAGCTCCTCCCAGAGAGGGCTGGAGGGAGATGGGGCCATGAGACACGCTCCCATCAAGGCAGCAGTGCAAAACCACCACTTCTGCTCAGGCCACAGGAGAGCATCAGACTTGAGCTCCCTAACTGCTGGTCTTTCCTGTTGATGAATATCCCCCTGGTCCTCCTGGAGCCTGGAGGACTCAGAAAGGGCCCCTCAGTGGGAGCTTGCCAGCCCCAGCACCCAAATAAGTGAGACTGCCTGCCCTTAAATCTCCTTCTCCCCACCCCCCGCCCCTTGCTTAGTCAGAGCCAGGCAGTCCTACCACAACTGGGCCGAATGTCCCCTGGAGCCCACCATATCCTCCGGACCCAGGGCGCCTGGGCATCTGGAGCACACACTCCAGCATGGACAGCCCCCAGAGTCACAGCATAGCAGATCCAGAAGGGGCCTCTAAGACAATCTTATCTAACCTCCTCCTTGTATAAAATGAGGACGCCAAGATCCAGAGAGCTAAGAGGCGTGTCGGAGGTCAAACATGCGAGGCCCTGAGAACCACACAGTACATTGCCAGACTTTCACTAAACAGGCGGCTCGATGACGGATTTAAGGACCACCAGTGAGGGCTCGGGACTGAGAATGAGCTCCTGTCACCACGAGGCCCTGGGTGTACATGTGGAATCTCTCTGGGCTGCTTCTCTCAGCCCCTGACCTGGAGTTGAACTCACAACCCACAGAGCAGGGCCTCACCTGAGAAAGGGTGGACAGCCCTGGACCCCCGGCTCAGCACAGGCCTGGGAATGGAGACTACTCAGAGACAAGGGACCGCGCAGTAAGGACCACATGAGGGACCTCTGGGGGTGGGCTCACTCCCCCTGCTCCATCTAGACTCCCTGAATCACCCTGGACTCAGCCCAGACAGAGGCCCTGCCACTTACAGCCTCAGGGTGCCCAGTGTCTGTCAGGACAGAGAGCCAGAGGACCACAGGGGTAGCCCAGGACATCGCATCAGCTGGCTCACTCTGAGCCACCTCCCAGCCGGGCAGCCAGTACAGGCAGGGTGACGGCATTGCAGCTCTGCCACCCACCACCCTTGCCACCACCCTGCCTCCCTCCCCAAAACCCACCTCCCCCTCTCCGTGCTGGGCAACCCAGCCCTCCTGAAAGCTTTGTGGAAGTGAAAAAACAGCCGCCCATGGAGACTCCAGGTGTGCGCCCAGGGCCTCAGGGTGACAGAATCTCGTTCTCAGTACCGAACTGTCCCCGGCGGTCCTTAAATCTGTCCACCCAGATAGTCCGGGGTTCCGTAACAGCCAGGAGGTACGCACAGCATTTGCCAAACAAAGGTTTGGGTAGCGGGGAGCTGGGTTCAGGCGGCTCCTGTGAAGAGACTCTCGGGAAAGGACAAGGTGGAACTCAGGACTCGGAGGCCCTCAGAGCTCAGCGGCACTTGTTCTGTCTCCGGAAGGCTAAAGAAAGAGCCCTCGTCATCATAGGTGGATGCAGGCCACCTTAATTACCCTGTGTCCCCCAGGACAGACGGAGGCATCTGCCGTCCCTTCCTGGACCTGTCGCTTCAGCCACTCTCTGAGCCCAGGCTCCTCTCCCTCGTAAAGTGAGACAGCGTCACAAAGTTGAAAGGCTCAAACGAGAGAGTGCATGAGAAAATTCCTTAACTGGGGAAAAAACCCTAATATTCACCGTGAATGCTTACGGACACTTCCTTGCAGAAAAGTCACCACACTCTTCTTGTTGTTGTTGTGCTAGTCACTCAATCCTGTCTGACTCTTCTCGACCCCGAGGCCTGCAGCCCACCAGGCTCCTCTATCCATGGGATTTTCCAGGCAAGAATACTGGACAGGGTTGCAGTTCCCTTCTTCACACAACACTCCCATGTGCTCCGTATTATTACTATCCTGCCTATCTAGCTAAGAAGACTGAGGTTCAGGGAGGTTCAATGATGTGCCGAAGGACACATAGCTTAGTTGTAGTAGATCCAGGGTCAGAACACAGAATAACTCCAAAGCCAGTGACCCTTTTCCCAACACCACACCATTTCAACAAAAGAAGCAAATGGAACTTTTTAAAAAAGAGGCAGGTGAGTCTTCAGACAAAAGGCCACCTCATGGAGCCGTCCCTACCGTTTTCTGTGTGTTCTGTGTTCAGTTGCTGTCATGCCCAACTCTTTCGACCCCGTGGACTGTAGCCCGCCAGGCTCCTCTGACCATGGGATTTTCCAGGCAAGAGTACTGGAGTGGGTTCCTATTCCTTCCTTCAGGGGATCTTCCCGACCCAGGATCAAACCCATGTCTCTTGGGTCTCCTGTGCTGGCAGGTGGGTTCTTTACCACTGTGCCATCTGGGAAGCCTGCCCCTTCTGCTAGACTTGCCTGTTCACCCTGGAAAGGCCACTGATCAAGTCAAAGCCAACTCCCCATTGTCTTGGGAGACCCTACAACAGAAGGACACCCCAGGGCCAAGCCCTCACACTCTGTGACTTGGCTGCTATGCGTCATGATACTTGTTGGTTTGGTGTTCCAATAGTGGCTCCAATGACCATCTCTGTGTGAGTCAAGTCAATGGAAGGAAACAGAATCATGCAACTTTGGGCTGAATGGGGCCTCTGAGAGCAAGTTCCACCTCCTGGCTAGATGGCTGAAGTAACTGACATCCAAAGGTCAGTCACATGTTGTAGGTCAACAGCAAACCAGAGGCCAGTCTGGAGCAGAATCCTTGTTCTCCACATCCCAGCTGCTCTGGCATCAGCAGCTTCATGGCCTCCGAGAGGGCCGGGTGTGGGCCTAGCCTCTGCTCTCCTGGCTTACGGAATGCAGGGATGGTAGGTAAGAGAATCGCATCACAGCCAGGAATGAAATTAGCTGGTTGGCTCCCTGCGCTAAATCATAATGCTGAATTATATACGTTGAAAGATTAAGGTGTGAAAGCAGCCTATTCCCCCACCGGGAGGCCTGGGAGGCTTGCCCGAGGCAGTGGTGGCCCCTTCTGGCCCCTTGGCCGTGGTCAGAGGAGGCTGGACTTTTTAACCTAGTACAGTCTGCCCACTCCCCACCACCAGCCATCACCAGGACAGTACTGGAGCACCATGACCTGGACAGTCTCACGTTTTGCCCCTCCAACTCCAGACCAACTGAGAGCTCACCTCCACTCAGCCCCCTTAACTTGGCAGCCTCCCATCCTCCTCTTGCCTCTGTCGTTAACAATTGATTTCTACCTTTTTTTGTTCTTTTCACTTCAGTACATGCACACGCATCTCTCAGTCCTTTGCGGGTCAACTTTGTCCTTCCTGGAACTGCACAGTCCCTGGGGACACGCTCTGTGTCCCCATTTCTACCACAGCCCCTGCTGAAGTCTGTGTGCAGACGGGAGCACACAGCTGTTTGTTCAGCACTTGTTGCTATGCCAGTGACCTGTGGCAGGCCCAGGCCACGTCCTGGGGAAGGAGAGGCAAGGGAAAGGGGAGGCTGGATAAGCCACAAGCTGGACAGGAAACCCAGCTGAGCCCATCCTGCAGGGCAGACACTGTGCTCACACTTTACAGACCCTCTGTCCACAGTCCTACGAGCTATGTCCTTCTATTTCCCTCTTTACAGGCGGGGAAACTGAATCAGAGATGTTAGCAACTTGTCTATGTGTGCGTGCTAAGTCGCTTCAGTTGTGTCCGACTCTTTGCAACCCTGTGAACTATCGCTCTCCAGGCTCCTCTGTCCACAGGATTCTCCAGGAAAGAATACTGGAGAGGATGGCCATGCCCTCCTCCAGGGGATCTTCCCGACCCAGGGATCCAACCCTCTTATGTCTCCTGCATTGCCAGGCAGGTTCTTTACCACTGGTGCAACCTGGGAAGCCCATAGCAACTTGTCTAAATTCACCGGATTAGTAACTAGTAGAGTTAGACTTTTGATGTGGTTTTTTCTGAAGCTAACCTGTACTCTGAACTTGTTGCAGCAAACTACTCAAGGGCAGCGACCTGATGGTTACATGTGTTCATTCCATTTGTTTTTGCTGCTGCGTCGAGGACCATGCCAGGCACAGAGGGAGCCACTCTATGTATTTGCTGAATGAAGGAACAAAGGATTGAAGGGACCCCCTGCTGCCCACCCTGGTTAGGACAGAGTGAGAGCTTCTTCTGCCCCATTACTGGCTACTCTACTACCAGGAAGTCTGCACAACTGCTTGTTCCTCTCTCCATCCAGAAAAATACCCAATAAACTGAAGTAAAAGTCACGTTCCATTCTCTGGGACCCCGTGGACTGTAGCCCACCAGCCAGCCTCCTCTGTTCATGGAATTCTCCAGGCAAGAATATGGGAGTGGGTTGCCATGCCCTCCTCCAGGTCTTCCTGATCCAGTGATCGAACCCAGGTCTCCTGCACTGCAGGCGGATTCTTTACCTTCTTAGTCAGGAAAGCCTGTACAAACTAAGGATCCTGCAAAGGCCACGTGGCAGATGGCTGGGTTAACTAGGCTTGGGATGGGGCAGTGCGGGGCGGGTAGGAGCAAAAACTGAACACAAAAGACTGGATGATGTGAGGGAGTTAAAAGGTTCTCAGTGCCCTGTGACCTGCTGACTCAGGGCCACTCTCTGGCCCCTTGGGTAGGGTCTCCTCTCCATCCTCAGGCTCCCTCCTCCCCTGACCAGGCAGCCCCCTGCCTGGCCTGAGCTGTAAAACTGGCCACGTTCCTACTGAGAAAGTAACAGTTACGCCACCCTCCCCAGCCCCATCCGAACCCTCTGGAGTCTGCCCTGGGCCCTAGGGCTAGCGGCTTTTCTCCACATTCCAGCCAAAAATAATATGAGAGCGGAGCTGTTTGGTGGAGAACTTAATCTAATCTTCATTGCTTCAGTTTTAAAATATCCTGCCTGGTTTAGGGTTTCTTATTACACACTAGGATGTGTTTTTAGTGAGATAGGTCTTAGCAGAACCGTCCTTGTAATTAGAAACCCAGGCGGGCAGGGCTGGGGGGTGAGACAACCAAGCCAAACAGCAGATCTCCCTCAAGACAACACTCTGGCAGCAAGCTCTTCCCCAGCTGCCCAAGGCCGGTTCTTTCTCCCTCCTGGGGGATCTGGACCGAGGAAAAGTCGAGCTCTGGTGGAAGGAGTGCCTTCCATCTCCCTCCACCCTCATTCTGCGTGTCCCAACTCTTCCCCCATCAGACTGGAAACCAAGATGCTGCCTGTGACTGCTGGAGAAGGATGTGTGGAGGGAAAAATTACCCCAAGTCTCCCCCCACCCCCGGATGAGGGAGAATTAAAGGCAAAGCATTCCACTGCAGCCTGTCTCCAGTATCACGGGCTAGCTTTGAAAAATCAGGCGCCGGAACGGAAGGAGGTTCCAAGTGCATACGCACTTTTGTATAAGGGCCGGGTGTAACTTCTCAGGCTTTCTGGCCCAGAATCTGCTTTGATCTGCCAGCGTGGAGGCTGCTAAGTGAGGTTCAAGCTGCGGTTAGCTCCAGACCAGCGCCCACCCCGCTCCCCACCCCCACTCCCCCAGCTCCCCAACCCCGCCCTTTTCTTCCCAATGACATAAAGAAAGGAGGCAACATTTCTGATCAGTCAGATTCTGTGTTCATCTGATGGGTGAAAGCTACTCCAGGTGGCACTGTTGGGAATAAGTACCCCGGTTCCCCCAGCTAGGGGTTAATTGCCTTTCTGGGAAAAGTCCAGGTGGATTTTGGAATCACAGCAGGGATTTCAAATTCTAGGATATAAGAAAGGCAGGAGTTCAGTCCCTTTACCCAAGTCTAACTGGGAACTCCTGAGAGTTGTGGGGACCGGCTCTGGGGCCCGGTAGGGCAACAAAGAAGAAAGCAACTTTACTTCTCAGAAGTCTCCTCCTTCCAATTTCCTTTATTATTTAGAGTGCGGGATTAGGCAGCAGTCTTTCTCAGGCCCTAATGAGGAATTCATGTGAGCCATTCCACTTTGCAGATGAAGAAATCAAGACCTGGGAGCTTAGCTAGCTGACCCACTTTAGTCATGAAGCCAGACAGCTACAGGGTATAAAACGGCCAAGGCCCCAAACTTCAGCCTGAACACCACCCGGCACGCTGACCTGCCAGCCTCCAGCATTTCCTTCCTCCCTTTCCCACCAGGTATTGTTGGCACTCTTCAGTCGCACAGTTGTGTCCACCAGGCTCCTCTGTCCATGGAATTTTCCAGGCAAGAATTCTGAAGTGGGTTGCCATTTCCTCTTCCAGGGCATCTTTCAGACCCAGGGATCAAACCCCCATCTCCCGCATTGGCAGGCAGATTCTTTTCCAGTGAGCCACCAGGGAAGTCCCACCAGGTATTAGCTTTAATTAAATTAGCAGATCCTCATCGCAGTAAGCCTGGCCATGCCGCCTGGACAGAGCCCAGCCAGTGCAGCTCCTCTTCCGAAATTCGGCTTCTCAGCCTAATTCAATCTTCAATAAGTCATGGATCTCATCTGAAGTGTCATATAAAGCATGGTGTGCTGGCTAGAATCAAGGCTAATGGTGGCTCATGATGATTTCATTCCCCACGTAACTTCCTCCATGGCATCATTTTCATCCTCTCCCTACACTGATCTGCATTTTGTTTGATCCAGACACTGCTTCACATGCCGGCACCTCGGGCAATTGCATCACACATTTATATATATCTTACAGCATCGCTGTCCTGGTGCCGCACGGCACAGGAAAAAGAAAAACTTATAACTGCATTTCTCACCTTCCTTGAACTAATTTAGAAAATGTGCTCCAAATTAAATAAATCGGGAACAAAAAGTTTGAAATTGGAGACAGAATTTCAGAAGAGGGGGAGGAGGCTAAATAAATAGCAAGGAAATCTTGCAACATGTTGGAAGCCTATAAATTTTATAGGTTGTTTCTTTAATAAAAACAAATTCAATTGCTAACAACACAGTATTATTAAGCCGCTAACATTTAAAAATCTAATTTGGTCTGCTCTGCTGCTGTTTCTGTTGCACATTGCATTTACCCACGGTAAGGAAGTCAGGTTGATGGGTTTGGTTTGGTTTCTAAACCAGGCTAATAGAGAGCCCTTTAAAACCCAGCTTTTTTGCTTTCTAGGCATGCCTTGGTCCCTAATGAGTTACAGCCCCAGGTTGAAGATGGACATAGCAGAAAGAAATTTAACACACACTCTGGTACACCCATAAACATCAAGGCCAAGGAAGAGGAGGTATGTTTCCAGTTAAGCTAGGACTCCATGAATTCAGGATTCTCCACTCACAAGACAGTAATTCTCCTTATTTCATCACTAACTTACTTCAAATGTGTTTATACAATTTATTGCTACTGAACTTCCAGGCAACTGGTGTAGAGTTAATGAAACCCAGCTTGGAGAAGCTTTGGGCTTTGAACAACTAACCACAGTTTAAATGGTTATGACATGCGGTCAAAGCCGCAGGCCAGCCCCACTGCAGTTCTGTGTTAGGACCTAGTCAAAAACCTTGTCATCTCACCTTTTGTGCCAAATAGATTGAGAAAAGGAAAAAAGCCCAGGAAAACAGCCTTCCATGCGTCTTCTCAAGGTTCCCAGCCATTCGCCCTGACATTTTAACACATCTATCTCCCTGAATGCCAAGCAAAGCCCCTCCCCCAGTCCCGAGTAAATATTTTAGTTGCAGTTTGAATGGGCAGCCAGTTGAAATCCTGAAATCCAGTTTGAGTTTAATTGAACCGGGTCAGGCCTACATAAAGCAATGCGGAGAGGGAGGTGTCAGAGGGAGGCACCCCGCCACATTTGCAGTCAGACTCAGTGCAAGTCCAAAAGGCAAGACAGGAATGTACAGATGGCGCTGGACTGGAAAAGAAGTGAACTCCTCTTTCCGAATGACTTGGACATTGATTTTTATTAATCCTCATTGTCATACGCTGTCCTCCCCCCAAGCTCCGTCCATGTGAAAACTCCAGGAGGCTCCCTCTTTCTAAACAGGCCCATTTTGGAAGAGTAAAGGGGAGGTGCTGGACTTGCCAGGGCCGCACAATAAAAGCCCTTTTTGAAAGCAGCACTTTCATTAACTTAAAGCAATCTATGGACTTAAAAGCAGAGAGCTGTAAACTCGCAGAAAGGATCATAAAACAGCTAGTCTCAAGTTGGGTACACTTCAGTGCAATTTGCACGAGGCATTTTACTGTGAGCGGTGGCCGGGCCCATCTCCCTCCGGTAACCCCCTGCCCCTTATTCTGAACAGCATCCCTTTCTCTCGGCTTTCATGCTTTTCGCGCTCACAAAGAGGGAGGCGGTGACCGGGGAGTCTCCGTGGGGTCACGGCTCACTCCCGCCCTCGGGCTCTCCGCGGGAGAGAGGGCGCCTGAATTCCAAGCCTGCAAAACAACAGGCTCGCAGCTCCGCCGCCGGGCGGCCGCCGCGGCCACTCGTGGGTCGCGCGCCTTCAGCGTCCCGGAAGCGCCTTCCGGCTGCCCCGGCGAGGGGCGCGGTGTGTGCAGAGTGCTGGGACAGTGGGTTTGAGACAGCAAAGGAGAAATTTCAAATCTTTCTCCTGTTCACTTCCCAACTCTGCTTCTCTAGTGGCCCAAGGGGTAATCTCCGTTCCTAGTCGGGACTTCTCTTACCCCTCCCCGGCCCCCCCAAGCAAGGCCAGAGCCAAGCGGGGTGCAGCTTGAGTGGGCGATCAGAGACAGGAGACCCTCCCTACCTTCCCCCCACCAAGGTCCGGAAGCCTCGGGAAGGCCAGAATGCAGGGCACGCGGGCGGGCTAGGGACCAGGACTTTGCGTAATAGAGCTTGTGTTTGGACACCATCATTTTCTTAATTTTGAAGAGTTGGAGATAGTCTAAATCTGCTTCAAATGCGAAGCTTTCGGTTTCCCCTAGTTGGAAAACATTTCAGCGCGCTGGAGGAGTACTGGGGCAAAGGGTTAAGGGCAGAGGACCCCAAGTTCCCCCCCTTTCTCAAGCAGATCGTCACACGGGCGGCCCGGCGTGTGGGCTTCCGGGCAAGGCCGGGGGGAAGTGCAGACCTACGGGTCAACAGCTGGCGGCTCCAGTCCGGGCGCTTGAGTTCGAGCCCGCCCTATTCTCCGCCGCAGCCCGGACTCCCCGGGCCTGGAGAGAGGCCTCGCTGCTAGCGCCCCCTCCGCAGGCCGCGGCCCCTGCGGGCCACCGCACCCACCCGGCCGCGCTGCACCCGCAGACTCCAAGTGGCTTCCGGAGCCCGCCGAGCCGCCAAGGTTCCTATCCATCCCCGGCCCTGCGGGGCTACCCTGTCGCTTCGCCCAGAACACCCCTTCGAATTGTCCGCTTCCCGGAATCTTTCTCCAAGGACCTGGTCCTGCGCTCCTGAAGTCCTTTCCTCCAGATCCTCTTTCGGGAATAAGCGGCAGGAATTTGGGGCTCGCCGGCCATGGCTCCCATCAACTACTTTTATCGCCTACCTAATCGTTTATCAACCCACTGAGCGTGGGGACTCCCGGGAGCGACCCTCCCCAAATTCCAATAGTTTCAACTCCCCACCCCCCCGCCAAAAAAACCCGTGTACCCGTGGCTAAACCCTAAAAGACGCCACCACTTCCTCCGATTCCATCCTCAGATGTAAGCCCAGGCCCCTAACTCCAGCCTTCCGGCTCCCTGCTTTGACCGGTGTGCAGATTCGATCGGCGGCCCTTCGATCCGGCTTCTGAAAACAGCTTGGATCCTAAAAACCCGAACTCTAGCCTCGCCCCGAAGCCCAGCCCTCATTCAGGGCTGATGCACAACCACCACCCACCCCTCGCCCTACTCCCAGTACTAGCCCCTGGTCTCCACACCGCGCCGGAACCTCGGGTTCTCCCCTGAGAGCCCCCGGAAAAGGCGGCCCGCGTGGCTCGTTTCTTCCTCTGGGTCTGGAGTCGGGAGAGCCCCGCACGCCTCACCCGAAAGAAACGCAAACTTTGCGCGGCAGACTCGGGACCCTGCCCCATCCCCCTCGGCTCTCTCTCTTTGAGCGCTTTCCGACCCCCCCTCTTACGAACTCGTGCCCCAGTTCTTGAGCCAGGAGGGCTTCCAATTCCCGAACCTCGCCGAGGGCCCCTACGCCTCCCCACACCTCGCCAAAGACTCCCAACAATCCTCGGAAAGCTAGTAACGCTACAAATTACAGCTCCTCCCGCGTTAGGGTCCCCGAGCCTGGCCCCTGCGATCCCGGCTTCCCTGATCCACAGCTCGTGCTCCGCTGTCCCCACGGATCCGCCTGCAAACCCTCGTTCGTCCCGGCTCCGCAGGCCGAGCAGGACGCGGCCGCGGCTCCCGGACTCCAGCCAGCCGGCCCGAGTCTGGGGCTGCTCCTGCTTCCAGCCGCTCGAAGGCAGCTCCAAGCTGCTGGCGCCAAGGAAGCGCCGGCCCGAAGGGCGCCAGAAGCCGGGAGATAGAAAGCGAACCTGGAGCCGGCCCGCCAATCTCAGCCTCGCCCACGGAGCGCCCAGCCCGGAGCTGCCGGCACCGGGGCTCCGCCGGCCCGCGCGCGAGTCCCTACTCCGGTCCCCGGCGCACCCAGCGCGCAGCTCCCCGCCCGCCCGCTACGGTGTTTTGGGCCCGCGGGGGTCCGAGTCCGCAGCCCCTCTCCTCACACCCGCGGACAATGCACGCCCCGCCACGGGCCCGAGCGGAGCGAGGCGGCGGGGCGGCGGGGCTGCGCGCTGGCCGGGCCCGGGCGCGGGCGGGCCGCCTCCTTCCCGGGCCTCAACACCGCTCGCGCTGCTTCGCTCCGCGCTCTCCCGGCGCTTCCCCAGCTCCTCTGCACGCTCCCGCCGTCCCTCGCTGCTCCCTGCCTCCCTCCTCCCTGCTGCCTCCCTCTCTCTCCTCCCTGCTGCCTCCCTCTCTCCCTCTCTCCTCCTTGCCCTGTCGCAATGAATAATACTCTGGCTTGGGGACTGGAATAAAACACACGCGCTCTGAGGCAGCCGCCCGCAGCAGCAGCACCCGCCGCCGCCGCGCCGCCGCCGCCTGCAAAAGCGTCTCTGACATGGAAATGAATGACAGCTTACCTGATGCCAATCTTCATCAGACTGACACCGGCGTGACAACACAGCCTATACTTCCCAGCACTGCTCGGGACGTCAGCGGCACAGGGACCCGCCCCCCGGAGCCCCCCCCCTCCACACACCTCCCCTCTCCCCACTCCCCCTTTCTCCCCACCCCCCCCATCACCCCCACCCACTCCCGGCCCCGGCCGCTTCCAAGTCGGAGCAGCAGCCGGAGTGTCTCCCTCTGCTGGAGGCTTTTCTAAGACGTCTAAGCGGCTCCGGCTGCCGGGAGAAAACCTCAGAATGAGAGGTGGCCTCCGACGGAAGAACGCAGCCGACCCCCGCCCCCTCCCCCCACCCAGGAACTCGGGAATACTACCCGCAACCCAGGCCAAGTCCCCCTCGGCAGAAAACCGAGGCGGGGCTTCCAGACAACTTGAGTTCACGCTGGTGGAGGTGCGGGGAAATTTTCTTCTGTGGACCCTGAGAGCACTCCCCAGAAATTATGAAACTTAAAACTGGCAAGAAATTCTTCCCCCCACCCCCACTCCTCTCCCACCTCCACCCCATTCCTGCCTGGCTGGCCTCATTTTTATGATTGCATTTGAATAATTCTCATTACCCTGGCCCCAGAAAAGGTGCTCAGATGACACTCTGGTTAGTTATTCCTGTTCTCAAGAGCTCCTTCTGCTCTGGGCTTCCTGGGGCGATTGGTTCTTCCAGGGGCAGAGGGAGAGATAAAAAGGTGTGGGGGCTTTGTCAGTAAATCACCTCTTTGCAAATGCCAGGCAGGCCTGTTTTAAGCCTCTTCCTATTTTCATTCTAAAAAGTGTCAGAGTTCTGGGGATCGGTGAGGTGGTGTAAAAGGAGAGACCAGCTGGACTGTTGCAGCCTGGGACTGACTGCTGGGGTGGCTTCCCCTGCTTCTGGGAGGAAATTCACCAGGAGGAGGACCAACACAAGCATGTATGGTGTCAGACATGTGCCTTCTTTCATTCCACCAAGATTACAGTCCTACTAAGTGAGTGTCACCTGGAGGTTTGCTTGCTTCCACAACTGAGCACGTGGCCCTCTGCGTAAGGGACAAGAGAACCCCACTTCGCCTATGAAATTTTCTTCTTGCTCTCTGTAGAGGAGTCATTTCAGCCACTGTTAGGCAGGGATTGATCCTCTGACCCCAGACCAGGCAGGGGGCCTGGATGAAGCCTAGACAAAAGACACGGATGTAAGCGAGGAAAGCAGAAAGTAAAACCCAAGCAGCCCAGGTTTTCGGGTAAAGAAGCTGACCCAAGAAGCTGAAGGCTGCCCCTTTGCTCTTTCCAGGCCTCTGGTCATTCCTTGTCTGCCTCCTTCCTGGCCAAGAATGAGAGCCATTAGCTACTGCTCAAAGGGGGCAATTGAATCTTTTTTTTTTTTTTTTTTAACATCACAACCCAGATATAGCAAATACTGTTTATACAGATCTTCCCAATACCCGCCCCCACCCCAACCCCACCTCCCACCACATTCCACTTCCAAAGTCGCTTGTGGAAGAAACTTCACTGGAGCGCCCATCACAGGTGGAGTTGAATCCTCTCACCTTCTCATAGACCCTCCAAAGACTTCACTAGGTGTATTTATGTCACCCCAGCTTGATCTGTGGTCAGAAACTCTGGCTGCTGACAGTATAATCGCTATTATATATTATACATTGATAATAATATAATAATAATGAACACACTTGCCCTTTTTATGTAGTACAGAAGCAACTAGATTCTCCAACTCAGAGGCTGGAGGTCAGGCTGCCATAAACTCTCAGAGGGAAGCCCAGTTCAGATCCAGGAAGGGGAGGGAAGATCCACTCGCCCCTGGATCCCTGGAGGGAGGGTTTTCTCTCTTTCCCAGGGCTCCCAGTGAGCTGCTGTAGCTTGCAGAGTCAGAGGGAAGAATCAGGCTGCATGTAAATACTTAACCCCATCAGAGAGGTGTCACTGAGCCGTAAATAGTACTGCAGGCAACAGCCGTGCATCACTGACTCACACTTGTCACACCCCTCATTTTCTGAAATCTAGTTCCTTGCCCATCTCTCTCGGTACAGGAGATCCATTGCCATGAGCTATTTTGGAGTCTACTTAAATACTGTGATTTCTACTCTAATACCCTTTTGAGGCTTTAAAAATGCACATTGTAATTTTAAATAAAGATATCTTACTTTGACTATTTTTGTAATTTGCAGAAGTTTTAAAATGATTATCTAAATGTAGCCATTCTGGGACTTCCCTGGCAGTCCAGCGGTTAAGAATCCGCCTGCCAATGCCGGGACACAGTTTCGATCCTTGGTCCAGGAACTAGGATCCCCCATGCCAAAGAGCAAGTAACCCCATTCGCCATACCTCCTGAGCCCAAGCTCTAGAGCCTGAGAGCCACAGCTACGGAAGCCCATGCATCGATGCCCACCACAAGAGAAGTTAATGCAGTGCGCAGCCTGTGCACCGCTGCCAGAGAGCAGCCCCCACTCACTGCACGTAGAGAAGACCATGCACAGCAACGAAGACCCAGCACAGCCAAAAAAATTTTTCAATGTGACCATTCTTACAATCATTCGAAGCAAATGTTTGTCCTGTACCCAAGTTCAGCTGTGTGCTAGAGCTAAGGATAAAGGGCAGAAGCAAAGAAATTCAAGTAACAGCTCCTGTCCTCAAGAAACTTCCATTCTTGTTGAAGAAGGCAAAGCCCCAATATAGAAAACATTAAAAAATAATAATACAAGAATCCAACAGATGACACAGCTCACAAAAAATTAACGAACAAGTGAATCGACAATATGTCAAATTCCATAAGCTCCGTTTCTAAATGTTGGCTTTGACAGTGGGTAGAGAAGGAATAGAGCAGAAGTGAAGTCTGTAGAATTCATTTCAGATATCCACCATCTCTCCCCCATTATCCTTCCGAGGATGAAGAAGAGGGTAGAGAGGGGCACATATGTCACTTAAGTCACCAACACATCAACATTAGAACCAACAGGAGTTCCTACCACTCTTGCCATCTCTCTTTAGTGCTGGAGTTCATCAGGCGTTGTTCTGGGCCATGTCCTCAATCTATCTGCACTTAATTCATCTTTAGTATAAGAAGCTAACAGCAACCTAAATTGTCCCTTCTGAGCCCTTGTGATCATGCTCAGTCACTCAGTCGTGTCCGACTTTGTGACCCCATGGACTGTAGCCCACCAGGCTCCTCTGTCCAATGGATTTCTCAGGCAAGAATACTGGACTGGGTTGCCATTTCCTTCTCCAGGGCATCTTCCCAATCCAGGAATCAAACCTCGGTCTCCTGCAGTGGCAGGCGGGTTCTTTACCACTGAGCCACCTAGGAAGCCCTCTTCTGAGTCCTAGACATGTCTAATCAATGGCCTAACTGAATCCTGTCTATATCACCTTGTAAATTAAAGACTTGTCTGTATTAGTTTGCTTGGGGTACCATAACAAAATACCATAGACTAAGAGGCCTAAACCACAGACAATTATTTTCTCACGGTTCTGGAGACTGGAAGTCCAAGGTCAAGGTGCCAACGAGGATTAGTTCCTGATGAGACCTTTTTTCCTGGCTAGAAGATGGCACCTTCTTGCTGTGTCCTCTCATGGCCTTTCCCTTGTGTGCCCCAGACAGCAGAATGCCCTCTGGTGTCTCTTCCTCTTCTTATAAGGGCACCAGTTGTATTGGATTAGGGGCCCACACTCATGACCTCATTTAACTTTAATCACCTTAAAGCCCATCTTCAAATACAGCCATAGTGGGAGTTAGAGCTTCCACCTATGGATTTAGGAGGGACACAGTTCAGTCCGGAACACTGTGCGCATACTTGTTTCCTTTATTCTCAACATAAAGACTGAGTTCTTTGAGCATGGGGACAGTATCTTATTTCATCTTAGAATCCTTAGAACCTGGTACGGTGCTTAGTCCAGGAAAAAAAAAAATCGTAGAAATACTCGTTCAATGGAATGGAATGGAATAGAATTTCCTTCTCCATCATTGCCCCAGTCCAGTTTAGGGACTTATCACCAATCACCTCGATTATTTTGATGATTTTCTAACTGGTCTCATTACTCCAACATGCCCAATACTTCCCCTATACTGTCACCAAAATGTTCTTCCTAAAACAAAGGTTGGCTCACATGTTGGCTTCTCCTCAAAATCCTCAATCACTTTTCACTGCTTATAATATTTAGCCTAAAATGTTTATTGGGCCTTATAATAGAAGGATGGCTTTCAGTGGCACATTCCTTACCTCCTCCTCGTCATCTGGCCCCGGCCACCTTTCAGCTCATCTCCTGTGTTCTTGCATACACCTCCCAACTCCAGCTTCAGAGGTTCCAGGTGCTGCCCATGGACTTCCTGCATGACACTCCCCTGGGAAACCTCTTTATAATTCAGGGTTTCTGGTTCCAGCCCTGGAGGAAGCTGGTCTGGAGAAGGGCCTGGGAATCTGTATTGTTAAAACTACTGCTTGAAGAGAATGAGAAGACAAGCCACACACTGAGAGAAAATATTTGCAAAGACATGATAAGGGACTATTATCCAAAACATATTACAAACTCTTAAAATTAAACATGAAGAAAACAAACAACCTGATTAGAAAAGGACCTGAACAGACACCTCACTAAAGAAGGCATACAGACAGCAAGTAAGCAGATGAAAAGATGTTCAACATCATATGTCATCAGTTCAGTTCAGTTCAGTTCAGTCGCTTAGTCGTGTCCGACTCTTTGCGACCCCATGAATCGCAGCACGCCAGGCCTCCCTGTCCATCACCAACTCCCGGAGTTCACTCAGACTCACGTCCATCGAGTCAGTGATGCCATCCAGCCATCTCATCCTCGGTCGTCCCCTTCTCCTCCTGCCCCCAATCCCTCACAGCATCAGAGTCTTTTCCAATGAGTCAACTCTTCGCAGGAGGTGGCCAAAGTACTGGAGTTTCAGCTTTAGAATCATTCCTTCCAAAGAAATCCCAGGGCTGATCTCCTTCAGAATGGACTGGTTGGGTCTCCTTGCAGTTCAAGGGACTCTCACGAGTCTTCTCCAACACCACAGTTCAAAAGCATCAATTCTTTGGCACTCAGCCTTCTTCACAGTCCAACTCTCACATCCATACATGACCACAGGAAAAACCATAGCCTTGACTAGACGGACCTTTAAATTAAAGTATCAGGCACATGCAAATTAAAACAAGACCGCTGAACAGTTATTAGAATAGCCAGAGTCTGGAACATGACAACATCAAATGCTGGTGAGGATGCAGAGAAACAGGAACTCTCCTTCATTGCTGATGGGGATGCAAAGAGGTGCAGCCACTTTGGAAGATGGTTTGATAGTTTCTTCAAAACTACTCATGGATCTTACTGTAAGACACTCCTTGGTGTTTACCCAAATGAACTGAAAACTTACATTCCCACAAAAATCTGCTCACAGATGTTTGTTTCCAGCAGCTTTATTCATAGTTGGCAAACCTCAGACGCAACCATGATGTCTTTCAGTAGGTGAATAGATAAACTGTGGTACATCCAGACAGTGGAATAATATTCAGCACTAGGAAAGGAATAAACCATCAAGCCTTGAGAAAACATGGAGGAAACTTAAATGCATATTGCTAAATGAAAGAAACCAACCTGAAAAAGTTACACACTGAATGATTCCAACTGTATGATTTTCTGGAAAAGGCAAAACTGTTTAGACAGTAAAAGGATCAGTGGTTGCTAGGGCTGAGGACTACTGGAAAAACCATAGCTTTGGCTAGACAGACCTGTCTAGAGAGGGGGAAAGGATATGAATAGGTAGAGAACAGAGGGGTTTTAGGGCAGCCAAATACTTTGTATGGTATTATAATGATGATATATGATCCTATTTGTATGATACTGTAATGAAACAGCTCCTTGGAAGAAAAGCTATAACCAACCTAGGCAGCATATTAAAATGCAGAGACATTATCGGCAAAGGTCTGTCTAGTCAAAGCTATGGTTTTTCCAGTGGTCATGTATGGATGTGAGAGTTGTACCATAAAGAAACCTGAGTGCTGAAAAATTGATGCTTTTGAACTGTGGTGTTGGAGAAGACTCTTGAGAGTCCTCTGGACTACAAGGAGATCCAACCAGTCCATCCTGAAGGAGATCAGTCCTGAATATTCATTGGAAAGACTGATGCTGAAGCTCCAATACTTTGGCCACCTGATGCAAAGAACTGACTCATTGGAAAAGACCCTGATGCTGGGAAAGATTGAAGGCAAGAGAAGGGGATGACAGAGGATAAGATGATTGGATGGCATCACCAACTTGATGGACATGAGTTTGGTGTCAGACAGGGAAGCCTGGCATGCTATAGTCCATGGGGTTGCAAATAGTCAGACACAACTGAGCTACTGAACTGAACTAATAGTGATGACTGCTTGTCCATTACACATTTATCCAAACCCACAGAATATACAACAAGAGTGAACCCTGTCACTGACTACAGACTCCGAGTGATGATGTGGCAATGTAGGTTCATCAGTTATAACAAATGTTCCACTCTGATGGGAGATGTTGATACTGAGGGAAGCAGTTCATGTCGGGGCGGAAAGCAGAGAATATAGGAGAAATCCCCATCCTTTCTGTTCAATTTTGCTGTGAGCCCCAAACTGCTCTAAAATATAGTTTCTTAATGTTTTAAAAAGTCACTGTAATGGAGAGGTTTGGGCACTTCCATCCTAGCCACCCTGGACACTCATGGATGTGAAAACACTCCACGTGCAGCTAACACTTTCCATACTTGCTCACGCTGTGCCTTCAGCCTTGACTTTTGGTTCTTGCCCTACCTTCCAAAATTGTAACTGCTGTCGAGACTTCATTGAAATATCACCTCTTTTCAAAACTTCCTTGGTCCTTCCAGCAGAGAGCACTCACTTTGGAATCACAGGGACCTGACTCAAATCTCCACCCTATCATGAAATAGCCAGGTGTCTGGGAGGCTCCTGATGCTCTCCAAGTCTCCGTTTCTGCTCTTGTGAAATGAGGATGATGATAATATCCAACTAGGAAGCCCATGGAGATGAGAGGATGTACTGAAGGCGAGGAGCTCAGCACAGTCCCTGGCACATGGGAGGCTCCCTAATAAACAGAGCCATTAGATTTAATGGCCCTTTCCCAGGGTTTCCATGGCACTTGCCCGTGCCTTTATTATAGAGCTTCTTTAATTGGCCTGAGGATGGGAGAGAGCATTTACTGAGAATGCTGCAACAGGCTCTGAGGGCTGAAAACACAGATGATGGGAGCAAGGGAAAGCGGAAAATGGTGCTTACTCTTTACTTACAGCCCTTTCCTAACCCTGGAACCAGGTGGGACAGTGGCGCTCCGCCAGTCAGGGCCAAGTAAGAAGATTCTGCTTCTGATTAAATGCCTGAAGGATTAAATGCCTGAAGGTACATTCCTTCGGAGACTGGGGCTGGGGACCAGAGCAGTGAAAATTCAGGCTCTATAAATCATCTGAAAGGCAGTGCTCCAGGACCGTGCTCTGAGCTGCAAGAGGGGACGTCAAGGCCCCTCAGACTCTGATTCTTTTTTTTTTTTTTCTTTTACCCTGAGAAAGCCTCTCTGGGTATTCCGTTGCGTTCCATTCCCGCACTCTGAAGCACGGGGGCTGCAGCCTGTCCTCTGGGCACAGACAGGCAGCTAATTGGGTCATGTCTCTAACCGGCTTCTCTAATAGAGGAGCAATATGGTCCCCAAAGCCTTTCAGAAAACCCATCTTTCTTATGGTGCTGACATACCTTTGGGGGGATTCTTCAAGCACCATCTCCCGCCCATGCCTCACTTCTGCCAACCCCCACTCCCAATACACACACACACACACACACACACACACACACACACACACACACACACATATAAGCTGTCAAGGGAGCTGCCAGGCCTTAGCTCCAGATGAGGGACTCTGCAGGAAACAGGAAAGAGTTTGGAGCGATCCTGCACCTTGTTCCAGGTGCTAGCAGGGAGTAGGCCGTGTCCCAGCCGGTCTGAAAGGACAGAGGAATGGCACTACTGGGAGAGAGGATATTGAGACTGGAACTTGCTGAGATGATCGCCCGAAAGAGCCACTCGTGGGAGGGGACATAGGTGTACATACGGCTGATTCATGTGGTTGCACAGCAGAAACCAACACAACATTGTAAAGCAAGTGTCTCCCAATTTAAAAAATTAATATTTAATGGATTAAAAAATGAGTCATTCATGGGAAATGGCATCCCACGAATTTGGTAGCCAAAATTTGAGGAAGGAAGATGTAAAGCTGTGCTGACCCGCCCAGCAGCCACTGGCCACCACAAGCTGCTGAGCACTGGTGTGCAAATTCAGATGTGCTGTAAGCATAATGCCCATAATGGATTTAGAAGACGGTATACAAAAGAGTGCAAAGTATTTATCAATACTTAGCTTATATGTGTGAGATAATACAGGCTTCCCTGGTGGCTCAGCAGTAAAGAAGCCACCTGCCAATGCAGGAGACCCAGGTTCCATCCCTGGGTCAGGAAGATCCCCTAGAGAAGGAATGGCAACCCACTCCAGTATTCTTGCCTGGGAAACCCCATGGACAGAGGAGCCCGGTGGGCTACAGTCCATGGGGTCACAAGAGGCAGACACGACTTGGCAGCTAAACAGAACAACAATGAGATACTGAGGTGATAGTCTTCTAAATACATTGAATCAAACAGAACAGGTTACTAAAACTATTTTCACCTGTTTCTTTTACCTTTTTAATGTGGCTATTAGAAAATTTAAAATTATTGTGTGACTTGCCTTCGAATTTTATTAAAGCCTCTTGTCTGGGCTTTGGTTTCGCCCTGGTATAGCTGTGTCCAGATGCTGAAACTTTTATCATTGATCATGTATCACTGGCAGCCGAAGGGTGATGGGGTGAGGGGAGGCCAGCAGGACATCCAGTGCCTCCTCCCTCAGACTTCAGAGGTTGCTAAGATCCCCTCTCCTCTGCCCCCAGGGTTACATGGAGTATTTGAAACATCCCCCTCCAAAACCAAGACCTCTTCTCCTATCTGTACAGAGGGACCCAGCCCCCATATCCTTTCGACCACCTTATCAGCATCACAGTTGTCACCCTCTCACCACCCTCTCCCTCAACTCCATCCCCATCCTCACCCCTGTCATCATCACCACCCTGCACCCTTCCGCCCATCCAGTGCACCAAGTCCTCCCCGTCTCCAGGGATGAACTTGATCCGTATTTGTTGCCCCTGATGCTGCAGCCAACCTCTAAGCCCTCCCGAGTTGAAGATTTCACACGGCTGGATGCCCGACTTCATTCTGGTACCTTCATTCTGGACCTACAGCAGCCTGATGGCAGGGCTCTGAGAACCAAGCAACAACTCTGGGAAGGGGAGAGGGCCACAGCCCCGGCAGAAGCTGGTCATGCCTTATCACGTCATAGGAGGAGGGTGAAGAAGAATGATCTAATGAGAAAGCAAGATATCCAGCTTACGCAGTGCGGGAAACACGGCTTGCTTAGCAAAAAAAAAAAAAAAAAAAGAACAAAATTGAATGACACCAATAATAATAATAATAGCCAATACGTATGGATTTATTTGTTCAGTGCCAGATTCCATGTAAAGTGCTCAGCATGCTATGTCTCATGAATTCCCCATAGCATTCCCATGAAAGCTTAGGTAAGGAGAGTAACTTGTCACCAGGAGGAGACTCAGGCAGCCTGCCTCCAGAAACCACGCTCCAAACCACTGTCCTGCACTGCTTCCTCAAAAGCATACACGTCCACTCCCTCACTCCCTCACTCCCTCATTCATCCTCCTTTAGCATGCGTGTGACTGAGAGCCGCCAAGCAATGTGCCAGAGTATTGGTTCCCCTTCAGCATCCAGACTGACCAGGCTCATCCTAAGCCCTTGGACTCTAAGGATGAACAGATCACCCTCCCTGAACACACAGGGGTCTTACAGGTGTTTGCCTTCAGATCCCTCTCCCATTCTACAGGCTAAGAAAGTGAGGCTGGGTCGGAAGGGCAAGGAAGGGGTGAGCTTAAAGCTCTCCTGGCTTAATCTCAGCTTGGATTCTCCAGCCAAACCAGGGTGTGTCATCCAGCCCCACCCTTCCCAGGACCTCTGGACAGACTTGGCTTGGCTTCTTCTGCTTTCCTCGCCACTGGCCTCTATTACAACTTGCAGTGGGAAAGGCCACACTCACGTCAAAACTCAGCCTCTCCAGAAACTCTACTTCATCCGGACACCTGCGTCCTGGATCCTTCTGCATTCTTATGCTCACGTTTCCACTCTAGCAGTATGCAGTGGAAGGCTGCTTTGAATGTGTTCTTTAACTTCAAGTGCAGAGACTTTTCTGGCAGTTCAGTGGAAGTCCAGATTCCACACTTCCAATGCCAGGAACTCGGGTTTGGTCCCTGGTGGGGGAACTAAGCTCCCACACAGCACACAGCATGGGCTAAAAAAAATTTAAAAAAATAAAAATAAAAAATTTCAAGTATGCATTACATCTCCAAGCAGATTTTGAACTTTTCAAAATCAAGAAGTGTTTCTTTTATATCTTGTCCTTCCCAATCTCTCAGCATTTGTTAGCAACCTCGGCCTATCTGAATTGCCTAACAAATGCTGATGGCTTGATGTGCCGTGGGCAGACTTACTGTGTTTGTGTCTGTCTGTCTGTCTGTCTGGGTGGTACGCTGAATCAGTATGCACAGCAGGGGTGTCTGTGCATCCAAGGATCAGTGTCAGCATGATGCACGTGTGTGGATGAATTCTCCAGCTATTACGGTTATGGAAACTTAGACACACATCAGCACAATCTGTCAATTTCCAGACATTATCTCTCATGATAATTTCCTGCCAAATCTTTGAGTTGCAATTAAGAAAGCAGATAATTTGAAACATTCTCCTCTGCATGTTGAGATGGATTATAATCCTAATTTGATAAAGACTCTTAATGACTCATTAGCCACCCTTGGCTTCTCCTCAGGTCAGCCAACTTCCCAGGCGCTGGGAGGCAGCGACGCTCGGGCCATTACATGTTATTGCTTCAGCAGCACTAAAACAAAAAATTCACGACAAAGCCACAACCGCCCCGCGGCTCTTGAATTCTTTTCTTCAGCTCCCAGATTTGGGCGTCGATTTTCTTTTCCTGGCTTTGAACAAAGCCTCTAATTTCCTGACAACCACATGCTCTCCCCAGAGTCTGCTCACGGCCAGAGGTGGCACGCACGGCGCTGCAGCCAGCCCTCTGCTCAGGGAGTACTGGGGGCCGTCACTTCTCCAGCCACAGTGTGTTTCCTGGGAAGTGATCCCCAAGACCAGAGGGTGGGGTCCTTGGGAGCAATGACGATTTCAAGCTATTTGTAGGTGATAATCACATACCAGCCCCTTCCTGTGTTGGCTGAACAGGGGTCGGAAGTAGAGGAGGCCATTTAGAGCAGGGGTCCCCAACCTCCGGGACCTTAATGTCTGATGACCTGAGGTGGAGCTGATGTAATAATAACAGAAATATAAAGTGCACAATAAACGTAATGTGTGTGCTGTGCTAGCTGTTTCAGTCGTGTCCGACTCTTTGTGACCCCATGGACTGTAGCCCACCAGGCTCTTCTGTCCATGGGATTCTCCAGGCAAGAATACTGGAGTGGGTTGCCATGCCCTCCTCTGGGGGATCTTCCCAACCCAGGGATTGTCCCCAGGCCTCCCATATTGCAGGCAGAATCTTTACTGTCTGAGCCACCAGGGAAGTCCTTGAATCATCCCAAAACCATCCTCCCACTTCTGTCCATGGAAAAATTACCCCCAAAAGGTTGGGGACTGATGATTTAGAGGCTTCTCCGCCCCCTCCAGCCCCAGGGTTCAATCATTAAATTTTTCACAGGAGCCAAAGCCATGGTCTTCCTTGAGTCATCCACTCTAGAATTTAAGAAGCTTGACTCTCAGAAAGTTCTTTCTCGTGTGTGGGCTTGTGTGGACACGTGTGTTGTACACATGCACCTGTGCACACACACACTCATCACAGAAGAACACGTAGGACCCACACCCACACATCCACAGAAGCACAGAGGCAGCATGCCTCTGTGTGCCAGGACTTCTCAGAACAGTCTCTGAGCCTGAGATCAGGTAAGGGGGGAAGGAGGAAGGGAGGCTTGGTCAATCAACAAATGCGTGTCTCTGCAGCATGCCTACCACGTGGCGGGCACGGTGCTATAGGAGGCTGTAGGATGGTACCAATAGGATGGAGAAGCTGGTGGTCGTCCACTGTGGCTGGACCTGGGGCTGCTTGCTACATCCTGAGTTGGAGCACACGAAGATAGCGCTGGTGGTCACCGGCAGCCTTCTGAGTTCCAATTCCCTCCCTGCCCTCCCCATGCGTTCTCTCACCCTCGTCCCCCTCCACTCAATCTCTGCTGTCACAGGGTAGGCTTGGGGTGAGCTAAAAAGCCCCCAATCCCCCCACCCTGTGCCTTCGATCAATGTGACAAACGCTCTCTGGGCAGAACCCCTGAGGCTGTCTTCTCTGCCACCCACCCCTCCTTCCTTCCCAACGAGTCCAGGGAGATCTGAACAGAGGGGTGATGGATAGCCCTGTCTCATTGTTCCAGACTCCGAATCCACCAGGGCCGGGGAGAGCTGCATAAATCAGCCTGGGCTGGGCTCTCACCAGCATGATGACTCGACAAGAGGAATGGAAGGCGAGGGACCGTAAAACTGTCAATAGGCTAAGTCGTTTCATTCCAAGTCAGGGCCAGGGAGAGAAAATGTTTGGTTCTTGGGAGACAGACTTATTTGAAGAGGATGGATAAGCTGACGGAGGGAGGTCTGCATGTCTGGATGCTCAGAGGGAAGGAGGCAGAGAGGGGCTGGTCTACTAAGAGGTCTTCAGCTGAGTCGTCCCTCATCTGTGTCCATTCACTCCCACCATCCTAGAGGCGTGGGAGATACTCGTGTCCCAAACTTGGATAACGTTTGGAAAAATTAGCCTCTAGTGAGGATGGAAGATTCTCACCCAGATGGCTGATAAAACATCCTTTCCCCTTCTCTAAGGCAGGAGCAACGTGGCGGGGGGCATGTTGAAGAGCAAGGACCTCCCTGGTGGTCCAGTGGCTAAGAATCTGCCTGTCAAAACAAGGTTCACAGGTTCGAACCCTGGTCCAGGACGATCCCACAGGCAGTGGAGCAACCGTGCCCATGTGCCACAACTACTGAGCCCACGCTCTCGGTTCCGTGCTCCACAACAGAAGCCACCGCACTGAGAAGCCTGCACAGCACAAGCGGAGAGAGAGGAGCCCCAGCTCGACACAACTAGAGGAAAGCCATGCAGCAATGAAGACGCAGCACAGCCAATAAGTAAGTAAATAAATAAAACTGTGATCAGGAGTCATTCCCATTTGGTTTACTCAAATGTTTACTGAGCAACCCTGAGTGCCAGGCACTGTGCTCTGTGCTGGGGAAAACCCTGTTAACACGGGAGCTCACAGTCAAGTGGAGGGACAAGGAAGTAGAATCATACATCGACGGCAGGTACATCACTGTCCTTACCCACAGCACTTCTGACATCTGTTGATTTGCTTGTCATTCTCCCCTTATGAGACTGGAAGCTCAAAGGAGAAAGGGGAGGGACACAACATCTAAGGGCCAGTTATATGCTCCTGTTACGTACCATAGTCATTCCATCTCCACCCTAATGCTTTGGGGTGCATTTTATTATCCTCATTTTACAGATAAGAAGATTGAGGCTCAGAGAGGTTAATTCACTTGCCCGAAGCCAAAGCAGTGTGTGGGAGAGCTGGGACACCTAACTAGGACTCAACCCAAGGAGGCGTGTCCCCACAAACTGCTCAGGGTCTCCCCACATTGGGCCCCTTAGCCCTTGCAGCAGTGCCTAACCCAGGACATTATTGATTATATCAGGAGGGAGGGGTTAGGAGGAGTGTGGTTAAGGCTGGGGAGCAGGTCAGGGACGACTTTGCAGAATAGCCTACTGGACAGTTTTAAAGAACAGACGGAATTTGCCAAAATGACAAGGGAAGGAAAGCCAACATGCAAATGACAGGGAGACATGAAGCAGCCCCCTATTCAAAAGCCCCCTGCTCCCCATGAGTCCCCCTCCCCCTCCCACCCCGGGCCTGAGAAACAGGAGCTCGGCAGTGACATACTTGGGGCTTCTGTGCTATGGAGTGGCAGGCTTTCGTTTTGTTGTTATTGTTGGTAAATTTCCTGGGACCAGATGATAAGATCCAGGGAGGATACAGTCTGCTTTTCTCCCAAGTGTAATTCCAACACCTAGTGTGGGGCCTGGCTCATTTTGGAATGAGTGAAAGAGCTGGACCAGGAAAAAAGAGGTTTTCCTTACATGCCTGCCTTCCCATGAGGCCCGTATAATTGGGCCAGTTTGGGAGCCCCTCCTGTTTGGGGTCACGAAAAACCACTTTAAGGCCAAACAAGCAGCAAGGTCAGACCAAAGGAAGAGAGAGCCAGGGGCCTCGAGCAGTTGGCAAAGAGCAGCCCTGCTCCTCCATCTTCTCTGCTTCTTTCTCCAGTTCTGGAGCCAAAACCAGGCTGTGAGCTGAGAGAAAGGGGCTGCAGAGCAGAGAGCAGTCCTGGCCCCGGTCTTTAGCTCAGCAGGTGGTGCTAGTAGTAAAGAACCTGCCTGTCAATGCAGGAGATACAAGAGACTCAGATTCGATCCCTGGGTCAGGAAAATTCCCTGGAGGAAGGCATGGCAATCCATTCCAGTATTCTTGCCTGGAGAATCCCATGGACAGAGGAGCCTGGTGGGCTACAGTCCATAGGGTCACAAAGAGTCGGACTGGAGTGACTTAGCACACACAGGGCCACAAGAGTCCTTGTGAGGCAGAAGCCTGAGGAACACCAACATTCAAGGGACAGTATGAAGAAGAGGAGCCAGCAAGGGAAATTCAGGAGCTGTGCGACCCAGACAGACATCAGTCACCCATCCCCTTCTTCTCCAGGACACAGGCATCACCCCCAGGGAAGCCTGTGAGCCTGTGGGTCAACAGCCTACCCTTTAGAAACAAACTACAAAGGCACGAACCAAGGACAAGAATGTGAGAGGGAAAAACTGAGAATTAGAGCGTTTCACAATTATTTTTTTTAAGAGAATGAAGGAGGAAGAGTGGTAACTGGGTCAACAGAGAGGAATCACAAGCCAAGGGTCTATGGCGCAGGCAGACTCACCCTACAGAGCGCTGGAAAGCTCAGCCTTTGGCAGCACCAAGCACTGTGGCGCTGGGTTCAGATGCCTGATGGACAGGGGGCATGGGTGGAAAGTCTGTCTGCGGAAGGGGTCCTTCCTCTCCCAACACAGCCAGTCAGTCATGCCCTTTATCCTTCAGGAAATGAGAAATTTTTTCTTTGGAGAAACTAAATAAGCACAATATCGGACTTGAGAACACCAAGTATGGCGGAAGGTGAAGAGTAAGGAAGAGTGGCGGATTTAGTCTTTTCTCTGACCCACCCAGCAACTCTGAAACATCACCAGCCAGTAGATTGAAACATTCTACTCTGAAGAATTGAACAGCCCCAGAGAGAACTCCAGTTACCGATATCTGAAGTTCCCTCAATAAAAAGATTTATTTTCCACCCAATCATCCTGATAAAGCCCATCGGTCAGCAGATTCTGGCCCTTACATAACAAGCCTCCAAAATCAACGTTTAGTGTCTCTTCCTTAAATGTGAATAAACAGTTGAGAATCATCAGAGTTGTTTTTTTTTTTTTAATTTTTAAAGTTTTAAACAGGAAAAAAGGAGCAAGTAAACAGGAAAAAAAGGGATCTAACAATAGAAATTTTGCAAGGAACAAAAGTTCAGAAAGAGCAATAACACCAGTCCACAAATATTAAAGGAAAGATTGTATTCACAAAACAAGAAGAGGCTACAATGAAAAATGAAAAAATTAAATGAAAGAAGCCTTTTTTAAGTTAAAAATATAATTAAATTTTTTTTTCAAAAACTCACATGATTCAGAAGACAAAAACTGAAGAAATCTTCCACAGAGTGAAAATGCAAAAGAAAAAAGAGAAGACTAGGAGAAAAACAAAGGATGTTAGTCTCCTGGTTAGCCCTGCATAAAAAAATGAGAAAAAGATATATACCAGTCAGTGCATGCCACCATAATCATTATGACATTTTAAATCATGAGGAATAAATGAAAATTTCTAAAGTCTTCTAAAGAGAAAAAAACAAGTAAAAGACACAAGAAAAAGAAAACATCAAACTTCTTCAAAAACAACATCAGATGTTAAATATACCTTCTAAATTCGGAAATAAAATATTTTTAAATCAAGAATTCTATCTCAAATAAATTATTGGTCACATGCCAGAATAGCATAGATTATTTCCAGGTAGCCAATGACTCCAGAAAATTACCTCCCAAGCACGAATTCTTAAGAAGTTATTAGAAACTGGAGTTTATGGGGTTCAGTGATAGTCCACTAAAGAGATGCTGCTGCTGCTAAGTCACTTCAGCCGTGTTCGACTCTGTGTGACCCCATAGACGGCAGCCCACCAGGCTCAAAGAGATGAGAGATTCAGTAAATAGAGGATCCAATGTGGGAAGGCAGTAAAGGAAATATTCATAATGATGATAAAGGAAAGTCTCAAGATGACAACTATCCACTGTTTCAATTCCAAAAGCAGCCAATCCAGACTAAAGCAGAAAAACAGAAAGTTCCTGGAGGAATAACTGTAGGACAAAGTGGAACTGTAGGAAAAATTGACAGGTGTTAGCAGAATTGTTAAACCATCTGAAAAAAATGCATTATAAGTACCTTTGGACATCAGGTCAATGTAAAAGGAGGCAATTATTAACTCTAGGAAGAAACAAAGAACTGTACAAAAGAGGACACATGGTCACAGGACACTACTTGACTCGGGAAGAAATATTTGCACGTTCATTAATATATAAACAAAGTATCGATTTAACAAAAAATAAGTTTATGTTGGAAAGATAGAAGGAGAAGTGTTGGAATGAAATTGAGGGAGAATTGTGTGGGAGAGCTAAGTTCTCATCTACCATGGTAGAAAGTCAATGTACAAGTTCTAAAATTAGCAAATCAAGAAATAGCAACAAAAGATATTATTTTAAAACACAGCCATGTATTAAAAAAAGAGAGAGAAATGAGCTATAAAAACAGAGTGACTGCTCTGGAGAATGGGAGTGTGAAGGAGAGAAGCAAGGCAAACTATGTATATGTACTATGTGATTAAAATTAAAATTAAAGATTTGAAAAAGGGCCTCTATGGCTCACACACAGTCCAGCTTACATCCCCAGGGTGTGAGATCAGATGAAAATTTTTAGCCAAAGCTCTGATCAAAATAAATGATGCAAAATTAAATAAAAATTAAAACAAAATAAATGATACATTTTTTTATCTGAGTGTCTGCATATACCCAATAGGCTTCAGAGATGAAGGGATCTGATCCTGGCCCCCAGTTGTGGACATTACAGGCAATTCTCAAACATACCGTGATATTTCATGTCTGTGCGTGCTGATCTTTCTGATTAGAATGTCTAAAAACAAACCCCTCAAGCCCCTAAGATGATGAATTTCTCTTCAACCTTTAAAACCCTTCAGAGTTACTGCGTCTTTTAGAAAGTCTTTCTTGATACCTGTTCCCCACAGTTCTTTTTCCGTCTTTTGGCCTACGTCTGACTCTTCTGTGTATCCCTCTAGCAGAGCATCCGTCACCCCATGTTTCAGCTGGTAATAAGCTGACTCCCTAACCAACCCGCCACCTTCTCCGCAGTCATCAGCTTGTGCTGGCTATGCTGCAGGATGAGCGACCACAGGGTCTCAGGCACTCACTGCACGAAGGTTTATCTCTCGTCACGTTACGTGGCGGCTGTGTCTCTGGATCTACTCCATGTCTTCTCTCCAGGTGGTACCCAGCTAAAGGTGCAGCCCTCTTCTGGACACGCCACTCTCCTGGCAGATAGAAAAGAGAAAACGTGGGTAGGACCATAAAGTGCCCCCAAAAGCCTCTGCTCAGAAGTGACTTACATCACTTCCGCCCAAGCTTCATTGGTCAAAGCTACTCACATGACCACATCTGACGTCAATGACCCAGGACTGTATTTAGTCCTCTCACGGTGAAAGGAAGTGAAGAACTGCATAACACCATCTACTACGGGCTCCGTGGTGGGGTCCACAGCTTATTTCTGCATCCGGGACCTGACACAATGTTTGGCACCAAGTAGGCATTCAGTGCGTTTTCACCAACTTGAACTGAATTATCAAATATACAAATCTGAGAACAGAAGGAGAATTGAAAAAGGGGAAGGGCTGATGTACAAACTCATGGTATGTGAAATAGCACTGGGCTTGGAATCAAAAGACTAAGCCCCAAAAGCCAAGACACCTTTCTGGGTTCATCTTTAATGGAAGGAGATGAGCTAGAGGATCTCTAGGGTCCCTTCCGGTTCTAACCTTTAAAAGAGTTTGTAATGTGTTCCTTAGTATCTGCTTGCCAATCTGCCAACTTGTATTAGTCATGTGTCCAGGCGTAAAACTGGAAAAAATAAAAATAAAAATAAACCCCTAAATCCGTTCACACGCCAAAACTGAAAATTCACCCACGTCTGTAAAAGAAAACTAAACTATACTTCAAAAAGGAATATTTTTCAATAAAAAATATTGTGGCAACTCTGTTTTTCTTTACTATTTTCTGTTTTGAGCACATTGTTCTAAGCCACAAGATTTCCAGTTACAGGAAAGCTAGCAGGGCATTGCAGAGGGATGATTACACGTCTGAATGGATCAACACGGGGTTCAGGTTCACACGTGGAAACTGTCACATCAATTAAAACTGTCTCACACAGAGCAGAAATTCTTTGTTTGTTGAACAAATACATACCCGTCTAGGCTGGATTTATTAGGCTCTGAAGCTATCACTCCCAATCCAATTTATCCTTATTTCTGTATATCTGTATGTGGTCTTTTTTTAAAGCTTTTAGAAAAAGAAATATATAAAAAGGGTAGAGAAATCCTGTAGCTAATGGGCCGATGTACTAACAGAATTATTTAACAGAGGCTGAGTCCTGAGCCCTGTGTTCACCTCAGCAGAAGGTGAATGCTGTGATGACCCTGTTTGTATAGAGAAATGTGTACCCTTAAGTTTGTACCCATTAATCATGGGTGCCAACCCAGGTATCCATCACTGTCAGATCATAAAAACAACATGTACATGGCATTTAGTATATACCAGGATTGTTCCAGATTCTTTACATAGATGAACTCTCATATTGATCAGAGCCACTCTAGGAAGTAGGTCTTGTTATCATCTCCAGGTTACTGATGGGGAATCAAGGTACAGTTTAAATAACCCATCTGAGGTCACACATTAAGAAGCAGGGCTGGGTTTTAAAACTGAGCAATCAGGCTCCAGTCTGAACTCAGGTCAGCTCTTCTTTATTCTGCCTGAGCATGTGGCATGCTATCAAATGAGCTGGTTCCATTCCTGGATATAGGTATAGCCTGAAGCCATCAGCATACAATCTCTCTCCCTCTTAAAGACCCTTGCCATAAGGCTTCCCTGGTGGCTCAGTGGTAAAAAAAAAAAAAAAAAATCCACCTGCCAATGCAGGAGACATGAATTCCATCACTGGGTTGGGATGATCTCCTGGAGAAGGAAATGGCAACTCACTCCAGTATTCCTGCCTGGGAAATCCTGTGGTCAGAGGAGCCCGTGGGCTACAGTCCACAGGGTCACGAGAGAGTGGGACATGACTGAGCGATTAAACAACAACAAACTTACCCTGCCCAGCCCAGCAGGCTGCGGTTTCCACCCTCAAACTGTGGGCACTATGAGTAAAGTGAGTGAGTTTGGCTCCCTCAGATGCCAGAAAGAGTCATTTTTTTTTAAGAAGAGGATGCTCATCTCTCCTCACCCATCTCCAAGCCTCGAGACTCTATGCCCTCTCGCCTGGATGAGTGTAAGCAAAGATGATGTCTCGCTGGGACAGCAGGGTCTCGTTCCTTGTGGCCACAGCACTGCCATCGTCAGGCAAGGCTCTTTCCTGTAAAGGCCAATCAATACTGCTCCACCCCACGTCCCCACCCTTTCCTGCTCCTCGCTCTATAACTGCTATTGATTACAGCAGAGCTGGGAAGCAAATGCCAAAATATATCAATCAATCACCAAGATGGCAGAGAGACTTTATTAAAACCATTACACCTTCTGTTTTCCTGCCCACCCCAGCTTCCTCCGCCCAGTGGCCATTTCTCTTGGAAGGTTTCCAAGAACTTTGCAGACATGATCTGATGGCTGGTGGAATTTCCTCTATTTGGGGAAAATTTAGACCCTGAGAAGGAGCAAGAACAAGTCCCGTGGTGAGAAGATAGAAACCAGGTGTGTGAAAAAACACGCATGTGTCTGTCTGTAGTACGTATATGAAAATGTGCACGTATGCCAGTTGGTTTAAAGGAAAACCTAGAACTTAGTCACATTTCAGAAACACTTGGTAATTATCACTGAATTTTTTACAAATCAATTCCTTCTGGTCGCTTAATGTCCTTCACTAAGTGGTTTAATTGTGAAATTTCACTTTATAATTGGGTTCATTGTAATGCAGAAAGTGGTAGATTTGCATAAGCAAATGACAAACAGTTAACAAAATCCATTAGCAGAGAAGGAGGCATCCAATGGGCCACACACCTGGGCTTGAAATCAAACTTGTGGTGAGGGAGTGCCCGCCCCAGCCCAGGCCTGTTGCCCCTAAGCAGACAGAGGGGAAGCAAAAGAAGCATTTCAAGTGCTTTCTCGATGCTCAGCATGGGAGGAAACCAGCCCATGAGCAGAAGACACAAAGTGAGGAAGAATTTTTCCTTGTCGCTCAAAGACCAGAGACCTTTCTGTGCAAGGAAACTCAGGCAAGGATTTTTAAAGAATCCAGAGTGTACACAGATGTTTGACAACTCTTATTCCGGGTTTCTGAAAAGACCATTAGACTCAGAATAATCCTCTCCAGTATTCTCGCCTAAAGAATCTGATGGACAGAGCAGCCTGGTGGGCTACAGTTCATAGGGTTGCAGAGAATCAGACATGACTGAAGGGACTTAGCACGCACACAGAAGGGAGTACGGAGCCCTGACCTCCAGTCCTCATTCTGTCATGAGCTAGCAAGGAGCCTCCTGTTGGGAACCTCAACAGATCCTATCTAAATGTCTGTGTGTCTCAAGTTCCTGCTATCAACACAGGTAACTGACAAAATGATTCATTCATTCCAAAAATATTTACTGAGCCCATGCTATGAGCAGGTACTGTAAAAATTACAGAGACTCACAAGGAGGTGGGGTAAGGACCAAGCTGGAGGACATGCAGATAAGCTGGAGAAAAGGCGCTGCTCTCATGGAACTAAGGGTCTGATGGAGCGTTATGAAGTGGACTGTATCCTCCCTAAATTCACATGCTGAAGCCCTAATCCCCAGTGTGGCTGTGTCTGGAGACAGAGTCTTTAAGGAAATGCGTGCATGCATGTTCAGTGGCGTCTGACTCTTCATGACGCTATGGACTGTAGCCCACCAGGCTTCTCTGTCCATGGGATTTTCCAGGCAAGAATACTGGAGTGGATTGCCATTTCCTTCTCCAGGGAATCTCCCATGTCTCCTGCGTTGGTCAGAGCCAATGAGCCACCTGGGAAGCCCCTCTTTAGGGAAGTAATTAAGATTAAACGAAGTCATGAGAGTGGGGTCCTGATCCAATAGGACTGGTGTGCCTATAAGAAGAGGAAGGGATATCAGAGCCTTCTCTCTCACCACACACGCACGGAGAAGAGGCCACGTGAGAACACGGGGAAGAGGGTCCATCCGCCCGCCAGAAGGAGAATCCTCACCAGAAACCAACCCCGCTGTCAGCTGGTCTGGGCCAGGCAGCCTCCAGATCCATGACAAAATAAAGCTGCGTTATCTCGGTCACCTACTCGGTGGCGTTTTATTATGGCAGCTGGGGCAGCCTAACATTTCAGCATGGGAGGGGGCCTGATCAGGTGCACCCTGCCCAATTCTAGGGATAAGGGAAGGCTCCCAGAAGGATTGGCAGGGGAAGAGAAACCAGGGTAGGGCGCCTCTGTGGATGGAGCCTGTAGTGTCAGAGGAGGAGTGGAGAGAACAAGGCTGAGTAAGCGAGGGGAGCCCTCTGGGGGAGGTCTCAAGAGCAAATGTGCCCTTGAAGATCTTGAACACCAAGACACTGCTCTACCTTGTAAAACTTTGGACCCACCCATTGATGATTCTGATTCTGCTGGGGGAAAAAAAACGCCAGCTTGGGTTCTACAGGAACGAAGAAGTAGTCGACGTTCCTTGCCACCCTATGCAGTGGAATCTCCCTTCAGCATGTCTGCATACATTCCCCGTGGAAATCTTTTGCTTTTCTCTCTATAAGCTCCCCTCCAGCCTTTCAGAGCATCTGCTGGGATGGTTCCTTCTTCAGGTGCTTGCTTTCAATTCTGCAAAATTCCCTTGCTTTTTGTTAATAATTGCTAAAATTAGCCCCCAGTGGTTCAGCTATAAATAATCTGCCTGCAACGCAGGAGATGTGAGTTCAATCCCGGGTCGGGAAGATCCCATAGAGCAGGATATGGCAACCCACTCCAGTATTCTTGCCTGGGAAATCCCGTGGACAGAGGACCCCGGCAAAGAGTAAGACACGACTTAGCAATTAAACAACAACAAAATTGAGTTAGCTAAGGCTAACTGTGTACCAGACACTGTTTTGAGGGCTTTTTGTGTATTAGCTCTTTTAATCCTCAAAACCACCACATAAAGTAGATTCTATTAACTCTAGTTTATGGATGAGGAGGCTGAGCACAGAGAGATTAAGACGCTTGCCTTGGGCCACTCAGCTAAAAATGGAGCAGCCAGGATTAAAACCTGCAGTCTAGCTTGGGTGTCCTTACTCCTAACCACAAATCCATATTGTCTTTGGGGGGTCGGGGGAGGGACAGAGAAACTGAGACTCGGGTTCCCATAGCTAGTTTTAAGTGCAAGAGTCTTTCTGATTCCGGCGCCTATGCTCTTGATCTCTCAAGCGAATGGAGAAGAGGTCAGCGGCTTTGAGAGTCACTCAAGAAGGAAACTAAGCAGAACCACCATAGCACAGTTGAAAACTAAGGGGAAAGAGAAAGAGGAGGTTGGGGTGACAGCCAGGTCTCTGGTAAATCGCACAGCCAGACCTTCATCATCTTGTGACACCTTCCTAATTCATTTATTTGTTTAACAAATGACAAATACTTAGCCAGAATCTACTATGATTTGGCACTGGGCTGAGAAAAGAGGAATAGCTACATATTAATGACCGTGACACTCATCTGCCCCTTCCCCTTGCCCTCATCAAGGACTTTACATTCTAGGAAAGGGCTGATATATGAATAAACGCAAAAATTATCACAGTGTGATTATATATGTCTATCAGTATATGTCTTTCTATCCACAAAGCATTGAAATGAGGACAGCCTATCTCTGCTTAAAGGGGTCAGGGGAGGTATCACCTTGAGGAAGGTGCCATTTAAGCCTGTTGTGAAGGATGATGGGAATATCCCAGGAGAGCAGCTGGGCTCCTTGGAGCATCCCTGAAGAGTATATGAGAGATCCCCGAATCCCTGGACACAGAGGCATAGAATCAGAGCATGCGAGCAGTGAGAGGAACCTCAGAGGTCTTCTCGTTTCAGCGCCGTGTCAGGCCCTGCAGGCACAGCCCCATCAGAGAGTCAGCCCAGCCCCAGTTCCAGCCCGGAACCCGAACACAGCTCCCTTGGGGAGCACACAGGCAGACGGTCAACAATCAACAGAACAGCACCTGTGTTCTGGGCCTTGTGATCCACCGGTTGCAGGGGGTAAGGGAGACAGAAGTGGGGGAGAAGTCAAGAAAGTCTCCACCTCCCTGGTTTGTACAACTAAAGAGACAGCTCTGAACCTCCGCCTCCCCCAGCGCCTCCCAGGTTCCCAGCTTCCGGCTTCCACATCCCGCTCCCCGCAACCACCCCGTGTTAGGTTTCTAAGTAAGGATCTCTTTCTCCGTCCCTCGCTTCTCTCTGCTCTTTCAATTCCATCTTCAGTTGCAGGTTCTCTTTTCAACTTTTCCCAGGGAACCCAGCTACTACCGGTGACCCTCTGCCCTGTGGTCTATCACGAAGGTCAAAGGGTTGCCGTTCAGCAATCTGCCAGCAGGGGGCAGTCCTGCAGCCGGTCTCCATCCCGGCCCGAACCTCCCAGCCCCCAGGCCGGTCACAACTCCTTAGAGATGCAAATTGAGAGGCAGCCTTCCTAACCCGAGAGGGCTGCTAATTCTCTGAAGAGTATGCAGATTTCCAGCCTGCCTTTGCCTGGGTTTGTTTGTTTTACTTTGCAATAAATTTAATACAGATTGCCTGAAGCAGAGAGGCAGATGGACTATAAACTCTGCATTTTGAGCAGCCTTAGTTACTGGGTTGGTGTGGGTTTTGATCCCTGTTTAAATTATATCTATGAAATTTGACATGGATTTGGGTCTGTGGTTTGCTGGCTTCGTGGTGCTCTGGAGCCGCTTCTAGAGAATTTACAAGGGCTGATTTGATTATGGGAACTTTAATTTCTCACAGAGGCTAACAAGGAGGCTGAGGAACCTGGCTGATGTGTAACAGAAAGAAGGGAAAAGGAGAAAGTTAGGTAGGGTTGCTGCCTGCCCCGGTGCACATGATGTCAGTACTGTTTTCTCTCACCCTTTGCAGGGCCTTAAATTAGACACCCCAGGGACCATGGACTGAAGCCTGTCCTGACTCAGAGGGAGGGAGGAGGTGGAGTTGTGCAGTGGAAAGTGTCCACAAGAAGCTCAGTGTCCAGGAAAGAATCAGGCGTGCATATGAGGCAGACAGTAAAACGCCTATAAAGAGACATTAACATGAAGCGCACACAAAGCATTGTATAACAGTGTAAACTGGGCTTGAGGGGACGTGGCAGAAGCAGGGGAACTGCAGCTCATCCCTCCCACTGGCACCTGGTCTGTATGCCAAGGGGCAGCCCTCTCCCCTCCCTGCTCCCTCTTAGACCACCAAAGGGAAGGTGATGCAGTGAGCCAGGAGTAGGACCAGCCAGGTTCTAGCCCCAGCTGCTCCAGATGTTTGTCGCAAAGTCGGGCAATCGGTTCCGCTTCATGGAGCCTCAGTTTCTCTATCTGCAAAATCAGAATCGCATGATTGTCACAAGGCCCAAGTAGGATAACTTGGGTAAGAATGCATGTATGTTGGAAAAGACTGGAACATAAACTGTCTCTGAGTGATCAGGCCATTTTCTCCATTACGAAAGAATCACTGATCAGAATGGGAAGGCCTGGGGCAGAGGGGAGGTATGAAGGGAATTCTGCAAACTTCTCATAAGACTGAGAGTCGGGCCCCACAGTCCAGGCAGGTTCAGAGGCTGGCTCTCGGACTTGGCGCTTCTGCTCACCTGCACACGGAGCCTGTATATGAGCAGTGGCCTGGCTGGGCACCAGGGGTGGTTTCCAGCAGCAGCAGACTCTGGGCACTGTTCTGGGGGACTCTGGGGGCCTGGACCCCCAGCCTGAGCTGGGCAGGGAGGTGGAGCCACACACTCATCTTCCCTGTGAAATCCCAGAGTCCAGGCAGAGCTAGCCACAGGGCCTGAGGGGGGGACCTTTCTCTGCTCCCCCTCCTGTGCATGTTTGTGTCCTTTTGCAGAGGCTGGGCCGGGAAGGGAGCTACAAAGAGTCATTGAGGCAAAGGGACAAAGAGAAGGAAGAGGGCAGATAAAGGAAGAAGGAAGGAACACAGGACATGCTGATGTGTGTTCCTTGCTGGTGGGGGGAAGATCGCCAGAAGACAAGCAAAGAAGTGAGAAGCCTGCAAAGGGGACCAGAGAAGCAAAGGGCCAGGCTTTGCAGGGGGAGGGCAGCTGTGGGAGGTAGAGGCTGAGATTAAATGGAAATGAGGGGCTTGGTCACCATGGAGAAAGAAGCTGGAAGCTTTGGCAGCAGTTAGTCTATTAGGAGGAAAGGAGGGGATGAAAGCTGCTGTGGGTGTGTCTCTACACACCAAGGGGTTGGAAAATAGCCAGCTAATTCAGCCCGGAGCAGGGAGTGGAGGGGAGGGGGGAAGGGTGAAGACCACCGGTTGAATGGTTGAATTCTCCCCAAAACAATAATCCTTTTCCACTGTCACTTCGACATTCTACCTGTTCCTCTGACCTCGGAACACAGTAAATTTAAAACTGTTAGTTGTCAAGATTTTGTTAAATTAAATTTGCTGACCCTCCCCACCACACCCACACACTCCCTCTCTCTCTCTGTCTCCAGTGATCTATATGGCAAGGAAAAGAAGGTGTGTTAGTTGCTCAGTCGTGTCTGACTCTTTTCGACCCCATGGACTGGGGTTCACTAGGCTCCTTTGTCCATGGAATCCTCCAGGCAAGAATACTGGAGTGGGTAGCCGTTCCCTTCTTCAGGGCATCTTCCCAACGCAGGGATCAAACCCAGGTCTCCCACATTGCAGGTGGATTACTTTACCAGCTGAGCCACAAGGGAAGCCCAAGAATACTGGAGTGGGTAGCCTATCCCTTCTTCAGGGGATCTTCCCAACTCAGGGCTCTAACTGGGCCTCCCACTCTGTAGGCAGATGCTTTACCATCTGAGCTACCAGGGAAGCCACCAGACAAGTGAGGGGAGGAAGCCCTAAATTCTGTGGCAGCGATGGAAGAAGGAAGATGAGGCTGAGGCCAGGAAGGGCTGGGGAGAGGGGAAGGATGATGGTGGAAGAGAGGGTAACCAGACACCCCGCTCTTCATAGAGCCTCCTGATGGAAGATGAGGAAGTTCAGCTAGCACAGGCCATAAGCCCAGAGGATGGTCACTCTGCTTTCCAGTTTGTGCACGGGCAGTACCATCCTTAGACCCGCCACTGGGACTCTGCCGGACCCCACACTTTAGAAGGGCCTGTGCCCCCTCTTATATGGGCATTCCTTCCCAGGGGGCAGGGAGCAGAAATCTTGCTCCCCTTTCTGAGTCGAGTTCCAGGGACTGGGCCAGCCGCAGGGTAAGCACTGGAAGGGGAGTGGGGAGTTATGATACAGACACATCTTGGGACAGGGATCAAGGGACATGGGGCTCCTGGCAGACCAGAGCTGTGCTGGTGATGGGAAAGGTGGGGAGGGGAGGTGCTGGGGGCAGGCCTCCCCGCAACCCCTTGCCTTGGCCCGAGAATGTCAGCAGCTGCCCTGAGCAGGGGAGAGCCTGGCTTCAGAGATGGAGGTGAGGAGATTGAAAAAAAAGCCAGGAATCCAAGATTGTTAGAGGTTAGAAGCTGAAGGAGAAAAAGGAGCCGGAGTCAGGACAATTGAGCACGTGTGGCATAGGACAGGGGAGGAAAAGAGAACTGAAAGGGCATCTCCTGTGAGGTTCGGTACATGCTCATACCAAAACCCATTCCCTGTTTATCTGCAATTCGAATTTGACTGGCTGCCCTGTATTTTATCTGGCAACTTCTCCCTGAGGCTGGAGGAGTTGGAATGGTGGCCGGGAGGCTATGTCATGAGTTCGGTGAGGACAAGAGTATCTTCATAGATCTAAGAGGCAGACAATCTTCCTAAAGCTAAGCATGCCAGAGAGCCCTAACAGTACAGTGTCAGTGGGTCAGGCCAATTCTTCCAACCATGGTGGGTTATGAAAGACCCCGTCATTTTCAAAGGCCTTGGGCTGTGTAGAGAGTATGGCCCCTTATCTGTCAATGACTGAGATGGAACCAAAATTCAAGTGGTAGACAACTGAGTCCCCCAAGGGGGAAAAAAAATTCTCTTTTTGCACCTGCTGGAATCCCAGAGGCTAGCGAGGTTCAAACTGATAAGAAAGAATTTCCTTCACTGAAAGCATCTTGCCTCAGTGCTTCATGTTGAAAAGGGGGTCTCTGCCAGCAAAGGAGAAGTGTAATTCACACTTTTTGTGAAAGTTGACACAACTCTATGCTATTTTTTACACTAAAACTCTCCTACTGTAACTGATGCTCTTGTTTTCAGAATCTAACCTCTTAGATGCTATGTTCCAAGAAGAACGTAAATAAAGAAATACATGAATCAATAATAATCTTACATTAATTTTGAACTCAGTTATGAAAACAGAAGCAAAAGAAATCAATGGATGCCAAACAAAAAAGGATGGGCTCAGAAAAACAATTTTTAATCCCCCAAAGTTTCACAAGGGTAAGACAAACAATAGAGAATATAATAATATTAAAACCAAAATAATAAAGGAACATAACAGCAGTGTCCTGTTAAGTAACTGGATGGGATTCATCAGCGTAGCAACTGGTGCTGAGCGTTTTTTAATTTTCTCCCTGCTGGAGATTCGCCTCTCACAGTCTCAACAAAGAGATGAACTGCTTGTCAGAGATGAGACCTTCCACAGAGCAAAATGGCATTCTCCAGTGTTTATTTTCTTCTGCATACCTCCTCCCCAAAGAGGAAAAGCTGATCATTCTTTAAAAGACCCAAAATCTAGAAAAGATTCCTTCTATTCTGGAGGATCACCCAATTACATCATGCAAAGAGTTAATTTCACTATGGTCCATGCTGGGAAGCCAGGTTTAATACAAATTACTAACTGTCTTTCCTTAGGAAGGAATCACTTTGAAAAAGCAGAAGACAGAGGCAGACCCAGTATTTAAAGGATGCATCTGGGCCAAGGGAAGGCCCAGTGGTACCATGGTGCTTTCAACAATGTTAGAAAATTTGAATCCAGGAGAAGAGTGGGACCCAAGCACCAGGGCAGCCACGTGAAAAGAACCCACAGCTGAGCAGTCAGGGCTACCTGCTCCTCCACAGGGGGATTCAGCTGCGGGAAAATGACATGATGGCTCCAACTGGACTAACACTGGTACTTTTTTTTTTTTTTTCTAGGATTTTGTTAGCATTTAATTCTTGGCTGTGAAAAGCTATAAATGTTGGGAAGTCATACCTATTCTTTTGTCTGCACCTTTTAAGTCATATATGATACAAAAGACTCTGATGCTGGGAGAGATTGGGGGCAGGAGGAGAAGGGGACGACCCAGAATGAGATGGCTGGATGGCATCATGGACTCGATGGACGTGAGTCTGAGTGAACTCCGGAAGTTGATGATGGACAGGGAGGCCTGGCGTGCTGCGATTCATGGGGTCGCAAAGAGTCGGACACGACTAAGCGACTGAACTGAACTGACTGATGATACAAAAAATCCAGGTCCACGTTAGATGTCTGAGAGACTATTTTTCCTCTTTGAGAAAACTCTGAACACTAATCAAATATGAGTAACAATGGTAGAGCGGAAGGACTTAGGCTTGGGCCCTGAGTCTAACATGATTACTGGGCATCAGGGACAGGTCAGGGCTTCCCTGGTGGCTGAGTGGTAAAGATCCCACCTGCCCAAGCAGGAGGCATAAGAGATGTGGGTTCAACCCCTGGGTTGGGAAGATTCTCTGGAGGAGGGAATGGCAAGCCACCCCAGTATTCTTGCCTGGAGAATCCCATGGACAGAGGAGCCTGGTGGGCTAGAGTCCATGGGGTCACAGAGTGGAGTATGCCCGAAGTAACTGAGCACACACAGGGGCGAGTCTGTGCCTTTTCACTTTCTCAGGGGTGCTATGAGGACCACAGGAGATAACCAATGTGGAGTAACCATTTTAAAAGTGAAAGTGAAAGTTGCTCAGTTGTGTCCGACTTTTTGTGAGCCCATGGATATAGTCCATGGAATTCTCCAGGCCAGAATACGGGGTGGGTAGCCTTTCCCTCGGAGAAGGCAATGGCACCCCACTCCAGTACTCTTGCCTGGAAAATCCCATGGATGGAGGAGCCTGGTGGACTGCAGTCCATGGGGTCGCTAAGAGTGGGATACGACTGAGTGACTTCACTTTGACTTTTCACTTTCATGTCTTGGAGAAGGAAATGGCAACCCACTCTGGTGTTCTTGCCTGGAGAATCCCAGAGATGGGGGAGGCTGGTGGGCTGCCGTCTATGGGGTCGCACAGAGTCGGACACAACTGAAGTGACTTAGCAGCAGCAGCCTTTCCCTACTGCAGGGGATCTTCCTGACCCAGGGATCAAACCCAGGTCTCCTGCATTGCAGGCAGATTCTTTACCAGCTGAGCCACAAGGGAAACCATTTTAAAAAGTGTTGCTCAAAGCATGTGAAAAGTATTTTCCATAGTATTGTAATAAAAGGTAAACAGTCTAATTTTGAGATGAATAGTCCCTGGATTCGCCTGCATGAACTCAGTGAGATGAAGAATATTGCTTCTGGGGGAGCTTCCCTGGTGGTCCAGTGGTTAAGACTCTGCCTTGCAATGCAGGAGTTGCAGGTTCATTCCCTGGTCTGGGAGCTGACATCCCACACGCCTCAGTTCAGTTCAGTTCAGTCGCTCAGTCGTGTCGAACTCTTTGCAACCCCATGAATCACAGCACGCCAGGCCTCCCTGTCCATCACCATCTCCCAGAATTCACTCAGACTCACGTCCATCGAGTCCATGATGCCATCCAGCCATCTCATCCTCTGTCGTCTCCTTCTCCTCCTGCCCCCAATTCCTCCCAGCATCAGAGTCTTTTCCAATGAGTCAACACTTCGCATGAGGTGGCCAAAGTACTGGAGCTTCAGCTTTAGCATCATTTCTTCCAAAGAAATCCCAGGGTTGATCTCCTTCAGAATGGACTGGTTGGATCTCCTTGTAGTCCAAGGGACCCTCAAGAGTCTTCTCCAACACCACAGTTCAAAAGCATCAATTCTTCGGTGCTCAGCCGTCCCACATGCCTAGTGGCCAAAAACACAGCACATAAACAACAGAAGCAATATTGTAACATATTCAATAAAGACTTTAAAAAAAGAAAGTGTTGCTTCTGTTTTGGTTACCCTAAGAAGACTGCAGGGAAGAGAAGAAAGGACATAGAGGAGGGAACGTGCGCTGAGCCTGCTGGTTTACCTTGCTCAGCTCAGAGACACTGCAGGGCTGCCCCTCCAGCCTTGCTCCCTGACGGGGTTGGTAGACCCTGCTGCCCTGTTCATTCCCAGTTCTGCTTTCTTTCTCCTGCCTTCCAAGACCCCCTTCTGAGCCAGTCTGGGAAATGAGACAGAAAAAGTATTACTTAATGGTGTCTGAGGAAGACTTGTCAATTTTTCCTGCTCTGGCCCTCACCCAACTTTCCAATCAGCAGTACTGCACACCACGCTGGACCCACCAACCTTGGTTCAGTTGGAAATTCCAGGCACTGAATTCGCTGAAGGAGAGAAAGCAGAAGTAGAGAAGGCTGGGGTAGAGGCTGGGGTGCGTGTTAGCACCTACCCAGTGTTGACGTTTTTGGAAAATGGATGCAAATAAAAATTAGTGACATCTTCGTAGAGAATTTAGACATTAGTAATTCCCAGACTACAGCAGCATTTTTGGTCATTATTTGACACCAAAAGGGAAGAGGCTGCTAAAATATTGCTTTTCTTTCTTTCTTTTTTTTTTTTTTTGTATTTTTACCCCTAGAGCATGAATTAGCCATTGTCTTGCCAACAGAGAATAAAACACAATTCTTTTTTATAAGTAAAAACAAATTCAGTATATAATAAGATACCATTGCCTGGAGAATCCCGTGGACAGATGCCACTGTAGCCTGGCAGGCTACAATCTGTGAGGTCGCAGAGTCAGACATGACTGAAGCGACTTAGCACGTGCCCCTCCTCAAAAGAGTAAAACAGGCCAGGGCGATGGAAGAGCAAGTCCAAAAACAGGCTTATGCGAGGAAAACTTGACATACGATAAATCTGGCATCATGAATCACAGTAAAAAGAAGAATTACTTCATACGTGGTAGAATAAACTTGAATCTATTTCATAACTGAATAAGAAAATACACTGTATGTGGAGTCAACACCTCTTAGAAAAGGTGAAAACATAGACCAATAGAAGAAAATGTATGATAATGTGCTGTGAGCTTGAGGTGGGAAAAGATATCATAACGAGAAAAATGGCTGGAGTTTACATTGCCATTAAAGAGTGCTGTTCAGTGAAGTATACCATCCACCAAGTTAGCAGACAAGTAATGCCTAGAAGAAGACATTTGCACTAACAAATGTTCAGGGAATCCAAAGAAAAACAGAAAGAGGAGACAACAGAAAAACCAGCAAAGTATAGGTCTATAAATAGGTAGGTCATAGAAAGGGACATCCTAACGGCTAACAAGTCTTTGAAATGGTGCTTAAGTTCACAAATAATACGAAGAACACAGAAAAAAAAAATAAGGTATCACTTTCTAGCAGGAGTCCCCAACCTCCAGGATTTAATGCCTGTTGGTCTGAGGTAGAGCTGATGTAATGATAATAGAAATAGAGTGCACAATAAATGTAATGCACTTGAATCATCCCCAAACCATCCCACCCCTGCCCATGGGAAAACTGTCTTCCGTGAAACCAGTCCCTGGGGCTAAAAAGATTGGGGCCCACTACTATACAGCTAATAAATTAGCGAAAAATCAGAAGCCTCATAATACTAAGTGCTGGCAAGGATGTAGAGAAACAAGAAAGCTGATAAATGTGAAAACTAGCACAGTTATTTTAGAAGGCAGTTTGGTAGGACTTACTGAAATGAAGACTTCTTGGAGCCCAGGACCCAGCACCGCCGCTGCGTGGGTACTCATGCCCTGGAGGAACTCTCGCATCGAATGTCTATCACCGCCCTGATGGAGGCAGCAAAGTGCCAGTGGCTCTGGGTGTCCATTAACAAAAGAAGAGAAGAGTAAATGGCAGTGACTACAAATGACAAAATTGTGTGCCGTGGTAAGACAGAATGAAACAGATCTGCTTAAAGCAACAGGCTTCCCAGCTGGTGCTCATGGTAAAGAACCTGTCTGCCAATGCAGGAGACCCAAGAGGCTCAGGTTCGATCCCTGGGTGGGGAAGATCCCCTGGAGAAGGAAATGGCAACCCACTCCAGTATTCTTGCCTGGAGAATCCCATGGCCAGAGGAGCCTGGCAGGCTATACAGCCCACAGGATCGCATAGAGTCAGACACTACTGAACCGACTTAGCACAGGACAAAGCAACAGGGATAGGCTTCCAAACTGGAGACGGGGTGTCATGTGGGGGAGAGGCTAGCTTCATAGCACAATACCATTTACATACATTTTTTAAAGACACAAAGGAACCCTACTTATGTTTCAAGGGTACATTTGTGGGTAAATAAACTTCTAGAAGGTGAATTAGAAGGTCATGACAGATGACAGTGGACCCTGGGGTGCTCTGGCCATACTCCTCTTCAGGGCCAGCGCACCACCCCCAGCTGCTGGGATGTTAGTGCTGAGACTAAGGCTGCGCCCCACAAGGGAACTGCTTCACCAAGGTTAGGCCCCTGCTAAGGGAAGCAATCCGTGGTTGGCTGAGGCATGGCTCACAAAGGACCCTTGGGAAAGCTCTCAAGGGTCCTGCCAGCTCTCGAGCTTGCATGACCTCAGCTGAGTCCTCATTTGCAATCATGATGGGAATCAGCTTCGCCTGCAGTCCTAGCCTAGCCACTCTCACGTCCTCATATGTGTCTCTCCTGAGCAAACCTGTGCACAACTCTCATCTCAGAATCTTCTCCAGAAAGCTGTCATCAAGGAACACATTCAGTAATCAAGAGTGGGAGCCCTCGGTGTGGAAAAGAGAGCAGGCATGGAGACAGGGGAACAGAAGGAGGCAGTGAGGATCCAGGAAGTCCACCAGAGGTCCCAGCAGACCAGCCCTGATGGCAGAACTCGGAATCAAGAACGTGACCGACGCCGTCAGGTGCAAAACCCACAAGATCAAAACCATCCGCCTGCGGGCAGTTCACACGCTGCGCCTTCCCTGTTCGATTTACTCTGCCACTGAACACCTGCCTGTGGGCCAGTGGACTCAAAAAAGCCAGGCAGGTAACTCAGCGAGGTCTTATGTTTTCTTACCCTTGTCACCAGGGACATCCTTGAGAACCTGGAAGCCAGGGATCACCCCGCCTCCCTACCCTCACCTTGGCCTAAGCCTATCCTTACTGCAAGGAAGCTATGAGAGAGCTGCATCCTGTCCACGGGGGAAGGTGAGAGTCAGACAGAGACTATGTTTTCACCTCGGGCCTAGCACAGCCTCAGATTCAACTGAAATAAAGAGCCTGTTTTTTCCGTTCACTCTGTCACCAGATGGAGCAAGATCTCTTCATGGCGCTTGTGATGTGGGGAGGTTTTGGGGGGAGCAACCCCGGCTGCCTCTGCGAAGGTGCCGCACTAACTGGGCTCCTGCTCTGCCTTCTGCTCCCCGTCCCACTGTCCTCTCTTCTCCTCTGACTCTCCTGCTTGATGCTTTTCTGGGACAGGAACGAGCTCACTTCCTTGGGCTCTGACCCAGTCTCCTCTCCACCCGCCACCTCACCACCTTCCTCCCACCTCCCCCCGCCCGGGCCAGATCTCCAGAGTCTTTTGCCTTCTTCAGGGTCTCTGGGTTAACTTCATGTGCTCAGACATGGAAACAGATGAAGCTAAGGAAAGAGGAAAACTCTTTAAGAAAAAAGCCAGAACACCTGTCCGCACCTTGGAATGTGTGATGTTTAGTTAAGCCACCCAGTGGCTGACCAGAGGCTGAGTTCTCGCGCCTCATTAAAACAACAGCAACAACAGACGACCATGTTAGAAGGCACACGAGTGAATTATAACATGAACTCGCCAACTCACACTTTGAATAAAATGCATTGCACTCCTGCCGTATGTATAGCATATAAGTATGTTTGGAAGGCAGGGGTGTCCTGAAGGAATAAGATACCATCCTTCATGTCCGGGAGCTTACAATATGATAAGAAGGTAAGGCTTGCACACAAATATCTATGATGTAAAGGGCAACGAGGTAAGGCCACTGAGAAAGTTACCCCCGAATGCTCCAAGTGTTCAGAGTGGGGAACCTCACAGTAGAAACGAGAAGCCAAGGTTTCCTGAGCCATATAACTTTTTGAGATGAACTGCAATTGATGGAGAGAATTTGTTGTGAAAATAATTTTCAAAGTAACTTGGATACATCTGCAAAATAAATTGGATAGCATTTTTTCGTTTATTATTTGACTGTGTCGGGTCATAGCTGAGTTGCAGCATGCAAACCCTTAACTGCACATGTGGGATTTAGTTCCCTGACCAGGGAATGAACCTGGGCCCCCTGCACTGGGACTTCGGAGTCTTAGCCACAGGACCACCATGGAAGTCCCTTGAATATCATTGTTTAAAAGATGATCAACAACAATTCTACTTGTTTTTTGAGAGTTATAGAGGGTAAGAAGTCAATATTCCCTTTTCATCCACCCCATTCCATCCCCCCAGATTAACTATTTTAACAATTTGGTGTGTATCAGCCCTCATCTTTAAGTAGAAATGATTCTCACAGAAAGAATAGGAAAAGGGTGTCACAGGTAAAGAATGGGAGTAAGAGAAAAGGCAAGTCATCTGCCTGGAGTGCTCAGAAAAAGCAGAAGAAGATGAGAGAGGACAGGGTGAGGGGAGTTGGACTCTTGGCACAGAGGTTCCCCTGTTTGGAATTCTGGACAATAGGCAATGTTAGATAAGAAATGGTAAAAAGGAATTAGGAATCTTTAACTGAAAGAGAAGATCTTAGGAGGCTCATGGCAGCAGCAATAATTCAGTTATATAAAGTGCTCTCCTGTGGAAGACAGACAAGGCTTTTAATGTGAGAACCCATAGGTCATAATTTGGGTCAAAAACTAGACCCAAATTACAGTTACAGGAGCAAGATTTCAGCTCTGTGTAGGAAAAGACTTTCTAACAAGCAGACCTGTGCAGTGAGGGAATGGATGGCCCAGTGAGGAGTAAGTTCCTCCCCACGGAGATGCTCAGTCCAGCAGAGGCCCCATGGCCAGTCACTGCAGACGGAGGACTCAAGCACCAAGCAGACAGCTGGTATGAAAAACCTGTAGACTCTTTTCTAGTGTTAAGGTTCTATAGTAAAATGGGGAAGCATTTTAAGGATGTTCAAGGGAGGGGTTACATAATTAGAGCTGTGCTATAGAAAAACTCATCTGGCAGAAACCTATAGGTTGGGTCAAAGAAGAAACCACCTTAAAACATGAGCATGAGGCTGAGGCAACAGCTCAGTCAAAAGCAATCAGGACTCTGGTTAAACATGGTGAATTAGACATCTTTGTTTATCTGTTTTCCCTTAAAAAATCCAACGAAAATGATGGTAAATAGAGACTTCCCTGCCAGCTCAGAGGTTAAGACTCTGCACTTCCAAGGCAGGGCACGCAGGTTTAATCCCTGATCCCATATGCCATGTAGCATGGCCACCCCCCCTCCCCAATTTTTAAAATTGTTTCCATTTCTCATTCTATTGGAATGACCTCCCAGTTCTGGAATGTGTGTGTCCTAGCAAGGCATTTCTCTTGACAACTCTGCACCAATATGTACCTGAAAACACAGGATGTGGTCTTGATTTCAACAATCCAAATCCTTGATGCTAAGGGCTAGGAAAGTGGATACGTTTTCCTTAGAAAGAAATCAAGTATTTTATATATGACCTCTGAGAATAACAACTTTAAATGAGATCAGCCACCTAACCCGTTAGAAATTCTGCAAAAGGCCAGTCTGTTTTATGAACCAATGTGTTAGCCATGCTCCTCTTTCTGTGATTACAGAGAGACTTAACACCCCTGAGCATTATTCTTTCTATCTGTAAAGCCCTTTTTGACTACTGGTCCTTGATTATAAGCTCTGTACAGCCTAGGTTTGGATTATCAACCACCTAGGGTTGTGTTTATGAGGGCTTTGTGGAAGTAGTGGTAAGTTTCTACCTTCTATTTGCATTAGCCAGAGGAGAACTCAGGGAAACCAAATGACAGGCTTATGATGAAGGCTGTTATGAGAAATGCCCAAGAAACAGATGGGCATTTGAAGAGATTAGACATTTTGAAGCATCATTAACCCACCCTCAGCCTGTTTAACTTTTGACCCAGCTCTGGCACCTGACTTGCAAGAGGGCCATAGGCGTGAGACACCCCCCACCCTCCCACCTGGGTGGGAGCTGATAGAGGCAAGGCGGCTGCCATGGGCAACAAAGAAGCAGACAGCTTCCCTGAAGGACAATGAGATGAGAAGCAGCTAGGAGGGTCCAAGGGACCAGGATGCCTGGCAGAGAAGAACTGCATCCTTGCCCCAGCTCCATTATTCCTCTCCCAGCCTCTGCCAGCTATGCCTCCAGGGCCCAGGGGCTCACATGGTCCAGCTCCCTCCCTTCCCTTCCAGTTCCTCTCCTGGTTCCTTTCTCTGTCTCCTCTGTCCCCTGCTCTCCCAGTGGCCTTATGCTGTGCTCTATCCCAGCTGCCCTCAACAGCATTCAGTCTACATCCTCCAGGTCACACGTTTTCCTTGTACACTCGTTGCCAGAAAGTCTCGATTACATACTGACGTAGAAGAAAGACTCCAGTCTCCAGGAAGACTAGTGAATGTCTTTATTTCTATTTAATTGCTAAATTACTTCAGTTTTCGTTTTCTTGATCCTGATTCTGGTTCTTGCTTAAATATTAATTGGTAATGCTTGAAAACTTCATGGACGGAGGAGCCTGGTAGGCTACAGTCCATGGGGTTGCAAAGAGTCAGACACGACTGAGCAACTTCAATGTCAATGTTCTTCAAATTGGGGCTTCCCTGGTAGCTCAGCTGGTAAAGAATCCACCTGCAATGCAGGAGACCCCAGTTTGATTCCTGGGTGGGGAAGATCCCCTGGAGAAGGGATAGGTTACTCACTCCAGAATTCTTGGGCTTCCCTGGTGGTTCAGACAGTAAAGAATCTGCCCACAGTGTAAGAGATCTGAGTTCGATCCCTAAGTTGGGAAGATCACCTGGAGGAAGGCATAACAATCCACTCCAGTGTTCTTACCTGGAGAATCCCATGGACAGAGGAGCCTGGCTGGTTGCAATCCATGGGGTCACAGAGAGTCAGACATGACCAAGGATACACACAATGCTCTTCAAATCACTTTTTATATCTCCCTAGCAATTCACATCTGATGATTCCCATCATTCTAGAGCTAGGATAGAATCAAGGTTTTAAACATGAGGAACTTCTGTGGACTCTCACTAGCCACAAATATTTGGGATTTGGAGATTACAGCATGAGGGAGGGGGTTGCGTATCTCCTTCAGTGCAGGTGTTCCACTGAATCCAGCCCTATGTCCCTTACAATTAGAACAGCCTTGCTTCGTCTAACTGAAATGTATCATGTTGTTGTGCCTGCCATCCCATGAGGAATTTCATCACAGCTCCTACCCCTCCGGGGAGTCTCTCACAGCCCTTCAAAACAGCCACCATCCGATCTTCTCAAGCTGCAGGGGGAGGATCTGGGAGAGGGAGGAAGCATCCAACTGTTCTGATGGATGAGAACGCTGACATCAAGGGGGAGACGGCACTTCATCAGAGTCATATACCTGAGGGCAAAGGCCAAGCACAGAGCCTAGAACCCTGACCCCCAATCCTGTGTGCCTGTGCGGTGCTGCTCTCCACCTTCTTCCTGAGCTTCCACGCTGACCCCTGGGCCTTGCCATTCTCGATGGCATGTCTCTAAGCTACTTCCTCTGGGATCTCTGGCAGTGAGGTTTAGTGTTAGTTAGGGGGCTCCGTTTGTCTTTGATTCTAATCATGAGCCCTGCCAGGGTCTCTCTTTTAACCAAGAGGCCTGCTTTCCTCCGCATCACTTATTGGCTGATTTCTGAGAAGGATAGAGTTGTATGTGTCATTAGAAGCTTATATCTTCTTTTTCAAACTTTTAACTTTTTATCTTGTGTTGATGTTTAGCTGATTAACAATGTTGTGATAGTTTCAGCTGCACAGAGAAGGGACTCAGCCATACATATGCATGTATCCATTCTCCCCCAAACTCCTCTCCCATCCAGGCTGCCACATAGCATGGAGCAGAGTTCCCTGTGCTCTACGTAAGTCCTTGTTGGTTACCCATTTTTTAATATAGCAGTGTGTACATGACCTTCCCAAACTCCCTAATTATCCCTTCCCCACCCCGACAACCGTAAGTTCATTTTCTAAGTCAGGAGCAGCTTGTATCTTGACTTCCCGTCAGGATGATCAAAACTGATTTCTACTGGGAGCTGAAGAAAGATGATCCAGCCATGGCTCCTCTGGGGTAGAAGACAGAGTCTCCCAAGTGCCTCTACATTCCTTCTTTAAATTATATGGACTTTGAAATGAGTGATCTGTTTGGACCTTTGGACCAATTAGGCGATGAGAGCAAGAGTATCTGCAGCTCTTTGTTTCTTTGATGAGCTCCGTAAGGAAAAGGAAGTAGGCGTCTATGTGACCCACTATTCCCATGACCCGGAGAAGGTGAGTCGGTCACCCGACTACCACTCTAGGCTTCTTGGAACGCTCTGATCCAAAGGACCTGGAACTAAGAATGCACGTGGGAGGTGCCCAATAAATATTTGATGAATGAACGAAAAAGAAGTTTTAATGTCCTAGTGTCTCTTCAGTATTTAGATTACCCTCACTCTGGACTTCCCAGGTGGCCCTATTAGTAAAGAATCTGCCTGCCGATGCAGGTGAAGCAAGAGACACGGGTTCGATCCCTGGGTCAGGAAGATCCCCTGGAGGAGGAAATGGTAACCCACTCTAGTATTCTTGCCTGGGAAATCCCATGAACAGAGAGGAACCTGGTGGGCTACAGTCCATAGAGTTGCAACGAGTCAGACAGAACTGAGCACTTGCGCACACAGACAAACACTGGACTAGAGGTTAAAAGAGGAAAGAAATTAAAAAGAGTTTGGCACTGAGGCAGAGGAAACCTGTGTCTCAACATGAGATAGACATCACAGCCTTTCTTAATGCCCCAGGTTCTCCACGTGCAGCGACTTGGGAGATAATATTGGCAGACAGAAGAGAATGAAAACTTATTTCCAAGCTCCCCCAAACCACCGTAAGCGTTCCATCTCCATGATCCAGACATCTAGGCCTATTTTTGACCAAAGGAAAGAGACCAAAAATTTGGAAATCCAAATTTTTGCAGAACTGAAAAATGTGCTGTTTCACAGCTTTAACTAAACAACGTCAGCTTGATTATCAAATATTAGAATTGGGAGAAACGAGCATTGATGCAAGTAAAAGAATATTCTGCTGCTGATTTAAAGACAAGTGAATCGCTAAATATTTTTATTAGCAGCAAATTTGCTGCTTGCTGGAACTAATTTCACGCCCTGTAGATATGGTGCTTAAGTTGGAAATGGCGTTAAATTGCTCTCTCCTTGAGGCGGGTAAGGCTTCTGGTGGCAACAACCGCTAGATGGCACAGACCAGGTCGCTCCTCTAAGACAGGCAGCTTTGGAGCCAATCACAGGGGAGTCCACAGGAAGTTCCACCCTACGTGTCTCCTTCCCAAGAAATGTTTGTGTCTCAAATAGCCAAAACTTTAAAAAAGGAAGTTGTCTAGAAAGTGTTGCAGAGAGTAAGCCAGTTCTGACTCCATGTTGGAATATTCCTTTGACTTGCTTTTCATTGCTTTTGTTATTATAATCATACTTAGTAGCTGATCTCAGAGAATCCTGCCCCTTAATACTAAAATGCCTTTGTTCAGAACCCTATCTCCACTGTGGAAGGCAGGAAGGAAGAAATTAACATATCCCCTGCCTGAGGCTTACCGTTCTAGGAGACATTTGCAAGATTAATGGCCTTTTTACTTTGCTTCCTCACCTCCCACCATCTCTGATCTAGAAAAGAACCTGGTATTCAGACCCCATAAGATGGTTATTTTGAGGCGCTAGCCTGCCATCTCCTCTGTCAGCTGCTTTCTGAATAAAGTCTCTTTCTTGCCTCAACAGCTCATCTCTTGGATTCACTGGCCTGTGGTGTGGCGAGCAGAGTAAGCTTGGACTCGGTAACAAAAGGACCATTCCTCCTAAGGTTCTTGGATGTTCCACCTCAACCTTTTCTCTAAGCTCATAGAACATTTTTAGTTAGTGCATCCAGTTGTCACTGAGTTGTAACTTAACAGGGTTTCTGGTGTGTCAGTCCTGTTAACTTCAGCTGAACCAGACAGCTCCGAGAAAGGAAAGATCACATTCTACAGACAGAACTGGAACCAAAGTGAACAAATGGGTCCAACTTGCAGGTTAGGGAGCTAGAAAAGAAGAACTGAGGCAAAGATGGTAGTGCAAAGGGTAAGCCCAGGTCAGACCAAGGTGGAACAGAAGACGCAGAGGTCACGGCTGCTCCGGGGAAGTGGAAGCAAGTGAACAACAGGAGAGGAGGCTGGGCCAGCTCGGAGGGTCAAGGAATTGCTGTGGCTCAGACCAGAGCCAGAGGATGCATGAAACAGTAAAGGTCAGAGCAAGTTGTGTGCGAAAAATAGAGCAGTAGAATACAGAACACCAATGCCTAAGGAAAACAGGAGGGAGGGGCAAGAAGCCCAAAGGTCAAAGCAACAATGAGGGAAGGAGGAGAAGCTGAAGACGTAGGAGCAGACGCACACGAAAAGGAGGGAAGGGAGAGGGACTGACTGGGAGTTTGGAGAATGGCACCCCACTCCAGTCCTCTTGCCTGGAAAGTCCCATGGACGGAGGAGCCTGGTAGGCTGCAGTCCATGGGGTCGCTAAGAGTCGGACACGACTGAGCAACTTCACTTTCACTTTTCACTTTCATGCATTGGAGAAGGAAATGGCAACCCACTCCAGTGTTCTTGCCTGGAGAATCCCAGGGACGGGGGAGCCTGGCGGGCTGCTGTCTATGGGGTCGCACAGAGTCAGACACGACTGAAGCGACTTAGCAGCAGACACAAACTATTACGAATGGATCAACAACAAGGTCCTGCTGTAGTTAGTTGTTCAGTCATGCCTGACTCTTTGGGATCCATGGACTATCGCCTTGCCAGGCTCCTCTGTCCATGGAATTCTCTAGGCAAAAACACTGGAGTGAGTAGCCATCCCCTTCTGCAGGGAATCTTCTCGATCCAGAGATGGAACCTGGGTCTCCTTCATTGCAGGCAGATGCTTTGCCATCTGAGCCACAGGAAACTATTCTCAATAACCTGTGATGGACCATAATGGAAAAAAAAATGTTTTAAGAATGTACATATGTATATAACTGAGTCACTTTGCTGTACAGCAGAGATCGGCATAACATTATAAGTCAACTATACTTCAATAAAAAAATTAAAATTAAACATGCACACCCACAGTTTGAGGTGCTCATTAAACAGATCCTTAATAATTGGTTAATACCAGAGCCAACATGAGTTCACTAAGAATAAGTGTTGCCAAACTGAACTCATTTCCTATACAATAGAGTTAATGACCTTGATACATCAGATCATGTTGCTCAGAGACTTCTGATATAGCTAAAACTCTTCACCTGCAAGATAAAGCCTGAATTCGTTAATCTGGCGTTCAAGACTCTTGGCACTCTGTCTCATTTCCTGCCACTCATGTCCCTGAACCTGCACTCCACCTGTATTAGAAGCCCTGCTGTTTCTGATGGAGAAGGCAATGGCACCCCACTCCAGCACTCTTGCCTGGAAAATCCCAAGGACAGAGGAGCCTGGTGGGCCGCAGTCCATGGGGTCGCTAAGAGTCGGACACGACTGAGCGACTTCACTTTCACTTTTTACTTTCATGCATTGGAGAAGGAAATGGCAACCCATTCCAGTGTTCTTGCCTGGAGAATCTCAGGGACGGGGGAGCCTCATAGGCTGCCGTCTATGGGGTTGCACAGAGTCAGACACGACTGAAGCGACTTAGCAGCAGTAGCAGCAGCAGCAGCAGCAGCTGTTTCTGAACCAGAGACATTCATTCTTCCATATTCTGTTTCTTCAGTCTAGAATATCTTTCCATATTCATTCTCCACTTATGTTAAAATGTCATTTCTCATGTGAAGACCTTCTTTTTCCTTTTCCCCCTATGAAGAAGTAATCTACTTTTTCTCTGGGTTCTCTGTATATTTTATTCTGCTAATATATAAAATGATATGATCTACGTGGGACTTCCCAGGTGGCACCAGTGATACAGAACCCACCTGCCAATGCAGGAGATGTAAGAGACTTGGGGTTCAATCCCTGGGTCAGGAAGATCCCCTGGAGGAGGAAATGGCAACCAACCTACTCTAGTATCCTTGCCTGGGAAATCCCAGGGACAGAGGAGCCTGGCAAGCTACAGTCCATGGGGCCACAGAGTCATATATGACTGAAGCAACTTAGCACACACGCATATGATGTACATGGCATAGTATCTATTACAGAAAAAACATTAAAAAATATATATCTCTAATAAAAATTTGAGGTAACACATATTTAATTATAGGGCTTCCCTAGTGGCTCAGTGGTAAAGAATCTGTCTGCCAAGCAGGAAACACAGGTTCAATCCCTGTGTTTGGGGTCACGAAGATCCCCTGGAGAAGGAAATGGTGACCCACTCCTATATTCTTGCCTGGGAAATCCCATGGACAGAGGATCCTGGTGGACTACAGTCCATGGGGTTGCAAAGGAGTTGGACTTGATTTAGCAACTAAAAAACAACAAATATTTAATTATACACATATTGATTTGGATGAACGTCACCTCCATAAGCTTTTTAAGACATAAGTGATGTCATGATCATTTTTGTGTTCTCAGTACCTACCACAGAACCTAGTAGATCAGAGGTCAACAATAAAAATTTATTGATTTGAATGGGAGGAAATGCCAAATACAGTGTATTAAGTTATCACAAGAATAATGTTGTAAAGTGGGTCACTGGGCAAAACTGAAGCTGTCTGAGCATGGATCCAGACTGGAAGGAGGTCTCCAATGATACTAAATTCTATCCTAGACAGAATTTTTAGGTGACCTGGATGAAAACATATAACAAGTGTTTATCAAATGTGCAGAGAGGCCAACTAATATCATAGGAAAAGAAAATTGAAGGCTTAAAAAATGAATCTAGCGACTTCCCTGGTGCTCCAGTGGTCGAGAATCTGCCTGCCAATGCAGAGGGCACAGGTTCAACCCCTGGTCTGGGAACTAAGATCCCTCATGCCTCAGGGCAACTAAGCCCCTGTACCACAGCTCCTGAAGCCTGAACATGCTGAAGCCCATGCTCTGCTACAAGAGAGGTGTCTGCAATGAGAAGCCTGCACACAGCAACTAGAGAGCAGTCCCCATTCACTGCAACTAGAGAAAGCCTGTGCACAGTGATAAATAAGCAAAATACTTTAAAAATGAATCTAATAGGTTGGAATCTCATAGCCTAGAAAACTAACAAAGTAACATTTAGATAAATGTAAAGTTCTATATTTAGATTTCAGAAATAAATCACACATATTGAGCACGGGTGAAGAATTTACTTGGCAGTAATTAAGGTGTAGAAGAGTGAGCAGCTTTGGTTAATCAAAAGCTTTAAACGCAAACAGTGAGATGTGGCCAGTAACAGACTAAGGCCACGAGAGTCCCTGATGGTCCCAGTGCATCCCTGATGGTCCCAGTGCATCCAGCTCAAGCCGCAATCTCATTGCCATACTCCATGCCTTTGGGGTTTATTTGAAGTATTATGAGCAATTCTAGTGCCAGATTCTGAAAGGTGCTTTAATAAACCACAGTTCATCCAAATAGGTGTGACCAGGAGGGTAAGGGAGTCCAGAATCGATGAAATAAACAAAGGACGAGGGAGCTCTGTGTGTACTTAACTTGGAAAACTGAAAAGGGAAGGAAGGTTTCATTGTATCTTCAAATATTTTTCAAGTGGCCTTTTATGTGTTGCTACAAATGGCAAAGCTTAAACAGAATGAGTAGGAAATATGAGGATGCAGTTTGACCCAATTTAAGAACTTTCTCAGGTTTATAGCCATCCAACAATGAAGCGGGCAGCTTTGGGAGGTTGAGAGCTCCTTAATCCTGAATATATTCAAGCAGAGGCCAGAGAACCAGATAAATATCTACAAGAGATTTATGAAGAGTATAAATATATATACACACATATATATACACACAGGCTTCCCAGGTGGCTCAGTGGTAAAGAATCCACCTCCCAATGCAAGAGATGCAAGTTTGATCCCTGGGTTGGGCAGATCCCCTGGAGGAGGGCATGGCAATCCACTCTTAATATTCTTGCCTAGAGAATCCCATGGACAGAGGAGCCTGGCGAGCTACAGTCCATGGGGTCACAAAGAGTCAGACACGATTGAAGAGACTTAGCAGGCACGCGCACACACACCCTCTTACACTATTCAGAAAACAGAGGTGCAAAAATAAAGCCTAAGGTTACATAAACCAGCCACTCCCCATTGATCAGAACTCTAGTTTTTCAAGCAATGATGAGCATAATCAACGGTCAATTCCCTGTCACCAGCCTTTTCCTCTTTTTCAGAATTAGACCCTAGAACATCTTCCCAGCACGAGAAATCTTTTCGACTATCAAATAAGCCAAGTGAAATACAGTCTTCTCACGGTTGAGGACCCTAAAACATTTCATTTGATACTTAATGGTAAAGCTGACCAAGTTCTTCCTTATTTGGGCGAAACAGCTTCTTGCAGAGAATAGACAAAAATGCCTGCCTCCCAGCTGTTGAGCCAACAGGTTGAAATATCTCTGAAGAACACTCTGGCTTGTAAGAACTGGCAAACCAAAATCAGAAATCAACAGCATGTTGCTTGTCTCTTCCATGTCTGAGTCCCGTCAAAGAGGTTTTCTTCCCCTTTCTCCAAACCCAGGAAGACAGGGGCTTTTACAAGACACAATGCTGCAATAATTCTGAAGCAAGCCGTCCAGGTTTGCTTTCCGTTCTATTGTCTTATCCTGTCAGCTCCCTCATCTCCCAGAATCCAGGCTTAATAATTTACAGCGGAAAGACATTTAATAAATAAACGGCCAGATTGGAGCTGTCAGCTCCGCACAATGGGGCTGTTTGCATCTTCCGCTCGCTCGGCATCAGCACCGGCTCTCCCGGTTTGCTTCAGCTGAAAAAATCCCCTTTGCTATTTTCATAAAATTAGTTCCTCTGCAGTTTCTATTAATCAGAACACTCTTTGGAGAAAATTACACTGGGATTTCATCACCCTCTGAGTTCAACCGTTATGTGAATCTGATGAATTTTTATCACCTATATAAGTGACAGAAGAGGTAAAACACACGCACACACACACACACACACACACACACAACTTGGGTGGGCTGATGTAAGTGAGCAAAGAGCTCTTCCCTCATACCATCTAAGGTCTTACAAACCTGAGAACCTAGATCAAGTCTCCCCAACCACGCATCTGAGCAGCTTTCTCCCCAGAACACATCCCCTTATATATATCTAAAATTCCAAATCTTCCTGGAGTTATGAACTCTTAACATCTTATGAAAGCTAAGGACAGTACTCCCTAGAAAAGCCCACATATGCACATATACACTAACCCTCGCCCTTTGATGGGTTTGTGGACACCTACTGCCCCTATCCACACATATGGTCCATCCATGGGCTCCGGGGCAAAAACTGTGTCCCGTGACTTTCTAGCTGTCTCCATCTCCCTGAAGAACCTAGACTGGAATAGAAAGTCAGCCATCTCTGATCCTTTGTTGAAAGAGAAAAAAAAAAAAAAAACATAAAATTGAGAAAGTTTTTCATGATGGCCATAAACTTTTTGAGAAATGAGAAGCATGGAACACAGAAGACAGCTCATATTGGCTGAAATAGTGAAAGTCCAGTTATCCGTAAATTGATTGTGGTGCACTATATTTCTTTGATGAGACAAGAGAACCAAATTAGGAAGGTTTTTGAATGCTCCTTGTCTCCAGACTACAGAACATCACTCCCATCCTAAGATAAGCATCATATGAGAAAAGACACAACACAAATGAAAAAAAAACAAAAATGTAGACCAACGAAACCACAGTTCTATTAATAATACTGGTTCTGTCCATTGACTGTGTTTTTAGGAAGAAGCAACTTGCCTTTATCAATGTAAGACTTTGAAAGTCTGCTTCAGTTCCAACATTCCATGGAAAGGGATTCATTAGAGATCTGTAAGATAGTAAGAATCAAAACTTTTCCTAAGGGCCCAATAGTAAATATTTCAGTCCTGTGGGCTTAACAGTCTCTGCATTAGCTACTCAACTCCGTTGTTGTCAATGAAAACAGCAATGGATCACATGTAAATGTAAGAGCATGTCTGTGCTTCAATAATACTTTACTAATGGACCGAGATTTGAATTTCAAAATTTTCACATTTTTGTTCTTTTGATTTTTTTCCCCTAAACACTAAAAAATGTAAAAATCATTCTTAGCTTGTAGGTCATACAAAAAACAGATGGCAAGAAAGTTTAGACCTACAGGCCATAGTTTGCTGACTCCTGATCTATGGCAATAAGTAAATATTATGATCTGAAAAATCACACTGGTGATTCAGGGTAATATTTGAAGGCTAGTAACTCAGGTTCAACTACTGACAGTAGTACTGGAAAGCTTTTTTTTTTTTTCCTAACCCAGTGTCCCAACTAGCAGAATAGAATAATGGTAACTTTTGAATCTCAGTGAATAATCAACAATTATTGAAGTTTTGGGTACATTTTCAGACCTATGGAAATGCTAAAATTATCACAACACACGAGAAAATATACACAAGAAATTTAAGGCTGTCTGGCAGGAAAAGTTTTGATAACTGTAATATGAAAAAGAAAAATTTATGTCTTGTCTTGAAATCATTCCTTATACTTGCTAACCCTAAAGAACCCTTTTTGCTATCCTATTTCTCTATCAGGTAGCATAATGAATGATTTTACACATTTGAGAGAGAGGAAATTAGACACTGATTATTGTTCTTGCTTGGACTTTTTTGTTCAAGAGAAAAGAACATTGTAATTAAACAAATTATATGCATACATATATGGCATCTATGTATACTCTACAAGTACAAGGTAAACAACAGATATAGAGCAGAGCTGTGGAGTACTATATGACACCTGATATACAGAAGACGATTTTTAAAAAGAGAAAGATTGGATGGTCAAGTAATCACTCTTCTTTGGAGTGAACTTCAATTAAGAGATGGCAATTACGTGAACTTCAATTAACAGATGGGGATAGCACCTCTTCAATTTCAAAGAGAGGGTAGGATGTGAACATTTAATAAAACAAGCACTATGTGCTCCCAGTGAAGAAGGAAGATAGAGATGGGTTTGGGGGGAGAACCCCTTCTTACGAGAGAGAAAACCTAACAGGTTATTTCCATCCAGGAAGATGTAAGAAGTTGGGAGCGCCTCATCACTCATGCCCTATTCTTAATTTACAATTTAACTAAAGTCAGTTGGTCACTAGAAGTGTAAGGAGGTTAACATTCCCACTCTCAAGCTTTTGAACACTTTCCCCCAAAATATTAACAGCCCAGACCTGTCCTCAACAGCTGGTCTTCACAATGTTATTGTCCATTATTTGTCTCCACTCTGGCTGAGGCCTGTCTCCCCCTTATTCCCCAGATACTCTGCCCTCAATCTTGACTTGGCCTCTTTGTTGAAACTATTTTCTCTCCTTGGATCCCCTTCCATCCTTGTTCCATGTTTCCCATTCCTACCTACATGCCAGGGCCCAGCATTAGTTCTAGCTGTACTGTGAAGACCCACACGAACTCCAGCAAAAGCAATATTTCCCCCAAATAATACAAGTCAGGAGTCCACAGCCTCCAGGATTTAATGCCTGATGATCGGAGGTCGAGCTGATGCAATACTAATAGAAATAAAGCACACAATAAATGTAATGTGCTTGAATCATCTCGAAACCATCCCCAGCCACTGCCCTCCCCAGTCCATGGAAATATTGTCTTCCACAAAACCAGTCCCTGGTACCACAAAGTTGAGGACCGCTGAAACAACTGAAGGAGTGTTCTCAAGGCTGCAAAGCTCCTGCAGATATGTAATATTACTATTAATATTAGTATAGTAGTATTACTATCTTTTGGAGAAATTAGCTATAAATAAAGTTTGGCATTTCTCATATCTTGCTTTAGAGTGTTTCCTAATTGTTTCATACACAGCTGACATTAACAAACCACAAAGTATTAAGGCAGGAGTCACACATCCTATTTCTTTTGTATCCTCAAAGTCTCTAGTGCTTAGCTACAGTTAACAAACAATTCCAGGGAAATGAATTATCAAAATAATGGCTTTCTTAATCACAAAACTCCTCATTGGGCCAAGTAAACATAAGTTGTTAAACACAAAAGAAATCATCAATCAGTACACAGGACTGCAAATGAAACCTTGAGAGCAGAATAAATGTGAGATGTACTTTCAATGGAATTCAACTATCTTCTTCCATTTCACTCATAGAGTTGTGGTTGGGGAGCTGAACCCCCTAAATCAGAGACTGAGTGTTCCAGGATTTAATAGTTTGCTTCGAGATGCTTCAGCATTTTGTGTAAGGTCAAAGGTTCAAATAGTGCTGCCGCTAAGTCCTATTTGGTATGTTTTTTTGTCTGTCCACCCTTCCTAATTCAGCAGTGGAACATGCATTGTCTTATTTCCTTTGGTTGGCCTGATTTACGGATCTTTTAGTCTACAGACTATAACCTCAGGGTGAAATCATGAAAAGTTTTAGTTTGCAGTTAGGCAAAAGTAGTTTGCTGAAAGCATGGACCACCTCCATTCCCAAATGCCTGGAGGCATAGCTACAGAAGATTTACTTGATTTGACCCTGACTCCTCTTTCCTGGGGCTTCCCTGGTGGTGCAGAGGTTAAAGCGTCTGCCTGCAATGTGGGTAGACCTGGGTTCGATCCCTGGGTCGGGAAGACCCCCTGGAGAAGGAAATGGCAACCCACTCCAGTATTCTTGCCTGGAGAATCCTATGGACGGAGGAGCTTGGTGGACTACAGTCCATGGGCCGCAAAGAGTCGGACACGACTGAGCGACTTCACTTTCACTTTCCTCTTTCCTAGTCTGCCCATGAGTAGTAGGACGATCCTTGCCATAGTGTAAGTCTTAAGGCTAACATTAGAATAATGCTAAATACAATAAAGCGAGATGAGGACAAATGAAAACATGACGTTATTACAGAATCAGTGCTTTAGGGACTCGGTTTTCTCCAAGATGGTTCTCAGGGATCCTTAGTGACTGGGTCTGACCCACTCTCTGAGGCCTAATTTGACTTGATCCCAAGTCCTTTGGTCCACGGAGCCAGTAGGACTTGAACTGTGATATCCACTGGACTCCGAAACTGGCGCTAAAGGGTGGCCTGGAGTCTGGGCCTCACACCAGCTGTGCTGTCTCCATGGTAACAGCGCGGAAGGCGTTATAAGCAGTTCTCTTCCGCCCAACAACCCGCCCTCCGGCGGTACTGACCAATGGTCCAGTGGGTTACCTAAGGGATGGTGTGATTGACAACGGGGTGGGGCGAGCGCGGGGAGCCAGGACGACCTCTATTCAATCGAACTTGAGGCCTGTCCCAGGACCGGCAGCCATCGACCAATTAGACTGCGTAACGGAGGACGACGTGCCCACCCACCACGCTCCGCGTTGCCTGGAGCCGCGGCGGCGTAAGCAAATAAGGGGAAATTCAGGAGTTAAAAGAGTGGCGCTGATTAGCCAATCCAGAATCTCTTAGATGAAAGCCCACTTGTGATTCGTCCTGAGTAGAGCCTAGCCCCTGTGGGCTGAAACTGTCTGGGCTGAGAGGCGTGAGTACGGGACCTGGGAGATGCGAAGCCAGGTGATCGGGGTGGAGGTGAGGAAAATAGGGGCGGCTGAAGAGAGGAGAGAGAATGGTAGGAGGTTGTGGCTGACGGGGGGCTGGAATAAGGCTGGGAGCGATGGCGGGACAGGGACCTCTCAGACTAGCATCACCACTAATCTCCACCCGAGGTCTGGCGGCCAGTAGATGCTGAAATGGGGGAAATCTTGTGATCAAAACCTTAATTTCTCTCCCAACTGCTGGGAAGTGGCCAGGGGAACATTCTGAAGATGAGACCTGGGGGGCATTGTTTTTCTGTTGCCGGTTTGAATCAGCGACTGGGCAGGGAAAGTGTTCACTCTCCAGCACGGTAAGGGCTGCCTGCTGGGGGTCCCCGGGTGGTGTGGATGACAGACAGGCTGTGGTTGCGCACTTTCAAATCGCAACAACACCCAGGAAAAAGGGTGGAAGGATGATCTTCCTTTTCTATCATCTCGTGAAGAGATGATGCCACATCGGTGTTATTTTGGTAGTATGGCAACTGATTTTTTCCCAGACTTGCATTTGATTTCATTACAAGAGTAGAGGCATTATCCTAATATTTTTAAAATTCAAACCATATTGAAGTGTTTAAAGTAGAAAAAAGTGTGAAAGCTCACCCTCTCCCACCCAATTATTTTTGTAGACTTGGAACAGCTATAAAGGAAACTGAAAAGGAACCCTCCAGAAACAGTTCACTACTGTAACCTATTTTTTTCGCTTTTCTTTAAGACTTACTTTTTATTGAGGTAACATTGGTTTATAACATTGTATGTTTCATGTGTACAACATTGTATTTCCACCTCTATGTGCTCTACAAGGTTCAGTTCAGTTCAGTCGCTCAGTGGTGTCCGACTCTCTGTGACCCCATGAATTGCAACACACCAGGCCTCCCTGTCCGTCACCATCTCCCAGAGTTCACTCAAACTCATGTCCATCGAGTCGGTGATGCCATCCAGCCATCTCATCCTCTGTCATCCCCTTCTCCTCCTGCCCCCAGTCCCTCCCAGCATCAGAGTGCTCACCACCAAAAATTTAGTTTCTATCAACCACCCTGTAGTTGATCCCCTTTAGCCATTTTGTATCCTCCCCACATTCTCCTCTGATAACCACTGCTCTGTTCTCTGGATCCTCCCTCTTGTTTTGGTTTGCTTTGTTCATTTTTGTTTGTTTATTCCTAGTATGAGTGAAATTATGTGGTATTTGTCTTTCTCCACTTACTTCACTTAGCCTTAAGAGCGATTCATGTTGGCCTGGCAAGATTTCATCTTTTTTAATGGTTCAATAGTGTTCCATTTTATATATGTATATATATTGGTGGCTCAAATGGTAAAGAATCTGCCGTCAATGCGGGAGACCAGGGTTTGATCCCTGGGTTGGGAAGATCCCCTGGAGAAAGGAATGGCTACCCACTCTAATATTCTTGGCCTGGATAATTCCATGGACAGAACCTGGAGGGCTACAGTCCATAGTGTCCCAAAGAGTTGGACACAATTGAGCGACTAACACTTTCATTTCGTGTGTATCTATTTCTCTCTCTCTCTCTCTCTCTCTCTCTCTCTCTCTCTATATATATATATATATATATATATATATATATATACATACACACCCAACTTTATCCATTCACCTGTTGATGGGCACTGAACTTGTTTCCATATTTTAGATATTGTAAATAATGCTGTGGTGAACACAGAGTCACATATATCTTTTCAAATTGGTGTTTTCATGTTCTTTGGATAAATGCCCAGAAATGGGATAGCTGGGGTTTTTGGTAGTTGTATTCACAATTTTTTGAGGAATCTCCATACTGTCTTCCATAGTGCCTGCATGCTCCATCACTAAGTCATGTCTGACTTTTTGCGACCTTATGGACTGTAGCTCTCAGGCTTCTCTGTCCATGGAATTCTCCAGGCAAGAATACTGGAGAATGGGTAGCCATTCCCTTCCCCAGGGGATCTTCCCGACCCAGGGATCGAACCCGGGTCTTCTGCATTGCAGGCAGATTTTTTTTTACCATCTAAGGAAGATGGCTAACCGCCAGGGAAGCCCAATTCTTAGAAGAGGGTTGAAAAAGCCTTGAATATTAAATAAAAGGCTTCCCAGGTGGCACAGTGGTAAAGAGTCCACCTGCCAGTGCAGGAAACACAGGAGACACCAGTTCGATCAGTGGATTGGGAAGATCCCTTGGAGAAGGAAATGGTAACCCACCCCCATATTCTTGCCTGGAAAATTCTTTTTATATATTTTTTTAATCAAGCTTTACTCAATAATTTAGCTATTCCAGTAAGGGAAATAATCACAAGCATTATGCCCACACTCAGTTAACAAGATAAAATTACTAGATGCTCACTCTTTCCCCACAAAAACATTCTGTACTTTATCCAGCCTTTCCTTTCTATGCTTAGTAAGAAAATGTATGGTTTTTTGGTTATAAAGTGACAAACTTCATTCTTATAGGAGGTTGGGGATATTCATCTCAATACTTAAAAGCTGTCCCATGTACAGAACCCAGTGTCTCATGAACTTCCATGTTTCTCTGGAGGAGTGAAGGGCGACATTTCTAATGATACCAGCTTCAAGTACCATTTGCCCTGTATTCTAGGTGTTAGAGTTGGTACAACTCTTACAGGTAATTTACGTAATATCCAAAACAGCAGCAGCTACACTTAACTAGTTATCTTGCTAAGGGCAGTACAGTCAACCGAGCAGGAAACCTGAGTCACCTCTAATGCCACCTTCCTAAGCTCCTTCCCATTTCCACAGCTAAGATGAAGCCCAGACCTGCCTCATCTCTTATCTGGAGAATTGCAATAGTCTCCTAACTGGTCACTAGTTTCCGTTCTCTGATCTCAGCTCATATGTACCCTGCTACCAATTACCTTTTTCAAAATTAATATTTATCTCAAAATTTCAAAAACAGTGAATATTGCCCTGGAAATTATAACAAAGACCTATGCACGAACAACTAGATTAATAAACATTAACTTTTTTCCGCTCATCTGCTTAAGCTTTTTATTTTCAAGAAATAAACCATCACAGATTTAGTTCAGATCCCTTTGTTCTCTTTCCTGGCCCCATTTTCCTTCCTTCCTCCCTCCCCAGAGACATATAATCTCCTGAAATTGTTTTGTGCCATTTATGCCCATGGTTTTATGTTTACTGTATATGTTTATCTCATGAATATATAATGATTTAGGTATTTTTTAATTTTAAAGATACAAATAGTATAGTATTGTGGGCTTCATTCTGCAACTTGCTTTTAGACTCAATATTGTTTTTTATTGGGTTGACCAAAAAGATCATTTGAGTTTTTCCATAAGATGTTATGGAACACACTTTTTGGCCAAACCAGTAGGTACATTCATGTCAGTACAGCTAGCTCAAGTTCATTGATTTTAAGTTGTCATGAGTATATAATACCCCTCCCCCTACTGATGGACATTTAGATTTTCTCAGATGTTTTGCTATCATGAACACCTTTGTTCACATCTGTTTATGCCAGAGTTTATCTAGGCTTGGGCTTCTCTCATAGCTCAGTTGGGGAAGACTCTGCCTGCAGTGCAGGACACCCAGGTTTGATCCCTGGGTCCGGAAGATCCCCTGAAAGAAGGAAATGGCAACCCACTCCAGTTCTTGCCTGGAGAATCCCATGGACAGGGGATCCTGGCATGCTACAGTCCATGGGGTTGCAAGAGTCAAATGTGACTTAGTGACTAAACCTCCACATGGTTCTTTAAGGCAGTGGCACTTATATGCAGAGTACATCGTGAGAAACGCTGGGCTGGAGGAAGCACAAGCTGGAATCAAGATTGCCAGGAGAAATATCAATAACCTCAGATATGCAGATGACATCACCCTTATGGCAGAAAGTGAAGAAGAACTAAAGAGCCTCTTGATGAAAATGAAAGAGGAGAGTGAAAAAGTTGGCTTAAAGCTCAACATTTAGAAAACTAAGATCATGGCATCCGGTCCCATCAGTTCATGGCAGATAGATGGGGAAACAGTGGAAATGGTGGCTGACTTTATTTTTCTGGGCTCCAAGATGACTGCAGATGGTGACTGCAGCCATGAAATTAAAAGATGCTTACTCTTTGGAAGGAAAGTTATGACCAACCTAGATAGCATATTCAAAAGCAGAGACATTACTTTGCCAACAAAGGTCCGTCTAGTCAAGGCTATGGTTTTTCCAGTGGTCACGTATGGATGTGAGAGTTGGACTGTGAAGAGGGCTGAGCACCGAAGAATGATGCTTTTGAACTGTGGTGTTGGAGAAGACTCTTGAGAGTCCCTTGAACTGCAAGGAGATCCAACCAGTCCATCCTAAAGGAGATCGGCCCTGGGTGTTCATTGGAAGGACTGATGAAGCCGAAACTCCAGTACTTTGGCCCCCTGATGCAAAGAGCTGACTCATTTGAAAAGACCCTGATGCTGGGAAAGATTGAGGGCAGGAGGAGAAGGGGATGACAAAGGATGAGATGGTTGGATGGCATCACCGACTCAATGGATATTGGTTTGGGTGGAGTCCGGGAGATGGTGATGGACAGGGAGGCCTGGTGTGTTGTGGTTCATGGGGTCACAAAGAGTCGGACACGACTGAGTGACTGAACTGAACTGAACTGCCCCTTTGGTCATTTGGAGTTTGTGAGGGCACCTTTGGTTATTAGTGTGATTTTGGAGGCACTCCTAGGGTTTACAGAGCAGGACTGGGGCTGCTGGAAGTCCCGTGATACACTGGACAGCCCCTCACCATGAAGAATTGTCCTTCATCCTGCAAAACATCCCAAGTGTCTCACAGGTTACTCATTTCTAATATGAACCCAGAATCTAACTCCATTTTTTATATAAGCATAATGTATCTTTTGGCACAGTTGAACATAGTAAAATTTCCAGGAATGCAACTCTAATGTAAATCAGGGGGAAATTATACTTATTTGTAGTTTGGAACTCTTAACAGAGTCGTTCATCACTGTAGAAAACCCCGTAAGTGAAGGCAGCCCAGCCCGTGGTATTTGAGTTGCTGTAAAACACACCTGCATCAGCCTGCATTTGTCGTTTTTGCGTTCACGCCAATTCTAAGTTTAGGTGCGAGCATCTGAGTGCGGTCCTTCATTACGTATTCTAGTGTAGTCAGCCTGAATGTTTGTATATTTAAACATATGCTGTTTTATTACGAATAACTTTCCATTTAAAATTTGCTTGTGCGTATGATATAAAGCAGAGATCTGGTTTTATTATTGTCTGATTGGATAATCACTTATCCCAACACTGTCTATGAAATCCTCTACCCATTGTCTATAAAGCCAGCTCTGTGCTGTGCAAAGTTCTCCTGAATGCGTGGCTCTGCTTCTGGGCTTTCTGTTTTGTTCCACTGGCCCATGTGTCTCTATACCACTATCACGCTGTTTTAATTACTGTGGTTCTAGAATGTGTCTTGCGGCAGTTGGTAACATGAAAGGCGAGTTTTCCATCCTAGTTCCCAAAATTGTTTTTGCTATTCTTGGGTTTTTGCTTTTGCATGTGAATTTAGGATTGGTTTTCAAGTTCCATAGAAAACGATGTTGAGATTTTGGTTAGAATTGCATTGAGCTGATAACTTACGGAAAATTGAGTTTAAATATTAAACCATCTCATCCTTTCAGGAACAGGGGTTATTTCTCTATTCAGGCCTTTAAAATATATATATATATATCCTTGAATAAAGTTTTATACTTCTTGCCATAAAAATCTTCACATCTTTTGTTGGATTTATTCCTACTTCCCCATATATTCTTATTCATACACACAACCCTTTTATTGCAAAAGTTTCAAATATTCAAAAGTATAGGAAATAGTGTAGGATAATTCATATGTTCACCACTCCAGCTTCAACAGTGAATTCAGGACTAGCCTTGTTTTATATTGATCCCTTTCTCCTCTGTCCTAGATGATTATAAAATTCCTAGATATCATTTTCTGTTGTTTGTGTTGTGTGTGTTTGTATATTTGTATATTAAAAGTAATCTTTTAGTAATATAACCACATCATCACATTAAAAAAAACATTATTTTTCACTTAAAAAATAAACAGTGATTCCCTAACATCGTCAAATTTTTCCCAGATACTGTTCAAATTTCTCCAGTCATCTCATAAAAGGTTTTGTATAGCAGGTTTGTTTGAGTCAGGAACCAAACAAGGCCCATGTATTACATTTGTCTGGTATGTCTCTTCAGACTTTATTTGAAGTAAACTTTTTGGAAAAGTAAAAGACACATAATGAAAAGTATGCAAATCAGAAGTGTACAGCTAGATACTGCTGCTGCTGCTGCTAAGTCGCTTCAGTCGTGTCCGACTCTGTGCAACCCCATAGATGGCAGCCCACCAGGCTCCCCCATCCCTGGGATTCTCCAGGCAAGAACTCTGGAGTGGGTTGCCATTTCCTTTTCCAGTGCATGAAAGTGAAAAGTGAAAGGGAAGTTGCTCAGTCATCTCCAACTTTGCGACCCCATGGACTGCAGCCTACCAGGCTCCTCAATCCATGGGCTTTTCCAGGCAAGAGTACTGGAGTGGGTTGCCGTTGCCTTCTCCGACAGCTAGATACAGTTTAGCAGAATTAACAAAGCTGTGTAACCCACATCCAGCTGAAGAAACAAAATTTCATAAGTACCCCAGAAGCCCCTTTAGTCACTTCTTTCTACACGGCAACCACACTCCAGACTTCTAACCCCCAAATTAGTTTGAACTGTTTTTGAACATTATATACATGTTATTACACAGTGTGAACTCTTGCCTCTAGCTTTTTATATTTAATATTTTCAAAACTTACCCACATTGCTGGATATAGTTGTGGTCTATTCATTCTTCTTTTTACTCTTTCATTGTATGAATGAATAAATTGTATCTATAATACCAACTCTTTGCAACCCTAAGGACTGTAGCCCACAAGCCTCCTCTGTCCATGGAATTTTCCAGGCAAGAATACTGGAGTGGGTTGCAATTTGCTCCTCCAGGGGATCTTCCTGACCCAGGAATCGAACCTGGGTCTTCTGCATCTCCTGCATTAGCAGGAAGATACTTTAACACTAGTGCCACCTGAGAAAGCTCACCCTATCTATTCAATTGAGGTATATTTAGGTCATTTCAGTTTGTAACTATTTCTAATAGGTCTGCCCTGAACTTTTGTGCATCTTTTAGTGAACTTATGACATGGCTGTTGGGGACACACCAGGAAGAGAACAGCTGGATCTAGGGTTCACATATTCAGCTTTATTAGATATAGCCAAAGAGTCTCCAAAGTGCTAATAAGAACTTACACTCTCACCAGCAGAGTACAAGGCTTCCAGTTTCTCCACATTTTGATCAACACTTGGAGTTGTCCATCATTTTCATTTTAGCCATTCTGGTAGGTGCCTAGAGGTACTGTATTTTATTTCCAATTTTCTAATGAAGGAGATGGGAATACCAGACCATCTGACCTGCCTCTTGAGAAACCTGTATGCAGGTCAGGAAGCAACAGTTAGAACTGGACATGGAACAACAGACTGGTTCCAAATCGGGAAAGGAGTACATCAAGGCTGTATATTGTCAAGCTACTTATTTAACTTATATGCAGAGTACATCATGAGAAACTCTAGGCTGGATGAAACACAAGCTGGAATCAAGATTGCCAGGAGAAATATCAGTAACTTAGATATGCAGATGACACCATCCTTATGGCAGAAAGTGAAGAAGATCTAAAGAGCTTCTTGATAAAGGTAAAAGAGGAGAGTGAAAAAGTTGGCTTAAAGCTCAACATTCAGAAAACTAAGATCATGGCATCTGGTCCCATCACTTCATGGCAGATAGATGGGGAAACAGTGGAAATGGTGGCTGACTTTATTTTTCTGGGCTCCAAGATGACTGCAGATGGTGACTGCAGCCATGAAATTAAAAGACGTTTACTCCTTGGAAGGAAAGTTATGACCAACCTAGATAGCATATTCAAAAGCAGAGACATTACTTTGCCAACAAAGGTCCGTCTAGTCAAGGCTATGGTTTTTCCAGTGGTCACGTATGGATGTGAGAGTTGGACTGTGAAGAAGGCTGAGCACCGAAGAATTGATGCTTTTGAACTGTGGTGTTGGAGAAGACTCTTGAGAGTCCCTTGGACTGCAAGGAGATCCAACCAGTCCATTCTAAAGGAGATCAGTCCTGGGTGTTCATTGGAAGGACTGATGCTAAAGCTGAAACTCCAGTACTTTGGCCCCCTGATGCAAAGAGCTGACTCATTTGAAAAGACCCTGATGCTGGGAAAGATTGAGGGCAGGAGGAGAAGGGGACGACAGAGGATGAGATGGCTGGATGGCATCACTGACTCAATGGACATGAGTTTGAGTGAGCTCCGGGAGCTGGTGATGGACAGGGAGGCCTGGCGTGCTGCAGTTCATGGGGACACAACTGAGCAACTGAACTGAAGTGAGTGACTAATGAAGCTGAGCACTTTTCACATATATATTGGCCATTTGTGTATCCTCTGTCAAGGGTTTATTCTTAGCTGCTTGATCTGTCAGTTTCTGAGAGAGACCTATTAAGACCTATATTGATGAATCCTCTTCCCACCCCAATCATCAGAAGTTTCCCAGAATGAATTCAGACTTTGTGTGTCCCCCCCTAGGAAACCCAGGAGCACTGAGAAGCGCAGCAGCACCGCTAACAGCAGGACCAGCTCGTCGCACTGTGCCCGGTGCTGTGCCGTGCATGGCTGGCACGGTGCTCGGCGTGGGGCCGGGCGTGTTCATCCTCGCCCTGCTCTGGGTGTTGGTGCTGCTGCTGTGTGCCTTGCTGTCCAGAGCCTCAGGGGCAGCGAGGTAAGTCCTTCTCTCTCTCTAGCGGGGAGTCCGAGCTAAAAGCAATCAGATGCGAAATCGCTGACGCTCATGAAACATTTAGAATTCAGGAGCTCATTGTCATTACCGGCAGTTGGAAGGAGTTGCATTTTAACCTCTTTATCATAAGCACTGACTGTGTTATTTATACTCGGAAGCTGAGGTGGGAGGAGAAAGGAGGGGGTACATGTCAGCTCGCAGCACACAGGAGATGAGGACATGGGAGATGAAAAGAGAATCTGCTTTCGCTGTCTCGTGAGTTTCTTGGGGTCACGCGTGTGCATGTTTCTTAACTGTTGAGATTCATGGCAGGTGCTGGGTCCAGCCCCTGAGGCTCTAGCCCAGGGCCCCGGGAAGCTGAAGGGTTGTGGATAACTTGGGCTGGTGTTGACTTAAAGAATCAGAGCCTAAACTGACTCTTAAGGACACTGTAGAGTCATACTCCCTGGCCAGATTGTGTAGGTACAAAACAAGTTACATCATTTACTAAAGTTTTTTGGTTTCAAACACAGCAGTGGGGGATCAGGGAAGGACCACTTTGGGTTTTCGTATGACCACACAGAGGTCAAAATAAAAACTACCTATTCCTGACAGAGCACGATTGACATATCATATATACACTTCTGTGTGTAAAACTGCCTCGTGGGAACCTGCTGTATAACACAGGGAGCCCAGCTCGGTGCTCTGTGATGACCTAGAGGGGGAGATGTGGGAGGCTTAAGAGGGAGGGGATATATGTGCACATAAAGCTGATTCACCTTGCATGGTAGAAACCAACACAGCACTGTAAAGCAATTACCCTCCAATTAAAAATAAAATTTAAAAATCCCACCAATTCCCATTCTTAGGGACTTGGAACTCCCAGGAATAACAGGAATGCATCCTGCTGGTACCTGTCTGGGAAGACGGGCTTTGGGAGGAAGGGGAAACGTTTCTGAATTCCTGTGGCCCTGGGGCAGCACACTGGGCCCTGTTAGTGGACTGAGGCAGAATATGGGCCCCAGGGAAAAGCCAGGCGCAGCCCAACACGAAACCGTGCTTTTAACCCCCTGTCTTTGGGCCACAGGTTCTCTGCCGTTTTCGTGTTCCTCGGTGCCCTGATCATCACAGCCGTTCTGTTGCTCTTCCCTCGAGCCAGTGACGCCCCAGCCCCCGAGGCAGAGATGAAGGTAAAGACATGGGTTTGTTTTGTCAGTCCTTCTTCTCCTGGTCTAGACCTCTGCCCTGCCCCGCGTGGTCCCCAATGCCAGGAGGGCTGAAGTATGTTCAAAAAATTATAAAGTTGAAACCAGGATGGGGTGTGGGGGCGGCTCAGGGTGAGTTTTAAACTCCCTCCCGTTTCTTTCCATGCCCACTGGCAACACCTCGAGGCAGCTGTTTGCCTGGATTTGGCTTCTGAGCGAGCACGCCGCGGGGCCAGAGACGAGCAGGCAGGCTCCCACTCCTGGTCGCCTGGGCTCGGAAACTCGGATCCCAGGTGACACTTAGGTAGTGCCCTCAGGCGCTAATTGACATGGTTTTTCATCGTGTGTTTGGATTTTCCCGCTGGCAGTGAGGAGGGAGTATTCTCCATAGAGAAAAGCAGAGGGGAGGAAGGAACACCGCTGCGGAGCGTGGACAATGTAGCCAGACAGCCTTCGGGGAGTCCCTTCCGGCCTCATTTCCAGAACCGGATCTCCCAGCACCTGCCTATCTAAATGGAGTTTTATCGTCTCTCTTATAGACTCCCCCCATCCTGGTTCCTTCCTGACTGGGGCTCTGGCTTTACCATGGTCTCAGATCTCTACAGTCTTGATAATCTCTACTCTTGACATCCTGTGGCCCATTACTCCTTCTAGCAACTTCTTTCCGCTATTTTAATTTTTTAAGATATAATGGTGGCACTTCCTTGGAGGTCCAATGGCTAAGACTTCACCTTCCAATGCAAGAGATACGGGTCCAATCCCTGATCAGTTAACTAAGATCCCACATGCCTCGTGGCCAAAAAATCAAAACAGTGTTGTAACAAATTCAGTAAAGACTTTAAAAATGCTCCACATCACCAAAAAGAAAAAAGGAAAAAAAAACAACTACCAAAAAAGAAGTAATGGTGATAATAGCTAACACTGTTTAAGGCATCACTATGTGTGGGGTCCTGTGCTAAGCATGTTATTTACATGCTCTCATTCAAACCTCAGGACAACCCTAAGTAGCACAACACAGGTACCATTAGTGTCCCATTTCATAGGTCAGGATGCTAAGGCTGGGAGGGGCTAGGGTACCTTACCCAGGAAGAGGCCGAGCAAGGATGCAAGCTGAGGCCTATCTTCAATACCTTCATACTGGGGACCCAGCAGAATATCAGGAGCCATCACCGAGAGTTTAAAGGCAACTGTTTTGACGCCAGACAATAGTACGCAAACCTATATTATAACTTCAGAACTAGACTCGGCACCCCTTTCTAGCACTGTGTAGGACTGACCATGGCCAAAGGGAAGAAATTCATTCTGAAAATTCCAAGGGAAATAATACTTAGCCACACAAAACTAAGGTGCTGTTTTCATACATGCTGGGTTTTTTGGTCAGCATCTGACAACCACTCTGACCATGCCAGGATGGTGACCAGTTTTCCTGTCTTAAATGGGGAAAGCGATAAAGTCTGGGTATTTCTGAATCACTGGGGATGTGGGCATTGGAAGAAGGGCCCAGAGCAAACCCTGTCTTGAAATCAATCCCTCTTCCCTCTTTCCTCTGTCATGTGAGTTTCAGACCCAGTTTCAGACCAGGAGAGCAGATCAGCCTTTTGAGCCAAATCTGTTCATCAGTGCAGCCAGCAGAGATTGGAGTTCTCATTCTCAGGTTTGGAGTCCCAGCCCCTGTCAGCGGCCCGGCTCAATACTGTATCAATAATACATGGCCTGGGCCTTCCGCACCCAAGGCCTGCTAATTGGCTAATTAAAAAGTGAACCGTGTCGAACAAGCAAACATGTAGCTCGAGAGAGACGTGTTCAGTCCTGGAGCCAAGGCCAAAGTCATGTCAGAGCCGTTTCATCCAACTGACCTTTGTTGTAAGCTGGCTGTTGGGGTAATCTCCAGAGCAGCCCTCTCCCCTGGTGTCCTTGGATCTCAGTGATCACAGCAGAGCTTGGACTTGACAGGTGCTTTGTGCATCTCTGCTGTATTAGTTTCCCACTGCTGCTGTAACAAATTACCGCAAGATCAGTGGCCTACAACACTCATTTACTATCTTAGAGTTCCACAGGCTAGAATCCCAAAATCAGCCTCCTTGGGCTAAAATCAAGGGGTTGGCGGGGCTGTCTTCCTTTCTGGAGGTTCTGGGGAGAAATGTTTCCTTGCCTTTTCTGCTTCCAGGGGCCACCCTTGGGCTTATGGACCTCTTGCTCCCTCTTCAGAGACAGCAAAATAGCATCTCTCTGTGTCTGCCTCCATCCTCACATCTCTGTGTCTCTGACCGTCTCTCCCGCCTCCCTCAACGTCTGCTGAAGAGCCCTGTGATTACATTGGGCCGCCTGTATTAAACAGTGCAGGCCAGCCTCCTTCTTTTTTTGTTGGAGTATAATTACTTGACGATGTGTTAGATTCCGCTGTGCAGTGACGTGAATCGGCTGTATGTACACAGATATCCCCTCCCTCTCGGACCTCCCTCCCACCCTACCCCCATCCCACCCCTCTGGGTCATCACAGAGCATCAAAACCCCCTGTGCTATAGAGCGGCTTCCCACTAGCTACCTGTTTCACACACGGTGGTGTATGTATGTCAATCCCAACCTCCCAATTTGTCCTACTCTCTGCTTCCCCCCAAAACATAAATACAATGGAATATTATTACCCCTAAAAAGGAACAAAGGTGAGGCATCTGTAGAGACAAGGATGGACCCAGAGTCTGTCATACAGCATGAACTGAGTCAGAAAGAGAAAAACAAATATCGTATATTAACGCATATATGTGAAATCTAGAAAAATGATACAGATGAACCTATTTGCAGGGCAGGAATAGAGACACAGAGGTATGGACAGAGAATGGACAGTCTCCCTATTTAAGGTCAATGGATTAACAACTGTAATTCCATCTACAACCTTAATTCTCCTTTGTCATGCAATTTAACACATTCAGAGTTTCTGGAGATCAGGATGTGGACATTGTAGAGACATTATCCTATCAACCACAACCCTGCAGGTATTTGGAAATGTCTTCAGGTACTAGGTTCTGAAAGCTTCGGGAAGTTGCGATGTCCCTGGTCACTTGGTTTGTGTTCCTCCTCTATTAAGTCTGTAGATTAAACTGCTTTTTCCTGCCCAAACTTAGGCAGCACCCTTTGGATCTGTGGAAAACAGAGTTCCAGCAGTGAACGGTAGACAAGTGGGAAGAGCCAATATGAATGACAGGCCTCTGTCTGCAAAGACCAGCAGCTCTGGGGCCTCAAGTACAGCTGGTTGCCAGGCAGCCAACTGTACAAACTGGGACAAGTTTCCTTTCCTCTTAGTGTTTCAGGACCGCAGGTAAATGGCCATTTCTGCAGCCCTTGGATTGCTGGGTTATAAATGTTAGGGTTCAGAACTCCTCTGGTAAAAGTTTGAGAGTCCCGTTTTCATTTTGAAAATGACCCCTCCTGAGTTGAGCATGGGTTGATTGCGTGGGGGTTTGAATCTTGAGTATGTAGGGGATTATTATACTATTGTATTTTTATACATGTTTAAAGTTCTCCATAATGAAAAATTGACAGCCACAAAATAAGCCTTTCTGAGACCAAGCAAGCAAGGGTCTCATTCTTTCAGATAACTCATTTCAGAACAGAAAAGAACTTGCCTTCAGACTGTTTATGCATCTACATTAAGCCTATGTTTGTTCCCTGTACTTTATTAAGCCTTTTCATTAAGCTCCTCTTTATCTTGTATTTCTGGCTCAGCATGTTGAGAAAAAGGTTCTTATCCATTTGCAGGATGTTACTGGAAGTTCTGAATGTGGACAGATCCTGGGCCCATTCATCAGAGATTCCAGCTGAGCCCAGTCAAGGCGCAGACGTGTCAATAATTTCACTTTTAATGTTTCTTTCTCCAGATTGTAGATGCCTTTTTCATTGGCCGCTATGTCCTGCTGGCTTTCCTCACTGCCGCCTTCCTTGGAAGCCTTTTCTTGGTTCTAATCCATCACATCCTGGAGCCAATCTATGCCAAACCACTGCGGTCCTACTGAGTCGTCTTCAGGAAAACCAAGACCTTGTTCTCCCCCGCGCTTTGATGTCACTGGTGAGCAGCAAGGTACTGTTCAGAGCTTTGTGTTGACAGCCTTCCTGCCTTAAGATCAGAGGATCATCTCTTCATCACGAAGACAAATCCGTTGAGTCCTGGCTTCCAGAAACAGGATTGCAGAATTGCCCCCGAGGAAAGATTTCTCACCAGCTTAAGGGGGATATCACTGTCTTCTCAGCACCTGTACCTCAGGTTTTCCACCTCTTTTGAAAAGGAAATAGCAACAGCGATCTGCTTAGGTTTTTCAATCAAGACATCAGCAAGTGAATTTTGAGAAAAAGGGTACTTTAGCTTCACCTGTCCAACGGATGGAAGAACTTGGTCCTTTTTGATAATATGTGAAATACTTAATTTCAAGGTTAAGATCATTTGGGAAAGAAAGGCCCTCCAAGTTCAAAAGATTATTTTAATGTGGTGACTTGGAGACATATATCAGATGCCAGCTATGCAGCACTCTGCATGTCACACCACAGGGCTCCACAAAGGCCTTGGTGTCGCTTTCCGCTGCCTTGAGAAAGCAGTCAACAGCAGTCGGAGGACTGACTTTCACCTCGAACTCCTGGGCACAGCTTCCTGAAGCTAGCATTGCAATAGTTCAGGTTCATGGGGGGACTAGAGGCAGCGTTTGGAAACATCAGCTGTGTGTCCTGCGGCTCTCTCTAGGTTCTTCTCCCAGTATTTGGTGGTCTTTGTTCCTTTATTTAGTGTAAGTGTCCATGTTGAGTTACTGTCATCTCTTTCATCTTTGTAGCTCTTTCTCCAAAGCTGATAAGGAATGTCTATCCCCAGGCTTAGATAAAACTTTATACGTAAGTTCCCAGACCAAGTGAAATCTGTCATTAAATGGTGGGTGGGGGCGAGTAGCTCTAGGCTGTTTCTACTTTGGGAGTCTCAACCTGGCATCCAGAAACTATTTGAAGGACCTTCTGGCTGAAAATTAAGAACCAGAAAACAAGTTGGAAAAAGAACTTTGATAGAGTACATGCTGTGTGCCAGTAGTGCACAAGTCTTTTTTTCCCCCCCTCCACAAATGTAAATGACAAGCCTGTGTGTTAAGGGCAAAAATAAACTTTTGTACAAAGGGTATTTTAACTCGGCCTGCCTTCTGTAGATCCCATAACTACTGGCAGTGGTGAAGTGAATGATGGATCACTTTATATCTTTATGCTCAAAACAATCATGTCCAACCCTTAAGGAAAAAAAAAAAACAAAACACCCCACAGGAATGGGATAAGAAATAGAAGGCTGAGAGAGCACAAAATCACAAAATGAATTTCGCTAATTTCTATGGGGGGACCCCTGATAATCAGTGGTTAATATGGTACCCCTTGTGCTCAGGCCTTCCTGGAGACAGAGCTTAGAGGGTGTCCCTTAAATGCAAACAGAAATCATCTCAGGGTTGCCGTTCGTCGTTCTTTGATCAATGGCCTCAGCATAGGTTGTGCTACCCAGAGGGAATCCTGTGGCAAAGAAACTGGTGATCCCACTGTTTGGGAGGTGGGAGGAGAGCAAGTCAGGGCTTCTATGTAAGAAAACAGGTTATTTCAGTTCAGTTCAATTCAGTCACTCCGTTGTATCTGACTCTTTGTGACCCCATGGACTGCAGCATAGCCTCTTAAAATTGTATCCTGACCAAGACTACATCAGGACATTACCCTCCACTGATCCACTAGGTGGCGCTGTCTCAAGTTGGCAGAACACACTAGGTAATTTTTTGACAAGTTCTTTCTGTGTCTCATAAAATAGAGGTAAAGCTAACATTCTTTACTGATGCACAGTATCAGATATTTAATCTAAAAATTCATCAGAGTTATTGTACGCTGTTGAGTTGCTAGGAAATGCACTATCATTCACCCACGTGGCACACAGCAGGTAAAAGCGTTCACTCGGAGCTCACTGTGCACCCACAGGGTGTGACGCCTGGTCCTTGTGGAATAAGTCCACTCGAGAACGAGGCTCTGAGGCTTCCTGGCTGCCTTCCTGACTCCGTCCTGGGATGAAGACATCCAAATCATTTCTAAATGCTTTTATTCTCACATAAAGTAAGCCATTCCTTGTTCTGTTCTCTGAGACAGACTTTTCTATCAACTCTGTCCTGTCGTTGCTGCAGTTGAACGATTTTGTTTTGCTTTGATTTGCATCGATGGGTCAAGAAACGTGCTGTGGGGACATCCCCGGTGGTCCAGTGGTTAAAGAATCCGACTGCCAATGCAGGGGACACAGGTTCAATCGCTGATCCAGGACGACCCCACATGCCGCGGAGCAAGGAGCCCATGTGCCGCTCAGTTGGCCCGTGTGCCACTGCTGAAGCTGTTGCGATGAGAAGTCCTGGTGCCCCAGCGAAGAGTAGCCCCCACTCAGCAACAAAGACTCGGCACAGCCAAAAATAAATGCGAACACAAAAGAAACGTGCCGCAGTTATTTCCCAGGCGAGAGACAAGCAGAGAGATTCGGGGATTGTAAAAGTTGCGCAAGTAGTTAGTAGCGAGGCTCCCACTTGGCACTGGCATCCTGGTATCTCGTTTCTCAAACAGTTTAATGATCAGCTCTGGCTTTCAGGCAACTCCTTATTTTTTCATTGGCTTATTATTTCCTAACTACTTACACCCACCATTCCTCTGACCCATATCCAAAACAGGTAAAGGTCTCATTAAAGAATTCCTAATTAACACTTAGGTGTTAGTCACCCAGTCGTGTCCGACTCTGTGCCCACCAGAGTGGTCTGTAGCCCACCAGGCTCCTCTATCCATGGGATTCTCCAGGCAAGAATACTGGAGTGGACTGCCATTTCCTTCTCCAGGGGATCTTTCTTCCCCAGGGATCAAACCTGGGTCTCCTGCACTGCAGGCAGATTCTTTACCATCTGAGCTGCCAGGGAAGCTCAACCAGTTAACATTTCTAGTACAAATAAAAAACATTTTATCAGGACTTCTTGGCATGAAGCTTTAAATATTTGGTTCTTACCACGTAGGAGCAACTTCCCAGACGTGGGAATGGGAACCCCATGGGTATGAATCTGAAGAAGTGATTATCCTCACAGGAGCATAAAAACTCAGGATTGGAAGAGATTTTATCACCCACAGAATTCAACCTTTCATCTCTATTTCCAGCCCAGATACTTGGGAATATTCTCTTCTTTACCTGCTGAACTCACAATTTTTATTGTATTTAGCAAACACGTACAAGGCACTTTTCTAAGAACCTCTTAAGTATTAACTAACGGCATCCTTATAGCAACTCTTGAGTATTCTTAATACCTCCATTTCACAAACAGGGAACAGAGGGGCAAGGTGGTTTGCTTGAGGTCACTCAGCTAGGAGTTAGTTAAACAGGAACCAGGACTAAAGTCAGGCAGTCTCAGCTCTTCACTGTCTTTTACCACGTTGCCCTGTAAGGTGAAAACAAAGGAAAAGGGAGGAGGCAGGAAGTAGCAAGGAAATGCAGTTGAGTCTACTGCAAAATCTGGAATCTCAGGAATCCAGGGCTATGCAATCAGAAGCCACATGGACTCAGGGACAGCTTCACTGATCAGCTCTGGCTTGGGGGCCCTGCACTGTAAGACTTCAGCTTCCCCCTCAAGTAAAGCTCCTCACTGATGGAGCGACTGGTGGATTCACTGTCAAGGACACACACGACCATCTCTCTCTTCAGCACTGCCTGCCTGGAAAAATGGATACTTGGGTTGGTTTTCAGAGGCGCCAAGAAGAACCAAAGCCACAGGGCAAGAATGTGTGTGCGTTTCTTGACCTCTGTCTCTACAAGCCACATCAGTTGCTGTTTACTCAAGGAAAATATTTCCAAGCCCCCCTCCCCACCCACTCAACACACACCCTCCTGCCTCAGTTTCCTGGGACCTAAGAAATGACAGCAGGGATCAAAACCAGGGCCCAGCAGCACAGACAGAATGAAAAGTTCATCTTCTGGTTTTCCTCACACACATTGGATACTGTGAAGCAGGGGTCCCTGACCTCTGTGATCTAATGCCTGACGATCTGAGGTGGAGCTAATGTAGTAATCCAAGAAATAAAGTGCACAATACAGGTAATGCACTTGTACCATCCTGAAACCATCCACCCAGCCCCTTGGTCCGTGGAAAAATTGTCTTCCACAAAACCGGGCCCTGGAGCCAAAAAGGTTAGGACCACTGGTGTAAAAGATGTGCATTTAGCCCAGGTCCTGCCCTCAGGGAACTCGGGGTCCTTACACATTTATTTGGAGTTTGGTGGCATTTATTTGCTAAATGCCCTATGGCCATCCTCTCCACTTTTTTTTTTTTTTTTAAATCTTTGAGGATTTCTCTGGTTTTGCCATCTTCAGATTGATATTGGCCCCTTTTTATCCTGGGGATGTGTAATACTTTCCTATTGCTGCGGTAACAAATTACTACAAACTTAGTAGTAAAGAGGGCTTCCTTGGTGGCTCAGATGGTAAAGAAACTTCCTGCAATGCAAGAAACCCAGGTGTGACCCCTCAGTTGGGAATATCCCTGGAGAAGAAAATGGCAACCCACTCCAGTATTCTTGCCTGGAGAATCCCGTGGACAGAGGATCCTGGTGGGCTACAGTCCAGGGAATGGCAAAGAGTCGGACACGACTGAACAACTAACACTTTCACTTTTTTCACTAGTAATTTAGAACAATACGAATTTATTAACTTATAGTGCTTTTGAGGTCAGATATCTGAAATGAGTTCCCAAGGCTAAAATCAAGGTTTTGGAGGTTCCAGGGAAGAATCCTGTTTCCTTGCCTTTTCCAGCCTCTGGAGGCTGCCCATATTCTTTGGCCTTGCCTCCATCTTCAAAGCCAGCATCTTCTGGCAATTCCCTGGTGATCCAGTGGTTAGGACTGGGCACTTTCACTGCTGAGGATGCAGGTTCAATTCCCAGTCAGGGAACTAAGATCTTGCATGCAAATAGCAAGGTGGAAGCCAAAAATTTAAAAAAAAATTTAAATATTTTTTAAAAAGCCAGCATCAGGGACTTCCCTGGTGGTCCAGTGGTTAGGAATCTGCCTTCCAACACAGAAGACATAGGTTCAATCCCTGGTCAGAAAACCAAGATCCCACATCGGGACAACTAAGCCTGCAAACCGCAACTAGAGCGAGAAGCCCGCGTGCCACAAGGAAGATCCCGTGTGCTGCAACTAAGGCCCGCTGCCACCAATAATAAATCAAGTAACTAATTACATGTTTAAAAAGGCCAGCGTCATCTAACCTGACACCTGACACTCCTGCCTCCCTCTCCGATTTATCAGGAGCAGCTGTGATTACGTTGGGCCCACCCCCAATCCAGAGTATTCTCCCAACGTCATGGTCCTTAACCGCATCGGCAGAGTCTCATTTACTGTGAAAGATAACATTCACTGATCCTGGCATTCGGGATGCAGACCTCTCTGGAGGAGGGGGCATTATTCTGCGCCCTCCCCCCAGTGTAGGGCCCCATCCTCCACCCCTAAGGACCACCTCCTTCTACCATCCCTCCGCCATCCTCCCCATACCCCACGCCTGCATAGCCAAGGCTGGCCCCTTAGCTCCAGGTCCACTCTCTAGTTCTCAGGGTGCCCACCAACCCCACAATGTGTCCATTCCTTCCCCGACCTCACTCCTGATGGCCCCCCTCAGAGTGTGGAGATCCACTGAGAGAGTAGCTTTCCTTTTCTTGGCTTATCCCCACTCCCCCTCATTAGCCCAGCCTCCCCATGGATCTCGGAAGGAGGAATGCAAAGAGTTACTGCTTTTTAATTACAAGTGCTATTGTAACATCTATAAGGAAGAACACTTTAAGCTTAATTGAGACCAAATGTGAAGTTAAATTAAATGAATAACTAATTAACGTGATGCTCCCGCATTAGCCCCAAGTGAGTGCAGAGGCCCAGAGAGCAGCCAGGTAGGTCCCAGGCATCCAGGGACAGACAGCCGGTGCCCAGGGCAGCAGGGGAGCAGGGACCCTGGGCCAGGGAGCCAGGTGTGCCAGGGCAGATCTCGAGGTGAGGGGGCCCCAAACTCCCACCTTCACCCCAGCCCTCATTTCTGAGGCTGACCCCGAGCGCCCACACGCACTTAGCATCTCCACAGCACTACACTGAGCCGATGACCGTGTCCTGTGGGTTTTCCAGTTCCTGCGCTCACATGTTAGGGGCTTCGTGCCTGTTCATTTTAACTTCCGTCCTGTTCATGCTTCCTTCTGGACGGTCACATTTGTTCGTCCTCTGCCACTGGGGTCGCCCTCCCCGGCCCCGCCCTTTCAGGGCTGGACTGGCAGATGGCAAAGTCTCTTGAGTCACCACCCTGCTGTTTTTCTCTTGCATTGTTTAAACACTTCCCTATTCCTGTCTCATCCCCTAACTAGACAAGCCCCTGAGAGCAGGGCATGTGTTTAACACTAACTTGTCTCCTTCACTCACAGGGATCCTCTGAAGAACGGGACGTTATTAGTTTTCTAATAAAAAGGTTCAAAGTGAGGCTGGGAAGAGGAGACCTCTAGAGGAAAAGCAAGCAGATGAGGGAGCCTCTGGAAGCCTAAAGGGAGCGCTGGCCACAGGCTACCATGGAGTGAACGTGCCATCTAGTGGCTTCCCTGAGTGTGGCTGCTTTGTTGTTTTTTAAAAGACAGTGATAGTTCAGTTCAGTCACTCAGTCGTGTCTGACTCTTTTCGGCCCCATGAATCGCAGCACACCAGGCCTCCCTGTCCATCACCGATTCCCAGAGTTCACTCAGACTCACATCCATCGAGTCCATGATGCCATCCAGCCATCTCATCCTCGGTCGTCCCCTTCTCCTCCTGCCCCCAATCCCTCCCAGTATCAGAGTCTTTTCCAATGAGTCAACTCTTCACGTGAGGTGGCCAAAGTACTGGAGCTTCAGCTTTAGCATCATTTCTTCCAAAGAAATCCCAGGGTTGATCTCCTTCAGAATGGACTGGTTGGATCTCCTTGCAGTCCAAAGGACCCTCAAGAGTCTTCTCCAACACCACAGTTCAAAAGCATCAATTGTTTGGCGCTCAGCCTTCTTCACAGTCCAACTCTCACATCCATACATGACCACAGGAAAAACCATAGCCTTGACTAGACGGACCTTAGTCGGCAAAGTAATGTCTCTGCTTTTGAATATGCTATCTAGGTTGGTCATAACTTTTCTTCCAAGGAGTAAGCGTCTTTTACTTTCATGGCTGCAGTCACCATCTGCAGTGATTTTGGACCCCCCCTAAAATAAAGTCTGACACTGTTTCCACTGTTTCCCCATCTATTTCCCATGAAGTGATGGGACCGGATGCCATGATCTTCGTTTTCTGAATGTTGAGCTTTAAGCCAACTTTTTCACTCTCCTCTTTCACTTTCATCAAGAGGCTTTTAGCTCCTCTTCACTTTCTGCTATAAGGGTGGTGTCATCTGCATATCTGAGGTTATTGATATTTCTCCTGGCAATCTTGATTCCAGCTTGTGTTTCTTCCAGTCCAGCGTTTCTCATGATGTACTCTGCATAGAAGTTAAATAAGCTGGATGAAAATATATAGCCTTGACGCACTCCTTTTCCTATTTGGAACCAGTCTGTTGTTCCATGTCCAGTTCTAACTGTTGCTTCCTGACCTGCATACAGATTTCTCAAGAGGCAGGTTAGGTGGTCTGGTATTCCCATCTCTTTCAGAATTTTCCGCAGTTTATTGTGATCCACACAGTCAAAGGCTTTGGCATAGTCAATAAAGCAGACATAGATGTTTTTCTGGAACTCTCTTGCTTTTCCCATGATCCAGCAGATGATGGCAATTTGATCTCTGGTTCCTCTGTCTTCTAAAACCAACTTGAATATCAGGGAGTTCACGGTTCATGTACTGCTGAAGTCTGGCTTGGAGAATTTTGAGCCTTACTTTACTAGCGTGTGAGATGAGTGCAATTGTGCAGTAGTTTGAGCATTCTTTGGCATTGCCTTTCTTTGGGATTGGAATGAAAACTGACCTTTTCCAGTCCTGTGGCCACTGCTGAGTTTTCCAGATTTGCTGGCATGTTGAGTGCAGCACTTTCACAGCATCATCTTTTAGGATTTGAAATAGCTCCACTGGAATTCCATCACCTCCACTAGCTTTGTTCGTAGTGATGCTTTCTAAGGCCCACTTGACTTCACATTCCAGGATGTCTGGCTCTAGATTAGTGATCACATCATCATGATTATCTGGGTTGTGAAGATCTTTTTTGTACAGTTCTTCCGTGTATTCTTGCCACATCTTCTTAATATCTTCTGCTTCTATTAGGTCCATACCATTTCTGTCCTTTTTTTGAGCCCATCTTTGCATGAAATATTCCCTTGGTATCTCTAATTTTCTTGAAGAGATCTCTAGTCTTTCCCATTCTATTGTTTTTCCTCTATTTCTTTGCATCGATCACTGAAGAAGGCTTTCTTATCTCTTCTTGCTATTCTTTGGAACTCTGCATTCAGATGCTTATATCTTTCCTTTTCTCCTTTGCTTTTCACCTCTCTTCTTTTCACAGCTATTTGTAAGTCCTCCCCAGACAGCCATTTTGCTTTTTTGCATTTCTTTTCCATGGGGATGGTCTTGGTCCCTGTCTCCTGTACAATGTCACAAACCTCATTCCATAGTTCATCAGGCACTCTATCTATCAGATCTAGGCCCTTAAATCGATTTCTCACTTACACTGTATAATCATAAGGGATTTGATTTAGGTCATACCTGAATGGTCTAGCAGTTTTCCCTACTTTCTTCAATTTGAGTCTGAATTTGGTAATAAGGAGTTCATGATCTGAGCCACAGTCAGCTCCTGGTCTTGTTTTTGTTGACTGTATAGAGCTTTTCCATCTTTGGCTGCAAAGAATATAATCAATCTGATTTCGGTGTTGACCATCTGGTGATGTCCATGTGTAGAGTCTTCTCTTGTGTTGTTGGAAGAGGGTGTTTGCTATGACCAGTGCATTTTCTTGGCAAAACTCTATTAGTCTTTGCCCTGCTTCATTCTGCATTCCAAGGTCAAATTTGCCTGTTACTCCAGGTGTTTCTTGACTTCCTACTTTTGCATTCCAGTCCCCTATAATGAAAAGGACTAAAATGGACTGGAATGGGTGAATTTAACTCAGATGACCATTATATCTACTACTGTGGGCAGGAATCCCTCAGAAGAAATGGAGTAGCCATCATGGTCAACAAGAGAGTCCGAAATGCAGTACTTGGATGCAATCTCAAAAACGACAGAATGATCTCTGTTCGTCTCCAAGGCAAACCATTCAATATCACAGTTATCCAAGTCTATGCCCCAACCAGTAACGCTGAAGAAACTGAAGCTGAACGGTTTTATGAAGACCTACGAGACCTTTTAGAACTAACAACACCCCCCCCAAAAAAAGACAGTGATGGGGGGCGGTTTATCTATTTTTATTTTTTATTATTTATCTGGCTGTGTTGGGTCTTAGCTGTGCCTCACCAGGTCTTCATTGCTGCACACCGACTCTCTACTTGTAGAGCACAGGGCTCTAACACACGGGCTTAGCTGCTCCACTGCATGTGGGATGCTAGTCCCCTAACCAGGAATCAAACCTGTGGATTCCACGTGACACTGCAAGCTGGGTTCTTAACCACTGGGCCACCAGGGAAGTTCCTAAACCTGGTGCTGAAAGACGCCTTCTAGAACCTGAATTGCAGCTCTGCCCTGGGGGCCTGAGGACCAAGACAACCCAACTCAGTTCAGTTGGGTTGTCATGTCCGACTCTTTGCCACCCCATGGACTGCAGCACACCAGGCCTCCCTGTCCATCACCAACTCCCGGAGTTTATTCAAACTCATGTCCATTGAGTCAGTGATGCTATCCAACTATCTCATCCTCTGTTATCTCCTTCTCCTGCCTTCAATCTTTCCCAGCATCAGGGTCTTTTCCAATGAGTCAGCTCTTCGCATCAGGTGGCCAAAGTATTCAAGTTTCAGCTTCAACATCAGTCCTTCCAGTGAACACTCAGGATTGATTTCCTTTAGGATGGATTGGTTGGATCTCCTTGCAGTGCAACGGACTCAAGAGTCTTCTCCAACCCCACAGTTCAAAAGCATCAATTCTTCAGCGCTCAGCTTTCTTTATAGTCCAACTCTTACATCCATACATGACCACTGGAAAAACCATAGCCTTGACTAGATGGACCTTTGTTGGCAAAGTAATGCCTCTGCTTTTGAATATGCTGTCTAGGTTGGTCATAACTTTTCTTCCAAGGAGTAAGCGTCTTTTCATTTCATGGCTGCAGTCACCATCTACAGTGATTTTGGAGCCCCCCAAAATAAAGTCTGACACTGTTTCCACTGTTTCTCCATCTATTTCCCATGAAGTGATGGGACTGGATGCCATGATCTTAGTTTTCTGAATGTTGAGCTTTAAACCAACTTTTTCACTCTCCTCTCTCAGTTTCATCAAGAGGCTCTTTAGTTCTTCTTCACTTTCTGCCATAAGGGTGGTGTCATCTGCATATCTGAGGTGATTGATATTTCTCCCAGCAATCTTGATTCCAGCTTGTGCTTCATCCAGCCCAGCATTTCTCATGATGTACTCTGCATGTAAGTTAAATAAGCAGGGTGACAATATATAGCTTTAACGTACTCCTTTTCCTATTTGGAACCAGTCTGTTGTTCCATGTCCAGTTCTAACTGTTGCTTCCTGACCTGCACACAAATTTCTCAAGAGGCAGATCAGATAGTTGGTAGTCCCATCTCTTTCCGAATTTTCCACAGTTTATTGTGATCCACACAGTCAAAGGCTTTGGCATAGTCAATAAAGCAGAAATAGATGTTTTTCTGGAACTCTCTTGCTTTTCCCATGATCCAGCAGATGTTGGCAATTTGATCTCTGGTTCCTCTGTCTTCTAAAACCAGCTTGAACATCTGGAAGTTCATGGTTCACGTATTGCTGAAGCCTGGCTTGGAGAATTTTGAGCATTACTTTACTAGCATGTGAGATGACTGCAATTGTGCGGTAGTTTGAGCATTCTTTGGCATTACCTTTCTTAGGGATTGGAATGAAAACTGACCTTTTCCAGTCCTGTGGCCACTGCTGAGTTTTCCAGATTTGCTGGCATGTTGAGTGCAGCACTTTCACAGCATCATCTTTTAGGATTTGAAATAGCTCCACTGGAATTCCATCACCTCCACTAGCTTTGTTCATAGTGATGCTTTCTAAGGCCCACTTGACTTCACATTCCAGGATGTCTGGCTCTAGGTGAATGATCACACCATCGTGATTATCTTGGTCGTGAAGATCTTTTTTGTACAGTTCTTCTGTGTATTCTTGCCACCTCTTCTTAATATCCTCTGCTTCTATTAGCTCCCTACCATTTATGTCCTTTTTTGAGCCCATCTTTGCATGAAATATTTCCTTGGTGTCTCTAATTTTCTTGAAGAGATCTCTAGTCTTTCCCATTCTGTTGTTTTCCTCTGTTTCTTTGCATTGATCGCTGAGGAAGACTTTCTTATCTTTCCTTGCTATTCTTTGGAACTCTGCATTCAAATGGTTATATCTTTCCTTTTCTCCTTTGCTTTTTGCTTCTCTCCCTTTCACAGCTATTTGTAAGGCCTCCCCAGACAGCCATTTTGCTCTTTTGCATTTCTTTTTCTTGGGGATGGTCTTGAGGGAGCAAGACCATCCCCAAGAAAAAAAGACATTTCAACTGGCTCCCGCTTTTCAAGCCAGAGTGAGTCTTAGTAGTTTGAGACTTACTATTTGTCACCACTGGTGTGTATACAACCTGTCTCAGTGTGGAGGAATTTGTAGCCAAAGAATGAACTAGCCTCCAGGCATACCCTTGGGTTATCAGTATCCCCACTGCTGAGGAAAGGAGTACACAAAGGCTTTATGTTGTCACTCTGCTTATTTAACTTACATGCAGAGTACATCATGCTAAATGCCAGGCTGAATGAAGCACAAGCTGGAATCAGGATTACTGGGAGAAGTATCAATAACCTCAGATAGGCAGATGACACCATCCTTATGGCAGAACTAAAGCACCTCTTGATAAAAGTGAAAGAGGAGAGTGAAAAAAAATGGCTTAAAACTCAACATTCAGTAAATGAAGATCATGGCATCCAGTCCCATCACCTCATGCCAAATAGATGAGGAAACAATGGAAACAGTGAGAGACTTTATTTTCTTGGGCTCCAAAATCACTGCAGGTGGTGACTGTAGCCATGAAATTAAAAGACGCTTACTCCTTGGAGGAAAAGTTATGACCAACCTAGACAGCATATTAAAAAGCAGAGACATTACTTTGCTAGCAAAGGTCTGTGTAGTCAAAGCTATGGTTTTTCCAGTAGTCATGTATGAATGTGAGAGTTGGACCATAAGGAAAGCTGAGCACCGAAGAATGGATGCTTTTGAACCGTAATGTTGGAGAGAAGACTCGAGAGTCCCTTGGACTCCAAGGAGATCAAACCAGTCAATCCTAAAGGAAATCAGTCCTGAATATTCATTGAAAGGACTGATGCTGAAGCTGAAGTTTCAATACTATGGCCACCTGAAGCAAATAACTGACTCATTGGAAAAAAAAAACCCCTGATGCTGGAAAAGATTGAGGTAGGAAGAGAAGGGGATGACAGAGGATGAGATGGTTGGATGGCATCACTGATTCAATGGACCTGAGTTTGAGCAAGCTCCGGGAGTTGGTGATGGACACGGAAGCCTGGTGTGCTACAGTCCACGGGGTCACAAAGAGTCGGACACAACTGCGCAACTGAACTGACTGAACGGCCTCCTCTTGGCACGGCTGCCATGAGCACCCCAGTTTGGAGCACCCAGCACACCGCTCCGAGGTCCTGGGATGCTGTGCCAAATAGCCCACATGATCCCCAATAAGCACAGGAGCAGCTGGCAACACACATTGGCACAGGGGCTGATGGGCAGTGTCAGAGGGCAGACAGAGATGCCAAGAGCTTGCCCGGCAGACCCAAGGGTTCAGGGTGGCCAAAGTGAGCACTCAGTAACCACTGGCATTTCATTATCAAAATATTTAATAACATACTGGGACTTTGGGTCATGCCCCACCCCGCCCCACCGCCCTACACACTTCCCCAAGAGCACTGCCCTGATAAGCCATCTGCCCTGGGGACACAGAGGGCTGGGACAAGAGTGAGGCAAGGTGCCCTCACACTCAGGGGCTGGCCACGCCTGGGAGTGACACCCTCACCCCGCCCTGCCTCTCCCTGGTCCCTGGAGGATACAGCAATGTTTTAATCAAAATGGGTCAGAAGTTAGAAACAGGATCAGATGGAGGGTAGAAGCAGGGGTGCCAATGCAGGGAAACACATGGAGAGACAGGCTTGTGGACATAAGGGACAAGGAGAGGTCTGGTGGCTCCGAAATACACACTTTCAGGTAGAGGCTGATTACAGATGTTCCAGTTTAACGTGAGAAGGAGAGACACACTCTTTCCAGGCCTTGGCCTCATCAAACCTCGGCTATCCATCTTGGAATTTGAACAAGAAAGAGTCTGAGCAGACCCCTCCTCGTACCAAAACGCTGACAGCCCTCAGCCCCAATCCCTCCGGCCCACGGTCTCCAGAATTCAGGCCTGGATCAGCGAAACTGACATCATCAGGGATCTTCACAGTCTCTCCTCTCCTTCCACTGGGCCTACTCAGGACTGTACGGTATGCTGAATCATTGCCCTGTTTAATAACCATTAGGATCAGGTAGCTTCTATGCTCTGTTAGTCCCCAAGCAATGATGGAAATCTCTGACATGTTCCCAGCACCCACAAGACTGGTTACGTGTTCATAAATTTTCACTTAGGAATGCATGTCCTGCCTCCTCGTCCCCCAGGTTAGCCATAGAATCGTCCGTACAGCCCCTGGGTGGCATGAGGGTGCTCCCAGATCGCTGTCCAGCTTATCCCATCCTGTTAAGTGACCCTGTAATAAGCTGATCCACTGATGGCACGGAGCTGCCTGAGCGTTTTGTTTTGGTCTCAAGATGCCTTTTCAGGATGGTGAGCACTCTGCATTCCCTCCATTCTCCAACAAGGCCCTTGAGTTTTCCATGTCCTCGAACTTGGCGGTCCTTTCCCGTGGAGCATCTCCTAGCCCTTGGAAGCCTCGCGGGCTGGGCTGGCTGGTGCTGGGTCAAGGGGCTTTTTGCCTCAGCCATCTGTGTGGTGTGGGGGGGCACTTTGGGACCCGGCAAAGTCCCTCCATGTTTCTGCTCTGATCAGGGGCCTCACATTTCTCTATACCTGCATGAGGAAGACAGAGGCAGTGGAAGAGAAGATGAGACACAGGTTAACAAGTGGTGGCTCCCGTCCCAACAGTGGGAACAGGGAAGGCAAGTCCCCTTGCCTTAATACTGGGTCCCTTAATACTAGCCTGGCCAAAAAGTTAGTTTGGGTTTCCCCATAACATCATTTGAGGGAGATCAAACTGGTTAATCCTAAAGGAAATCAGTCCTGAACATTCACTGAAAGGACTGATGCTAAAGCTCCAATACTTTGGCCATCTGATGCAAAGAACTAACTCATTAGAAAAGACCCTAATGCTGGGTAAAATTGAAGGCAGGAGGAGAAGGGGACAACAGAGGATGAGATGATTGGATGGCATCACTGACTCAATGGACAGGAGTTGGAGCAAATTCCAGGAGTCGGTGATGGACAGGGAAGCTTGGCGTGCTGCAGTCCATGGGGTCACAAAGAGTCGGACACGACTCAGCGACTGAACTGAACAGGTAACATTGTACGGAAAAACCCGAATGAACTTTTTGGCCAATCCAATAATTGCTTTTCATCCCATTCATTGCCATTAGGGCTCCCCGTCACCTCTTCAGCAGGGAGCACCAAGCCAGAATCATGTTTTAAAAAACTTCAGTGTTTGTACCACGTCTGACAGCTTTGCAAAGCCATGTCACATTTTATCCCAGCGTGTCTCAGCCTGAGACCAACCCAATCAGATATTTAGGAACGAGCACCTCCACTGGACACACAAGGACGCGGACATTCGGAGAAGGTGCCAAGGCTGGACAGAAGCAGGCGAGCAGAGAAGTCAGGACTGGCCAGGGTTTCTGGTGCGGAGGCCTGGCTCTGAGCCTCCGTGCCCCCGACACAGGCCTTCCTCAGAGAAAGACCCGCTGACGATGCAGATGGCAGTGAACTCGCACACCTAGGTCCAAAGGTGGGCTCTGCTGGGATGACCTAAAGGCCTGAGGTGTGTCCCGTGAGCTCTGAGCCTCTCAGGGCTGCTGAGAGGGATGCCAGTACGGCTAGATGGACTCAAGTCAATGGCCAGAGCGGATGCTCACTATGCATCATTCTCCTCCCCTCCTGGCTCAGTCCCTCTCCTTCCCTCCTGCCTCAGTCCCTTTCCTCCCCTCCTGCCTCAGTCCCTCTCCTCCCCTCCTGCCTCAGTCCCTCTCCTCCCCTCCTGCCTCAGTCCCTTTCCTCCCCTCCTGCCTCAGTCCCTCTCCTCCCCTCCTGCCTCAGTCCCTCTCCTCCCCTCCTGCCTCAGTCCCTCTCCTCCCCTCCTGCCTCAGTCCCTCTCCTCCCCGGGTCCCCGCAGGCCTGGCCTGGGGTGCGGGGGGCAGCAGGTGGAAGCAGCACTGGTCTTGAGGTGCCATCCTCTGCTCCCCCTCCAGGGCAGGGCAGGACAGAGACCCCGCTGATGCCTCCTGCCCTGCGGGTTGCTCTCCCTGAGCCAGGATGACGCCTTCCTTAAAGGGAAGTGCCTCCCCAGATATGGTGCTGGTTCCCAGGCCCCCAGCGGGTTCTTCCTCACGTTTACCATGCAGACCAGGTCCATCGCTCAGGCCGCTTCTCACGAGCAAGAGCTTCCTAAGGAAAGCCAGAAAGGTGGCAAGAGAATATTCCCAGGCTCAGCACCAGCTGCGCGGCCCAGCCTCTCACGCCCAGCCTCAGCCGTGAGCCTGTCTGAGCCACCTCTGCACCCACCACCTCTGGGCGACAGGCAGACCGCACCTCAGGTCAGCTTGGGGTTTTGTTCCAGAGGCTTCGCTTGGCATTTGCTTTTTTTCTGCATACCCCAGGTAGATAGGCCAGACACCCTCGGCTTCTGAACTCTGGGAGGTTCAGACAGCTCAGCGTCCGAGTTCAGAGGAAAAACTATTTCCCCAGACACCATCTCCTCTGTCCTGGGGGACGGGGTCCGTCCCAAACCCTGTCACTCTCCGTAAGGAGAGGCTGCCGATCTTCCCAGCAGCTCTGGCCTCTGAGGAAATACTTCCTAAGCACCATATTCAGCCCAGAGTCCGAATCTTTGGAACTGGCCCCCAAGGAAAAAGCGAAAGTCAGAAAAGTCAGGAAAATCAGAAAAATCACACTGGAGGAGAGAGAGGCTTTGCATGCACTCTTAAGAGCACAGTAGTCACAGACTTGAAGGAAATACTCACAAAAGTCATGGGACTTGAGGAAAAGACTATCACGCGTGGGTTAGGGCCACATTAGAGCTATGGAGACACACGGGACAACAGACGACAGGTTAGTGGAGCTGGGGGCTGGGCCGGGGCTCACGGAGCACGTTCGGGGTCCGCAGGCCGCATCCCTGAGGTCTGGGCTGGAGCTGGGCTCAGACTCTGTGCAGAGCCCCCAAGCAATGGATTTCACTCCCAGGAGGAGTGAGGCCAGGTGGACAGGGCTCCAGCACTCTCTCTGCAGGACTTACCCTTTGTCTTTGCCCAGGGATGACTTCCAGGCCAGGATCTCTTTGTACACCAACCGGCAGAGGAGCTAGGGGGAGGAGGGGAGGGAGGCACGATCATGGAGCACCAGTCCCTAACGCTGGGTGACCGCTGGGCTGGCTGTTCACAGTGGTGCCATTCCGCAGGCGGTCACCCATGGGAGGCAGAGTGCTTCGTGCAAAGGAAGCGGTCCTCATCGTCCGGACCCTTTGGAGCCCCAGATTCCAGGCCTGCAGGAGGGGACCCTCCCACTACCCATCTGTGTGCCCCCAGACTCTTACCAAGCAGGCCAGGACGTCGGCAGCGATGAGCATGTAGAAGACATTGTTCCAGCCCGTGGGGGATATGAGCCCAGCCAACAGAGGCCCCAGAGCCGCACCTATGCGGAGCACAGTGTTGGAGAAGGGCCCAGAGCAGGGGCCCTGCCCTGCATCCTAAACTCTGCCCAAGACCAGCCTCGGGGGTCTGTTGGGAGAGCCCAGGGTGAAAGTTACAGACCTATGGATCCAGTGCCGTCGATGATGGCTGTGACAGTGGACAGCGCCTTGGCGTTGCCCTTCAGGCTCTTGTGCGTCCCCTGGAGAGAGACAGCAGAGTTGGGGTGGGTTGGGGTGGGGGCCGAGCTAAGAGGCAGCGCCCTGAGCAGGACCAGGACTGAGAAAGCGGCTGGCTCGGGGAAAGGGAGCGATGAGGGCTTGGAGTTGGGAAGAAACAGGGAACCAGGGTGGACTGTGAAGGACTTTGAGGATCTCGTCTCTGGAGGCTGGGAGAAGGGGAAAGACGTGGGGAAGATGAGCCTGGAGACAGAGGCCCTGCCCAGGCCCCAAGGTGGCCCTGCTTACCAGGTCAGCCGAGACAGCGGTGGTGATGAGCGCGTAAGGGCCATTGACCAGGGCTCCACAGATAAGCAGCATGACTGAGGTGGTGATGGAGACGACCAGTTAGAGAGGAGAGGCCACCATCATCCTCTGCCCCAAAGCGGGTGAGTCCCCCAGGCTCCAGGCCAAGAACCTCCACTTCCCCAGGCTGCCCACCGTGCCCCCAAGCCAGCCTCGTGTGGTCCCCAGGGCAGCGCCAGCTCCCCACCTATGGAGATGCCGATTCCTCTCTGGCCAACGTGGTTGTACAGGAACATCTGAGAGAGGAGAAGCAGGGGGGCAGGCTCACACGCTGGCTTCCCCGTGGGCTGCCTCCATTAGCCTGGAGCCCAGAAGACTAGAGACCCCAGAAGCCCGCTTTCCCTTCTTTCCTCTCATACCCTGGCCTCTTGGTCCTCAAGTGTCCCAGGGAGGCAGGGTCTAACACGCAGTAATCCGTTGTTTCGCTTTGCCCCAGAAGTTTCCTCTCCTATCAAACCTCAGCCTCTTATTCTTTCCTTGGTCAGGAAGTTTAGCAGCTGACATTCCCCGCTCTAACTGAGGTCGAAGAGCCACTAGCCCTTTTCCAAAATTCTCAGTGTGGATCCCTTTCCCTGTGCTGATCCTGGCTTCTCCTCCCCTGGCCGTGCACAGGGCCGCACACATGCAAAGAGACGGGTGTGTGTGTGTGATGCCCGGGCGTGCACACAGCTCCGGGCCCTCAACCTTGAGGTTCTACGCACCATGGGGGCAGCTAAGATCAGCATGACGCAGCAGGTGGTGGCCCTGCCATTGATGTAGTCAGAGACGAGCCCCGCCAAGATGCCGCCTGGAATACAATGTGCACACTGCCGCCCCAGGCACAGGCACCCCCGAGCACCGCCCCAGCAGTCCACCCAGCATGAGCCTGACCGGGGCACCCCAGGCCAGCAGACTGTCCCCCTCTGCAATTGTCCCTGTACCCAGGGCCACCTGGGCAGGATGCCACCTTTTCCCTCTGAGGCCACCTGCCTAGGTCACATCCCACGGGAACCTGTCCCTTCTCTCTGCAACCCGACAGGAGAAGAGGTGGATCCAGCTGATAGGCACGGCAGGGCATGGCCTTACCTATGATGCCACCAACATCGAACAGCGTGGACAGGTCCCCAGCCTCTTTGGCACTGAAGTGAACTGTGGAATACGAAGCACATGCTCAGACCTGGGGACTCAGGGCAGACAGCGTGGAGGGCCACTGCTGTAAGCGTCCGGGCAGACTCCCAGTCCGGGATCATTGCCCACTTCTTCGCAGGAAGGAGTGGGGGGCCTTGAGGGAAGCGACTGGCTTAGGTCACAGGTGAGTCTGCAGCAGTTTGGGACGGGACACCCTTTCTGGCCCCCAGGCCCGTACTACCTTCTTCCCCTGTCGGATGGCCTTGACCTCCGAGAGCACAGGGATCTGGCCCCCAAGGACCCTGTCCCACCGGGGTGCACCCCAGTGCTGTCTGAGCCTCAGCCCGTCCAGCCACATGCCTGCCCGCCCCTGGTGGAGCAGTATGCCCACACAGGAGCTTGTCACCTCCTTCTGAAGTCCCTACTGATAAACAGGAAGGAAGCTCACTGGGAAAATGGGCACCTCAGGCCCCTGACCTTGCCCTGGGATTAGAAAGAGGGACGCCCAGCAGCATGACTGGCAGCCCAGCCCTCAAGGTTGACTCACGCTCTGTAGCCAGCATCAAGGCCACAGAACAAAGAATCAGTGTCCACAGGGCCGCCCTGGCGCTAGCCCTGTCTTTGGGGGAGGCCCCTCAGTTGCAAACAGGATGAGGGTGGGAGGGGGCAGGTTACGACTTGAGATTTGGCCCTGACTCATCCAAATGGCATCCTGTGGCCCAGTGTACCGTGTGGACCGCAGCTTGTTCCCCCAGGGCCCTGGAGGCAGGCCGGTGGTCCTGCTGAGAGGTCCTTGACCCTGGCAGGGCTCTGGGGCTCTGGGGCTCTGGGCTCTGGGGGCAGAGCTGTTCCTTAATAGAGCAGCCCCACCTGGGGAAAACCAGAGGCCCAGGACGGGAGGACATAAACATCCTTTTCTAACCACAGAAGTGACCTCTCCTCATCTGTCCATCCTTGGGCAGGGACAGAGGCAGGAGACAGGAAGACCACAAGGTGGGCAGCCCAGCAGACCTAGGCACTGGGCATCAATGACCCAAGTATCCTGGCAGCCCCTGGGAAGAGAATGGTGTTTCCCACCAGGCTACCAGCAGTGAGGGCAGCTCGTCAGGCCCTCTTCCTTGGGCTGGGGGAGGCTTGAGAGACTCCTGCAGGCATTCAGAAGGCAGACCGTTTCTCCAGGACCCTCCGATCCCACCCATCTATGAGCCAATGGGCCTGAAGTGGGGTTTCACTTGAGGCCGGAGTAGACGTTAGAGAGGACTTGAGTTCCTAAGCTCGACTGAGTGCCAAGTGAGGAAAAGTGGCTGGAATCAGTCAGGGACTGCAAAATTTAGCTTCCCATGAAAGAAAAAATTTTCCTTCTGTGCTAGGAGAGGATCAGCAGAAATCCTGCCTACTCATGAAGTCATAAGCGTAAGTGGCGGGTTTCTTCCTTGGAGGCCCCCCTGCTCCTATATCCCCTCTTCTTCCCCGTGTACTCACCCACATTGGAAATGTACAGGGGCAGCCAGTAGAGGAAGGTGTAACTGACCAGCTTGGCGAAGAGCAGACACAAGGAGAACTCGACCACGCCCTGGGAGCACAGCAGAGGGCAGATGGGAAGGTGGGCAGGACAGCCTGGGGCCTGCGGCCTCCGAGCCCTGTGCCAGCACTTTCCACCGCCCACCACACGGAGCAGCCTCTAGAACACCTCCAGTTTCAGGTACAGCAACATGCCTGCTGCCTGAATGCTAGGGTGATGTCCGGCCACAATACCCTCCCCAGGAGGGCCCCTGCCCTAAGTGTCGCTCGTAAAGAAACTCCAAACACCATGGATCACCCTGAGTGTCCCCATCCCCTGACACCCAACAGAAAAATCTAGAGAGCCTCTCTCTTCCTTCTGGTCCACAGATGACTCACCGGGATGCGCAGGGCCCCGAAGAAGCTGATGGCGGAAGGCTGAGCGCTTGCTTCCTTGGAGCAGGTGACAGCTGACTCCAGGCTGCTCTCTTTGTTACAGCTGGGTCCGTTTGCGGGGTCCTCGGGGTGGTCTTGGCTCTCTTCTGGATTACCCTGAGCAGAGAAGAGCCCTCACTGGGGGCACGTCCACATACCGCTCCCCCACCAGCTAGAGGGACAACCCACGTGAGATGAGCTGCATGAGGTATGCACTCCCCTCCTGGACCGGACTCACCACCTGCCAGGGAGCCACCCACGGGCCCAACTTGGGACCCACAGGCCCCTCCTCAACTCCCCAGGCCTCTCTGGGACCAGCCCCCAGTGGAGTGGGGCTGGGGGCCACACTCACGTGGTGCTGAGGCGGGGAGCAGTCCACGTCTTCAGGGTCTGAAAGGAAAACCTTCTAAGAAGCTTGCCAGCAGACCAGGCCCTCACCCTGCACGACATGTGACCACCACACCCGCAAAGGGGCCCATGGAGTTTCCAGCACGAGGGAGCCGGGGCTCCGGAGACCACCTTCGAGGCCTGGGTCTCCTAACCACGAGAGCCTCGTGGACTTTCGTTCTTTTGCTTACAAGTGACCGTGGCCATGACCCCAGGGGCCATCTGTCAGGGAGCCAGGAAAAAAGCAGCAAGCATGGAGAGGGTGCTGTCCAACCCACTTCCCCGGCGTCAGGCTGAGAGGAGCCAGCATTTTCTGGGCATCCTGACATACGTCTCACAGACACTCTCCACAGCCCAGGAAAGCAGGTGTCCCACGTGAGAAATCAAGACTCAGACAGGCTGTCCTCTGAGTCACACATCTAGGCCTCCAACCCCGCGACTCCCACGGGACCAGCCTCCTTCTCCCAGAACCTAACTGGGAGGCTTCGCTCTGGCTCCGTGGGGATGGAGGGAGAGGGGTCCACTCACATTCGATGAGGAAGAAGAAGGTGATGATGCCCATGATGGCAGTGATGACGCCGGGCACCACGAAGGACAGGCCCCACTGCTGATCCACCCACACGCCAGCCAGCAGGGAGCCCAGGATGTTGCCCACGGATGTGTGGGAGTTCCAGATGCCCATGATGAGCCCCCGCCTGGAGGGGAGGCGGGGAGGGAGGCAGGGAGGCAAGAGCAGGAAAGGTAAGAAGAGAAGCCCCGGGCTCACGGAGACCGCCCCGGCCAAGTGCGAACAGCTGGCTGCCTGCAGCCTCTGTGCCCGAAGACCCCAGTCGGGGAGGAGGGGCAGGGCTGGCTGGCATCAAGTGAGTGGCAGCCAGGCCTGCGGTGCCCTGCTCCCCAGCCAGCTCCCTGAGCAAGACCTGCCTCCCCTCCGTCCCAGGGCCGCAGCCCCACCCTTTCTTCTCTTGCCCTGAGGCTGTGTCTCTGAGGGCCTCAGCTAAGGGTGATTGCCCCCAGGGGACATGGACACTGTCCGGAGAGTTCTGGTGATCCAGCCCAGAGTGTGCTGGTGGTGTCTAGCAGGTAGAGGCTGCTAAATGCTACAGTGTGTAGGATGGCCCCTCAACAAAGAATTACACAGCCCCAAATGTAGCCCACAGTGTTAACAGTGCCAGGGCTGAGAAACTCTGCCCAAAAGAAACTTTATTTTTTGCACAAAAGCCAGTTCAAGGGAAAAATAAATAAATATATAAGACATATACATATATATGCATTAAAAATATATGGGTATATGTATTTATATATATACACACACAGAGTTTTATAGGCTTCATTTTTGTCTTCATGCAAAATGGAAATTCATCTATTATGAGGAAAAGGCATAATGAAGATGGCAGGTTTTAAGGATTAAAACCTCAGCAATGAAAAAAGTCACTGCTTCTAGTCACTAAAACGTTTGTATTCCAGCCTGTGAAAGTCAGCAGGACGGAGACTTATTTCTAATCTTTGTTCCTAAAATTGTATCAGAGGCCACAAGGGACCTCCTGCCCCCACACCAGCCCAGCACCCCCAGGCAATGCCCACCCTCCTCCCTGGTCACACTCACTTGCCCTTCCCGAACCAGTTGCCCACGCAGCTCACCACGGCGGGCCAGCCCGTGGTCTGCACAAGTCCATTGAAGATCTACAGGGAAAGTGGGGGGACAGAGGCCCCTGGACTGAGTGGTGCAGCCTCTGGGATGGGGAGCCCTCCAGAATCCACACTATGCACCCCGTTCCTTCACATGCGTGCACACACCCACCAGCTGATGCCCCTCTGACCCGAGGTCCCCACAGTAGAGACTGGGCCTCACAGGCTCTTCCAGGGACCTCAGGCTGATGCTCAGTGCAGACTCCCTGAGCTGGTGAGGCCACCCTGGCTATGGGCAGGGGACCCCGAACTGTGATAAAGGAGCCTGAGTCGGGATCTGCCGTGACCTGGAGCGGCTTGGAAGGACTCACAGCCTCTATGATCCTTCTGTGCAGGAACAGAAGCCCGAGTGCAAGACGGAGGAGGCTCGTACCTGCACCAGCACAAAGTACCAGAGCACGTGGATGTTCCAGAAATACCCAAGGCCAAACAGTGAGGTGAAAAGGCCGCTGAGCAGCATTCCAGCTGTGAGGTAGTACCGGAGGGGGAGCCGCTCCCCAAAAATGCCACTGCAGAGAGAGTTGGATTCGTGGTTAATCTCCGCTACCTCGCATCCCTGCCCCCCGCCTCCTGGCTCCCCTGGGGCCCCACCAGGGACGTCTGTGTTGCCACTAGGCACCTCTGCTTTGTTTGATGACGGGCCTCGCAATGTGCCTGGCAAAGTGGCCTCTGTAGCATCCCCATGACCCTCTTCCCCCTTGGCTGACCAGTCCATCTCATGCATTTTCTCTTGCATCACCTTTATGGTTTTACCTGCCACGTAGGTACACATACATGGCCCAGCTGTATGTCTACAGCCCTGAACTTTCTCCCAGGATCATATCCACATTGCTTCTGGACATCCTGACTGCGGTGCCTCCCAAACAGCTGCTAATCAACAACTCCAAAGACTGGACTCCTCTGCCTCCCTCGCAGACCCTGCCCCGTGTCTGTGCCCCTCAGTGGACTGGATGGCACCCCCACGTTTGGCCACTCAAGCCAGAAACAAGCTACTTCAGTCTCCTGTCCCTGCAGCCCACCGTCCACAAGTGACCTCCAAGACCTGCCTGCTGCTCCTCTTATTTCTCTCCAGTGCATCATTTCTCTCCATCGCTATTAATAATACCATTCTAACTCAAGCTTTCCTCCAAGCCCAGCTGGAGCTACTGTCAAATCTGTTCCTTAGTTTGATCCGCTAGTCAGCCCTGAAGTGAAGTGTTAGTCACTCCGTCGTGTCCAACTCTTTGTGACCCCATGGACTATAGCCAGTTGGGATCCTCTGTCCATGGGCAAGAATACTGGAGTGGGTTGCCATTCACTTCTCCAGGCGATCTTCCACACTGCAGGCAGATTCTTTACTGCCTGAGTTACCAGAAAAGCCAATCAGCCCTTCTCTCCCTCAAGTCCACCTCCGTCAGCCTGTCAGTATCTGTCTGACATGTAGGTCTGAACATGACACCCACTGAGCCACCCACTCAGCGGCTCTCCTGTGCTCACAGCCTAGTACACAGTGACCTCACTCTTCAGCCCTGTCTCCTGCATTTTACACGCTGGTGAGCCTGTTGCGAGTCCCCCAGTCCAGCCCCTGCCCTCTGTGCAGTCATGCTGCTTCAAATTACACCTGCCTTATTTCACCAAGCCATGACTCCATTGTGCGAGCATGCTCAGTCATGTCTAACTTTCTGCCCCCCTGTGGACTGTAGCCCCCCAGGCTCCTCTGTCCAAGGAATTTTTTAGACAAGAATGTGGGAGAGGGTTGCCATTTTCTCTTCGAGAAAATCTGCCCCACCCAGGGATCAAACCAGAGTCTCCTTTGTCTCTTGCCTTGCAGATGGATTCTTTTTTTTTTTTTTTTTTTAATTTTTATTTTTTGCAGGTGGATTCTTTACCCACTGAGCCACTGGGAAAGACTCTTGTCTGTATTCAGTTCAGTCTGGTCGCTCAGTCGTGTCTGACTCTTTGTGATCCCATGGACTATAGCATGCCAGGCCTCCCTCTCCATCACCAACTCCCGGAGTTTACCCAAACTCATGTCCATTGAGTCGGTGATGCCATGCCACCATCTCATCCTCTGTTGTCCCCTTCTCCTCCAGCCTTCAATCCTTCCCAGCATCAGGGTCTTTTTAAATGAGTCAAGTCCAATTTCTCTTCATCAGTTCAAATGTCATCTCCTCCAAGAAGCCTTTCCTGACCCCTCTTTTCTAATCCCAGCTCAGACAAAGTGACTCCTTGGAGCTCCGTACGTAGCCACCTCTGTCTCAGAGCCACCGCACTGTTTATAACATAGCTGCTGAAGTATCGGTCACTCCATTAGGCTGTGAGCTCTCTAAAGGTAGTACCCAGCCTCAGCCACCCTGAACTCCTGGGAACAAACATCATGCTTGCTACTTAAAAGCCATGCTGGGCTTTCAGCTTTCGGGTTATTCGTAAAGGACCCCTGTCCAGGACAGATCATATTCCAGCCACACTGCTGACATGCCATCTGAGTGAATAAACTCAAAAGAAGATCCAGGAAGGCCTTTGCAGGAGAGTTACTAAGAGAGGGAGTCAGCCAGGTGAAGGAGCAGGCTGGGTGATAGTGGCAACACGCCAGCTACGGGTGACGGGATGTGTGGAAGGCTTGTCTCATTTCCAACAACTTTCTCTCTTTGACCCCGCTGCCCCAGGTTGGTGTAGAGAAGACAGCAGCCTGAGCTATCCTGCAGGACAGCGCAGGCTTTGCCTCTTACCTGATGAACATGCCGATGGCGTAGGCCACGAGGAAGGCGTTGTCCACGGCCCCCAGTAGCTCCTTGTAGTTGCTCTTATCTGAAGGCAGACGGGGGAGACAGAAAGCTCGCTGTCTGGATGCCCCGAGCAAGAAGTGCTTCCCGGGCCTGGATGGCGAGCAGGCATGGGGAGGAGCAGCTCACCCCGCTCTTACCAAAGGGGGCCCAGTTGCACCATGTGGTGTCGTTGAGACTGTGGGTGCTATTGAGGGGCTGGATCACCTCTGAGCAGTTGTGGTGCAGACGGCTCTGGAGAGGCGACGGGCGGGCAGGTCAGGGGTTAGCTGGTGGCCCCAGAGTCAACCCAGCCCGCAAGGGAGCCAATAACCTTCCCCACCAGAGCAGCCCACTGCCCCTCCCCACTGGACTCCCTGCATCTTCCTCTGACACCGGGTCTGGCAGGTATGGCTCTGGGGACAAGGGGCCGAGGCAGATCCTCGGTGAAGGGCAAGGGGTGTCTATGAGCAGCACCCAGGGGACCCAAGGTGCCTGCTCTCTGGTTCCACCCCCAGTTCCCCGACACTGCTCTCTTGGTGAAGAAACCCAGGAAACTCTCCTGGGAAAAGAACTGCTAACAGTGGGAGTCAGCCAAGGGGGAAGAGACAGACTTGGTGACCAAGATAAGGAACAAGGATGGGGCTTCACTGAGCTCCGGGCTGTTCTGCTGAAGTATTTCCGTATTTCTGCTGAGGCTAGCAGTCCTGCCTTCTTCCTTACCCCCAGGCCAGGCTCACCTTGACGACACTGATGGGCTTCCGGGACATGTGATAGCAGGTGTAGATTAAGAAGGTGATGAGCAGGATGAAGGCTCGGTACCTGCAGGGGAAGGTGGGCATCTGGGTGAGCAGGGAGTCCAGGCCTACCGTCTCCACTGTGTCCAGGAAGCAGTCCGCCTGTGCCCGTTCTGGCAGCACCACCAACGCTCCCCTCCAGACACAAGCTGCTTGGGGCAGAGGCCACGGGGAGGGGAGGGACAGGTGCCCAGAGGCCAGAGTGCTCAGAGTTCCTGCTCCCAAGGGCAGAGGCCTCCCAACAGAGCTGGGCCAGCGGCGGCGTCCTAGACGGCACCAAAGTGCCCTCTGCGGCTCTTGTCACTGCCCATTGCCTCTACTTCTCCCTGTCCTCCCTAAGATCAGGGTGCCTCTGTGTGCATGTGTGTGAGAGAGATAGGGGCGCAGGGAGACAGAACTGTGTTTATATACTGGAAATGGTGGGAGCTAGGAGGAGGAGGATGCATGCCAAGTGTCTCTTTGTTTCAAAAACTTTTTGTTTTGTATTGGGGTGAAAGAAAGTGAAAGTGTAGTTGCTCAGTCATGTCTGACTCTTTGCGACCCCCACAGACTGTAGCCTACCAGGCTTCTCTGTCCATGGGATTTTCCAGGCAATAGTACTGGAGTGGATTGCCATTTCCTTCTCCAGGGGATCTTCCCAACCCTGGGCTCAAACGTGGGTCTCCCGTATTGTAGACAGACGCTTCACCGGCTGAGCCACAGCTGATGAACAGTGTGGTGACAGTTTCCGGTTAACAGCGAAGGGACTCAGCCATACATATACACGCATCCATTCTCCCCCACACTCCCCTCCTATCCAGCTTGCGACATAACATTGAGCAGAGTTCTCTGTCTATACAGTAGGTCCTTGCTGGTTATCCATTTCATTTTACTTTTAAATTTTTTAATTATTTTTAACACCAGAAACATTTTGTATTGGGGTACAGCTGATTAACAATGTCGAGGCAGTTTCAAGTGAACAGCGAAGGGATTGAGCTGTACATATACATCACCCATTTTAAATATATCAGTGCGTAGATGTTGATTCCAAACTTCCAGAAACGGTCTATCTTTAAAGCGAGATCAGCTACTCCTCGTAAGCCTAGTTAGTTGCTCAGTCATGTCTGACTCTTTGCCACCCCATGGACTGTAGCCCTCCAGGCTCCTCTGTCTGTGAGATTCTCCAGGTATGAATACTGAAATGGATAGCCATTCCCTTCTCCAGGGGATCTTCCCCACCCAGGGACCGAACGCAGGTCTCCTGCGTTGCAGGCAGATTCTTTACTGTCTGAGCCACCAGAGAAGCCGAGAACACTGCAGATACAGCACCTGCCACAGTCCAGTAGGAGCAGAGTCCAAAACATAGAGGGAAACGTGGCAGCAGAGGAAAGCCGGTTGACAGGACCAGGTCCTCTGCCTGCTCCATTCTAGTCCATTCCTCCAGACAGAAGGGTCAGTCTTTCCATTGTGGCTCACGCATCACACAGCCCTCTCCCACCCCCGCTTCTCATCCCATGCTCTGATCTGGGGTGGAAAACACAGGTCAGCCAGGCACCACTGAAGTTTCCACTGCCCGCCCAACTCTCCCCCTTCTCCTGAGGATCTGGGGGAGGGCCCCCATGTCCTCCTGAGTCACTGCTTCCCCAGCAGAACATCAGCTGAGCCGACTCAGCATCCCGGAGCCAGGAAGTACATGGAAAAAGAGAGTTCAGCGTGGACTCCAGCCCAGGAGAAAGGCCAGAGCCTTGGTTTCTTAAAGATCCCCTGGAGAAGGTGGGGAAGGAGGGGAGGGGGCCCAGAAACCCCATTCTATGCCTGGGCTCCTCGAATCAAAGAGCCAGGACACTGGAGGCTCGTTCTGCCCTCTCTAGCGATCTGCCTCCAAACCCCAAATCACTTCCCCACAAGCATGTTACAAAGGCTCCGGTTTGTGAAATGAAGGGCGTTACATCAGAGGCTGAAATCAGGTTGGGCTGCCAGGACCCTTCTCACTTCGTCCGTGACTTCTGGTCTATCTCCATCTCTCCACTGCCTCACAGTTCATCTTCTGAAGAGAATGAAGGTACATGTACCCTGCCGTCACCAGGCTGAATAATTCTCACTGGCTCTCCATTCCGTTAAGTATGAAGCTCCGTACAAAATAAAAAGCTGAAAGCTTGGGGGAGGAAAAGAATGAAGCTCCAACTCTTCAGCCTGGCTTTCAGGCTCCTCTACTGTGTGGTCTGTCTGGCTCCTACTTCCAGACATGGGGTGCATGGGGGCAGGGAGTCACAAGGGATTCTCCAGGGAATCTGGGGTCATTCCCAGGGACTGTCACAGTGACCCACATAGACTAGCTTGGTGGCAGCAATGTTTTCCAACTGGTAAATGGCTCATGACTCCTGAATCAGGGACTTTCAGAATCTGGCAGCAGGAGGGGGGAGGAGGTGGAAGGATTTGGAGACTGTGCCCAGCTGGGCTTCTTCAGAAAGCAAAGGATGGAAGAAAACCACAGCCCTGAAGATTAACACTCACCAGTGTCCTGTCTGGAAAAAAGCTTCAAGTTTTGTAGACATGTGTGTGTGAGCGCGCACACTCAGTCATGTCTGACTCTTTGCAACTCCATGACTCCTCTGTCCATGGAATTTTCCAGGCAAGAATACTGGAGTGGGTTGCCATTTCCTGCTCCAGGTGATCTTCCCAACCCAGGAATCGAACCGTGTCTCCTGGGTCTCCTGTATCGGCAGGTGGGTTCTTTACCGCTGAGCCACCTGGGAAGCCTCTAATTATTTGTGCAACCAGATGCAAATTCTTTATTTTTTTGCCTCTGGTTTCCTCATCAGATGTACAGGGAGAACAGCATCAACCACATCTGAGTCAAAGACAGGTGAATACAATGTAACTCTCACCCTAGTCCCTAGGTCTCTGCTGTGCTACCCTTAAGACCTCCACTCCCGGGCTCAGCCAAGTCTCTTTTCGCTGCTACATGGATGCAGTGACTCTGGTGACAAATTAGATCTTGGCTTCCCAGATGGTGCCGTGGTAAAGAATTTGCCTGCCAATTCAGGAGACTCTGGAGACGTACGTTCGATCCCCGGATGGGGAAGACACCCTAGGGAAGAAAATGGCAACCTGCTCCAGTATTCTTGCCTGGGAAATCCCATGGACAGAGGGAAACGCCATGGACAGAGGAGCCTGGCAGGTACAGTCCATAGAGTCGTAAAGAGTCAGGCAGGACTGAGTGACTGAGCACGCCCGCTGGGCCTCAAAGATCCCCGGGGCCCCGCTGAGGCCCCGCCACTGACGGTCCTGCCTTGACAGGCCTGGCCGTGAGGCCCAGGCTGCCCTCAGCCACGCTGAGCCCCCGGGAGCCGGTCGGAGTCAGTGAGGGGTCAAAAGGCACAGCCCCGCTGGCAGCCACCCTTCTCCCCACCCCCGGCCCCCTGCGCTCCCCACCACACGGCTTCTGCCCCGGGGGCCGGCACCCGCCCACCTGGGCGGCACCTCGGAGCGCGCCCTGGACTTTCTCCGGCCTGTGGCCCCCGGTGCTGTTCCTTATCTGCCCCCACCCGGGTCCTCTCCCTCGGGTGGGGGAAGCTGTGACGGAACAGCGAGCACATCCGGGCCCCGCTGCGGACATCAGGTCTGCCTGAGCTGGAGCCAGGACCGCCCACCCCCACGCGCATCCCACCACGTGCCGGCCCTGAGCCAGGGGCCTGGGGAGACCAACTGCAGGAGAGACCGCTGCCCGCCGGGGTCACGGGGCAGCAGGGAGACAGCAGGGCCGGCGTGACTGTGCTACAAAAGAGGGCGGCCAGCCCCGCGCGACTCCCGAGCAGAGACGCCCAGACCGGCTGGGTTGGGGGCAGGGACAGGAGAGGAATCCGTGAACGGACCTGAGACTGTCCTACGGGGTGAAGGAAGCCAGAAAGAGAAAAACAAACATCGTATATTAACCTGTACGTGTAGAAGCTAGAAAAAGGGTATTTGCAAAGTGACACAGACTTAGAGAACAAAAGTATGGATACCAGAGGGGAAGCGGAGGGTGGGATGAATCGGGAGATTGGGATTGATGTGTATACACTATTGATGGGTGTGCTAATTCGTGTCACTCATGTTCAACTCTTCTGCAGCCCTATACACTGTAGCCCGCCAGGCTCCTCTGTCCATGGGGATTCTCCAGGCAAGAATACTGGAGTGGGTTGCCATGCCCTCCCCCAGGGGATCTTCCGGACACAGGGATCAAACCCAGGTCTCCTGCATCTCCTGCACTGGCAAGTGGGTTCTTTACCCAGTGCTCCCTGGGAAGCCCTAAGTATAACATAGGTAACTAAAGAGAGCCTACTGTAGAGTACAGGAAACTACTCAGTGCTCTGTGGTGACTTAACAGGAAAGGAAATGCAAAAAAGAGAGGAGATATATATATATATATATATACACACACATATATATATATAGCTGATTCACTTTGTCATACAGCAGAAACTGGTACAATATTGTAAAGCAACTATACTCCGATAAAATTTTTTTAAGAAAGAAAGAAAGAATTCTGGAGGTGAGGTCTCAGCACAGTCTTTACAAACTAGCAGGAGGCAGCCAGGTTCACCAGGGCTGGGGTGAGAGCAGGGCCAGGGAGAGGGGAAGTGCGTGTGCAGAAGCGTGGAGGCGTGAATATCACTACCTGTTTGGGGAACTCTGTATGGTTCAGGGTGGGGCTGAGCCAAGCACGGCAGGTGAGGGTGCTGGGAAGGAGGAAAGGGACAGGTCACAGAGGGCCTTGGGCGAGATTGGACTGTTTCTTGGGGTGACGGGATGTCACTGAAGAGGGATGGGATTTTCTAGGTCACAGAGTTTTGGGCACCAGCCCGGTGGGGACCCAGGGCTCTGCCCCGCTGGTGAGTTGGGAAAACTCCAGACAGGCTTCCTCGCAGAAGGCAGGGCCGGCTTCCTCTTCCTCATCCATCCTGCCAGCCACTCCCCAGGCACACGGCCACCCCCGGGGAGACCCTCGGTGGTGCCCTGGACTCAGGAATCAGGTGAAACCTGCTTTCATTCCTTACACCTGTGTGTCATCTGAAAGTACAGTTTATCACCTCTCTCACAGGGCTGTTGATAGGTTGATGAGATGATGCATACCTCTTACAGGTTTCTGACACGCAGTCCACACTTAAAAATGACAGCGATGGTGATTTCAGGTTTTGAGGAAGGAAAACTGGAGCGGGCGGGAAGTGAGCAGGGTGGGGGTGGGCACCAAGCTGCTCTGAGTAGTCGGGGCTCCAGGCCCTGGATGTGCCCGTAAGGTAGGGGTCTGGAGGCTGGTTGGTCCACTCTTCCCTACCGGCCCAGTATGCAGACCTGGGCTGGAGGCGTCTTTGCAGACGCCTGAGGCCATGAGTGCCCACAGGGGAGCCTGCAAGGGGACAGAGCACAGGCTGGTCTGCTGGGCCCGCCCCTGCACTCCCTTGGGAGTAGATGGAGAGGCTTAGCAGAGGTCCATAGACATGCCGATCGGCCAGATTCCAGCCCTGCCCAGAGGCCTGGCTGACCTTTCTCCCAGCTCTGACCGCATCCCTCCGTAGAGAACCTGACGCCCAAGAGAGCAGGAGAGTCAGAGGGAGGGAGGCTGTGGGGCAGAAGGTCCTCAGAGTGCTGTGTGATGCCGGGCTGGGCACTGGCCTCCTCTGGGACTCCTTGCCTAGACTCCAGCATGATGGCAGGAGGAGCCCAGAGAGGCCTGGCTAGCTGGGCAGAGCGTGCTTGGAGCCGGGCCTGTCCTTGGTCCAGTTCACTTTCCATTCCACTTTGACATCTCTTAAAGAAAAAGGCCAAGGTGCCATAGTTCAAAGGGGACTGGGGACATGGGTGGAGTGAAGGGCTGGGCTGAGGCCAGCGACCTCACAGTAGCTCACTGGAAGATAGCTGACGGGCTCCTGACGCCTGTGGAAGCCGCAAGTTTCACTTCTGCTCTCACGAGCCCTTCTTTCAGAACCAAGGGGCCCCAGAAAGGGGGGCAGGGGCAAAACACACACAGAGGCTGGCCTTACCCAGCTGGCCCCAGGGCAGCTGCAGAGGGGAGGGAAGGCAACCCAGGAGCTGGGCAGGCTGGACAAGCGAGCCAGGGACCCCGGTATCTGCACAGCAAGGCCCACAGACTGTTCCGGGCCGGGCGCCTATCCCAGGACCCTCCAAGTCTGTGTTAGTGAGAAATGTCACTTCCGAGAGTCTCACCTCCCCTTGCCCAGCACTGGTTACTGAGTAACCAAGTCAGATAGAGAGGTGGACTGGCTATCTCTTAACTATTAGCTGACAGTCCAACTTACTCTTTCAAATGAGCATGCTAATAGCTTTATGGACCTCGTTAAGACTTTGCACTAGAAATGCTTCTGAGGTAGGGACAAAGAACAATGTCTGCCAAAGCAGTGACCGATAACAAACAAAACCCCAAGGACCTGCTACTACCACCAGCACAACAATAGAAAATAAGAAAGAGCCCAGGAGAGGGACCTTAGGAGACAGTGGCGAGAGGTCCCTTTCATCCAGCGTCTACCGGGTCATCCCCCGGTCCTTGCATCCCCCTCCTGGCTTTGCAACCACATTGCGGATGGTTCCCATTCCCATTTCAGGCCCCAGGTCAAGGGGGACTTGAGCTCCCTCACTGACCCTCTCCCTATCACTTCCTGCCTCAGCCCAGCCCTTCACTGGAGTCTGGGGCAGCTAGTAGACGTATAGGGCCATTTGGGTTGGCCATGTGAGAGACTGGGCTGGTGGTGACCTTGGCACCTGCCCTGAGGAAATGAACTTGGTGGCCTGTCCTTGGATGTGCCAGTTTTGGGACTCAGCAGATCTAAAAGGGAGAGAGGGCTGGGGATGGTAAGAACCAGGGCAGTGGTGACGATGTCATCACTGCGCTTCCTGCCAAGTCCTCCACTACCACTGGGACACAGCCTGGTAGGGAAAGGCCAGGCCGGAACAGACCGCACAGGGCAGAGCCCCCGAGCCCGGCTTTCCACTGACAGGAGGGGATGGAGACAGGCCATACAGGACGAGCCAGGTCCGTGACGGCCTCTGAGGAACAAAGCCCTCCTGGAGCTGAGCGCAGCCTGACCATCGGATCCTCCACGTGCTGCCCTTTCCTCCAGCTGGGACTCAGGCACTTGCTCAGAGGGATCGCGGGGACTCTGGGCTCGGTCCCAAGGTCCTTCTGGAGAAGGGAGTCGTTGGTTAGTAGCACAAGCAGCCCAGGACCTTCTAGAAGGAACGAGTACATCATAATCTTTTTTAGGAGAGTGGAGACTATAGGCCAGATTGCTAGACTGCTTTGTTTTGAGAAGGAATCTAAGCAGGAGAACCCCGAGTATTCAGACAGAATGAAAAGACCTGGCTTTCAGCTACAGCATGAGGTGTCATGTGGATACCTGGAAAACCTCTGGGAGCGTGTGAGAGCTGGCAGTTTGGGAGAAGTGGGCAAGGAGCTAGTCTCTCTTCTGCAGAGAGGCTATGCAAACAGCACCAGTGGAATGCACTGATGGTGGCAAGGCTGTGGTCCTGCCAGGGCATCAGGATGGGGGCCCTCCTCTGGAGAGTCTCCGGAGGCCTGGCCCCTGGCTTACCCTCCTCTACGCCTTCTCCCCAGCATGAAGGATCCAGGCAGTGAGGCCAAAAGGGGAGCAGCAAAGCTGTCCACCTCGCCTCTACCCCACATACCAACTCGGGGGGCTGTGAGATGGGGGGTGGGGGTTGTGGGCTTCACCGACTCCACCCTTGGTGTCTGGCCCCAGTTTGGTATCACTTGGGAACTGCTCAACCTCAACTTCAGTGCTCAGGTTGTACTGCCAACTAGAAGACGTAAGGCCTTGGCCATCCATACAGACCATTCCCAAACCCGTGCTGCCTTCTGGATTAGCCGCTGGCCCCTGGGGCAGACTGCCCCACCCAGAGCCAAGGAAGTGCTCTTCAGTCTGCTCCGTAAAGGGGAAACAGCAGAGAAGAAGAGGAAGCAGAACAGCTGGGGGAGAAGACAGCGATCATGGGTGGGTGGGGGAGGGGAGCAACCAGGGTCACATGCTCTCTGGGGATCAGCCTGAGGACCGGGGTGGGGGCAGGGGGTGCGAGAGTGGGGACAAGGGACAGGCTCAGCCCTCCAGGTCCTCTGCCAGGATCTCTCATTCCTTCTCAGAGCTGCCTTTCACCATCACAGCTCATCCTTACTGGGTACCAGGAAAATAAGACAAGAAAAGTGCTTAGGCAGCATCTGGGACCCCTGGTCTGAAGCCACAGCAGAACAGGGAAAAGTTCGTTAGACCAACAAGAGGCTGAGTCTTAACTTCTGGTCCTGTGACTGCGACCCTGGGCCAGCTGTCTCACCTTCGGCCTCTGCTTGAGCTTCTTTTAAATGAGACAGTAAACTGTCATCGAGGTGGCCCTGGGGATTAATGCAGAGAACATTTCACCTCTCAGTCTCACTTCGATCTTCCTTTAAATGAGATACTAAGGGACTTCCTGGTGGTCCAGTGGCTAAGACTCTGCACTCCCAATGCAGGCGCCCCGGGGTTTGATCCCTGGTCAGGGAACTAGATCCCATAGGCCACAGCTAAGAGTTCGCATGCCACAGCTAAAGACCCAGCATGCCCCAACTAAGACTGGACACAGCCAAAGAAATAAATAAGACAGCGAATTCCTATCAGAGAGGGGGCGACAGAGAATAATATGGTTGGATGGCATCATCAACTCAATGACATGAATTTGAGCAGACTCCAGGGAGAGAGTGAAGGACAGGGAAGCCTGGCGCGCTGCAGTCCACGGGGTTGCAAAGAGCTGGACACGACTGAGGGACTGAACATCACAGGAGATGTCCATAAGGACTATGAGCTGCCAGGGACCTGGCAGCAGGCCCTCAGCAAACTCTGGCAGACAGATCCTCTGGTCCCTGCTGCAACTACTACCTGCCTCACCGTTCCAGCTCCCACGGGAGGACTAGAATGTGGGGGAGGACTGCCATGAGGGAGTTCACAACTCCTGCTTTCCTGCCTGTCCGGTGCCTCATCCCATTCCTGCTCATCCGGCTCCTGCTCCTCCTCCCACGGGCTCCTCTCCCTGCCACAGGTCCCAGGAAAATGGGCCCAGCCCCATGTGCAGCAGCCATAGTCATCTCTCTGGCGAGATGCCCACATTGCCATCTGCCCCCAGACAGGCCCACTCAGAGGCTGGCACAGGGGGAGGGCACCGGCTAGACTAGGCCCAGCACCAGGGAGGACTCGGAGGGGCCGCCGGACACAGCAGGGGTCTGACTGGAGGAGGAAGTGGGGGGTACCATCTTCCTGGGCAGAAACTCCTCCGAGTCTCTGCCTTCTGCTGGCACAGCTCATGCCACCTGCCTCTCAGCCTCCTATCTGGAGGCCATGCCTTCAGACCCCCAGGCTCCCGCCAGCAGGTGACCAGTGCCAAAGGGACAGGCTGTGACCTCCCTGCCCTGACTGCCACTCCACGGCCTCTGCTCAGAATACCTCCCGATCCAGCCCGTCAAACGCTACCTTTCCTTTCTAATGAAGATGAATCCCGCCTCCAGAAACTGACAACCACCAAGCTATTCCCAAGGACTAAGTGTGCTCCAGACACCGGGCTAAGTACTTTCAATGTCTTCTCACTTAATTTCACCAAAGCCCTGGGCTAGAGGTACATTGTTATTTCCATTTTAAAGACAAGGACCTGAAGCCTCAGAAATAGTGATCTGTCTCAAGCAAAACGCCTCTGTTTTCTTTTCCCCTCCCACCCTCTAATCAGTTGGAAAAGACCAGGGACTTGGGAGTCCAGCTAACCTGGATTCAAATTCAGCTCAATCATTGACTAGCTATGTGGCGCTGGACAAGTTGCATAACTTCTCTGTGCCTCATTATGTCCTTATAATGGGGAATTAGGCCAGGAAACAAACAAAGATCTTGCAGTGAACCACAAACACAATGCCTGGTACAGAGTGGTAGGAAGAGCAAGTAGAATAATAGTCAATAATTAATGTTTAGTCAGTGCTTACCGTGAGCCTGGCACTCATCTAAGTATTTTACCTGCTTCACCTTGTGACAATCTTTAATCCTCACAACTATGGAATGAGGCAGGTGTTACAAATATCCTTGCTGTACAGACAGGCAACGCCAAAGCTCGGGGGGAGCCCACCCGCCAAGGTCCCACTCCAGAACGCCTGCTTTCTTCTCTTCTGTTTAAAAGTCCTCCCTGGGAACGTGTGGAAGCAGCCAGTTTGATAGTGAGAGGACACACCCTCCCTCTAGCTTAATCCTTAATTCCGAGAAAGTAGGACTGTGTCTTAATCATCTTTGTAAGCCTGAGAGTTCAAAACAATCATGTGCCTACAGTAAGAACTACAGTGATGTTGGGTGTTTGTTAGGAGTCCGAACCTACACACATCGAGGAAGAAGTGAAGGAACACTTGCCGTGGGCTCTCCATCAGCCACGGGAACTCAAGAACGTTCATGGGTTCACTTTTGCCCTCAAGAACCCTCCCGACTTTTACTGATGCGGGGGCAGCAGGGGATGGTGCTCAGAGAAGTTAACTATTCAAAAACACACAGTGGTGAGAGGATTTCAGTTCAGATCTGTCTTAAACCTGGGAGACGTGGTTGGATTCACACTTTAAGAAGTGTCTCAATGACATGTGCAGCTGTAGAAAGTTATGTGTGTTTCTGAGCGCTTCTAAAATGCTGGTGTGGGACAGGCTACTTCCAATGACCCAGTCTCTCTGCCCCCTCATTTTCTCTGAAATCCAAGTTAAAAGGTATAGTTTGGTTAAAAGGTATAGTTAATATATATGAATAAGACTCTAGTAGGAACAATAAGTGGCAGAGAGGTACAACTTTATATATACAGTAATGAGATGTATTTTTGTTTATTAAGAGAAAAAAGAGAAGTAGAATATGATTATTTATATAAGTATCTCAGAAATGGTTTGCTGCATGAGAAAGTTCTATAGACTTCTCAATACCCTCTTGGTCCATGATCTGTCTCTATGGATCAGTATCCTGGTGTTCTTTGCCTAATGATGACAGTATTACCAGTCATGACTTCAGCTAATCTTATCCAAGCTGCAACTTTACTTCTTTATTTGGAGTCTAGCATCTTCTAGGTCAGTGGCTTTCAACTGGGGAGGTACATCGGACTTTCCTACGGAGCTTTATTAAAACATGGATGTTTAGGACTTGCTAGTGTATGTTCGTGCACAGTTGTGCCCGACTCTTTGCAATCCCATGGACTGTAGCCAGCCAGGCTCCTCTGTACATGGAATTCTCCAAGCAAAAATATTGGAGTGCGTTGCCATTTCCTCCTCCAGGGCATCTTCCCAACCTAGGGATCAAACCCATGTCTCCTGCATTAGCAGGCAGATTCTTACCACTGAGTCACCTGGACTTACTAAATCTAAGTTGACATTCTTGGTATTCCCTTGGTATATTATGCAAATTATGTCTTGAGACTTCTATATATCTCTAAATACATAAAAGTATATATACTGAGATACAAAAAATCTTGAGATTTTTTCCTCTATAAAAATTATACATTCTTAAAAATCGGATATTGTGTTCACCATCTTCTTTGAGATTAACCTTAAGTGTGTTTTTAGACACTGTCTAATATTTTCTGGGTTGGCTTTGTGTGTGTTACATACCTCAGGAACAACCAGACTTCACTGTTAGCTGCATTTTTCTTGTCATGACTTCTCATCAGATCATTCACTTTTGAAAATTATTATTAATAAATTAATCCATACCTTTGCAGGTCTCTGACCCTTACAGATAGTTTCTGTTCTATTCTGGATGCTCCCTAAAGGCTCTGCAATCATCTATAAGCCGAAGGTTTTATCTTTAACAGCCGAGCACTGTCTCACGAAATCAGTGGACCAGGTACACATTCGTGGGTACAGACTCCTGGTGATATCATTCAGGTATCTTTAAGAACATACCTGTGGCCTGAGTCAGGATTTCCAAAACTTAGGTAAAAATGCTGACAGGTTTATGAGGTTGCTGACCCAAGATTCAGCAGAACAAGAATTAATCACTTAGAACTGAATGAACTGATGAGGATGATTGTCACTGACATTTGGAATGTCAGTGACATTATAGCGTTCAGTGTTCTGAATATATAAGAAAGCTCTTTCTTCTTTCTTCTTAATATGTCTGTAACCTATAACAATTTAGGAGATTCTGTTTTTGTAAACTGAAATGAAATATTTGTAAATACTTTATTCTCTCTACCTGACTCCCCAGAATTTAGAAACTTTTACTGTCTCCTTGCTTTTTATAAAATATGGTTATTTGCAAAAGTTCAATAAGAATCTGTCCTCTTTATTTTATCAGGACATATTTGAAAACGAGTTTACCAGGTGTCTCAGCAGTAAAGAATCCACCTGCCAATGCAGGAGGCGTGGGTTTGATTTCTGGGTCAGGAAGATCCTCTGGAGAAGGAAATGGCAATCCACTCCAGTGTTCTTGCCTGGGAAATCCCATTGGACAGAAGAGCCTGGGGGACTGCAGTCCATGTGCTTGCAAAGAGTCAGACATGACTTAGCGACTCAACAACAACAATTTGAAAACTTGGTTCTGCAGCCAAGGCCTTGCCTAGAATATTGTATTTGACAATGATACTCGTTTAATCAGATATTGATGCCACTCTTAAGGAATTAAGATTGACAGCCAATACAAACCCTCCCAAGAAAACTGGCTTCCCTTACAGGCAAATCAGGTCTTCACTCCCTGGCAGGCCCAGGAACCTTAGGATATTTTGGGGACCTCAAGAAGAGGGTAATTTGTCTATTAATAAATGTATAGGTATAGCAGGTAAAACCTAGTGGAGACAATTTCTTGGCTTGGCTTCCTAATCTCAGAACAGTAAATAATAGAAGGCTTTTAAAAGTCCAGTCTCAGAACCTTTATGAAAACTTCCAGCCAAGTGAACTTAACATAGTAAATTATGTATATAGATAATCAGATCAAACCTAACACGACCAACCTTATTTTGTGACCAAGAATAATCATTCTTTGAGACTATTTTTTATTCTAGCAGAGAAAAGTATAGGAGAGAAAAAAAAATGTGTGTGTGCTTCTCTGGAAAACTGTGCATTGCCTATAGGACAGCCCTCCCCTCCAAGTTATCTGATTCATGCCTTTCCCTGACCTTGAATTTCATCAAACAGTAAGTAACAAATGAAGAAGAAGTGAGGAGAAGTCGCTCAGTTGTGTCCGACTCTTTGCGACCCCATGGACTGTAGCCCACCAGGCTTCTCGGTCCATGGGATTTTCCAGGCATGAATACTGGAGTGGGTTCCGATCCAGGGATCGAACCTGGGTCTCCCGCGTTGTAAGCAGACGCTTTACCATCCAAGCTACCAGGGAAGCCCAAGTAACAAATAAGTCATATAAAATATGTCCATGAATTGACAGAGTTTCAATAATCTTCCCTCTCAACCAGTTTTGCCTCAATATTCCTGACCTAAATGGGCATCTTCTTTGTATTCTTTTTAAAATTGTGGTAAAACATCTGTAACATAAAATTTAACTATTTTTAAGTGCACAGTTCAGTGGCATTTTATACCTTCACATTTTTGCTAAACCTTCACCATTCATCTCCAGAACCTTCTCATCTTCCTAAACTGAAACGCTGTACCCATTAAACAGTAACTCCCCATTCTCCCCTCCCTGGATTTTCTTTTGTGCCAATTATACCATCTTCTGGCACCCTCATCACAAGTGAAATAAAATCTTTTTAACACACGTTCATTTTTATATCCTTACAAGAGTCATCTGACTTTTTTCTGAAAAATACCAAATAAATAAATTAATGAGGAAGGCTGGTAGTGATGAGGAAGGTCCCCAAGGAGGACTGTCACTAATTGGAAAGTGCCTCGGGTGACCATCCTGATTTGCCCAGGACTGAGGGGGTTTGGGGCGCAGGATTTTGTTTGAAAACAAAGCTGGGTCCTACTAAGAGCTTGCACCCCATCTAAAGGGTGGTGTTAGTACTCTTTATGATAAAATTTGAGAATTTAGGCCTGATATTGCTAGATCAGAGGAAGGAGTCGTCTGGCTATCAAGGTTAAGTTTTATCATCGGCAAGTGATGGCAAGTAACACAGTGAAACAGAACGAAACAAAGACACGGTGCAGACCAAGCAAAGTGTTCCACTGTGTGGCCTCTGATGAAGAGTGGGCTGAAAACTCTCTAGCCCACCACACACCTGATGGTCCGGTGGCCTCCTCAAGCCTCCTTAGTCAGGAGGAAGTCGCTGGCCGGCTGCTGGGGTGACCAGCCAGTTGAGGAGCAGCTGCCCCCTGATCTGAGAAGTGTGCCTTCCCCGGGGGTGTCCCTTAGGGCCTGGAGCCGCTCAAGGCAAGCTCCCAGGACCACTAGGTTCTGGTCTTGGAGCTATCCAAGGGCTAAAAGAGACCACATGGGACACTCGGCAACTCCAACGGCCACTTTCTCGTAGCAGCAGCTGCCACGCCCTGACCTCGGTTCCCTAGTCTACAAACCGGGGGTCCCCCGGGTGATAAAGGAGGCGCTCTGAATCGGATCTCCCCCAGAGGGGAGTGTGTGTGCGCGGAGGTGAGGATGCGAAAGGACAAGGCGGAGACGCTCCTGGGCAGTGTCCCAGGGAGGGGTTCAGGAGAGGCGGAGTGAGCACGTGCCACCTCACCTCCCCGCCGACTGCCGGCCAGATGCTACCAGACCCCCCAGCCTCACCCCAACAAGCGCTCTGGGACTCCGGGAGTCGGGTCTCAGTAGCGAAGCCGCGGGGCCCGGCGCTCCCCGTGCCCCCACGCCCCAGCCCCGCTCACTTGCTGTCCCTGGAGAAGGCGCGGAGGAACCAGATGCCGGGCGCCAGAGAGGACCGCATCTTGCCCGGCGGTACCCGAAGTGAAGGCGGAGCGGAGGAGGACGCGGAGCTTGGGCACGCGTCCCGAGCTGACAATCCCCGGGGTTTAAATGCCCCGCCGGCCGGCCCGCCCCGACCCCGCAACCCGTGGCCTTTAGCCCCCGCCCCCTTGCACCTGACCGCCCTCGGGGCCGCCGGGCGCTGTGCAGAGCGCGCACGGCCTGCCCATCCTCTGGTCCGTCCGCTCGCACGCGAATTTCCCGTGCTTCGCCTCGGGCAGTGGACCCGCGGCCCTCCGCGCCTCTGTGGGCCCCTCCTTCAGCCCGAACTTGCCGGCTCACTTCCCTCGGGGAACCGAAAGCTGCGATCACACATGCAGCCGCCTCTGAGCGACCTTCTGTCTACCCGCAGCGGCTCCTGCCGCGCCTTCCTACGCTGGTTACTAGCGACCCCGACACCGGGGAAATTGAGGCCGGCTGCAGGGCCAGGACTAACAATCCGCCTCCCGCCGCCCCCCCCGCCCTCGCCCCCCACTCCCTGCCCCACCACAGGACCGCGATCTGAGTGCGAGCGCCCCCTGGCCCCAAACACACTTCCCAGGTCCCAGCAGGGACTTGCTGTCCCATTCAGATTCCAGCCCGTGCGCTGAGCCAGACAGGACCCTCTGATCCACCCCGCCACCACTCTACTCCCCACGGGGACAGGGTCGCGGCCACCCCTGCTCTCCCGTCTGCAGGCCCACAGCCATGCAACAGTGAAGGGCCCCTCGGAGGCACAGAATTCTGCACACCTCTAGCCTGAAGAGTTCCAGGGCATGTTTCCACCTATAAAAAAGGAGTTATTGTGAGATCGTTGGCTGTGAAACCGAGGGTGAACTATAGCGGGGTGGAGAGGGAAGCGTGGCCTGGAGAATAAAATTGTTATTAGGACATAAACTAGGAACGTCCCTGTGCAAATAGATTTCAGCTCTAACCCCACCCTGCCCCTCACCCCTAGGAGTGCCCAGGCCCAAAGTTCAAGGTCAGAGACTTACCGGGAAGGGCTATACCAAACAGGATCGGACCCAGGAGAGTGGTCTTGGCCCCTACCAGTCCCGGAATCAGGCAAAAAGAGGTAAACAGAGTTGTAAAACCCTCCCTTAACACGGGGAAGTCTGGTAGCCAGTATCTAGCCGCAGAGATAGAGATGCCAACAAGCAGAGCACAGGAGGTGGGGGACTAGAAATGAAAGAGCGAACAGGAAGGAGCCGGCTAGGATGTGTAAGGTATGGAGCTGACACCTGAGGAAGAGCTCAGCTACCAGTAGCTAACTCAGCCCTTAAATTACACCATACTCGGTGCCCAGATGTACATTTATTCCATTCATTCTTACAAGTCAGTGAGGCGGGCATGATCCATCTGGGAAGGCTAACCACATATGCTGGTTTGCCTGGGACAACCCCAGGAGACACCTGCTTCCCCAGAATGCACAATGGATAGCTCTGAGGTCAGTAACATCCAAAAGACATTGGGCCTGAGAGAAGGCAGATTACGGGTGGAAAAGACACTGGAATAATGAGCTGATATCACCAGGAAGACAGCTGCTTGTGTCCCAGGGACTAGAGGGAAGGATAAAGTTGGATACAAAGGAGCCAAGGAAGCAGCTGAGCTCACTTGATGCTACATGGGAGGAGTACATGGATGTCAGCAGGGGAAGGAAAGAACTGACCACCAGGCCTCCAGGGGGCTTCCCAGGTGGCGCTAGTGGTAAAGAAACTGCCTCCTAATGCAGGAGACATTAGAGACCTGGATTTAGTCCCTGGGTCGGGAAAATCCCCTGGAAGAAGGCTTGGCAACCCATTCCAGTATTCATGCCTGGAGAATCCCATGGACAGAGGAGCTTGGTGGGCTAGTCCGTGGTGTCGCAAAGAGCTGGACACGACTGAAGCAACTTAGCACACACACAGGCCTCCAGGGGTGCTATCCAGACCTCAGCTGTGTGGAATTGCTAGCTTTCCATTGCAGAGAGAGAGAAGCCAAGGAATAAGACTCATTGCCACTCATTTCGCATGCCCCTCCAGAGAAGATGTGATTCTGTCCCCTGGGAGAGCATGCTCGTCTGTGGCTGGAACCCTTAGAGAGGCACAGAGACCATCCCCTGTCGGTGGTATGGCTCCTGAGCTATTGGGGGGAGGGCCAGTCCTGAGACAGTCTTTGCCTTGTCCTAATTCCTTCCTGGGAATTCAACCTTACATCCCTGTTCAAGGGGCCAGGATGGCACTGGGGACACCCCAACCAGTGTTCCTCCCTTGCTCCCGTAGGGGAGCTGACAGTCGTCTCCTCGCTTCCTTGCTTAAGGGAGTGACGAAAGAGGATATTCCTTGCACTCACCTACCCAAGCATCCTACCCTTGGCTCACCTTCCTGTTATCGGCCCCCTCACATGCTACCTGCTCAAACCCTGCCAGGTGTGGGTAGTAGTATCTAAAGGAAATCAGGAGGGAAGGGATGAGCTATGGAGTCACACACTAAAGGAAAAGAGCCTTAGTTCTCACTGCGGGTAGTGATTAAATTAAATTTTAAAAATTTTAAAATACTTTTTAAATTTTTTATTTATTTATTTTTAAATTTGTGGCATATGAGGTCTTAGACCCTTGACCCCTACAGTGGGAGCACAAGGCTTAACCACTGGAACATCAGGAGGTCCCACGGATAGACCTATAATTGGTCAAAAATGCTCACCATGACACTCTATTTAAAATGGCTAACCAACAAGGACCTAACCATACAGCACGGGGCACTCTGCTCAAGGTTATGTGGCAGCCTGGATGGGAAGGAGTTTAGGGGAGAACAGATACAGCTATACGTTATGGCTGAGTCCCTTTGCTGTTCACCTGAAACTATCACAACATTGTTAATCAGCTATACCCCAATACAAAATAAGAATTTTTTAAAAAATGTTCACTATAGTTTGGTATTGAGTGAGTGAAAGATGCTCAGTTGTGTCTTTGCAAGCCCATGGACTGTAGCCCACCAGGCTCCTCTGTCCATGGGATTCTCCAAGCAAGAATACTGGAGTGGGTAGCCATTCCCCTGGTGCTGGCAGTTCATGGCCTTTTTGTTCATCAGTCACCAGTTCCTATTGCTAGCAAGTTTCTTTGGCCATCCACAGAGCTTTTGGGGTGGTCAGTTATTTGTTTGGATCCTTCCAGATAGGGCAACGAGTGTCCTTTCTGGTGTTTCAGAGGGACCCAGGGACCTGAATTCTTGAGAAAGTCTGTGAGAACAGACCATGAGGAAAAGCATCAGGTGGCAGAACCTTCGCGTTTCCCTGCACACACACAAGCATCATTATTCGAACACATTTTCCCCCTCCCACTTCTGTGTCACTAAACAGAGAATAGCACAATTTTTGTGATATAATCAAAGCCCAGGCCCTTGATTAATGGGGTAGGAGTTGAGATATTAGGAGAAATAGAGATTATTCAACATTTAAAAAATTTGTTTTCTTTTTCCCTTGGCCACGCCCATGTAGGATCTTGGTTTCCCCACCAGGGATCTAACCCACATCCCCTGTGGTGGAAACACGCATTCTTAACATGGACCACAAGGGAAGTCCCTAAAGATTCTATTTGACTCAGGCCTTTTTATTGAGAGGCCAAGTGTAGTGAAAAGAGCACGGACTTTGCAGCAGAGCCACCTCTGTCTCAGCTGCTTCTCTGAACCTCAGTTCTTTCCTCTGTAAAATGTGGACAATAACATCTGCCTTGCAGGGGAGCTGTAAGAATTTAAAATTATGCATATAAAAAGTATATGGCCATATTAAATAACTCTGGTGGAACAATTATTATATGTGCATGAGCTTATATTTAGCATTAGAAACAGATACTGACTACTTTTAGAAACCAATGGCCATTATACATGCGGAAAAAATACAGGCACCAGAGGATCAGAGTACTTAAAAAGTGCTGGTGGACAATGAGGTACCATTTCACGATGGTCAGAATGGCTGCTATCAAAGAGTCTACAAACAATAAATGTTGGAGAGGGTGTGGAGTGTGGAGAAAAAGGAACCCTCTTACTTCCCTGGTGGCTCAGACGGTAAAGCGTCTGTGTACAATGCGGGAGACCTGGGTTCGATCCCTGGGTCGGGAAGATTCCCTGGAGAAAGAAGTGGCAACCCACTCCAGTACTCTTGCCTTGAAAATCCTATGGACGGAGGAACTTGGTGTAGGCTACTATCCATGGGGTCGCAAAGAATCGGCCACGACTGAGCGACTTCACTTCACTTCACTTATACTGTTGGTGGGAATGCAAACTATTACAGCCACTATGGAGAACAGTGTGGAGATTCCTTAAAAAACTGGAAATAGAACTGCCACACGACCCAGCAATCCCACTGCTGGGCATACACACCAAGTAAACCAGAATTGAAAGAGACACGTGTACCCCAATGTTCATCGCAGCACTGTTTACAATAGCCAGGACATGGAAGCAACCTAGATGTCCATTGGCAGACGAATGGATAAGAAAGCTGTCGTACATATACACAATGGAATTATTACTCAGCTATTAAAAAGAATGCATTTTAATCAGTTCTAATGAGGTGGATGAAACTGGAGGCTATTATATAGAGTGAAGTAAGTCAGAAAGAAAAATACCAATACTGTATATTAATGCATATATATGGAATTTAGAAAGATGGTAATGATGACCCTATATGCGAGACAGCAGAAGAGACACAGATGTAAAGAACAGACTGTTGGACTGTGGGAGAAGGCGAGGGTGGGATGATTTGAGAGAATAGCAGTGAAACATGTATATTACCGTACGTGAAATAGATCACCAGTCCAGGTTCAATGCATGAGACAGGGTGCTCAGGGCTGGTGCACTGGGATGATCCTGAGGGATGGGATGGGAAGAGAGGTGGGAGGGAGGGTCAGGATGGGGAATGCATGTACACCCATGGCTGATTCATGTGAATGTATGGCAAAAACCACCACAATATTGTAATTAGCCTTCAATTATATAAAAAAAAGTGTTGGTGGATATAACAGAATAGATTCACCTGAAAAGTCTTTAATATCCTGTGTGTATGTGTGTATAGGTGTGAATGTATAGGCATGTGTGTATCTCTGTGAGTGTATACAACTTCACTCACTGAGTCACTGTAAGCATTATGATAGCACATGTAGAATAATTGGGGGGTAACAAGAATGGATTTATGAGTTGAGTAAAGTGTCATGAAAATGAAAGGTGCTGAAATCTTAAGAAGAGTTGCTTTTAAACTTTTTCCAGCCAATACAATCAAAAAATAGATAAACAAGGTGGCTGCGTATCCAAAAAGATTTTGTTTCTCAATAAAAGACAATGTTTTGGGAACTTTCTTGCACTGTTGGTGGGAATGCAAATTGATACAGCTACTATGGATAACACTATGGAGATCGCTAAAAACAACAACAACAACAACAACAACACTAGGAGTAAAACTACCATGTTGTTGTTCAGTCGCTCAGTCATGTCTGACTCTTGGTGACCCCATGGATTGCAGCACACCAGGCTTCCCTGTCCTTCACCATCTCCTGAAGATGCTCAAACTCATGTCCGTTGAGTCAGTGATGTCATCCAACCATCTCATCCTCTCCATCCCCTTCTCCTCCTGCCTTCAATCTTTCCCATCCCCAGGGTCTTTTCCATGAGTCGGCTCTTCGCATAGGGTGGCCAAAGTATTGGAGCTACAGCTTCAGCATCAGTCCTTCCAATGAATATTCAGTGAAGAAGGCTGAGCACTGAAGAATTGATGCTTTTGAACTGTGGTGTTGGAGAAGACTCTTGAGAGTCCCTTGGACTGCAAGGAGATCCAACCAGTCCATTCTGAAGGAGATCAGCCCTGGGATTTCTTTGGAAGGAATGATGCTAAAGCTGAAGCTCCAGTACTTTGGCCACCTCATGCGAAGAGTTGACTCATTGGAAAAGACTCTGATGCTGGGAGGGATTGGGGGCAGGAGGAGAAGGGGACGACCGAGGAAGAGATGGCTGGATGGCATCACGGACTCGATGGACGTGTGAGTGAACTCCGGGAGATGGTGATGGACAGGGAGGCCTGGCGTGCTGCGATTCATGGGGTCGCAAAGAGTTGGACACGACTGAGCTACTGAACTGAACTGATTTCCTTTAGGATTGACTGCCTGGTCTCCTTGCTGTCTAAGGGACTCTCAAGAGTCTTCTCTAACACCATAGTTTGAAAGCATCAATTCTTCAGTGCTCGGCCTTCTTTAGGGTCCTACTCTTACATCCGTACATGACTACTGGAAAAACCACAGCTTTGACTATACAGACCTTCATTGGCAAAGTAATGTCTCTGCTTTTTTAATATACTGTCTAGCTTTGTCATAGCTTTTCTTCCAAGGAACAACGGTCTTTTAATTTCATGGCTGTAATCACCATCTGCAGTGATTTTGAAGACCAAGAAAATAAAGTTTGTCACTGTTACCACTTTTCCTGCATTTATTTGCCATAAAGTGATGGGACCAGATCCTATGATCTCAGTTTTTGTTTTTGTTTTTTTTTTTTGATCTCAGTTTTTTGAATGCTGACTTTTAAGCCAGCTTTTTCACTCTCCTCTTTCACTTTCATCAAGAAGCTCTTTAGTTCCTCTTTGCTTTCTGCCATCTAGGGTGGTGTCATCTGTATATCTAAGGTTATTGATATTTCTCCTGGCAGTCTTGATTCCAGCTTGTGATTCATCCAGCCTGACATTTCACATGACGTACTCTGCACAGAAATTAAATAAGCAGGGTGACAATATACAGCCTTGACATACTCCTTTCCCAATTTTGAACCACTCCATTGTTCCATGTATGGTTACAATTGTTGTTTCTTGACCTGCATACAGATTTGTCAGAAGGCAGGTAAGGTGATCTGGTATTCCCATCTCTTTTAAGAATTTCCCACAGTTTGTTGTGATCCACACAAAGGCTTTGGCATAGTCAATGAAGCAGATGTTTTTCTAGAACTCTCTTGTTTTTTCTATGATCCAACAGATGTTAGCAATTTGACCTCTGGTGTCTCTTCCTTTTCTTAATCTAACTTGTACATCTAGCAGTTCTCAGTTCATGTACTGTTGACGCGTAGCTTGAAGGATTTTGAGTATAGCCTTGCTAGCATGTGAAATGAGGGCAACTGTGCAATAGTCTGAACATCCTTTGACATTGTCCGTCTTTGGGACTGAAACAAAAACTGACCTTTTCCACCCCTGTGACCAACCACTGCTGAGTTTTCCAAATTTGCTTTCATATTGAGTACAGCACTTTAACAGCATCATCTTTTAGGATCTGAAATAACTCAGCTGGAATTCCATCACCTCTATTAGCTTTGTTTGTAGTGATGCTTCATATTCCAAGATATCTGGCTCTAGGTGAGAGATCACACCATCGTGGTTATCCAGGTCATTAAGATGTCTTTTGCTTTGTTCATAGTGATGCTTCCTAAAGCCCACTTTGCACTTCAGGATGTCTGGCTCTAGGTGAGTGATCACACCATAGTGGTTATCCAGGTCATTAAGATCTTTTTTGTATAGTTCAATCCCACTACTGGGCATATGCTCTGAGGAAACCATAAGTGAAAAAGACACATGCACCCCAATGTTCACTGTAGCACTATATTGCTAAGACATGGATGTCCATTGACAGATGAATGGATAAAGAAGTTGTGGTAATATACATAATGGAATATTACTCAGCCATAAAAAGGAACACATTAGTCAGTTCTAATGGGGTAGATGAACCTAGAACCTATTATACAGGGTGAAGTAAGTCAGAAAGAGATAAATATCATATATTAATGCATATATGAGCTTCCCAGGTGGCCCCAGTGGGGAAGAACCCACCTGCCAATTGCAAGAGATACAGACAGGTTTGATCCCTGGGTCAGGAAGATCCCCTAGAGAAGGGCATGGCAACCCAGTCCAAGATTCTTGCCTAAAGAATCCCAAGGACAGAGGAGCTTAGTGGGCTAGAGTCCATAGGGTCACAAAGAGTTGGACACAACTGAAGCAACTTAGCACACATGGAATCTAGAAAGACGGTACTGATGGAACGATCTGCAGGGCAGCAAGGGAGACACAGACACAGAGCACACACTTGCAGACACGGTGGGGAAGTGGGACAAATTGAGAGAACAGCACTGAAACATCACATTACCATATATAAGATTAGATAGCCAGTGCGAATTTGCTGCATGACACAGGGAGCTCAAATCTGGTGCTCTGTGACAACCTAGAGGGGTGGGAGGGAGGTTTAAGAGGGAGGGGACATACGCATACCTATGGCTGATTCATGTTGATATATGGCAGAAACCAATGCAATATTATAAAGCAATTATTACCCAATTAAAAATAAATTTACATTAAAAAATTAAAAGAAATAAATCCAAAACATTAACAAATAAAAGACAATAGTTTGGAAGCTCTTGGCAAAGAAAGCCCCAGCACTGATAAAACTGGTCAAAGGGAGGGGAAGCTTCAGTCTACTCAAGACTCAATGGCCTTAAGAATGGGCTTTTGAGACCACTAAGAGTCAAACAAGGGGGAAGCCCTGCTCTCAAACCATCAACCAGTGGCAGCAGATATATATAAGGAGACAGACTGCAGGAGGGAGGGAGCAGATTGGGGAAGTGGTTAAATTATTATGGTCTCCCAGGACTTCCCTGGTGGTCCAGCAGATAAGAATCTGCCTGCCAACTCAGGGAACACGGGTTCGATCCCTAGTCCCGGAAGATTCCACGTGCCTTGAAGCAACTAAAGCTGTGTACCACGATTACTGAGCCCATGCTCTGGAGCCTGTGCTCCGCAACCAAAGACTCCAACACAATGAGAAGGCCGTGCACCATGACGAAAAGCAGCTTCCGTTTGATGCAGCTAGAGAAAGCCTGTGTGCAGCAATGAAGATCCTGCACAGCAAAAAATAACTAACTAAATACATAATTTAAAAAGTATCATGGTCTCCAAAATTCACTTTGTTCAAGGGAGAAAATTAAAAAGGAATATATAAAAGGCAGCCTCCCGTAGTCTGCTCACACAAGCTGAGGACAACTTTCAGTTGCTCTAGTATCTGAAAGGAACAATTAACTCCTTTATTCATTTAGTCAACACTTTTTGAGCAGCAGGTATGCACCAGGCGTGGGGCCCTGTGCTGAGGATATACTGATGAGCAAGAGAGGCATGGCCCTAATCTCAAAGTCACAGTTGAATGGGACAGAGATGTATAGAGATATAATTCCCCCTCAGAGTCCTAGGAGAAGTTGTTGTTTAGTTGCTAAGTTAAGTCCAACTTGTTTGCGACCCATGGACTGTAACCTGCCAGGCTCCTCTGTCCATGGAAATGTCCAGGCAAGAATACTAGAGTGGGTTGCCATTTCCTCCTCCAGAAATCTGCCCCACCCAGGGATGGAAGCCAGGTCTCCTGCGATGGCAGGCAGATTCTTTGCCACTGAGCCAAGAGGGAAGCTCTAGGAGAAGAGCTACGGCTTATACAGGTATGATAAGGTGGCACTGACAAAGGATCAATAACTCTGGAAGAGCTGAGACCGTTCACCGTACCTCGTATGAGAAGCATATGTGAACTATAGCTGGGTGTGGGCCAAGTGGAGAACAAAAACACCCTGGGACCTGCAGAATGCCTGGACACCAGTATGTGCAAAATGACAAAGCAGGAAAAAACGTGGTCTGGTCAAAAAATGGTGCATAAACAATTCTGTTAGCTGGAGAGCACGCCTGTACAGTGAGGTGTTCCAGAGGATACAACCACAGCCTCTTGTGGTGAAATAACCTTAAATGTCAATGTTAAGGGGTTGGGATCTTGTTCTTTGGACAGCTGGATGTAAAGAAAAGGTTTTCAAAAAGGATTGAGAGGTGATCAGATTTATGTTCTTAGAGGAGAAATGGCCATTTTAAAGGCATGGGGGGCATCTGGTTTTTGGATCAGATGGAACAGACCCATTGCTCCTTATTCTACTTGGTGGTGGTGGTGGTTTAGTCACTAAGTCGTGTCCGACTCTTGCGACCCCATGGACTATAAGCCTGCCAGGCTCCTCTGTCCTTGGGATTCTCTAGGCAAGAATGCTAGAGTGGGTTGCCATTTCCTTCTCCAGGGGATCTTCCCAACCCAGGAATCGAACCCGGGTCTCTTGCATTGCAGGCAGATTCTTTACCGACTGAACTACCAGGAGGAAGCCACGCCTATTGCTAAGTGCTAAAAACCCTGGGCATTAAACACACAGTACCATAAGAAAACTCCGAAAAAGTAGAGAGAAGAAGGAAGATTAGCTAGGAACCTCAAGATCTGGGAGAAGACAGCAGTGATTTGTCCAGGTTTCCTTTTATCCTGGACTGGGTACTGGAGAAGGCTGCAGTCCAGAAACACAGCAGCACAGACAGAAAAGAGAAGGAAAGGAAAAAGAAAAAACACCAAGAAAAGCTGGCTATTTAAGTAAAGGATCAAGAAAAGGGTAGCCTATACAAACCGAGTGAAAGTGGTAGTTGCTCAGTTGTGTCTGATTCTTTGGGACCCTGTGGACTGTAGCCCACCAGGCTCCTCTGTCCATGAAATTCTCCGGGCAAGAATACTGGAGTGGGTTGCCATTCCCTTCTCCAAGGGAACTTCCCCACCCAGAGACTGAACCCAGGTCTCCCGTATTAAAGGTGGATTCTCTACTGTCTGAACCACCAGGAAAGCCCCCACATAGTGTATGGTTCCATTTAAATAACATTCTCGAAATGACAAAATTATAGAGATAGCAAGGAAATGAATTGTGACCAGGGGTTAGGGATCGTGTAGTGGGGTAGGAAGGTGACTCTCTAGGAGTAACATGAGAGGGAGGTCTCTACGGTGATGGTAGAGTTTTGTGTCTTGACGATGGTGGTATTTACATGAATCAGCACATGTGGAAATGGTAACATAGAACCGTACCCACTGGGTTGGCCCAAAAGTTTGTTTGGGTTTATCTATACTATCTTACAATACATACTGTACTGATGCCAGGTTTCTGCTTTTGATATTGAGCTATAGTTATATTAAAAGGAACCATTGGGGGAAACTGGGTAAATTTCCTCCCTGAACTATTTTTGCAATTTCCTGTATATATACATGAAAGTGAAGGTTGCTCAGTCGTGTCCAACTCTTTGCAACCCCTTGGACTATAAAGTCCTTGGAATTCTCCAGGCCATAATACTGGAGTGGGGAGCCTTTCCCTTCTCCAGGGGATCTTCCCAACCCAGGAATCGAACCCAGGTCTCCAGCACTGCAGATGGATTCTTTACCAACCCCACAAGGGAAGTCCATATATAATTACTTTATAGAAAGTTTTGTAAAACATGAAAAAAAAACAACTCTGTCAACTTTTAAATTCTTTCTAGTAGTCCTCAGTTTGCTAATTCTGGAAATGGGATGGTATGACTACCTTTTTAAAAAACTATATATATATATTTATATATTTATTTGGCTATGTTAGGTCTTAGTTGTAAGCACACAGGATCTTTAGTTGTAGCATGGGGGATCTCAGTTCCCTGGCCAGGGGTTGAACCTGGCCCCCTGCACTGGGAGTGTGGAATCTTAGCCACTGGACCACCAGGGAAGTCCCATGAATTTACCTTTTAATATAAATGTTTTCTTTTGAGAATATGCTGTGGAGTGTCAAGGTCAGCTGTCCATGCTAATTTAAGTTAACATTTAACTTTCCTTATTCATGATTTCAGCATTATTCCTTTGATTCCAAATGGTTCCAGCTCTGTTTTTATCTAACACTTTTGTCTGTACCACTTCACAGCTAGGAGATTATACTCCTCCCCATTCCAAAGACGAGAAAATTTAAGCTTATAGAAGGAAAAAAGCATGTACTGAATCACATGATGATGGTGGTGGCAAGAGAAGATATCAACTGTTCCCCAGGGCCACTCCGAATATATGGAGATCAGATTCCTTTGTTCTCAGCCCCTGGGGTGACTGTGGGATGCCTTCCTGCCTTCCACCACTGCGCTCTTCAATCTATACTCGGGAATACAGTTTTACTGCATCGTTGTGAAACTAGAGGAATGAAACAGGGAGAACAGGTTGGACAAAGGAAAACTGGAAGTTGGATTTAGAAATCAGAAGCATGTGACTTCAAAGAACTATGATGCTTTTTGCAGACAAGAATTGGAAGGTCTTTTAGGGAAAAGTTTACTAGTAAGATTAAAGGAAGCCTGGATAAACAAACTAGTCTCATACAATAAAAACTGGAGATGTTCTTGCTACTCTTAGGTGCCCATGGCAGCAAAGGCAGGCCCCACATTTGGACAAACTCTCTTATATCTCCTTTGGCCCAGAAATACCTTCATCCTACAGTTTCCCCACAAAAGTCTTTCCTAAGGGTGTCAGATCCCTAGTTCCTAGCACACGGTTGGCATTCCTTGTAAAATATGTAAAGGACAGGCAGGAATTGTGTTTGAGACTGAAATTCCTGGGACGGCCCTAATCCTCGTGCTTCTGAGAAGCTCTTAGGTTATTTTCATCTTTTGGCTGCACCTTGTGGCATGTGGAATCTTCTTGCTCTAACCAGGGTTTGAATCCACAGCCTGTGTATTGGAATCTCGAAATCTTAAGCACTGGACCACCAGGGAAATCCCAGAGAAACTCTTATGTTAAACCCCAAAACTGGGTTTGATTCTTCCCCTTTTCAGAATCAAATATCATCTGAATGCTCACCATATGCTAAAATGTGCTCTAGCAGCTTCTATCGATTGAGCCCTGTTTCTAAACGTTTTCCCCCACTTTCCTACTAATGACTTTGTGTAGGTCTTTCTAGTTTAAAATGACAGAGCTTCAGGTGGTTGTAGGGGTGGGTATGCCCAGACATCTCTGGGAAAAAGAAAAAAAGTAAAACAGACAATTCATTGGTTTCTTTCAAAGTCTTTGTGTTACCTTGTCAAGTCCATCAAATCAGGCTTCTCTGGTGGCTCAGCTGATAAAAGTCACATGGGAAGCCCAAAAGACGCACAGACACAGAAGCCTCAAAATTAAAAAGTACAATCAGGATGAAAATAGATGAACTATGAATGAATATTCAGTGTGGTTAGTTAACAAAAATTTTAAAAAGTCAAATATGAAATTCCTTATAAAAACTACCAACAAAGCAATCTTAAGGATACCTGGATCATGAATTAACACTCTTACTGTACCTATATAAATAACTAGACATAATCCAATGAAACCAACTTTAGGTTATGATCAAGAATAGTCCTTCTTTAGGGCTATTTTTAATCAAAGCATAGGAGGCTGTAGAAAAAAATGTTATGCTTCAGTGGAAAATTATATATTGTTTAGAGGACTTCCAGGTTATCTGATTTTAGCCTACAGTTAATTTAATTTACAGTTCTGGAAATTTTAAATAACTATTTAGAAAGAAATCAGGTTTGTCTCCATTTGAAATTTCACAACATTCTTTTATTCATATAAATTTTTTTTTTCATTTACTTTTTCTTGGAACTAGCTATAACATCTGCTTATTTCCCTTGGATTTTCAGTCTGTAACACATGCATTTTATATCAACATTTTAATATCAACATATATCATTTTAATATCAACATGCTCATTTTATTATCTGTATAAGAGGCATAAGTTTACTTTTTCCTGAAAATTGCCTTTTAATGTATATAAACAATTACTATATAAGGCAGAACAATATGTCCTACATAAAATTACAAGTAGTATACTACGATTGGGCTTCCCAGGTGGTACCAGTGGTTAAGGACACGCTTCCTATGCAGGGGACGTAAGTGACATGGGTTCAATCCCTGGGTTGGGAAGATCCCCTGGAGGAGGGCATGGCAACCCACTCTAGTATTCTTGTCTAGAGAAACCCATGGAAAGAGGAGACTGGAAGGCTACAGTCCATAGGGCTGCAAAGAATAGGATATGACTGAAGTGACTTAGCAGGCACACATCCATAATTGGACAGGAGGAATATTTGCTTCTGATTATAGAGGAAAACAATAGAATGGGAAAGACTAGAGATCTCTTTAAGAAAATTAGAAATACCAAGGGAACATTTCATGCAAAGATGGGAACAATAAAGGACAGAAATAAAAGACCTAACAGAAACAGAAGAGATTAAGAAGAGGTGGCAAGAATACAGAGGAACTGTACAAAAAGATCTTCACGACCCAGTAATCACGACGGTGTGATCACTCACCTAGAGCCAGACATCCTGTAATGTGAAGTCAAGTGGGCCTTAGGAAGCATCACTACGAACAAAGCTAGTGGAGGTGATGGAAATTCCAGCTGAGCTATCTCAAATCCTAAAACATGATGCTGTTAATGTGTTGCACTTAATATGTCAGCAAATTTGGAAAACTCAGCAGTGGCCACAGGACTGGAAAAGGTCAGTTTTCATTCCAATCCCTAAGAAAGGCAATGCCAAAGAATGCTGAAACTACCACATAATTATAATCATCTGATACGCTAGCAAAGTAATGCTCAAAATTCTTCACGCCAGGCTTCAGCAGTACATGGACTGTGAACTTCCAGATCTTCAAGTTGGATTTAGAAAAGGTAGAGGAACCAGAGATCAAATTGCCAACATCTGCTGGATCATCAAAAAAGCAAGAGAGTTCCAGAAAAACATCTACTTTGGCTTTATTGACTATGCCAAACCCTTTGACTGTGTGGATCACAATAAACTGTGAAAAATTCTTAAAGAGATTGGAATACCAGTCCACCTGACCTGCCTCCTGAGAAATCTGTATGTAGATCAAGAAGCAACAGTTAAAACTGGACATGGAACAACAGACTGGTTCCAAATTGGGAAAGGAGTATGTCAAAGTTGTATATTGTCACCCTGCTTATTTAACTTATATGCAGAGTACATCATGAGAAATGCTGAACTGGATGAAGCACAAGCTGGAATCAAGATTTCCTGGAGAAATATCAATAACCTCAGATATGCAGATGACACAACCATTATGTCAGAAAGCGAAGAAGAACTGAAGAGCCTCTTGAAGACAGTTAAAGAGGAGAGTGAAAAAGTTGGCTTAAATATTCAGAAAACTAAGATCATGGCATCTGGTCCCATCACTTCATGGCAAATAGATGGGGAAACAATGGAAACAGTGACAGACTATTTTCTGGGGCTCCAAAATCACTGCAGATGGTGACTGCCGCCATGAAATTAAAAGGCGCTTGTTCCTTGGAAGGAAAGTTATGACCAACCTAGACAGCATATTAAAAAGCAGAGACATTACTTTGCCAACAAAGGTCCATCTAGTCAAAGCTATGGTTTTTCCAGTAGTCATGTATGGATGTGAGAGTTGGGCTATGAAGAAAGCTGAGCACTGAAGAATTGATGCTTTTGAACTGTGGGGTTGGAGAAGACTCTTGAGAGTCCCTTGAACTGCAAGGAGATCCAACCAATCCATCCTAAAGGAAATCAATCCTGAGTGTTCATTGGAAGGACTGATGCTGAAACTCCAATACTTTGGCCACCTGATGTGAAGAACTGACTCATTGGAAAAGACCCTGATGCTGGGAAAGATCGAAGGTGGGAGAAGGGGACTACTGAGGATGAGATGGTTTCATGGCATCACTAACTCGATGGACATGAGTTTGAGCAAGCTCCAGGAGTTGGTGATGGACAGGGAAGCCTGGCATGCTGCAGTCCATGGGGTCACAAAGAGTCAGACACAACTGAGTGACTGAAATGAACTGAACTGAACTGAGAGAAAAGAGGTATGTCTTCATAGAGCAGGTGGTAGTAATAGGCTTCCCTGACGGCTCAGCAGGTAAAGAATCCACTGGCAATGCAGGAGACAGGGATTCAACCTCTGGGTAAGGAAGATCCCCTGGAGAAAGAAATGGCGACCCACTCCAGTATTCTTACCTGAACTATCCCATGGAAAGAGAAGCCTGGCAGGCTATAGTCCATCGGGTCTCAAAAAGTCATACGAAATTAAGCATGCCCGTGGAGGTAATACTTGGCTTTAAGGGTGAGTAAAATTTTAAGACTGAGAACTGGAAGAATAAACAAAATGACTAGTAATCCTAAGGGACTCTCCTGACCCAAATGTTATGAGTCAGGACCCAGCACCCTTGTGTCCCCAAGGAAAGGCCAGACTCAATCCTGCGAGATTCATGTAGGAGCAATTCCCAATTTGGAAACAATATCAGGGAATCTCCCTGTATATCTGACCTGGCAAGGCTTACAGTCCCACTGCTCAGCTGCTGAAAGACTCCTGGCAAGACCAGGAGTGTGAGACCTGATGTAACTGGGATCCGTAGGCCAGGGATGTAGTTGTATGGATGGATCTAATTGCAGCTTACTCCTGGAGTCAAATTAGTTTCATTAATGACTTTTAACCCATACATTTCCGTTTTGACAATGGTAAAGAGGAAGAGGTAGGTAAGGAGTTCAGAAAATGTAATAGGACTTAAGGTAAGTTTCAGTTCAGTTCAGTCGCTCAGTCATGTGCGACTCTTTGCAACCCCATGAATCGCACCACGCCAGGCCTCCCTGTCCATCACCAACTCCCAGAGTCCACCCAAACTCATGTCCATTGAGTCGGTGATGCCATCCAGCCCTCATCCTCTGTCGTCCCCTTCTCCTCCCACCTCCAATCCCTCCCAGCATCAGAGTCTTTTCCAATGAGTCAACTCTGCATGAGGTGGCCAAAATATTGGAGTTTCACCTTTAGCATCATTCCTTCCAAAGAACACCCAGGACTGATCTCCTTTAGAATGGACTGGATGGATCTCCTTGCAGTCCAAGGGACTCTCAAGAGTCTTCTCCAACACCACAGTTCAAAAGCATCAGTTCTTCAGTGCTCAGCCTTCTTTAGGAGCTTAATGCAGGCCAACTCCGATACTTCAGTCTCATGTCTCCTGCAGCAGGAGTGTTCTTTTCCACTAGCGCCACCTGGGAAGTCCCTAAATAGAGTACATCTGTCATTTAAATTTCTTTTGTTTTAGAAAATTTTTCTAGTTGTATTGCCATTGTTTTCTTCCTTTAAAAAGTTTTTTTAATTTTATATTGGAGTATAGCCGATTAACAATGTTGTGATGGTTTCAGGTGGACAGCAAAGGGTCTCAGCCATACATATACACGTATCCATTCTCCCCCAACCTCCTTTCCCATGTTTTCTGTTTTTTTACAGAGCAGGGGTCACAGGCAGAAAGGCTCTTGTCTACCATCCCTGACCCAAGTTACTGGTATGAAAAGTACAAAGAGTTAACTTACGTGAAAAAAGACTCATGAGGCTGAATGCTTCAAGACTGAGCTGTGTGACAGTCAGGTTTTATGTGTAGGCTATAAAGTCTCAATAGTGACAGGAAGAGATGTGTTGTTAGTCAGCTCATTGGCAATTGCTTTGAACTCCTTAGAGGAAACACACAATCCATCTGGGTAAACAGGGTAAGACATGTTCCTTCTCCAGCTGAACTGCAACTCAGTGTTGCCAGTGTGATAAGGCGGCCAAATCCTGTGAGAGGAGGTACCTGCAGTTCTAAGCTAGGAAGGATTTCAAGGTAGGCATCATCTCATCTTGGGTTGAGCAATAAACAAGGCGTGCTAATTTACAACTTAAATGGCACACCCATCCATTTGGCAACTGGGCAAACTCTCTTTCCTTGATTCTCTACCTCAAAAAAAAAAAAAAAAAAATTGGCTTCAGTGGTAAGCAGGCTCACAGGAGGATGGAATAATGAATACAATCAAATACCCAAATCTTCCCTGGTGGCTCAGCTGGTAGAGAATCCACCTGTAGTACAGGGGACTTGAGTTCCATCCCTGGAGTGGGAAGAGCCCTTGGAGAAGGGAACAGCTACCCACTCCAGTATTCTGGCCTGGAGAATGCCATGGACTGTATTTCCATGGGGTCGCAAAGAGTTGGACATGACTGAGCGACTTTCACTTCACTTCAAATAAAGGTAAATGTCATCATAACCATGGGACTTAGAAAATCTTTTCACTTAGGCATTAATATGAAAAGTCAAATGAAATGTCTGAACCATCCCATTGAATTCTCACAACTCTATGAAGTAAGTACTATTATTATTCCCATTTTGCAGGTGATGAAATGGAGGCCCAGACAACTCAAGTAACTTGCTTAAGGTCACACAGCTGATACGTGGTACCATAAGAATTGAACCTGTGACTGTGACCTTAACCACAGCCCAAACTATCCCATAGAAGTAGGGCCTATGAAGACAGAGCAAGAAAGATATCTGACTACAAAAAAACAGTGTGACAATCTCTAGCAGATCCTATCCAGAGGCAGGATAGAAATCTAAATGACTTGTCCCATCTCTGATTTACAGCACATAAATATTCTTAGTCCCATTTTACCCTAAGATTTCAAAGCTTCTTTTACTAAATTACCATTTTGTTCTTTTTGTTATTTATACCGTATTTCCTTTTGTAATTTTTAAAATTTCTACCCTATTTTCACTCGGCTGACAAAGGTCCGTCTAGTCAAAGCCCTGGTTTTTCAAGTAGTCATGTACAGACGTGACAGTTGGACCATAAAGAAGACTGAACACTGAGGAATTGATGCTTTTGAACTGTGGTGTTGGAGAAGGCTCTTGAGAATTCCTTGGACTGCAAGGAGATCCAACCAGTCCATCCTAAAGGAAATCAGTCCTGAATATTCATTGGAAGGACTGGTGCTGAAGCTGAAACGCTAATACTTTGGTCACCTGATGTGAAGAGCTGATTCACTGGAAAAGACCCTAATGCTGGGAAAGATTGAGGGCAGAAGGAGAAGGGTTTCATCAGAGGATGGGATGGTTAAATAGCATCACTGACTCAATGGACATGAATTTGAGCAAATTCTGGGAGATGGTGGAGGACAGAGGAACCTGGAGTGCCACAGTCCACAGGGTCATAAAGAGTGAGACACGACTTACTGACTGAACAACAACTCTATTTTCCATGGTTTTACATCCCTGATTTTCCCAACTTTTATATGCCTGGGAATTTACCAAAAATAAAACCCAGTGACTGACTGCCCAGTCTTTCTTATAGAAAGACCACAAAATGGGAATTCCCTCGCAGTCCTGTGGTTAAGAATTTGCCTTCCAATCCAGGGGGTTCAATCCCTGGTCAGGAAGCTAAGATCCCACATACCTTGCGGCCAAGAAACCAAAACGTAAAACAGAAGCACTGTTGTAACAAATTCAATAGGCTTAAAAATGGTCCACATCAAAAAAAGAAAATAATCTTAAATAAAAGACCACAAAATGCTGCAGCCTCTAGGTTCTAATCACCACCTGAAAATAATGATCACGTCAGAAGTCACACAACTATAAAAATTAATTTTTAAAAAGTCACGCAACTAAGGGATATTACTTCCCTACCTAAACTTCCTATTATTGGGGAGGGCAGTGGAAGGGGAAGGGGAAAGGGAAGGACATTTTATAAGGCTAATAAGTTTATTTTAGTCTCAAGTTTTTTTTAATTATTTTAAAAATTATAAAAAAATAGAGTGAATAGCATAATAAAAACTCAATATACCTGCCCCTTAGATTCACTATTATCAAAGTGTTGCTGCACTTTATCTGTATCTTTTGTCCCATTTTGCTGAATTATTCCAAAGCAAATCTCAAACATAATTTTATTTCATCCCTGTATACTTCAGTATCCATTCCTGTATAGGTATTTTCTTATACTACCACTGTTCTCTTAACAAAATGAATAGCTTATACTATTCAAAATTGCTTCATACACACCTTTTTCAGACTCTTTTGTTTTGTTTTACATCAGGATCTAAGCAAGGTCCATACATTATATTTGAGGGTTATACTCTCTATGAATCTGTCTTAATGTAGAGCTACCTTCCCATTTTTCAAATTCAAGCCATTAACTTGTTGAAGAAATTGGGTGAATTTTCCTAGAGTGGTCTCTCCTCTAGATATCCGCTTTCTCATGGTAGAATTCATTTCCCTCTCTCTCCCTATCTCCTATAAAGGGAATTCTCACTGTTTTCCTCTTTACATATTCATCTAAACTAGAAAACACAGAAAATGATTTGCGACTGTTTTCTCAATTCTCCCAAGGAGGGTACACGGCGCGTGCCATTCTAAGCGTGTAACTAAGGTGAACTTGGGTCTTATTTGCCCACTAGGGAGCAGAGCCCATTCACTAACACCGGGGTGTCATGAAGGAAATGACAACATTTATTTGTAAGGTGCCAAGCAAAGAGTGCAAGGTAGCTGGTGCTCAAAAGACCTGAATTCCCCAGTGGATTTCAGGGAATGATTTTCAAGACAACCTTAGGGGCAGAGGTTGCAGGGAGCGTGATCAGCTCATGGACTTTCTTCTGATTGGTTGGTGATGAGGTGGTAACAGGGTGATGTTTCAGGAATCTTTATCATCAATCGTCTGGTTCCAACCAGTCTGGGGTCTGTGTGCTTATGTTCAGCATTTAGTTACCACCCTCCACCTGGGTGGGTGGGGGGCTCTAAGCCCCCCCAGAACAACTCAAAAATACATGTCAGGATTCCTGGAGGAGGAACTACGACTGTTTTATTGCTGAACTGGTTGACTGCTTTTCCTTTGATTCTGCGCTCCCTCACTTCCCTAATTAGCAACTGATTGAGTCTGCTCATTAGAACTCAGGGAAGTTTTAGTAGATGAAAACCTTTTTCTACAAGAAACGGGGGACACAGAGGGACTTTTGTGCCTGGGAAGGCCCCACCATCCACAGTTTCAATCCCCTTTTCTTTGATACTCTTCAGTTGTATCCAGTTCCCCTAGGGGACTAGAGGCAGGACAAGAAAGGGAATAACATTTTAGATAAAGAGGTTAATCATAAACTCAGCCAGAGAACTCAGTTTGAGGGGCACTTTGTTTCAACTGAAGGATTCCCTGGTGGCTCAGCTGGTGAAGAATCCGTCTGCAGTGCAGGAGACCTGGGTTCGATCCTGGGGTTGGGAAGATTCCCTGGAGAAGGGAAAGGCTACCCACTCCAGTATTCTGGCCTAGAGAATTCCATGGACTGTATAGTCCACGGGGTTGCAAAGAGTTGGACACGACTGATCAACTTACACAGACACTGGTGGCTCAGACGGTAAAGCATCTGCCTGCAATGTGGGAGACCCGGGTTCGATCCGTAGGTCGGGAAGATTCCCCTGGAGAAGGAAATGGCAACCCACTCCGTACCCCTGCCTGGAAAATCCCATGGACGGAGGAGCCTGGTAGGCTACAGTCCATGAGGTCGCAAAGAGTCAGACACAACTGAGCAATTTCACTTTTCCTAGAGAAGGGAATGGCTACCCACTCCAGTCTTCTTGCCTGAAGAATTCCATGAACAGAGTGAAGAGAAGTTAATTTATTATACATAGTGGATTCCTTAGGGCAGTAGAACTTAAATTTCAAAGCCAAAATGAAAAAGGTTTAAAATCTTGATTATATTGTTTCAACTTTTTTTTTTTTTTTTGGCAGAAATACTTTATTGAAGGCACTGAATGCTTCGTATTGAAGGTTATCAGGAGGTACAATGTCTATTCTCGCTTTTAGTGACAGAAAGATGAATTAATGGGTTCAGATGATGACAGTGAGTAATAGTTTCATCCATTAATGATTGCCATAGATATTTTGAGGGAGGGGGAGGAACCTAAGACAAGAATTGAGTGAAACATTCACCAAAGGTGATCTCATCTTAGGGCCTGGACAGGATGATGACTCATGCATCATATACACCACCAAACTGTCTTCATCAATCTTAATCGAAAGAAATCAATTTGACTTCTCCCCATCAGCACACCCAATAACAGTGGTCAGTAATACTGAGAGCCAAGACTAGACACAAACCATTCATTTATACCCCAAGAGAGCTTTAAAAATAAAAATCAACACATTCAAAGTCTTTTGGCCAGCAGAAGGGCACAGCCGGCCAGGAGAACATTTGCCTTTATCTTCCTCTATGGTATTTTCCAGGCTTCCCGGGTAGCTCAGCTGGTAACGAATCTGCCTGCAGTGAAGGAGACCCTGGTTCAATTCCTGGGTCAGGAAGTTCCCCTGGAGAAGGGATAGGCTACCCACTCCAGTATTCTTGGGCTTCCCTGATGGCTGACAGTAAAGAATCTGCTCGCAATGTGGGAGAACTAGGTTCAATCCCTGGGTTGGGGAGATCCCCTGGAGGAAGGCATGGCAACCCAGTACAGCATTCTTGCCTGAAGAATTCCATGGACAGAGGTGCCTGGCGGGCTACTGTCCAAAGAGGTCGCAGAGTCAGTCATGAGTGAGTGACTAAGCTCTGTACAGTATTTCCCTGGTGGCTCAGATGGTAAAGAATCCGCTTGCAATGTAGGAGACCCAGATTTGATCCCTGGGTGGGGAAGATCCACTGGAGAAGGAAATGGCAACCCACTCCAGTACTCTTGCCTAGAGAATTCCATGGACAGAGGAGTCTGGCATGCCAACAGTTGGACCCAACAGAGCGACTAACACGCGTGCGCGCGCGCACACACACACACACACACACACACACGTGTGCTTTCCTGAGAAGCAGGGGAGAATCCCCAAGATGGGACACACAGTAGACTATGATCACTACACTTAAAGGGACACTAAAGGAAATGTTTTGCTTCCAGAAACCAGAATCTAAGTAAGTAGACACAGAAAAGGCATACCTGCTAACTATCATACCGTAAATTGTTGGAAGATATGAAAGAAAGCAGCAGTTTCTAGCCTCTGCACTGAGTGGGTAGTCAATAAAATTGTTGACAATCTTATTCCTGCCCATCATAAAAGGGCTGAAAAAGTAAGGGTAAGTGATACTGGACAACTTCCAGTAATACGCTGGAGCAATGCCAGGGAGAGGACACAGCGTTCATTAAATCAGAGCAATTTGAGAAAGCTGTTTTAGGTTGAACTGCCTAGGAAAATATGTCACGCATCAGCTTTTTGATCATTATTGCATGAAAACGAGTACATGAATATCCTCTGCAACTACTATAATCCTGGAATTACCTCTATCACATACATATTCCGTCTCTTGGCCCAAATTCTCTAGTTGATACAGGTCTCTCTGGGGAACAGCACAGCTGAGCCTGGGGTATGGAACCCCCATTGCCGGACACACCTATAGTGTCCTACACCCTCCTGTCGTAGTCCACTATGACCCTACTGAACATGCATTTACTCTGACAAGATTAATATTGGAGTCAGAGTTGAAGGGAGTGAACTTGTCTAACACTATCGTGCTATCTACAAGTAAAATGTACGAGTCCACGACTCGTCATGAAGAGCAAATGAAATGGAGAGTTAGAGAGGTCAAAGGTGTAAAATGTAATTAATGAATTTGTAGAATGTTAGAGCTACAGGGGAGACTGAAGTTCACTTAGTATAACCCTCTTTACAGAAAACTGTAGCCCAGAGAAATTCAATTGCTTGCCCTGAATTAGTCTTAATTACAGAATGAAAAACAAAGTAACATGATGTCTGTAAGGACATCAAAAACATCAGGTAGGACTACTAATCATGTAGAAGCATTTGGAATTTAAAAAATTCAAGTCTGTGTATTTATTTAACATTTACTGAGAGCTTGTTACGTGCCAGATACAGCATTGAACAAAAATCCCTGTGTCCGTGGAGTATACAATCTAGTAAAGAAACTAAACATTAAGTAAACCATACAGTATGCCACACAGCTGTGGAGGAGGAAGTGGCAACCCATTCCAGCATTCTTGCCTGGAGAATCCCATGGGCAGAGAAGCCTGGCTAGCTACAGCCCACGGGGTCACAAGAGTCGGATACAACTTAGTGACTATACCATACAGCTGTAAATATCATGAAGAAAAATAAAGCAGGGAAAGGGGAGGGGGGACCTAAGGGGAGCAGGTGGATAGGAGGGTCACATTTTAAAACAGGTGGTCAGGGGCTTCCCAGGTGGCGCAGTGGTAAGAATCTGCCTGCCAATGCAGGAGATGCAGGAGACACAGGTTCGATCCCTGGGTCAGGATGATCCTCTGGAGAAGAAAATGACAACCCACTCCAATATTCTTGCCTAGACAATTCCATGGACAGAGGAGCTTGGCAGGCTACAGTCCACGGACTCATAAGAGTCAGACACAACTGGATGACTGAGCATACACACACACAGACACACACACACAGAATGTCCTCTAATTAAAATATACTTGATAAGGTAATAAAGTGATCCAAAAATTATCTGAGGAGAAGTGTCTCCAGACAGAGAAAGAGCTAATAAAGAAGACTTGAAGAAAGAGTCCCTGGAATGTCCATCCAAATACCAGGTCAACGAAGCTCAGCAGAACAAGCAAGGAGGAAAGCAGTGGGAGATAAACGTTTGAGAAGTTAAGTGGGACCAGATTTTGTCTGTGTGTGTTGTGTGTAGAAAGTGGGGATCATGAGATTTGGTTTTGGATGTGTTAAGCTTGGCTGCTGTATTGAGAAAGTACACAGATACAAATAGAGATTATTTTGTTTAGTTGTTAAGTCATGTTTGACTCTTTTTGTGACCCTTTGGACTGTAACCCACCAGGCTCCTCCGTGCATAGGATTTTTCAGGCAAGTATACTGGAGTCGGTTGCCATTTCCTTCTCCAGGGGATCTTAACAGCCAGAGACTGAACTTGCATCTCTTTCATTGTAGGCAGATTTTTTTTTACCACTGAGCCACCTGGGAAGAGATTACTTAGGAACTCTTAAGATAATCTATGAGATAGACGATGATGGTATGGACCAGGCATCTCACAGCAGAAGTAATGTGAACTGGAAATGTATTTTTCAGGTAAAGCTGACACAATTTGCTGATCAAGTGAAGGATGAAAGAGACAGAGTGGGGAAATTCAATGATTTCTTCAAGGTTCTTGGTCTCAATAACTAGACACATGGAATTGCTAATTAACCAATATGGGGAAGACTATAGGAAGAGCAAATTGAGGGGAACCAATTTGGAGAAGGCAATGGCACCCTACTCCAGTACTCTTGCCTGGAAAATCCCATGGATGGAAGAGCCTGGTGGGCTGCAGTCCATGGGGTCGCAAAGAGTCGGACATGGCTGAGCGACTCCACTTTGACTTTTCACTTTCATGCATTGGAGAAGGAAATGGCAACCCACTCCAGTGTTCTTGCCTGGAGAACCCCAGGGATGGGGGAGCTTGATGAGCTGCTGTCTATGGGGTCACACAGAGTCGACACGACTGAAGTGACTTAGCAACGATGAGGAAATGTTAAGTGGCAGTTAAGGTTAAAAATTTGGATTTTCAGAGAGAGATCTATGCCAGATATATAAATGTAGGAGTTATCAGTATATAGATAAGAGACCCATGAGATTAAAACAGATGACCAGAAGAGCAAGTGTAGACAGTAAAGGTGTCCAGGGACTGAGACCCGGGATACTCTTAAAAGCTTTGGGGTTGTGGAAGCCAGGTGTAAGATATTTCAATAAAAAATGGAGTGATCAATTGTGTTTAAGTCTGATGGCAGGTCAAGATAAACTTTAAGAATGACCATTGAATTTAGCAATGTGGAAGTCACTGATGGCTTTGAAAAGCCACTTCACCAGAGAGGTAAAGGCAGATAAGTCTTACTACAATGTATTCAAGAGATAATGTGATGAGAAGAACAGGAACAACAGACATTAAAAAATTAGTTCAGAAAGGTTACAAGATACAAGACTAAAAAATGAAAGTGACAGTTCTCAGTCATGTCTGACTCTTTGTGACCCCATGAACTACAGATTCCATGGAATTCTCTAGGCCAGAATACTAGAGTGGGTAGCCTTTCCCTTCTCCAGGGGATCTTCCCAACCAACCCAGGGATCCAACCCAGGTCTCTAACAATGGAGGTGGATTCTTTACCAGCTTAGCCACAAGGGAAGCCCAAGAGTACTGGAGTGGGTAGCCTATTCCTTCTCCAGCAGATCTTCCTGACCAGGGATTAAAACGCTGTCTCCTGCACTGCAGGTGGATTCTTTACCAACTAAGCTATCATAATATACAAAATTCAACTGTATTTCTACACCCTTATGATGCACAATGAGAAAATAAAATTAAGAAGATCCATTTAAGAAGTATCAAAAAGAACAAAATACTTTGAAATAAATTTAACAGAAAAGTACACATTATATGCTCTGAAAATTATAAAACATTGTTGCAAGAAATGAATGGAAAGACATCCATGTTCATGAATCAGATGACAACTCCCAAACTGATTTATAGATTCAATGTGACCCTTATCAAAATCTCAACTAGCTTTTTTTGCAGGAAGGTGATCTTAAAATTTCATATAAAAATGCAAGGGACTCAGTATAGCAAAACAATCTTTAAAAAGAAGAACAAAGAAGCCTCATGCTTCTCAATTTTGTAACTTGCTACAGTAATTAAAACAGACTACTTTGGTTTAAGCATAAATACATAGATTAATGGAATAGAAAAGAGATTTCAGAAATAAACCCTAATATTAATGGTCCATTGATTTTTGACAACAGTGTCATATCAATTCAGTGGGGTGAATAATAGTTTTTTGAACAAATGATGCTGGGACAACTAGATATCCTCATACAAAAGAATGAGGTTGGATGCCTATCTAGCTCTATACATAAATATTAACTCAAACCAGATCATAGACCCCAGTGTAAGAGCTGAAACTAAAAAACTCTTAAAAGCACACACAGGAGTAAATCTTTGTGAACTTGGACTGCGTGCACACATGCTCAGTCACTTCAGTCGTGTCTGATTTTGCAGCCATATGGACTGTAGCTCGCCAGGCTCCTGTCCATGGGATACTCGAGGCAAGGATACTGGAGCGGGGTGTCAGTCCCTCCTCCAAGAGATCATCCTGACCCAGGGATTGAATCCATGTCTCCAGCACTGCAGGCAGCTTCTTTACCCACTGAGCTACCGGGGAAGCCCTGAACTTGGATTAGGTAATGACCAAAGCAACAAGAGAAAAAATAGATGAATTGGACTTCCTCAAAATTAAAAAATTCTGTCCTGCAAAGGAAACCATCAAAAAAGTGAAAAAAAAAAAAAAATCCCCAGAACAAGAAATATTTGCAAACCGTAAGTCTAATAAGGAACCTTATGCAGAATATATTAACAACTCTCAGAACTCAATAATCAAAAGATAAATAACCCAATTACAAAATGGCAAAGGATTTGAAAAGACAGTTCTCCAAAACAGATATACAAGGGGCTAATAAGCATGTGAAAAGATGCTCACCATCGCTAGCCATCAGAAAAATAAAGATGCTCACCATTGTTAGTCATCAGGAAAATCAAAATCACCATGAGATACCACTTCATACGCTTTAGGATGACTATAATCAGAGAGATAGATAAGGATAAGAGTTGGAGGATGTGAAGAAAATCTGAACCCTTATACACAACTGGTGTGAATGTAAAATGATGCAGATGCTTTGTAGAAGTTTTCAGTTCCTTAAAATGTTCAACATTAGGCTACCATATGACCCAGCAAATCCCCTCCTGGGTATATAGCCAAGAGAAATAAAAACACAGCAAAGCTTGTAAACAAATGTTCATAGCAGCATTATTCACAGTAGCTAATGAACAGAAACAGCCCAAATGTTCATCAACTGGGTAAATAAAATAGAGTATATCCAGAGTGGAATATTATTCAGCAATAAAAAGCAATGAATTACTGATACAAGCTACAACATAGAGAAATCTTTAAAACATGATACCACATGAAAGACTCTAGGCACAAACGACTATTTCTTACATGACTCCATTTATATGGCAAGTCCAAAATAGGCAGATCTATAGAGACAGAAAGCGGGCTGGTGATTGGCTGAGAGAATGAGAAACAACTGCTAGTGGGTATGGGATTTTTCTTTTCTATACTAAAAAAATTGGATTATTGTTAGAAAAAAACTATAAAATTCACAGCTGTAACCAATTTTAAGTGTATCTTAAGTGTATTTATATTCACACTGTTGTGAAAGAGACCTCTGGAACTTCTTCATCTTGCAAAACTGAAACTCTACTCATTACTCACTTCCCATTTCCTCCTGACCCCAGATCCTGGCAAGCACTACTCTGCTTTCCTTTTTTTAATTTTGGCCGTGCTGGGTCTTTATAGCAGCACACGGGCTTTTTCTCTAGTTGCGGATGCACACTTCTCTTGTTGCGGGGCACAGGCTCTAGAATGCGAGGGCTCAGCAGGTGCAGCCCACGGGCTTGGCTGCCCTACAGCATGTGGGATCTTAGTTTCCCAACCAGGGATCGAAGCTGTGTTTCAAGCATTGGAAGATGGATTCCTATCCACTGGACCACAGGGGAAGTCTCCATCACTACTTTCTGTCTGCATGAATTTGATTATTCTAGGTTCCTAATGTGAGTGGAATCACACAGTATTTGTCTTTTTGTTCCTAGCTTACTTCACTTAGCACAATGTCCTTAAGGCTAATACAGGTTACACTACATGACAGGATTTCTTTCCTTTTTAGGGCTGAAGAGTATTCCATTGTATGTATACACCACATTTTGTTTAACACCCATCTGTTGATGGAAATTTAGGTTGCTTCCATCTCTTGCCACTATGAACATATCTGTTGAAGATTCTGCTTTCAATTATTTAGGATATATACCCACAGTGGGATTGCTGGATCACCTGGGCATCTCCTTAGAGTGACAAGTGTTCTAAACTTTGATAGTGGTAATAGTTGTACAACCATAGAGTATAATAAAAACCACTGAATTGTACATTTCAAGTCGGTGAATCAAATGATATATGAATTATATCTCAACAAAGGTGTTAAAAAACACAACTCAGAAAGGCTAAAGCAAGGATTTAGTTGCATAAGGATTTTGACTGAATTGGATAATTAATCTGATTAAATAACCAGTCAATCTTGTCACACAAGTAATTCTAACACTTATTTTCAATGACCTGGCTAGATGTTTAGGTGTTTTCTGAGACATAACTTCAGTGCTTTTTCAACACTGACCATTAGAAGTAGGAAAAAGAAAATCTCAGTACCTCTCCTTAATTCACAATATTAAAACTTTTCATATTTTGTGTCAAGAAACACTGTAAAGAAATAACAAATTCATACTAACTATAGCAATTTTTATTTCACCTGCTCTGTAGGTATGGCATTCACCAGATTTTTTAGAGATAGAAAAATAAAGTAGGACTTTACTCTCTTTGACTTCAGATTCACTTTTTGAAATGTCACTCACAATTATTTCACATAAAACATGCTCAAAAGGCAGAGGGTTTATTTGCCTTTTTTGCTATAAAAATTATAAAATTAAAAAGTCCTGTGTTCATCATCACTGAATGGGGAAAGAGGTAATAAAAACACGAGAGAAAAAATTTTGAGGAAAAAACATACATCAAATTCAGATTGTTCTCATCTCTAACTGCTGTACACAACTAGAAAAGCTAACAGCAATACAGATGGCCACTGGTGCTCAGAAATTCATTTCTTCATCTTCTCGTCTTCATCCAAACATTTTCAATTTTGTCAAGATTCAAGTGGTACAGTTATTAAAGATAATAAATCAGATAATCTCAAAGATTTCTAATAATATCTTCTGAGCAGAGCAGAGCAAAGTGAGAGAAACCTCACCAGCCTGAGTGATCATTTTTAAAACAATAGGTACCAGATGGTTTACAGTAATGAGACAAGTCTGGAAGCCAATTTTCAATCTTGGTCCCAAGCAGAGAGTGAAATAATGGTCATGATTTAATTAAAAAGACACCAATTGTGTGGGACAGTCTTTCCAAATTACACATCTTATACACTTTGACAGTTTTTCCTAAAATAATCTCTTGGGGTAGATTTTAAGTAGGTTGAAATACTAATGGTTGATTTCAGATTCTTATTACAGGTTTTTCAAAGTCCGTCTATGTGCAGAAGCAAAATTATGAATGGCAACTCGAAGATCTGAGTTCCCCTCAGGGATGTCACAGGAATTGATGACTGAATGTAGCGCCCGGGTATATGCTGCAAATAAAGATTAACATAGTGATGAATGAAGTAGGATTCTAAAAGTTCTCCCAACCTCTTCCTAATAGTACTGCTTCTCTGCCCAGTCTTATAGGCATTAACTTTAACAATCCATTGAATAAGTATTGAGTATTTACCACATGCCAAGTACTCTGTGATTACAGAAAAGATCATGAGAGGATGGACACAAAAATTAAATTACAGTGTACTATTTCCAAACCAGAGGCATATACAAAATGTCATCACAGCATGAAGTTCAAAATGAAAAAAAACTAGGAGAGGATGAAAAAGATTCCCAGAAGTGGCAACATTCCAAAAAAAAAAGGAATCGGTAACATTTAAGATGGTATTGAAGGATTAATAGAAGTAAAGGAAAGAAGACCTTCTAGGCAAAGAAATGAGTGTGTGGGGGTACAAGGATATATATTTTTTTAATGTGGTGTGTACTGACAATAGCAGGTTCGATATGGCTGGAGTATGGCCTGGAGCCAGAGGGAAAACATGCCGGTTATACACTCTATTTTGTATTGCAGTGGTAAGTCCTACAGGTCTGATGATAAGGGAACGGCACAATCAGATGTGAGTTTTTAAAACATAATTCACAGGACTGATAAGAAACTCATATCATAGATGGAACATTAGGGATACAAACACCACCACCATATTCGGTATTTGTATGAAGCCTCTATAATCTCTACACTATGTAAATCAATACATTTAAGAATGGACAGGAAACAAAAATATGAGTGACAACAGGAAATGACTCCATTTCTTCTAGCTGGCATTCTTAACAGAGTTTACATTGGTCCTCATGTTTCTCAGTGACTCCTAGCAGAACTGGCAGTCTAATGTGGATATACACACATTATAAATAATATACAGATGATAAGTCTATGTTAGATAACATTTAAGAATTTGGATAACAGGGTATTCAACTGGACAGAGGCCTAACTTAGATAGCTATAAACCTCTAATCTTCTTCATTGATAGGAGGACCTGCAACCCTAGTCTCATTACTGTACAATGGGCTAGGACTATTTCCCTAGCATAAATGAAGACAAGAAGATAACATATCTCAAAGAGAAATATAACTCATTATAGTTATTTTTATTGCCTCAGAGTTGTTATGTAAAGGGGGGGTGTAACAGTCTTTGATATATAATAAGCACTTAGTCAATAAATGCTATATTTCTACTACAATCACTACTTTTACTCTTGTTATTTTTTATCTGCCACCAGGCCCCAACCATTCCTTGAAGACACTTACCTTTGTGGTTTTTATAGAAAATACAATTATTGGCACAGGTATCAGGATGAGCATCCCAAAAATCAGGACCACAGCAGCAGAGTGGAGGTAAAGTAATATTATATAGTTGCATTTTCTCCTGGATCTGGGCTCTTAAAGCTTCTACATATCTATAAAAATACAGTATGACCAAGCAAAGTGAACCATTAGGAAGAGAATAAGCATGAGTCCTTATTTTACTCCTAGCTCAAACTGTTAAACTATTTCATATCACTGTGCTTCAATCCTTCCTCTGTGTACGAAGAAGCAGTACAAGGGAAAATGCAGTGCTATTCCAGAGAGGTATTAGGCAATCAAGAAATCTGTTCACCTTCTGAGGCACAGGGTGAGGGTTTGATCCCTGGTTGGCAAGCTAGGATCCCACATGCCTCATGGCCAAAAACAGCCAAAGAACATAAAACAGAAACAATATTGTAACAAATTCAATAATGACTTTAAAAAACAGTCCACATCCAAAAAAAAAAAAAAAGTCTTAAAAAAAAAGAAATGTGATGAAGTTCTGTGCCTCCTGAAGCATAAGAAGACACAGTCAATTCATTTTAGGGAAAATGAGAACACCGACTTCCTAACAGGTTTCCTCTAGGGCCAAAATTTCATGCAGAACTTTCCAAAGTACCTTTGGTATTCTTTTTCTTTCTGCTGTTGTTTTTCTCTGGCTCCTTTTACTTCCTCAAGCTGTAGTTGGGCTAACATCTCACTCATCTTCTCCCCTGAACATGGCTCTTCATGGGAGTTCATTCTTAATATTCTTTGTTCTTCAGCATAACGTTGCTGCTCTTTCTTTTTCTTAATTCTGAGAATAAAATCAACATGGTTAGGAATTTCATCAAGTCATTATTTAGAATTAGCTTTTAGATCCAAATACCTCAAGAAATTCCCAGAAAGAGGGGAGTCAGGAAGTCAGTTTAACAACCCTAGAAAAGCCTCAAAACTCCCTGCTGGCTGATTTAAGTTTATCTCATTGCTCATGTGTACACATAGTCTCTTGAATGGAAATGACTAATAGTTACTACTAAAAGAGTGTTCCTGGAAGAATTCTAACACAAGAACTTTCTGAGGTTAAAATTACAAGTAGATAGGACTTCTCCTTTTAGCTAAAATGGATTACCAGGGACTGGATTTGCCCTACCACCTTAAACAACCAAATAAATAAAACAACAAATCAACCCAGAAACCACAAACAAACAAACAAAAACCAAGTAACTTAAATAAAAGTGCTAGTTGTTCAGCTGCGTCTGACTCTTTGTGACCCCAAGGACTGTAGCCCTCAAAGCTCCTCTGTCCATGGGATTTTCCCGGCAAGAATCCTGGAGTGGGTTACCATTTCCTTCTGCATCCCTAAACAAAGCTCAGAAAAATATTATCAAAATACAAAAATAACCAGTAACCAACCAATGAGGTAAATTCAACGTTGGACGTCTAATCAAAAATTACCAGGCATGCAGAGGCAGGAAAATACAATTCATAATGGAGAGAGTAATCAACCACCCAAAATCAACTTAGAATAGACAGTGATTAGAATTAGCATAGAAGGACATTAAAACAAGATAGTACAATTATTAATAGATCCTGTATGTTCAAAAAGCTTAGACATAAAGAAGACTGAAATCAACTTATCAAGATGAAAACTACAATTTCTGAAATAAAAAATACATTGGAGAATAAGTCTATAAGTTAAAGAAATAGAATAATTAGTAACCTTCCAAAACAGAAAGCACCAGACCCAGATGGGCTCACCAAACAATTAAGGAAGAAGTTACACCAGATGTCTTCAATCTCTTTCAGTGGACAGAAACAGAAAGCATGCTTCTTAACTCATTCTGTGAGCATTACTCTAAAATCATTCTCAGCATTACTCTAAAATCAAAACCAGATAAAGATATTAGAAAGTATTACCAATACCTCTCATGAACAAGACGCAAAAATCCTCAAAAATATTAGCAAGTCGAATCTAACAATGTACATATATATCACAATCAAAAGGAATTTAGGCCAAGAATGAAAGGCTGGTTCAACATGAAAAAAATCAATTAATGTAATAGAGCACTTCAAAAGCTATATAAGAAAAATCACAATTCTATAAAAAGATGCAGAGGAAGCATTTGACAAAATCAAACACCACACAATCCAGCAGTGCCCCTTGGTATTTACATAACTTACACCCACACAAAACCTGCGCATGGATGTTTGCAATAGTTTAGTTGCCAAATGCTAGAAGAAACCACGATGTCCTTCAGTAGATGAACGGATAAATAAACTGTTGTACTTTCAAACAGCAAAATAATATTCAGTACTAAAAAGAAATGAGCTATCAAGCCATGAAGAGATGTTTGATGTAAATGCCTATTACTAAGTGAAAGAACCCAATCTCTAAAGGCTACATACTGTATGATTCCAACCGTATGACATTCTGGAAAGAGTAAAACAATGAAGACAGTGAAAGATCAGTGGTTGCCAGAAGCTGGGGTTGGAGAGAGGGAAAGAAGGTGAACAGGCAGAGCATAAAGGAGTTCTAGAGTAGTAAAACTCTTCTATATGATACTTAATGATGGATACAAGTCATTACACATTTGCCCAAACCCATAAATGTGCAAGACCAAGAGTGAACCCTAGTGCAAATTATAAACTTTGGTTGATAATGATGTACCAATATAGGCTTATCATGTGTTAACAGTTGTACCACACTGGTAGGGGATGTTGATAATGGAGGAGGCTCTGAATGTCAAGGGATAGTACATATGCTCTACCTTCCTCTCAATTTTGCCATGAACCTAAACTGCTCTACAAAAATAAATTCTTTATTTAAAAAAATACACTGGATGGGATTACTAGCACGTTAAACATTGCAAAACTAAATCTGAAAGCATAATAATAGAAATTATTCAAAATAAACCACAGGGAGAAAATCCAAAAGTTTAAAAAGAACACAGAAGACCCACAGAGATGTTATGGGGAGGGGAGGTGGGAGGGGGGTTCATGTTTGGGAACACATGTAAGAATTAAAGATTTTAAAATTAAAAAAATTAAAAAATTAAAAAAAAATAAAATAAATAAAAGGAACACAAGATGCTTGCTCCTTTTAAGAAAAGCAATGACAAACCTAGACTGTTAAAAGGCAGAGACATTACTTTGCCTACAAAGATTCATATAATCAACGCTATGGTTTTTCCAGTAGTCATGTATGGATGTAAGAGCTGGACAATAAAAAAAGCTCAGCACAGAAGAATTGATGCCTTCGAACTGTGTGCTGGAGAAGACTCTTGAGAGTCCCTTGGACAGCAAGGAGATCAAATCAATCAGTCCTGAAGGAAATCACCCTGAATATTCATTAGAAACACTGATGCTGTTGAGTGTATTTTCAAGTGCTTATTAGCCATTTATATATTATTTCCTTAGGAGAAATGTCTATTTAAATCCTTTGTCTACTTTTTAATTGGGTTATCTTTTTTATTACTGAGTTATGAGTCCCTTTATAGATTCTGACTACAAGTTTCTCATCAGATATATGATTTGCAAATAATTTCTCCCATCTTTAGTTGTTTTTTTCACCTTCTTTATAGTTTTTAATTTTGATGAAGTCCAACTTATCAATGTTCTCTTTTACTATTCGTTGGACAATTGATTTTTGACAAGTGCACCAAAGTATGCAGAGGAGAAAGAATAACTTCAGCAAGAGGATATCCTTATACAAAAAAACCACTTCACACTACATGTGAAATGAACGCAAACTACATCACAGACTTAAATGTAAAACCCACAATGAAAATCTTTCTAGAAGAAAACATCAACAAATTTTTGTGACCTTTAGTTAGGCAGTGATTTCTTAACTATGACACCAAAAGTACAATCTCTTTAGTCATTTAAGAAATGTAAACTAAAACCACAATGAGGTACCACTACATACCTATTCAAATGGCTAAAATGAAAAAGACCGATCACACTAAGTGCTGGCAATGATGTAAGGGAACTTGAACTCTCTTACACTGCTGGTGGCAACATAAAGTGGTACAACTACTTTAGAAAACCATACTGAAATATATACCTACCATGATGATCCAGTCCACTCTCAGGTATTCACCCAAGAGAAAAGGTAACAGATTTCCAAAGACTTGCTCATGAATGTTCACTGCAGCTTTATCTGTATTAGCCCCAAACTGGAAGCAACCCAAATGTCCATCAACCTTTGAAACAGATTGTGGTATATCCAAACAATGGAATACTATCTATAAGAAAAAGGAATAAACGCTTGATACCACTACAACAAAGACAAATCTTCAAAATAATTACTCTGAATAAAAGGAGGTAGGCCAGGACTTCCCTGGTGGTACAGTGGATAGGAGTCTGCCTGCCAATGCAGGGGACAGGGGTTCAATCCCTGGTCCAGGAAGAGTCCAACGGCAGCAGAGCAACTAAACCCATGAGGCTATGCTCTAGAGCCTGTGAGATGCAACTACTGAGCCCGTGTGCTGCAGCTACTGAGCCCTCGCACTGACAGCCTGCGCTCCACAGCAAGAGACGCCACTACAATGAGAAGTCCTCACACGGCAACTAGAGTAGTCCCCACTCTGCAACTAGAGAAAGCCCATGCACAGCAACAATGACCCAGTGCAACCTCCACAAAGTAAAATTAACTAATTTTTTAAAAAAGGAGCTGGGCCAATCCCACTCCTAGGTATATATCCAGAGACAATCACAATTTGAAAGGATGCCATGTACTCTTGACGTTTATTGCAGCACTATTTAAAATAGTCAGGACATGGAAACAATCCAGATGTCCATCGACAGAGGAATGGATAAAGAAGATGTGATATATATAAACAATGAAATATTACTCAATCATAAAAGGAACAGAATAGTGACATTTGCAGAGATGTAGATGGATCTAGAGATTGTCACACAAAGTGAAGTCAGTCAGAAAGAAAAAAACAAACATTGCATAATATTGCTTATATGTGGAATCTAGAAAAATGACAGAGATGAACTTATGTGCAAAGCAGAAATACAGTCACAGATATACAGGACAAACTCACGGCTACCAAGGGGGATGGGATGAATTGGGAGACTGGGACTGACACTTATACACTACTAGGTGTAGGATAGACAACTAATGAGAACCTATCGTATAGCACAGGGAACTCTACTCAGTGCTCTCTGGCGACCTAAGTGGGAAGGAAATCCATAAAAGAGGGGATTTATGTATACGTATGACTGATTCACTTTGCTATACAGCAAGAAACACAACACTGTAAAGCAACTACACTCCAATAAAATTTACTTAAAATAAAAGGAGCTGGGTACAAGAGTACATGCTGCAGAACTCCAGAAAATGCAAACTAATCTACAGTGACACAAAGCAAACAAGTAGCTGCCTGAGGAAGAGGGGGCTGTGCAGCTAAGAGGTACTACCAAGGCAGGAGGAAACTTTTGAGGATGACAGGTATGTTCACTGTCTTGACTATGATAGTCACTTAATGTCATCTATACTCACTTCTAGTAGTTCTAGTTGCTAGATTGTCTAATGTCACCTCCATGGTAGAGGTGACACAGATTCAACTCTAAACTAAGGATTTTTCAACTTATGAGACTGTCAATCTCTGCATGCACACGTCAATAAAAGCATGGTCTGCTGAAAATTCTGATCCACATGTTTTAAAAATAGCTGGCTGTCCTATCAAAGATCAGGCACTGTTTGTTAAGTTCATAGTTCTGTCTCCAGTAGTGACAAGTCGTCTGTTCACTCCATTCTGGGGTCTACCCTCATCTAGAACATGCTATGCCAGCATCCTCTGTCCTTCACTGTCTCCCACTGAGTTGGTGATGCTATCTAACCACTTCATCCTCTGCCGTCCCCTTCTCCTCCTGCTCTCAATATTTCCCAGCATCGGGATCTTTTCCAGTGAGTCAGCTTTGTGCATAAGGTGGTCAAAGTTTTGGAGCTTTAGCTTCAGCATCAGTCCTTCCAATGAATATTCAGGGTTGATTTCCTTTAGATGGACTTAGGTTTGGACTTTAGATTTGATCTTCTTGCTGTCCAATGGACACTACTCAAGAGTTTTCTTCACACCAGAGTTCAAAAGCATCAACTCTTCAGCGCTCAGCCTTCTTTATGGTCCAACTCTCACATCTGTACATGACTGCTGGAAAAAGCATAGTTTTGACTATACGGACCTTTGTTGGCAAAGTGATATCTCTGCTTTTTAATACACTGCCTAAGTTTGTTGTAGCTTTCCTTTCAAAGAGCAAGTGCCTTTTAATTTCATGGCTTCAGTCACTGTCTGCAGTGATTTTGGAGCACAAGAAGATAAAATCTGTCACCACTTCCACTTTTTCCCCATCTATCTGCCATAAAGTGATAGGACTGAATGTCATGTTAGGTTTTCAAATGATGCATGTTAAGCCAGCTTTTTTACTTTCCTCTTTCACCCTCATCAGGAAGCTCTAAAGAGCTTCCTTCACTGTCTGGAAAGAGGAAAAAAGTTTCTTGTCACTTTCTGCCATTAGAGTGGTATCATCTCTATATCTGATTGTTGATATTTCTCCTGGCAATCTTGATTCCAGCTTGTGATTCATCCAGCCTGGCATTTCACATGATATACTCTGCACAGAAGTTAAATAGGCAGAGTGATGATATATAGTTTTGATATATATTCCTTTCTCAGTTTTGAACCAGTCAGTCGCTTCATGTCCAGTTCTAACTGCTGCCTTTTGACTCACATACAGGTTTCTCAGGAGACAGGTAAGGTGGTCTAGTATTCCCATCTCTTTAAGAATTTTCCACAGTATGTTGTGATCCACACAGTTAAAGGCTTTAGTGTAGCCCATAAAGCAACAGTACAAATTCCTCTGGAATTCTCTTGCCTTCTCCAACGAATGTTGGCAATTTGATCTCTGATTCCTCTGCTTTTTCTTTTTCTTTTTTTTTCCTCTGCTTTTTCTAAATCAGCTTATATCTGGAAGTTCTCAGTTCACCTATCGCTGAAGCCTAAAGGATTTTGACCATAACCTTGCTAGCATGTAACATGACCACAATTGTACAGTAATTTGAACATTCTTTGGCACTGCCCTTCTTTGGGATTGGAATGAAAACTGATCTCTTCCAGTCATGTGGCCACTAATGTGTTTTCCAAAGTTGCTGATATACTGAGTACAGCACTTTAACAGCATCATCGTCTAGGATTTTACATAGCTCAGCTGGAATTCTATCACCTCCGCTAGCTTTGTTCATAGTAATGCTTCCTAAGGCCCACTTGACTTCACATTATAGGATGTCTGGCTCTAGGTGAGTGACTACACCATCATGGTTTTCAGGGCAATAAGACCTTTTTCATACAGTTCTTCATATAGTTCTTCTGTGTATTCTTGCCACCGCTTCTTAATCTCTTCTGCTTCTGTTAGGTTGCTTCTGTCCTCGCTATCGTGCCCATCCTTACATAAAGTTTTCTCCTGATACCTCTCTCTTGAAGAGATCTCTAGTTTTTCCCATTCTATTGTTTTCTTCTATTTCTCTGCATTGTTTGTTTAAGGAGGACTTCTTATCTCTCCTTGCTCTTCTCTGGAATTCTGCATTCAGTTGGGTATATCTTTTCCTTTCTCCCCTGCCTTTCGTGTTCCTTCTTTCCTCAGCTATTTGTAAAGCCTCTTCAGACAACCGCTTTGTCTTCGTCCATTTCTTTTTTTTGGTAATGGTTTTGGTCACTGTCTCCTGTACAATGTTATGAACCTTCATTGATAGTTCCTCAGGCACTGTACCAGATCTTATGCCTAGAATCTATTTGATCCTCTACTGTACAATCATAAGGGATTGGTTTATGTCATACCTGAATGGCCTTGTGGTTTTTCCTACTTTCTTCAATCTAAGCCTGAATTTTGCAATAAGAAACTAATGATCTGAGTCACAGTCTGCTCCAGGGCTTCTTTTTGCTAATTGTATAGAGTATCTCCATCTTCGGCTGCAAAGAATATAATCAATTTGATTTTGATATTGACAATCTGGTGGCTCAGATGGTAAAGAATCTGCCTACAATGCAGGAGGCTCAGGTACGATCCCTAGGTTGGGAAGATTTCCCTGGAGAAGAGCATGGCAACCCACTCCAGTATTCTTGCCTGGAGAATTCCATGGACAGAGGAACCTGGCGGGATACAGTCCATGGGGTCCCACAGAGTCAAACATGACTGCACGGAGACCATCTAGTGATGTCTATGTGCAGAGTCATCTCTTGTGTTGTTGGAAAAGGGTGTTTACTATGACCAGTGTGTTCTCTTGACAAAACTGTTAGGCTTTGTCCCGCTTCATTTTGTACTCCAAGGCCAAACTTGCCTGTTACTCCAGGTTTATCTCTCGACTTCTTACTTTTGCATTCCAATCTCCTATGATGAAAAGGACATCTTTGTTTGGTATTAGTTCTAGAAGGTGGTGTAGGTCTTCACAGAACCGGTCAACTAGCTTCTTTGGCATTAGTGGTTGGGGCATAGACCTGGATTACTGTGGTTACTGAATGGTTTACTCTGTAAATGAACCAAGGTCATTCTGGGGTTTTTGAGACTGCACTCAAGTCCTGCACTGTGTACTCTTTTGTTGACTATGAGGGCCACTCCATTTCTTCTAATGGATTTTTGCCCACAGCAGTAGATATAATGGTCATCTGAACTAAATTCGCCCTTTCCTCTCCATTTTAGTTAACTGATTCCCAAGATGTCGATGTTCACTCTTGCCATCTCCTGCTTGACTACGTCCACTTTACCTTGATTGATGGTCCTAACATGCCAGGTCCTTATGCAATACCGTTCTTTACAACACTGGGTTTCACTGCCACCAACAAACACCTCTGCAAACTGAGCATTGTTTCTGCTTTGGCCCAGTGGCTCCATTCTTTCTGCAGCTATTAGTAATTGTCCTTGGCTCTTCTCCAGCAGCATACTGGATACCTTCTGGCCTTGGGGGCTCATCTTCCAGTGTCATATCTTGTTGCCTTTTCATACTGTTCATGGGGTTCTCGCAGCAAGAATACTAGCCATTCCCTCCTCCAGTGGACCACATTTTGTCAGAACTCTTCACTATGACCCGTCTGTCTTGGGTGGCCCTGTATGGCATGGCTCATAGCTTCACTGTGTTACATAGCCCCTTCACCACGATAAGGCTGTGATCCATGAAGTGGATCACAATCAAACTCAAATGCAATATAAAGTTGGAACAAGGTAGAAGTAAGAAATCTCAATACTCCAACTTGTGTAGAGAGATGTTTTATTCCTAGCAAGGATCAAGATACAAAGGCACATCAGGCAGTGTACTAGGAACATGAGAAAGGTAATGTGGAGAAGAGCCACAGCACACATACTTATTCACACCTGAATTTTCTTCTTTTGGCCACGCTGGACAGCATGCAAGATCTGACTTCCCTGACCAGGGATTGAACCCATGCTCACTACAGTAGATGTGCAGAGTCCTACCCACTAGACTGCCAGGGAATTCCCCACAATTAACTTCAAAATATACATCAATTTGCTCTCTTAAAATATAATGCATGATATAAGTAAGAGAATAAAAGGAGGAGATTAAAAAAGTATAAAAGTTTAAATATGAGCCTAGGATCATAGATGCCCTTCGCCAAGGATCTATTTACATAAAGATCTTTTCCCAAAGAGAGCCAGTTTTAAAAAGCAAATGTTTTGAGGACAATTCATATTTGATTAGTTCAATAACTCCTGAGCTGGTGAAAAATGCAAATGTGAAAAGATTTTTCACAGATGAGAAATTGAACTGAGGTTTTCAATTGTTGCTGTTGTTTAGCTGTGTCTGACTGTTTTACAACCCCATGGACTATAGCCCACCAGGCTCCTCTGTCCATGGGGTTTCTCAGGCAAGAATACTGGAGTGGGTTGCCATCTCCTTCTCCGGGGCATCTTCCCTACCCAGGGATCAAATCCGCGTTTCCTGTATTGGCAGGCGAATTCCTCACCATTGACCCACCAGGGAAGCCTCAGGTTTTCAAGAGTGAAACTTAAATGGAGCCAAGTGAATAATAACAGAATGGTTTAGTTACTGGTATAATTCTCCATAGGCTTCCTAGGTGGCAGTAGTGGTAAAGAACCCAACTGCCAACGCAGGAGACGCGAGATGCTGGTTCGATCCCTGGGTCAGGAAGATCCCTTAGAAGAGGGCATGGCAACCCACTCCAGTATTCTTGCCTGGAGAATCCTATGGACAGAGGAGCCTGGCGGGCTACAATCCATAGGGTCACAAAGAAATCCGACACGACTCAAGTGACTTAGTGCACACACATAATTCTCTATACCATTTATTCTCTATACCTATAAACTAAGAGCTAAGGAAACATGTCAGCATTGTTTCTCAAACGTGGGTAACAGGAAAATTACTCGAAATTGTTGGTAACAGGACAATTACTAGCAGTGATGTAATCAGCCCTTTCCCCTTCTTCCCCCCTAGTTAGTCCTCTCTTCACAGTCAAATATCTTAAGAGTCTAGCTTTTTCCTCTCTGATCTCCTCTCCCCTCCAATATGGCTGTTAACACCCATCAATCACTCCACAAAAAACTCTCTCTAAGGTCATTGGTGGCCTACAGGTTAATCCATCTGGCATTTACATTCTCAACAGGGGCGACATTATACCCACGGCAGCAAAAACTGATTCTAGGGAGCAAAATATCTTAGATGTTAAAATAGTTTGTGGCCCTTGAAAAGGTCATAGTACATAAGCAGAAATATACCATGTCTATTTCTTCCTCTAGAAGAAGGCATTGTCCATTTCTTATTCTATGCCTTCTCCCTAGGTGACTTTCTGCATACCATCTGCTTCTGTGACCACCCCTATCATCTGTAACTCATTAAGCTCCCGCTCCGGCATAGACCATTCCTCTGAGATTTAAACCTATTTAACTGCCTGCCAGTTTGACATTCCACTTGAGTGTCTCAAAGGTATTTATCTGGGAAAAGGATCCACAGCTTTGGTTAGATTCTCAAGTTAAGAACTACTGCCACACATTAGTTTCAAAAACGATCGTAACAATAAAAAATGGCAAAACCAACCTAAAAAGTTGAGGAAAACAATTACTTTATAAACCTCTCAAATGTCCTTAAAGCTTCTTGCGTAAATATACTTTTTAGTTGATACACAATAGAAATTTAACTAGGTTGGAAATCAAGATGTCAACACACGGGTTTTCCCCAGGGCACTGACGTGAATACAATTACAGTGGTTCTCGGGTCATGCTAAACCCAATGTCAAACTTTCAGTAAAAGAGAGTAAGAATATAAAACTCTGCAAATTGATTTGTCAACTTGCTGCACTGAGTGTGTGCACAACAAGGAGATGGCAATATTTACATTTGGAAAGAATCCTGAAGAGAAAGCGGTATCATAGGCAAAGTACGCTAAAAATACATTCTTATAACTACAACAACTCAAAAACTCTTGTTAGTCATCCTTCATATAAGGTCACGCCACTAATCCTTTACAAGGTTAAACTTTGTAATAGAGATCTAGAACTAAAATTGAAGGCTTTTTGGCTCTATGAATTCATACCTCTTGAGCAATCCCAGAAATCTGCCAACACTAACACTGTCAAATAAAGGGAACTCTGCATTCAAGAATAAGAAGTAGCTTTATTCCTGGAGTTAAAAGAGGTGTCTGCTAGAAAAATAACTTCTTAAGGAGATGAAAGAAATCTTCCTCTTCAGTACAACAGGATTAAGGTCTAATCTAGCACAGTCTAAATCTCTGCTTGCCAATCCTGTTTTCCTGTTCAACCTTTTTCTCTCGTTCTTGATTCTGACAGTATTCTTCCTTAGTGATTTCTGAAATCATTACTAAAAATAACCTAATATTTCCTACTGGATGCTCTACCTGAATTTCCTTTAAGGCACTTCAAATCCAATTTGCCCCAAACTAAACTTATCTTCTCCACCTCTACCTCCTTGCTGGAAAATCTGTTTCAAAGCAGCTGATTAGGTAAAAGGGCTAAGGGTGGCCTAAGCCATAAACCTGGAACTTATCTTTGAATTCTCCTCTAGCAGTATCTTATCAATTCTATGTCTTCTGCTCTTAAAACTGCCTCCTTGTCACTGCCTCCCTGGCCCTGGCTTATAACTTATTGAAGTTACAGACTTCAAAGCAGTTAGGTGATGGAACTAAATAAATTTGGGATTGAATCCCAGTTCTGCCACTGTTAAGTACGATCTTTATCTTAGGCAACTTAGTTAACCTCTCTGGGGCTCATTTTCTCATCTGTAAAATAAAAAGAATAATAATCTCCTAACATCTAGTCTTAGCCATTTTACCCATTCCTCACAATGTATCTAAGTGGCTTCTGTTTTCAGGATAAAATCCAAATTCCTTCTTATAACATACAAAATTCTTTATAATCTTTCCTCATTTTATAAAGCTTACCTCTTGCCATTCTATTAGCTCCGATCATATCCAGCTCATAAGTGTCATATTCTTCGTGTTACTGCTTTTACAGTGTTAGTCTTTCTGCCTGGAATCGCTATCTACTCTTGGTCCACCCGGTTCCAGTTGTGTCTTATACACTTCTGACCCTTAATACCTCAGCCCAGGAAGTCTTCCCTGTACTACTATATTGGGACCCCAATTTTGGGTTCAAAACAGTTTCTGTGCTCTCATACCTTCTTGTAATTTTTTCCTTCTACTGACATTAGAAGAAAGATTTTACTTTACTAATATTTTACTTGATATTTTTACATTTATGTTGATTAAAGAAATTAGTCTGTAATATTGCTATCTTTTAATATCCAAGACAGGTTGATTTGAAGGTTATACTGGCTTCTATAATTATTTGGCAAGTATTCCTGTTTTCCATTCTCTGGAATATTTTATGTAAAACTTAGTGCTATTTTTCCCTTAAATATTTGGTAACTAACATTTATTGAGCATGTGTCACATGCCAGATTCTACACTAAGTTCATTTGCCATGTTACCTCATTTAATCCTCACAGTAACTTTCTGAGGTGTATATTCCTCTTATACCTGTTTTATAGAGAAGAAACTAGGGCTAATAGAAAGTAACTTTCCCAAAGTCAAGAAGCTGGTGGGCAGCAGAGCTAGGACTTGAACAGGTATCTCCCCAGGTTCTTAATCACATGCTATACTGTCTTGTAATACTTAACATATCACACTATAATTATTCATTTATTTGCCTCCCCATTAGTCAGTGGAATCTATCTACTAAGATCCTCGAAGGATGGGATCATCCATATTTTATATGCTTTAAATCTAGCATCATGTCTACCAATTAATAGATGCTCAATAAATAGCTGCTAAATGAATAAATGAAGACATATCATTTGATTCTCGTAACACCTGGGTGAGGTAAAGTGGTTACTATCAATTCCTATGTAGAAAGTAGGTATATGTTTATTTTAGAATGCTGCTAAAGTGGTTTCTGTCTTCAAGTTAAAACAAATAATCCCCATGCAAAGAAGGGCATACATTTCGTTTCTTCAACAAGTAAAAAGCAAAAAATAATTTTATATTATTTGCAAACTGTCATTGACAACAGATTTAATGTTCTGATACCATCTGTAAGACAGAGACCTTCATATTTCTTCCGGGGTCAAGAGTATAAATCCAACAAGAAAAAGATTATCCAGTGAAAAAATGGCAATAAAACAAAAGCCTTAAGCAGAAAAGCTTTCAAAGAAGGTCAGCAGAATAGTAAAGAAGAATTCCCCACTGACTACACCATGTGGTAGGCATGTCATAAGAAGATTTAAGGTAGACATAAAATACCCACAGCAGAGATGTCTTGGCTTCAATTAGATGAACTAAAATTTCTATTCTGTGTTTTGCCTGATAAGTCTGTAAAAATGCTTATATATGGGCACCACAGAATTCAGATTTTTTTATTTTTGATGGAGATCAGATCATAATTATGGCAAAAGAGAGCCAATGTCCTTAGATTCTGAAACTATTATCCAGGGAATTACATAATTACAGTCCCAAAGAACATTAAGAAGAGAAAATATCCTTGAACTATTTAAACAGAATTCTGCCTAAAGGCTACCCTGGCTAACTTCACAAGGATTTTTCCAAGCCTCTCTCTTTTAATCCCAATCCAAAACATACATACATATACACTTTTTTACTGCAGCAGTTTCTGCCAAGTCGCGTTTAGGACAACAGTATTATAACATGTCTCAAAGGGGAAAAAATGTGAGAATAAAAACATACCAAAGGAACTACTAAACACCTCACAGGAAAACCATTCTCATCAGTGGACTGCCACATAAAAATTTCAGAAGTCATTGTAGTCTTTATAGCAAAAAAACAAGACATTAATCTAGGGGGCCCTTACTGCTTAGGCTCCCAGAGTCAAATATATAAATAATAAAAAATTAAAGTGCAGAAAGAATAGAAAAAAATTATTTATTTCCCCCAGTGAAAGACAATTCTTGAACATCTTGCAATGCTTAATTTAATCATTGTGTTCATCATCATTGTTCTTGCAAAAAGCTCTGCTTCCGTTGGGTCCATGTCTTGGGAGAAGTTCAGGGGTAGTTAAGAAGCTGTCCTGGGGAAGAAGGCAGATGCTTGGGCAGAAGCCCTAAGGTCAGGGGCTAATAGGTGAAGCAGTGCCCCTAATAGGCCACTAGGTCTTCTTATTCTAATTTCAAGTAAAATTTATATTCATGAGAGAAATTAAGCTTATAAATGTTGCTTTCTTATAAAGTCCTTGTCAGGTTGGTACTAAGATTATGCTGGCCTCTACAATTATTTGGGAAGTATTCACTATTTTCCATCCTCTAGAATAGCTTATATAAACCCTGGTGTTATTTTTTCCCTTAAATATTTGGGATCCCCTAATGCAGACATCAACCTAGATAGCATATTAAAAAGCAGAGACATTACTTTGCCAACAAAGGTCCATCTAGTCAAGGCTATGGTTTTTCCAGTGGTCATGTATGGATGTGAGAGTTGGACTGTGAAGAAAGCCGAGCACTGAAGAATTGATGCTTTTGAACTGTGGTGTTGGAGAAGACGCTGTTTTTGTTTTTTTTTTTTTTTGGAGAAGACTCTTGAGAGTCCCTTGAACAGCAAGGAGATCCAACCAGTCCATCCTAAAGGAGATCAGTCCTGGGTGTTCATTGGAAGGACTGATGCCAAAGCTGCAACTCCAATACTTCAGCCACCTCATGGGAAGAGTTGACTCATCAGAAAAGACCCTGATTCTGGGAGGGATTTGGGGCAGGAGGAGAAGGGGACAACAGAGGATGAGATGGCTGGATGGCATCACTGACTCGATGGACATGAGTTTGAGTAAACTCCAGGAGTTGGTGATGGACGGGGAGGCCTGGTGTGCTACAATTCATGGGGTCGAAAAGAGTCGGACATTACTGAGCAACTGAACTGAACTGAACGCAGACATCTGAGCCTGTATCTAAACGTGAGTTTTTCTTTTTGGTAAGATTTTTTTCAAAAAGTGATTTAATTTGTTTATATTCCATAACTGATTTTTTTTTTTTTGGTGGGGTTAGTCAGATTTCTATTTCTTCTTGCATTCATTTTGCTCTTTTTACGAATCTGTCTATTTCATCAACGTGTTCAAATTTTCTGTCTTCTTATTAATATTTAATGTTTCCAGGCTCTGTAGTAATGGCTTCTTTTTCATTCCTAATATTGGTAAATGATGCCTTCTTTCTTTTCAAGTAACAGTTTTAATTCTTCCTTTCTAATTTAATGTCTTTTATTTATTTCTCTTGCCTAACTGCTCAGGCTAGGATTTCCTATACTATGCTGAATAGAAGTGGCAAGAATAGGTATTCTTGTCTTGTTTCTGATACTAAAGGAAAAGCTTTCAGCTTTTCACCATGGAGTATGATGTCAGCTATGGACTTGTCACATATGGCCTTTATTATGTCAAGGTACATGTCCTCCATATTCACTTTGTTGAGAGCTTTTATCATGAATGAATGCTGAATTTTGCCAAGTGCTTTTTCTGCATCTATTGAGACAATCACATGATCTTAATCATTCATTATGTTAATTTGGTGTATCATGTTGATTGATTTGTGGATCTGAACCACCCTTGCATCTCCAGAATAAATTCCACTTAATCCTGGTATGCAGTAGTTTCTTAGAAAAATGAACATCCTCTTACCATATAATCTAGCAAACGTACTCCTCATTATTTACCCGAAGGAGCTGAAAATGTATGGCCACACAAAACCTACACATGGATGTTTAAAGCAGCTTTATTATAACTGCCAAATCTTGGGGAAAAAAAATAAGATATCCTTCAGGAAGTGAATGGACAAACAAAATGTAGTATTTCCAGATATTAGAGTATTATTTGTCCATATGTAAAATAGGATTATGGTGTGTCAATGTAGGTTTATGAGTGGTAATAAATTCACCACTATGGTATAGGATATTGACAGTGGAGGAAGCAGTCCATGTGCAGGGGTAAGAAGTAAATGGGAACTTTCCGGACTTTTTGTTTAATTGTGCTATAAATCTAAAACTATTTCAAAAAAATAAGTCTATTAAAAAAAATAACTCTTAACCATCTTTTAATATTGCAACTGAGATAAAAAATAGTTGTTTCCACTATGGATAAGAAGGTGAAACCACTGCCTGACTCTTTCTAAAATCTAGCTTCCAAAATAATCTTATAACTGGTAATTTACAGCTCACAATGAGGATCAAAGCACTTACTTTTCAATTTTCTTCTTATGTTCTTTTTGCCTTTGTTGTTCTTTCACTTGTTCTCTTTCAATATCCATGAAAAGTCGTCTATACCTCAGGTATTGCTTTTGACGCTAAAGAAAAGAAGTAAAAATTGTTAAGACTCTGCTCTCAGAGACTTTCCAAGAAAGGAAAATATCCTTAAACTACTAGCTCAGTATGTTAGGATACAACAAATTGCTTCCAATCTCACATATATTGATGTCCAAAAGCCATTACCACTACATACCTCTTTCTTGTCTTCCTCTTGACTTACTCCAGACTGAAGTGCCAGGGGAGTTTGAAATTCAGGGTTCAATCTTGACTGATACTCATCACCAACCTGTTAGGAAGTCCAGTCGTGCAAAGTGACAAAACTGCCAAAAGCTAGACAGACCTAGGCACGCTTTTGATAATTTTATCTACTAATTCTTTCCTCCTGCAATCTTGAGCTCAACTAGATTTTAAAAGTTTAAAAAAAATATATATATATATATATAAAAGAATAAAATTTTAAGAAAGAATAAAAGGAATTAATCAAACAAAAACAAAAAACTCAGGTCAAAGACAAGGATGAATTCATGACAAATCAAAATGTTCAGAAGCCTTCTAAAATGGTCACTTGAAATCATTCTATTATGACTGTGTGCTTGGGATCGAATATAGGATATAAAATTAGATCTCTTACTATCTCATATCTATAATAATTTTCAATTTGTACATATTCTTGATGGTGTGAATTTAGAGAATAAAAGCTTGAAAGAAAATATTATAGCAATCAGCTGTCATGGCAGGGAAGAAACTAGAACTTATTTTCTCCCAAAATACTAGGAAAGCCTGTTGACATAACTTAATACACTTATTTTGACATTATATGGCTCAAATTATGATCTCTAACTTTTAGAAATACAAGTTTTAAATTACTTTGATCTTTTTAACTTAAAAGTTATTTATCAAAAAGAAGTTATTTATCTGTCAGCAAAGTTGCAAGATACAAGATCAGCATGCAAAAATCAATTAAATTTTTATGTACTTGCAACGAACAATTTGAAAATGAAATTAAAGGTAAAATTCATATAATACACCATCAAAACACACCTTATGAATAAATTTTATGAAAGAAATACAAATTGCATACACTGAAACCTACAAAACCATGTTAAAAGAAATAAAAGATCTAATTGAGTAAAAACACATCTCTTGTTCACGAATCAGAAGACTTAATACTGTTAAGATGGCAAATGAGTCAACAGATTTAATGCAGTCTGCATCAACATTTAAGTTGATGGGACTTCGCTGGCAGTCCAATGGTTAATATTTCACCTTCTAGACTTCCCTGCTGGTCCAGTGGTTAAGACTCCACCTGCCAAAGTGGGGTACATGAATTTGATCCTTGGTCTAGGAATATTCCACATGCCACAGGCAACTAAGCCCATGCGCCACAACTACTCAGCCCACGCTCTAGAGCCTGTGTGCCACAACTACCAAAGCCTGCACTCCCTAGAGCTTGGGCTCTGCAACAAGAGAAGCCATGGCAATGAAAAGCCTGTACACCACAACTAGACAAAGCCTTCCTGCAGCACTGAAGATTCACCTTCCAATGCAGGAGATGGGGGTTCGGTCCCTGTTCAGGGAGCTAAGATCTCACAGGCCTTGCAGTACAAAAACAAAAGCATAAGACAGAAGCAATATTGAAAAAAAAAAAAAAACAAACAAACAAACACCTCAATAAGGACTTCAAAAATGGTCCACATAAAAAAAATTTCAAAAAAAATTCAGTTTACTTCTCTGTAGAAGTTGACAAGGTAATCCTTAAATTCATATGAGTGAAAGTCACTCAGTCGTGTCCGACTCTTTGCAACTCTGTAGACTATACAGTCCATGGAATTCTCCAGGCCAGGATACTGGAGTGGGTAGCCTTTTCCTTCTCCAGGGGATCTTCCCAACCCAGAGATCGAACCCAGGTCTCCCATATTGCAGGCGGATTCTTTACCAGCTGGGCTTTACCCAGAATAGCTGAGATGATCTTGAAACAAAGTTGGAGAACTCACTTTTTTCAATTCAAAACTTATTACAAAGCTACACTAATCAACACAGTGTGGTACTAGCATAAGGACAGACCCATAGATCAGTGGAACAGAACTGGTAGTTCAGAAATAAACTCATATTTACAATCAACTGATTTTTGACAAGAGTGATGAGAATTCAGTGAGTAAGAAGAGTCTTTTCAACAAATGATGTTGGGTCACCCTGGATACCCACATGCAGAAAAGAGTGAAACTGGACCCCTACCCAACACCATATATAAAGATTAATGCAAAGTGGATCACAGGCCTGTTCTTAGAGAAATATTAGGTAATGGTTTCTTAGATACGACATCAAAAGCACAAGCCACAAAAAAGTAGATAATATGGACTTCATCAAAATTAAAAATTTCTGAGATGGATGAAACTGGAGCCAATTATACAGAGTGAAGTAAGCCAGAAAGAAAAACACCAATACAGTATACTAACACATATATATGGAATTTAGGAAGATGGCAATGACGACCCTGTATGCAAGACAGGAAAAAAGACACAGATGTGTATAACGGACTTTTGGACTCAGAGGGAGAGGGAGAGGGTGGGATGATTTGGGAGAATGGCATTCTAACATGTATACTATCATGTAAGAATTGAATTGCCAGTCTATGTCTGACGCAGGGTGCAGCATGCTTGGGGCTGGTGCATGGGGATGACCCAGAGAGGTGTTGTGGGGAGGGAGGTGGGAGGGGGTTCATGTTTGGGAACGCATGTAAGAATTAAAGATTTTAAAATTTAAAAAATAAAAAACTAAAAAAAAAAAAAAAAAATTTCTGTGCTGCAAAAGAAACCACTGACAAAGTGAAAAGACAACCCACAGGATAGGAGAAAACATTTTCAAATCACAAAATAAGGGTACTATGTGTAGAATATATTAAGAACTCACATAAGTTAATAATCAAAAGACAAATAATCCAATTAGAAATTGCACAGAGGATTTAACAGTTTTCTGAAGAAAATACACATATGGCCAATAAGCACATGAAAAGATGCTCATCAAGAAAATGTAAACCAAAACCACAATGAGATATCATTGCACACCCATTAAGAGAGCTATAATTAAAAAGACAAAAGACAATAAATAACAAGTGTTTGTGAGGACGTGGAAAAACAGAAACCTCGTAATACTGCTGGTAAGAACGGACAGCACTGTGCCACTTGGGAAACCAGTTTGGCAGTTCCTCCCCAAAGGTTAAGCATATGGATGGATACCATAAGTCTCAGCAATCTCCTCCTACTTATACACCCAAGGAAAATGGAAACACATATCACAGAGAAACATATAAACAAATGTTCACAGCAGCACTATTCACTATTAATAGTCAAGAAGTAGAAACAATCCAAACGCCTATCAACTGATGAATGGATAAATAAAATATGCTACATGCATACAATGGAATATTATCCAATGACTAGCAATCATTGCTACATGCTATAAGCATTGCTACATGCTATAAGGTCTATGACTTGGAAAACATTACGCTAAGTTAAAGAACTCAGTGATAAAAGGCCATTCTATGATCCCTTTTATATAAAATGTCCAGAATAGGCAAATCTAGAGAGATTTAAAAGTAGACTAGTGGTTACCTAGGACTGGGGTTGGAGGTAAGGGGCAAAAGGGAATGAGTGGTTGCTAAAGGGTATGTGACTTCCGGACAGTGATTAAACATTCTAGAAGTGACTATAGCAAAGTCTGCACAACATTCTGAATATAGTAAAAACACTGAACTGTAAATTTTCAATGGGCTGTATACCTGTTTGGTATACAAAGCAGCTAGGCTTCATTATTTGACTACTCCTTATTTGTGAATTTGCCTATTCACCAAGACGTATTTGTTATCGTAGAATTAACGCTTGCAGTGCTTGTGGTCACCTCCAGACGTGAGCAGTGCTGGGAAAAATGTGAGTCATCAGATGGACATGTTGTCAGCTAAGGTCAAACACTGTGATGCTCTGCCTTCTTATTTCAGCCTTCATACTGTAAACAAGTATCCTTTCAAATGTACATTGAGTCCAAAGCTTTTTGCATTTTTGTGTTTTTTTCGTTGATTGTGCTATTTAAAACACCCCTCAAGCACAGTGCTCAAGTTCTACCTAGTGTTTTTAGCATAAGAAGGTTGTGATGTGCCTTATGGAGAAAATACATCTATTAGATAAGCTTCATTCAGGCGTGAGCTATAGTGCCGTTGGCAGTGAGTCCAATGTTAACGAATCAACAATACATTTTAATAAGGTATCTAAACAGAAATTCATGCAAAACAGTTAAGCAACGGTTCAGTACTGACTAAAATTCAGTTGCAGTATTTATGGCAAGTTTATAGAACATAACTATTATGAATAAAGAGAATTGACTATACACCTCAATAAAGTTTGTTACAGATAAAATCTAAAAACAATATGTAGCAAAAGGTTAATGGTGGCTATCTCTGTAATTTGGGGTCTTTTTTCCTTTTTATTTGTATTTACTTTTTGCTGTAATAAAAATGAAATTATTTTTTCTGCTTTCATAAACGTAAAAAAGGACTGCCCCAGTGGTCCAGTGGTTAAGAATCTGCCTGCCAATGCAGGAGACACAGGTTTGACCCCTGGTCCAGGAAGATTCCACACACTATGGAGCAGCTAAGCCCGTGCATCTCAACCACTGAAGCCCATGCCCCTAGAGCCTGTGCGCCACAACAGAAGCCACCGCAATGAGAAGCCAGCAGGCCACAGCTCCAGAGAGCCTGCATGCGGCAAGGAAGACCCAGTACAGCCAAAAGTAAGTACAGGAAAAATCACTGTTATAAAGTAAGAAAAATCAGACTTCCAGCACTGGCCAAGGAGTAAGCCCACTCCGAGCCTCTAGCTCTCTCTCACTGATTCTAAGTAAAAATTGTAGGAAATGTGGCTCTAAGTATCTGGAGAGTATATGCGTGTGGTACCCTGAAGAGGGGTGAGTATGGAATGCTACTCAACACTCCGTAATAACCTAAATGGGAAAAAGAATCCAAAAAAGAATGCAGATATGTGTCTGCATGACTGAGTCACTCTGCTGTACACCTGAAACTAATACAACATTGTAAATCAACTATAATCCAATAAAAATTAATTTTTTAAAAAAGGAGTGAGTTAGAAAAGTGGATTCCTTAATTCTATGTATGAAATGGCATACACCCCAGAATCACCCCTGAGCTGTGCTGCCTGGGATGGACTTAATGGAGTATAAAGAAGGCTCTGAGAACTGAACTAACATTGGAGCTGCTATTCACAGAAGATGAGAGAGAACTTGGAGCCTGAACTTAACCAGGTCAACTGCCTGCTAGAACAAAAAAAGGAACATTCTTCAGAGGATTTTAACAAGAAGTCAGTCTCACAATATAATGTTCAAAACTGGACCCAGAAGAAAACATGGAAAGTGAATCCAGAATATGGATCCAAAGAAAAACAACTCTGGGATGGGACATTCCTGGCGGTACGGTGGATAAGACTTCACACTCCCAATGCAGGGGGCCTGGGTTCGATACCTGGTCAGGGAACTAAGATCTCATGTGCCATACAGTCCAAAAGGAAAAAGGACGATTCTTCCTCTGAGATTAGTAGAAACAGAGAAAAATGGCAAAAGAGTAAATGGTCAAGGGAATTATTGAATGATGGCCCCCTTTTTAATGAAAGTCAAAGAGTATAGGGTTGCAGAAAGAACTTTATGGAGTATTTAAGGTTTAGAATTATCAGTGTGGGCCATGTGTGAGGGAGCTAACAAATAGCAACTAAGAAAAATGGTAAGCAGCACTGGGGATCTATTTGTGACTGTAACACCCCAAGTATGGATGTGTATAATTATATCTATACCACTAAAGAGGTGTTTTTTTTTTTTTTTTACAATAAACCTGGATTGTTTGGGAGTCTGAAAGGTGAAAGGACTGATCTAGGGTTTTCAGGGCTGGTGTGACAGAAGGACAGGCAGAAGAGATTCTGACTATTAAAGTGGCACCCTGAATCAGACAGTCAGGACTAGGTGCCCCTCTTCTTGCTCAGTTAATGGCCTATCAATTCTCTACCACTAATTACGTTGCTTCATAATTACCGCTTATTTGTCAGTCTCTCTTCTTCAGACGGTCTGAAACTTGAGTGCTAAGTCTTATTCACAGCTATATCTTTAATATTTAAAACCTAAACAATGGCTAACATCAAACTGGTGCTCAATAAACATTTGATTGACTGACCAATTCTTTCTAAACAAATTTAGCAAGAGACAAGCAGGTACTAGGCACCATGCTAAAGGCTGTCCACACTCCAGTAAACAAAACAGGTATGCTCTCTCTCTTCATAAAGCTTACAGACTACTGGAAAACATGGAAATAAGTAATTACCAACTGTCTTGTGTATGGAAAAGGAAACAAACAGAATGCAGGGACAGAGGAAAACCACAAAAGGGGAGGAGGCCTACTTCTGATAAGGTGGTCAGAGCAGAAGCTGAAGTTGAAATTCTAAAGGATGAGAAGAGACCAGCTTCGCAAAGAAAAAAAAAAGAAGACTCTCAAAAAGAGGAAAAAATAGGCAAAGGACTGCAAGTAGAAAGGGCTTGCAGAATATAGAAATGGTGATGCAGAATAAAACACAACAGCCTTCCCTTAGACCAACCTTAGAGACCTAAACCAAAAATAATAAAGCTGCAGTTTAGTCTGAAAAGCTCAGCCCAAGTCCTTCTTTTTGCCTTTCTTCCTTTTTTTCTGCTCTTTTAAAAGGACCAAGGGAAAATTTCTCTTGATCTTTTTCATATATTCTAACAATGCTGGTTGCCTGAAGGCTCTGTTTCTAAAATAACAAAAAACCACGAGTTAGAAATTATGCAGACAGTGTAAAATTCTGATGGGAATAAACTAGACTTCAGTCATAGGGAAATCTCAGTAGGCCAGAGTACTGTGACATTTTCTTGCAAAACATAACCCTAACAAGTTCCAGCCTAAATGTCTTAGTGATCCTGCCTCATGCTCTACCAGGTTCCTGATGGGGATCTAGTCCTGGCTGTTGGGTTAAGATCCTCCTGACCCCGACCCTTCAGAAACCACTTACTTCTTTCCTTCTCATAAAAGAAGAGACACCAAAAAAACACCTTTTATAAGAGAATACACATGTAAAAAATACAATTTTTCCAATAGGCAACAAGTGTTTCTGACAATACCCTAGCCTTCAGGGAGTAATCTTAGGTCAGGATAGGTTTCACACACCATGAAATAAACCAAGAATCTGCTTTTTGCTCAGCCTTACTGTTCCCAGCTCAGTAGGTACCTATGACCCTATCTAAATCCCACTGCTCACACTCCACAGTCTGCTCTACCTGTTTTCTGCTAGAAGCCTCTCTCTGCTGCTTGGATGCAAGATGCTGATGCCCATCCAGAAGCAAATCTTCCTGCCATTTTTCAGCTGTTCCAACACATGGTTGCTGTATGGAGGATAAGCTCTGAAAGATACAAAAGTGTTCACCAAATTGCATGAGCAGTGACATGATGTTGGTGAAAATACTTTAGGCTGCAGTGATAGCCCTGATGTAATCTAAACATGTCAGAAGAGACTGATGCATTAGGGCATGAAAGTAGACACTACACTTCTTGCCACTACTATGGATTTTTAACTGTATCTGCGAAGCAATCCTAAGTTTCTCTATTGGTAAAACAAGGAATAATGGCATCGATCTCCCAGGGTTATTTTGAGAGTTTAATGAGACAACGGATACAAAGTTCTAGAACCATTGTGGCTATGGTAAATGTTTAATGAATTTAAGCTGTTATTCATAATGATACTAATAACATTACTAATACTGTTAATAAGAGATAACACTATCATCATTGCTTGCTGGCAGCATAGCTCTGGCAAGCCCGTATCAAACTCTCACTAATTGACTTTCTACTGCTTACTCCTCACTATACTAAGCTCTACCTTCTCTCTGGCAGAGACTGGATCCTGGATTTCATGAATGACACATTCACAGTGCTCCAGAAATAGCTCCTCTCTCCATCTCTCATCTGTCACATTATGCGAGGCCTGCCCATAGTTCCTGTGCTAAAAGAAAAGAAACCTTGAACAACTGTCCAAGAAGTAGCATCAGGCCAGGGCCCTAGCGAAAGCTTCAGTGAAGAGGCCAGAACCAGTCTCAACAGGGCAGAACAGTCACAGAACAAGAGGACGTTATACCTTTGCCCATTGTTATTGACCTTAACACTAAACCCCTGAAGCAGTTATGACTTTGCCCTGCCAATCTGGAATTCAAACCTAAGGAATCTGTCGTCACTTACTCCCCACTATATTCTGTTCTACTTGCTTTCTGGGAAGGGCTAGGTCTTGAACACTGGTGAGACTTACCAACCACACTCCAGAAGCAATTCCTCTTCCAAGCTCCGATTTCTTGAAACGTGAGGGTTGCATAACACACTTGCTCTAAAGGAACAACAAAATACAAAACTAATTGAGCAAAAATAATAGGTTATTATTTAATAACCTATTAAATAATAACCTATTAAATAATAATAGTAGTTTAATAATAGTACTGTACACTTCAGTGACAACCCACAATAATGATACGAGGGAAGGATAATTTAACAGGTGTGTGCATGTATGTATTTAATATAAAATTTCCAAACACACATCAAAGTAGAAAAAAAATAGTATAAGGAATCCAAAGATACCCATCACCCAGTGTCAGCAGTTAGCAATATCATGTTTTTTCATATATCTTTTCTCCCACATTTTTCCTAGGGTATTTGAAAGCAAATCCTAGATTATTCTGTTTTTTTCTTTTTCTTTTCTTGCATGGGGTAACTCTTTATTCAACAACACATTTAGAATAAGATAAGGCAACAAGAAAATATCTTTACAAAGTTGCCAACATATTCTCAGGTAATGCCAGGAAACAAGCTTGTGTCACTTCCCTTAAGGACGCTTACTCAGTGTCCCTGATAATTCCGTGCACAAACAACAGAAGTGGTGAAGTCTGGGAAGCTGTGAGTGGCAAACAGCTTGTTTTGTTCTTCATCATAATTGGTCTGTAAACTGGATGTCTGGCTTTGGTGTACTGCTTCAGCTGCCCAAGAGTAGAATTCCTTCAATGTATAGAAGACTAAATGTTCAAAGCCAAATTTACTGAAGGACTTGAGTTTACTAAGAACTATTTACTGACAACCAATCAATATTATACAAGTAAAATCTATCTCTTATTTGGCCCAAATGACAGACATATGCTTTGTCACCTGGACTCTCTTTAGATTTGACACATTTTGAAATAACTGAAGACATCATACTCTTAGTCTAATGCCAGAAGCTTTAATTCTATGCAACCTACATACAAGCTAGCTTGACAAGCTCTAGCCCAAATCTTAAGTAATCTCAGTTCAGTTCAGTTCAGTCGCTCAGTCATGTCCAACTCTTTGCGACCCCATGGAATGCAACACACCAGGTCTCCCTGTCCATCGCCAACTCCCAGAGTTTATTCAAACTCATGTCCATTAAGTCAGTGATGCCTTTCAACCATCTCATCCTCTATTGTCCCCTTCTCCTCCTGCCTTCAATCTTGCCCAGCATCAGGGTCTTTTCAAATGAGTCAGCTCTTCGCATCAGGTGGCCAAAGTATTGGAGTTTCAGCTTCAGCATCAGTTCTTCCAATGAATATTCAGTACTGATTTCCTTTAGGATTGACTGGTTGGATCTCCTTGCAGTCGAAGGGACTCTCAAGAGTCTTCTCCAACACCACAGTTCAAAAGCATCAATTCTTCAGTGCTCAGCTTTCTTTATAGTCCAACTCTCACATCCATACATGGCTACTGGGAAAACCATAGCTTTGACTAGATGGACCTTTGTTTGCAAAGTAATATGTCTGCTCTTTAATATGCTGTCCAGGTTGGTCATAACTTTCCTTCCAAGGAGCAAGCGTCTTTTGATTTCATGGCTGCAGTCACCACCTGCAGTGACTTTTTTAGAAAGCAGATAGCGTGCCCACTGTCTTCTGCTCTACCTGCCCTCTGCAGGGAGGGAGGTGGTCTTACATTTTAGGTTGAATGTACTGATGTCACCCCAGAGTCAATTCATCTTTCTTCTCGCATTAGAGATGACAGTTGCTTCAGAAATACGTTTAAAAGAAATGACAAACACAGAAAACAAATCGTCTAACCAGGGCAACATGCTAACCTTAACACTCTGGGCTTCAGTGAGAATGCCAGGGAAATGGTACCACATGAGGGTATTCTGATACATTTTAGTTTGAACAGGGATGTTAAACTTTTAACCCAACTCTATAGATCTTACTTTTTAATCCCGAAACATTCACAGAACAGTCTGACAACCCCCTCAAATTTTAAGTAATTTAGGATCTGCTAATTCCCCTACATTGTTCATGTAAGAGCAGTATACCTGTGGGAATAATGCCTCACCAAAAGTTATAGCATAATCTTAATAAATTAAAATAGTCTGATTCCGCAATAAGAATACAAGTGTGATTTATCAGTCTTCTGAATGACAGAACTGCTTTGACTGATACAGTTCACTAAACAAGGGTCTGATTCTATATTTCACATTACCAGTTGTTGGAAATGTATAAAATCCAGTTACTTTATTTTCCATCTATGTCTCTTCTTTTTTTGCAGGGTGGGGAGGAGGGGCACACCTCGGAGCATGTGAGATCTTAGTTCCCCAATCAAGGACTGAATTGCACCCCTGCAGTGGAAGTGCAGAGTCTTAACCACTGGAATAGTGTTGTCACTCAGTTGTGTCCGACTCTGCGACCTCATGGACTGTAGCCCGCCAGGCTCCTCTGTGCATGGGCTTCTCCAGGCAAGAATACTAGAGTGGGTTGCTATTTCCTCTGCCAGGGGATCTTCCCAACCCAGGGATAGAACCCAGATCTCTCGCATTTCAGGCAGACTCTTTACAGTCTGAGCCACAATGGAAGCCCACTGGACCGCCAGGGAAGTCCCCCATCTATATCTTTTTGATTGAGCTCTACCTGATCTCTGATGGAGGCCTGGTCCTGAAGTTTGCTGCTACTGCTAAGTCGCTTCAGTCGTGTCTGACTCTGTGCGACCCCACAGACAGCAGCCCACTAGGCTCCTCTGTCCCTGGGATTCTCCCAGCAAGAATGCTGGAGTGGGTTGCCATTTCTTTCTCCAATGCATGAAAGTCAAAAGTGAAAGTGAAGTCATTCAGTCGTGCCCAACTCTTAGTGACCCCATGGACTGGAGCCTACCAGGCTCCTCCGTCCATGGGATTTTTGACTGGACTCTACCTGATCTCTGATGGAGGCCTGGTCCTGAAGTTTAGGAGGCAGATATTGATAACTTTCCAGAGAAAACTCTTTTCTTCCTTTCTCATTCATCATATCACAATATGTCTCCTTGAAGCATACCTTCTAAAAGACAAAAAAAAAAAAACAACCATATATTGTCAATTGTTCAATGGAAGCAACATGAAATAATAGTCCAGGCTTTATTAGGAACCTTACAGTAATTTTTTCAACTCCAGATAATGTGAAACAATATGTAATAAAACACAAACCACACTTCTTGAAATCTATCTGAGAACAATCTTGAAAAGTTCCAAACTAAGCCCAAATAATGCAATTCCTCATGTTCTCTCCTTTTTCTGCTCTACCTTGCCACTGATGAAGGCCTCATCTTCATGCCTGTGTAAAAGATCCTGATGGATATCCACAGGAAACACCTCTCCCTGACTCCTACCTATCAACATTGATACTTCTGGCTTCAAATCTGCTCTCTAAAAAAGAACAAATATAAAATAGCAGTTGTTCAGTTAAGAAACACAAGGTAATCAATAATTAACTGAGGCCATCATCTTAGAGAATAAGTTAATACACTATGCCACATAAGCCTAGCCACAGCCCTAAGTAATTTACTTCCTGTTGATCCCTTTCTTTTCCTCTTAGTCTAATCAATCTCTGCTGGAGGGCTGGCCTTGGGACCTGGGTTAAAAATACTGTTGGACACTAGCGGTCTACTCTTTTTTCCCATCTTTCAGCTCTCAAAACAGATGACAGCTGTGAGAAATATTTTACCTGACAAAGAAAGTTTTTTTAAAAAGTAAATTGTCCAGACAGGGGTAATATGCTGCTGCTAAGAAGTTTAACATTAATAAGAATGTTGGACATGTGAGAAATCAATCAGGCAAGTTATCTTTTCCCCAACTATGACTCTCTAAATCAGCTGCAATAGTTCTTGCAAATCGCACTACAAGCCTTAACATGCTTATTTCTTTTTGTTGTTATCTTCTTTCCACTTTATTTTACCTGATTGCTGGGTAGAAAATCCTGGTCCTGACATTTGGGTTGAATATTCTGGTCTTTGGGGAGAACACATTGGTCTTTGGGTAAAACACACTGGTCTTCAGGTAGAAAATCCTGGTCCTGACATTTCGGTAGAACATTCTGGTCTTTGGGGAGAATGTGCTCATCTGTGGGTAGAAAAGTCTGATTTTGGAGTGGAAAATCTTGCACTTCCAAGGCAATATCCCCATCTTCTAGTCCAACAGTCGTGTCTTTCAGCATACCACTCTTAGTTTTTGTCTTAATGGCCTGGGCTTTGGCCTCAACAGTGTGGTCTTCCAGGTCGATATGCTGGGTACTGAGTCTCGGCTCACAGCGCTGGGCTTCCCACTCAACATCGAGGACACTTGTCAAATCCCCCTGGGCTTCTGGAAGATAATCCTGGGTTTCTGGCAAAACGTCCTGATGTAATTGCTTTACTTCTTCCTCTTCCATCACATCAAATAGTGGGGTTTTGAATTGTACTTTCTAAAAGTGAACAGAAACATTGAATATAGAATGCCAAGTAGCAGTAACACTCAGGTTTTCTGTGAGATTCCTAAAATAATCTTAAAAGGATAAGGCAGTCAAACCAAACCGAACATTACTAAGATAAAACGCAAAATTACAGTCTTTGCTCAACTCAACAGAATCTGAATCTACAATCCCAAACCAGGCACAAGAATACCAACAGCTCAAGTCCAAATCATAATTACTTTCATTTATATTATACCATCTCCCTTCCCTCTGCTTTACCTGAACTCTGCTGAAAGGTATATCTTTGTCTTCAGGAAGGAGAGTCTCCTGGTCCCCCCAAGACAAATGCTTTTTCCCTTTCTTATCTATCATAACAGATGAAGATTCCTCAGGTTCCTAAAGAACATACAAACAAAAATGGAAAAACAAACAAATGTTACAGGTAGAAACAAGAATGCATGTAAAAGAATTAAGTTAGAATTCTTCTTCACACTATATATAAAAAAAACTCCATATAGATTATAAGAGCTAAAACTATAAAATTCTTATGTAGAATTAAGTGATGGTTTAATAGATACTACACCATAGCACAAGTAGCAAAAATTAGACACCAAACCTAAAAATTTTGTGCTAAAAAATGATAGCATTAAGAAAGTGAAATGAATATTTACATTGATGGCAATGTTGATGCAATTTCATTGTTATGTTGATGGAATGTCAGCCTTATAAATATGGTTTTGGAAACAGAAATTTTTTATTGTTTTAAAAAGATTTGTATTTTGGTAATTTTCTTTTGATGAATTGGTGGAGAGTCATTTGAGGGCCTTTAAACTGCTTACAAAATGGTGGGATTTTTGTGTAGTGGATAAAATGAGTAATTGAAAATGTATCCATAGAAATCAAAGGTAAGTGGGGTCTTTGTGAGTTGAGGAGTAGTTTTAATGTAGAAAGATATATTCACAAATGAGTCTAAAATTTGAAAAGAATTGGAGAAAAAAAATCTATTATGAGAATAAAGCAGTGACATGGTTAATTTGGAACTTTTGTTCTTACACCAATAAAGGAAGGTACCCCAATAAAGAGGCTTCTCACACACATAAACACAAAAAAATGAAATAACAACCCAGAGAATGGGAGAAAATACCTGCAAATCATGTAACTTTAGGATCTGCATTCAGAATATATGAAGAATTTTGTTTTTGTTTATTCACTAAGTAGAGTCCAACTCTTTTTGCAACCCCCTGGACTGCAGCCCACCAGGCTCCTCTGTCCATGGGATTTCCCAGGCAAGAATACTGGAGTGGGTTGCCATTTCCTTCTCCAGGGAATCTTCCCAACTCAGAGATCAAAGCTGTGTCTCCTGCACTGCATGTGGATCCCTTATCGCTGAGCCACAGGGAAGCCAAAAGAATTCTTACAACTTGATAATAAAAAGACAACCCAACTTAAAAATGGCACTGCATCTGAACACAGATTTTTCTTCATGAGAGATAAATAAATGGGCAATAAGCAAATGAAAAGATACTCAAGATCACTAGTCATCAGGAAAATACAAATTGAAAGTATGGTGAGATACCACTCCAAACCTACTTAGGAGGCTATAAAAAGATGGGCAACAACAAGGATTGAAGAGGATGTGGAGAAACTGGAAACCTCATATATTGCTAATGGAAAGCAGCTTGACAGTTCCTCAAAATAACAGGCATAGTTATGTGATCCAGAAATTCCATAACTAGAGAAATGAATGTTCACACAAATACATCTAACTGCTTATGGCACAATTATGCATAAAAGCTAAGTGGAAACAATCCAAATGTCTATTAACTGATGAATGGATATACCAAGTGTAATATACTGATGTACTGATACATGCTACAAGGTGGATAAACTCTGAATACATTAAGCAAAGTAAAAGAAGTCAGTCACAAAAGCCCCATTTTATACTATTCCATTTATATGAAACACACATTTACATGAAATGCCCAGAATATGCAAATCTACAGAGACAGAAAGTAGTTTAGTGGTTGTTTAGTTCTGGGGATAGAAACAGGAAGGGACTAGGGAGTGACAGTTAATGGGTACAGTGTTTCTTTTAGGGATAATGAGGATCTTCTAAATTAGATTGTGGTGATGGCTGCACATGGCACCCCACTCCAGTACTCTTGCCTGGAAAATCCCATGGACAGAGAAGCCTGTCAGGTTACAGTCCATGGGATCGCAAAGCATCAGACATGACTGAGCGACTTCACATGATGGTTGCACAATCCTGTGAATACACCAAAAAACACTGAAGGGTACACTTTAAAGTAGGTGAATTGTGTGGTATGTGAATTATAGCTCAATAAAACTGTTAGAAAAAAAAAACTATTGGATATTATAATCCCAAAACTTAAGTCCATCTTGTATGGTTAGTTCTAACAGGGCATCTTTTTTCCCCTCTACTCTTAATATTTACCTACCTGATCATCCATAAATTTCTGGTAATCTGCAGGAGTTAAAAGACCTTGATGGACCTCCAAGGGCAGTTCTCTTACGCCTATATTTATCCTGGTAAATGATGGCTTCCTACAAAGTGCTTTCTGCAAAAAAGAAAAATTAATACAAATGGTCTAGAGAAAGCAATATGCTCATAACACTAAGTTGAGTTTTTGTGAACTATCTGATACAATCTTAGCAGTTTATGGTAATCTAATACAGAATCACAGAATCAGTTCAGTTCAGTTCAGTTGCTCAGTCGTGTTCGACTCTTTGCGACCCCATGAATTGCAGCATGCCAGGCCTCCCTGTCCATCACCAACTCCCGGAGTTCACTCAGACTCATATGCATCGAGTCGGTGATGCCATCCAGCCATCTCATCCTCTGTCATCCCCCTTTCCTCCTGCCCCTAATCCCTCCCAGCATCAGAGTCTTTTCCAATGAGTCAACTCTGCACATGAGGTGGCCAAAGTACTAGAGTTTCAGCTTTAGCATCAGTCCTTCCAAAGAACACCCAGGGCTGATCTCTTTCAGAATGGACTGGCTGGATCTCCTTGCAGTCCAAGGGACTCTCAAGAGTCTTCTTCAACACCACAGTTCAAAAGCATCAATTCTTCGGCGCTCAGCTTTCTTCACAGTCTAACTCTCACATCCATACATGACCACAGGAAAAACCATAGCCTTGACTAGACGGACCTTTGTTGGCAAAGTAATATCTCTGCTTTTCAATATGCTATCTAGGTTGGTAACTAGATAACTTTCCTTCCAAAGAGTAAGCGTCTTTTAATTTCATGGCTGCAGTCACCATCTGCAGTGATTTTGGAGCCCCCAAAAATAAAGTCTGATACTGTTTCCACTGTTTCCCCATCTATTTCCCATGAAGTGATGGGACCAGATGCCATGATCTTCGTTTTCTGAATGTTGAGCTTTAAGCCAACTTTTTCACTCTCTTCTTTCACTTTCATCAGGAGGATTTTTAGCTCCTCTTCACTTTCTGCCATAAGGGTGGTGTCATCTACATATCTGAGGTTATTGATAATACAGAATAGAGAGTTCTATTTCAAGTATACAAACAAATAATTTACCTAACAAACGTAAGGAGTGATATAAGATAGTAGAATACTTTAACTTTCTTTGCAATTTGCCCCTATCCTAGCCAGTAACAACTTCAGAATGCTTATAATTTTGTCTTGGTGACCTAACAGCGGGCAAATGAACCTATCTTCTACGTGTATCTCTAAATCTAGAACAACAGTGACAACCAGACAGATTCTAATGGCAGTAAAAATAAGTCTAATAAGCAAATGAAACCAGAGCTCAACTGGGTTATAGGCTGTTCTTTCTGACCAGCAGATTCCTCCTGCTCACAACTGAGTGGGTAGAACTGTTCAGATTTAAAGCAAAGACTACATACTCGATAAGAAAATTTTCACTGTCAATTATATGGCATAGATTTGTTTGTGGTACTTTATCTGAAACAGCACAGGCATTATTTGAAAGCAAGCAGCTAGACCAGTCATCATTATCATAATGAACTACACTTAAATGGCACCTTTGACGTATAAAACTGGTTTATACAAGGATGTTGTATCAGACTTAACCTCCTCTCTTCTACTGGATAATTATTTCAGTCAGACCTAGGAACAGTACTCTTTTTGGAAAAACATCAATTGAAAGGTTGGAATATGTTCTGCACAATATAAAGTATCAGTCTCTAGGATCTGGTCATCCTTCTTTTTCTGGTTTAAATAAACTGGGTCCAACCATCTCCTTTTAGCAGTTCCGGGAAGTCAGTCTTACGGACCAAAACTACAGTACTGCCAAATCTGTGGAAGAGGTATGAAAATTGTCAAGAAACCAAGTCAAGAATTTAGTTACAAATGAAACTGTGTCTTGAGTTACAACAATGCAATCCTAGAGGCAACCACACTTGATGCATCTAAGATGGAATGCAATATTAGGCACACCCATGCCTACTTGCTTTTTATATTTAACTATGTGTGCCAGTCACTTAGCCGTGTCCAACTGTTTGTGACCACATGGACTGTAGCCCGCCAGGCTCCTCTGTCCACGGGATTCTCCAGGCAAGAATACTGCAGTGGATTGCTACTTTCCTTCTCCAGGGATCTTCCTGATCCAGTGATCAAACCCAGGTCTCTTGCATTACAGGCAGATTCTTTACCATCTGAGCTACAGGGAAGTCCATATTTAACTACAAGTTTCTTAATTATCACTATAGAGGAAGTATTCTACTAACTACAAACATAGAGGCGTGTCTTTGATGGTTGCTGGTTGCACTGAGATACTTAAGGGAAAAATACAAAAATAAAATATAAACATATATGTAATCTAGGAAAATGTTTAAAAAAATACTAATTACATAGGAAAACTGAGAGAGAACTAAACAAGAGACAGCTGATAAAGGTACCAAAAAAAGAGTAAAAAAAGACTGATTAATAATCCATTTTATCGATGCTGCCTATCAAAACTTGAAACTAATGTGAAAATTAAGTAAACATAGGGAAATATACGGGTTTAGGATCCAAATTTGTGAACATGGAAATAAGGAGACACCAAAACAATGTAATTTTATAAGCATAGCTTTAAATATTCTTTTAAATCTAACAATATTTAGGTTCCAATTTGATCTAACTTTACTCTATAGCTTTTCTCACTGCAATCACAGTCTTCATTTTCACTATGGTAAAATATATACCAGGGACGTCCAGAAAGTTATTCTATATTTTGAAACAAAAGAATTTCTTTCTGGACTTCCCTGGTGGTCTAGTGGTTAAGACTCCATGCTTCTCCTGCAGAAGGCACAGGTTCAATTCCTGGTCAGGGAAGTTCCTCATGCTGTTTGGTATGGCGAAAAAAAAAAAAAAAAAATCCAAAGAGAATTTCTTGGAGAGAATCCAAAAAACCAAGAGAATTTCTTTCTTTTTAAAAAATGCCATTGACCTCTTCCTTCCTGATTAAAATTTAAAATATATACACTATGGAAGATTTCTATGATTAAAAAAAAAGAAAAAAAAATCACTTGTAATAACACTACCCAGAAATAATCAGCATGAACCTCCTGGGTCATTTCTTTTCAGGCCTTTGTCTATGCACATAGCGTTCTCTCCCCATCTCGATATTTTGGTTTACACTTACCATTGGAAATAATATTCTGTATTTACGTGCTTGTTTAAGAATATGCTTCCCTACTAGCACAGGAGCTCCTTGAGGGATCTTTTCATCATTGTTAAGTTCTGCTTCTAGAACAATGCCGGGCAACTACACATAGTCCATAAATATTTATTGGATGAATTTTTAAAATTGAGCTTATACTATATCTAATTTTATATCCTACTTTTTCCACTTACCTTTATATCACAAACACTTTCCCTAGGCTTCAAATATCCTTTGAAAGCATGATATTTTTGATAACAGCTATATACGGATATATCATGTTTGTAGACCACTCCCTACTATTGGAAAATTAAGGTCATTTCCAATTATTTTTCAGTTCTAAATAATGCTGAGGTATAAATTAATCTTTATCCAATTTTTTACCTGTATTTTTAGAAACAACTCATGAGAACTTAAGTTACCTCCTGGGTGGGAAAGCTTTTCTTTCTAGCATCTGGAAACTCTGGTGCATCTTTCTGATTCACAGTTTTAAACGATGCCAGCCGGTGACGTGCTTGTTTCATGCTTTGACTAAGCTGCCAAGGAAAAGGGGAAAAAAGAAAACAAAAACAGGCTAAAGTCTTAATACCAGATTCACTAAGTGTTCCAACAGGAAAACAGGCCCCTATTATTAAAAAATGCCAGACCTGAGACCAGAGGATTACCTGCAAAGACGACTTTCTGATGTGCTGATAAGCTTTTACAACACTGTTTTATTATTCTAAGAGACTGCATTTCATAACTTGATTTAAGTGCTGTTACTCAAATCATTTTTTAATAATGTATGCTTTATATTAAGTAAGTTGGAGAAGGCAATGGCACCCCACTCCAGTACTCTTGCCTGGAAAATCCCATGGGCGGAGGAGCCTGGTAGGCTGCAGTCCATGGGGTCGCGAAGAGTCAGACACGACTGAGCGACTTCACTTTCACCTTTCACTTTCAGGCACTGGAGAAGGAAATGGCAACTCACTCCAGTGTTCTTGCCTGGAGAATCCCAGGGATGGGGGAGCCTGATGTGACCTATGGGGTCACACAGAGTCGGCCATGACTGAAGTGACTTAGCAGTATATTAAGTAAGTACACAAAAATATTAGAACCTAAAGATCTGAATTTGGAAATGATTCAGCAGATATATTCTTTACCTTTTATCTATCTTCTTAATAAAGAGTTATTTCTTCAACCGGTCCTTGCATGCCTGATCACTTTTATCACTCCTAGTTCCCTAAAATTGCTTTTTCTTATTTACATGGGTTCCTTCTTCACCTGTAACATTTGAAGACTGTACTTACTTGTCTTTTCTCAAATGTCTTCTTCCAGGAAGCCTTCCTACATTAATTTTAAACACAAATTCAAACATCTCAACAGAACCAATTTGTTTCAAGTACTCTAGACAACAATTAGTAATAAGTATTAATATCAAATATGTTAATTTTGTGCTTATTCCTTATTTCTACCTAGCAATTTCAGCAAGCACCTACTTTGATTTCTTTTTCAGAGAAGCACTGCCTATTTTATATTCACATATTTGCACAGAATGTTCCTTTAAGGAAAACCCAGCAAAGTGGATCCCTATACAATTCAGTAAAATTATGGCAAAGCCAGGACCAATTTCAACCCATCCAGTGAAAGTTTAATGACATCATTTCTTCCTTAAAGGAAAATAATGATTATGGTTTACAGATATGAATAACAAATATTTTATGGTATTTACTAACAGTGACTAGAGATGAAAATTCTCTCGTTACCAGTCCAGTTTCCTTACAGCATATTACCTCTGTTTTGACCTTGCTTCTAAGAAGGTCTATATCTCTAGCCAGAGAAACCAGCTTGAAACATTATACTTTATTCTATTAAAAGGAGGACTTTTAAATTTAGTTAGAGTAGAGTAGCTGGGCTGCCCTGGTGGCTCAGACTGTAAAGCATCTGCCTGCAGTGCGGGAGACCAGGGTTCAATCCCTGGGTTGGGAAGATCCCCTGGAGAAGGAAATGGCAACCCACTCCAGTATTCTTGCCTGGAAAATTCCATGGACTGAGAAGCCTGGTGGGCTACAGTCCATGCGGTCGAAGAGTCAGACACGAGTGAGCGACTTCACCATAGAGTAGCTAAATTTAGTTAGTAGAGTAGCTAAAGGGGTCAGTTCAGTTCAGTCGCTCAGTTGTGTCCGACTCTTTACGACCCCATGAATTGCAGCATGCCAGGCTTCCCTGTCCATCACCAACTCCCCAAGACAGAGTTAATTACAATGCAAAAAGACACAGTATATTTGCAGTTGAAGTTATGAAAAAGTACAGAGCCACAAACGCCTGCTTTAACTCATTGTCAGGTATGGCAGACATCACTGCCCTGTATAATGGGACCAAGGATGCAAAATATTTGGTGTGACAGATTTAAAATAAGAGTTACGTATTCTTCTTTTTCCATCAAGTCCAACCTCTATTAGAATTGCAGATTGCTTTTAGTCCCTTAAGCAGGATATTTCAACTGGTCCAGCAATTGCACTATACCTAACATTCAGTTTCTCTGTCATTAAATCAACCCAGAAGCCCTTTCAATGACCTGCTATTAGGATGTAGTATGCTGAGTAACAGTTACCCAAAGATATCAAGGGGCTTCCCAGGTGGCATCAATGGTAAAGAACCCATCTGCTAATGCAGGATGTACAAGAGATGTAGGTTTGATTCCTCGATCAGGAAGACCCCCTGGAGAAGAGTGTGGCAACCCACCCAGTATTTTTGCCTGGAAAATCCCACAGACAGAGGAGCCTGGCAGGCTATAGCCCATGGTGTCCCAAAGAGTTGGACATAACTGAAGCAACTTAGCATGCACACAAAGGTATCAGGTCTTAATTCCTTAGACTTGTAATTGTTACTTTACAGGGAGAAAGGGCCTTTGCACATGTGATTAAGTTGAGGATCTTGAGAAGACATAATCTTGGATTATCTAGACCAGCACTAAAAGCCACCATAAGTGGCTTTTATAAAACAGATAGAGGAAAACCAGACATACAAAAAAGGTGATGTGAAGATGGAGCCAAAGATTGGTTTGATGTGGCCACAAGCTAAGGAATGCCAGCAGACACCAAAAGCTCAAAAAGTCAAAGAACAAATTTAACCTAGAATCTGTAGAAAGGAGCATATCCCTGCAGACACTTTGATTTTGGCTCAGTGAAACTGATTTTGGACTTCTGGTGTCCACAACTGTGAGAGAAAAAGTTTTTGTCATTTTAAGCCACTAAGTTTGTGGGCTTACAAATCCCCCTATTTGTTAAATGTTCATTTTACATAATTTGTAAAAGTTTTGGAGCTGTGATGATGAGAATACCAGTTAGTAGTAGAAAAGTAAGTAAAGAAGCATGAACACATGGAGAGACAGGGTGACCAGCTGTCCCAGTTTGCCTGGAACTGTCCCAAAGGAGTTAGTGCTTTGGACACTGTCTCACTGTCTAGTTCTTAGTGACATCTAGTGGATAGAAAGTGCAACAGAAACAGTAAGATTTTTTTAAAAAAAATTGAGCTTCTATTGTCACAGATTGCACAAGCAAAAGTTTATAGGCTCAGAGTAGTTTAAGTCACTGAATATTCCTCAGTAGTTCATCTTCTTTTAAGAAAAAAACAGGGTCGGGACTTCCCTGGTGGTCTAATGGTTAGGACTCCTTGCTTCTACAGCAAGCAGCATGGATTTGATCCCTGGTCAGGGAACAAGAAGATCCTACAAGCTCCAAGGTCCAGCCCCCGCACCCCCCCCTAAAAAAAACAGGGTATAAAAACTTCTATATTCTAGACTTTTTACTGTTCCTATCTTAAAATTCTTTTGAATTTACCAATTCAACTCAGTTTACCAGTTCAAAATATACAGCTCAATTCCACCTCCTCCAAGAATTCTTCCCCAACTATTTCTTTAGAATTAAAACATTTTTGAACTTCCACTGCACAAATTTATCACCAAATGCAGCATATATTTCCATATTATTAACCAACAGATTAGGAGTCTGTTAGCTTTGTATCTCTACTTGGAAATGTAAACCCATGAAAGGTCCTATTTCACATATCATTAGTATCCCTACAATGCTTAACAAACACAGTATATTCAAATATCTGTGGACTGATGTGTCCTGAAGGCTGAGTGCCAAAGAACTGATGCTTTTGAACTGTGGTGTTGGGAGAAGACTCTTGAGAGTTCCTTGGACTGCAAGGAGATCCAACCAGTCCATTCTGAAGGAGATCAGCCCTGGGATTTCTTTGGAAGGAATGATGCTAAAGCTGAAACTCCAGTACTTTGGCCACCTCATGTGAAGAGTTGACTCATTGGAAAAGACTTTGATGTTGGAAGGGATTGGGGGCAGGAGGAGAAGGGGACGACAGAGGATGAGATGGCTGGATGGCATCACTGACTCGATGGACGTGAGTCTGAGTGAACTCCGGGAGTTGGTGATGGACAGGGAGGCCTGGTGTGCTGTGATTCACGGGGTCGCAGAGTCAGACATGACTGAGCGACTGAACTGAACTGAACTGAACAGATGAAGTACAAGCCTCACTCTAATGGGATTTATAGCTACAAGCACCATGAAAGCAAAGGCTGTGTCTGTCTTGGTCAATGCTTTATCCTTCGTACTTTATGCAGTGTCTGGCTCAAGAAATACTGGCTCGGTAAATTGTTCATAATATTTAAAAGAAAATAAAAAATGATCACTATAAGCCAAACAATAACAAGAAAAAGTCATAGTCTGGGAAAGAGAAAAAAGTCTTTTAAAAAAGTATTTTAACACACATGTACTTATAAAACTTTCTCTATTTATCCTAACAGCACAAAAAGATTTGCTTCATATTTATGACCAAGCTTGTTAGCATCACACAACTTTTATTTTCATATAATCATTACTTTCCACATTTTTTTTCTCCTCTTACTAACCCTCTGGATTACATTTTAAAAGGATAAGACAGGAGAAGGAAATGCCAACCCACTCCAGTATTCTTGCCTGGAAAAGTCAGTGGACAGAGGAGTCTGGCGGGCTGCAGTCCATGGGGTTCCATGACTGAGCACACGCGTGAGGAGGGTGGAGGGAGATTAGTTGGTAGCAATAAACTTGTAGAACTAAATAAAATGAAATAAAATAAAATGATAAGACGAAGGATTATTCCCACAACCAAGTTGAAGAACGTGATCAACTGAACAGAAACCAAGGTACACTAAGCAGGGTGGGGGTGCTGATTAGATGGCGTCAAGTGACCTGAGCGGCTGGAGCTACGCATGGTGGTTAATTTTTAAATATTAGGTATTCAAAGTCAATCACTGAAAAGTTACATTAAAAATTTGTGAGTATGTCAATTTAGAGTTTACTTATTATTACTTGACTTACAGGTCAATTCACTGTGATAATCAGACTGAGGGACAGAAAAAAGAAACAAAAACAGTCATGGGAATTCCCATATACGTACTGAACCTTTGTGGAATAGAGGTTAGGAATCACTTTTGTCCATATGCTGTAAACTGAGAGTCACTTACCCATAAGAACTTAAGTATAATTGGAACATCTACGTTCTTTGACTTAAAGCTTTTTCTCGTGAGTTTTGAACTCTAATACTTTAGTATCATAAGTGTCTAATCAATAAATATAAATTGTTGCTATTGTTCAGTCACTAAGTCATGTCCAACTCTTTGCAACCCCATGGACTATAGCACGCAGGCTTCCCTGTCCTTCACAATCTCCTGGAGTTTGCTCAAACTCATATCCATTGACTCAGTGATGCTATCCAACCATCTCATCCTCTGTCTCCCCCTTCTCTTCCTGTCCTCAACCTTTCTCAGCCATCAGGGTCTTTTCTAGTGAGTTGGCTCTTCACATCAGGTGGCCAAAGTAGTGGAGCTTCAGCTTCAGCTTCAGTCCTTCCACTGAATATTCAGGGTTGATTTCCTTTAGGATTGTCTGATTTGATCCTCTTGCTGTCCAAAGGACTCTCATATAATTTTAAATATATATTAAAAATAAACATCGTCCCATTAATCTTCACTTTACAAAGGTAAAAAAAGGGGGGGGGGAGGTGATAAAAATCGAAGTTGATGTGACTCCTAATCTCTTCATCATAGGCCAGGTATGTTATATATCTAAAAAAAAGAAAAAACCAGAAACATAAATAAAATGAATATGTACTTACAGCCTGGGCTTGTTGTTGGAACAGTTCATTCTGATTCTCTCTGTCTTCTATTCCACCCTCAAGCATGTGGGGAGGAGGCAATCTGGCCCTTCCAATAGCAGCATTCAAATTGCTTGGAAAAACGCTCGTTCTTTTAGGAGTTAAGTGTGCTAGATCTGAAGAGTACATGGCTATTGAGCCTTCTTTCTCTGCCTACATGAAGGAAGGAAGAGTGAGATTCCTCTTGTGAAAGTGATTCCCCCCAGCCCAGTATAATCAACTAATATCTACAAGCAGCCCAAAAGTCTTAAAACCGGGGCTGGGGAGAGGGACGGGGACTTCTAGTTGGCAAAGGAGCTAACATTTACCAGGCACCTACTGGGTGCTAATAATCTACATTATCTAATTTTCAAAACAACACTGTGAGACAAGTATTATATCCCCACTTCACAGATAAAGAAACCATAGCTGAGAGAATTTAAGCACTAGGCCCAAGGTCACATAGCTAGTAAGGAGCAAAGCCAGAATTCAAACCCCAACCCAAACTCTGACATTATTTATAACTATTTGGTGAAAGCAAAAGAGGTAGTCAGAACAACACAGGAAAACAGAAACAACAGGTTCTCTGCCTACAAATCTACTGCCCTCACTAGTTAATCAGACTATACAAAGCCTGGGCTCAAAAAAGGTGATTCTGTTATTGCTTAATAGCATTTCCCATAACAAACACATGTTCCATCCAATCTTTATTCAGGCTCAGTTTTGAACTTACAGCTTCATAAGACCGCTGAAGTTGTTGCTTTTTTCTCAGCCTGATTTGCTGATTTACTCGGCTTTTGACTTGTCTCTGAAAACGCTTCAGAGCTTCCTGCTTCTTTCTTAGCTGCTCCTTCAGTTCTTCTTCAATTATATATGCTGAAGTCTTTAAAGATGAAAGATAGAAAATAAATGTACTGTCCCACTAGTTGCCTACTGTAAACACAAAGTGGTCAGGATACAATCCCGAAAAAATACTTCAGTTCTATAATCCAAAATTCCCTGTACAGTAAAGAAGTCACAGTAGTTCAGAGCTGATAATCTAGACATAGCTGTGCTGCACTTGGTTGCTATGTCGTGGCTGACTCTTTGCGAGCCCATGGACTGTAGCCCACCAAGGTCCTTTGTCCATGGGGATTATCATGCCCTCCTCCAGGGGATCTTCCCAAACCAGGGATTGAACCCAGGTCTCCTGCATTGCAGGTGGATTCTTTACCATCTGAGTCACCAGGGAAGCTCAAGTGAGTACCAAGAACTTAAACCAAATCACAAACTAAAACTTAGAATCTGTTAGCACAAAAATCAAATCTTAATTTTTCATGTACTGAGAACTAAAAGTATCTTCATTAATTCTTAATGAACTAATTCAAACCTATCTTGTGTTTCAGTTTCTAAAGTGAGTAAAATAGTCCACATATATCAGATTGCTCGACTTCCCTGGTGGCTCAGATGGTAAAGAATCCACCTGCAATGCAGGAGACCTGGGTTCAACCCCTGGATAGGGAAGATTCCCTGAAGAAGTGAGTGGCTACCCACTCCAACATTCTTGCCTGGAGAATTCTATGGACAGAGCCTGGTGAGCTAACAGTCCATGGGGTCGCAAAGAGTCTGGCACAACTGTGAAACTAACACTAACATATCAGACGGCTCACCACTCACCCACTATATGCTATTATAAAACGAGAATTATGCTGCATTTTTAACCAAGCATGTCCTTCCTGTCATTTCTACCTAGAAAAGGCCTACTCAATCTTCAAGAACATCCAATACCCATCTCCTCTCATTCTTGGAGAAGGAAATGGCAACCCACTCCAAATCCCATAGACGGAGGAGCCTGGCAGGCTACAGTCCATGGAGTCCCAAGAGTCAGACACAACTGAGCGACTACACCACCACCACCACCCACCACCTCTCTTCCTTACTAACATTGAGTACAATAATTCTTAACTCCCTATTAGATTATGAATCCTTTGAGGGCAAGAAATGTATTTCATTCTCCTTTGTTTCCCCTACTGTAATGGAGCCTAGAATACAAAGGTACTCAATATTTATATAATGCTTAATTCCAAAACAATCTGGAACATTTTATTACATTTGAGTCCTTGATCATTGTTCACTTCCTCTCAGTGCTCTGAATAGCAGAGAATGAAAATAATAGTAGTCACCATGAGTAAAGACCTATTAGCAAAAACACTTTAACTCATATTACTGAATCCTCAAAACTAGCTCCAATACTAGGTATTCTTATCTCTTATATGAAAGATGAGGAAACAGGCTCAGAAACATTCATCTTTAGTAGCTGCCAAAGATCCTACAGCTGGCAAGGAGCAAAGCTAGAATGTTCTCTGACTCCAACACTTATGTCCTATACTGTATTGCTCTTCTCTTGACTATGTCTCTCTTCCATAACGAGTCTCCAAATTAAATAAACCCATCATACCTCCTGTCTATCCCTTCTTCTAACACAGTGATACCAAATTCTAATTCTGAGGGGTGCCTCAAATTATTTCACAGTCTCTAAATTCTCAAAATCAAGTGAAATTAAATTCCAATTAAAATTATGAGTTCCAAAAAATCTGTCCCATAAACTGTTCTAGAACATATGTACCAGAGAGCAGAATGTACAAGTATCAATGAATAATTAGGTAACACAGTTCCAAAGGAGAGATATATATATATCAAGTCTGGACAAGTGACTCAGGTTAACTCAAGACCAGACAAACTGAAGCAACCGGCGCCTCTTTCCTTCATTCCCATTGTCTGTCTGCCCTCTTTTGCCCTCACCTTGAGATTACCAAACATATTCCTGAAGTGCATGACTGGTTCCAAATTGCGGCTTTCAAGTGTAAACCAAAGATTAAGAGTGTACCACATTTTAGAAACAACTAAACATCTTTGTATGATAATTAACAACTACATACTTGTTCAATAACCCTAAAGCAAAACCATAACTATTTATGACGGAATACAAACGGCATCCCCAGACTGCTTTTTCGAGCACAAGGAATTAGGGAAAGAAAGATGCCACCACATTGGCATCAAACTGACACTCACAGCTGCCGGGACTTCTGAACTATCTGGTGGGGCAGGCTCCACCCAGGCCCCAACGGGTACTATAGCCTGGTTCCTCTCAGCCAGCACTGCCAACACGTCCTTGCTCTTCAAGGGGTTTAAAGCCAGGGGCAACTTCGTGGTATTTCGAGGCTTCTTGAGGGGGGCCATACTTCTTGGCATCTATGACTCCTGGTTAGGAGAGAGGAAAAGCTCAAAATCTTAAAACGACCACCTTAAAAACTCAATTCCCTAACACCTGTGCCACAGACTTCTGAAAATGAGGGAAGCCTTGCAGGAGGCCGTACTCTGACTAAGATTCTGGCGAAGGAAGGGGGAAAAGAAGGGAAAAGGGAAGATACAAAATAAGTGTTATAAAGGAAGGAAGTTTCAAGATCGCCCTCGAAAAGCAACACGGAGGAGAGCGGGGGTCAAACAAGAACCTGACTGTGAGGAGGAAACTGTGCCATTGGTGGCGCAGCGACATGGGAAAGGGAGGAAAGAGCGTAGCAGCGGGAGCGCGATGGGACTGGGAGGGTGCGGGGTGGGAACCTGGGTCTGAAGACGAAAGTTCAAATAACTGGTATCCGGTTATGGGGGCAACGCTGATCGCCAGGGAGTTCCGGACCAGAGAAAATCCTGTTTCTCAGGCCTCGGGGTCACACTCTGGCTGAGACTGCACCGGCCTAGTAGTATCGATCGCAGCCGGCCACAACTCAAGCTAACGTGGATACTAAGGTAACTACCGCCAGTAAACCGCCGCTTTGGGGAAGTCCGCGCCGCGCCGCCCCACCCCGCTCCTCGGCGGCCTCGTACCCGCCTCTACCGGGCTTGCGTCATCTCTCGGGGACTGGGAAAGCGTGAGGGGCGGGGTTTAGCGCTCCCGATGTGCGTCACCTCCGCTTCGTCTCGCTGAGGGGGCGGGACTTGTGAATGCTGGTGGAATGGGTGCGGCCTGGGTGGGTCCACACGGCGCCTGGGAAACCGGCCAGCAGAAATGTGGGTCTGCCGGCGGTGCCTCGAATATCCCAGCACCAGGGACGTCCGGCATCTTCAGGAAAAGGAGTGTTTTGGGCTGAAAAGCGGGTTGACTGAGCGTGTTGTTGTTGCTAAGTCGTGTCTGACTCTTTTGCGATCTCACTGACTGTAGCCCGCTAGGCTCCTCTGTCTGTGGGATTTCCTAGGCAAGAGTCCTGGAGTGGGTTGACATTTCCTTCTCCAGGGAATCTTCCCAACAGGGGGGATCGGACCGGGTGTCCTTGGCAGGCGGCTTCTTTACCACTGAACCATCAGAGAAGCCCATAACTGAGCTGGCCAGGGGCCTAATTGAAGGAAGCACAGGAAAAGGATGGGCGAAGGCGGGCCTGGCAGGGCTTCCTTCAGGAATGAACTAAGCCAGCAGCTCAGACCATAAAGAATCTGCCTGTAGTGCAAGAGACCAAGGTTCAGTCCCTTCGGGAAGATCCCCTGGAGAAGGAAATGGCACCCACTCCAGTATTCTTGCCTGGAAAGTCCCATGGACAGAGGAACCTGGCAGCCTACAGTCCATGAGGTCCTAAAGAGTTGGACAGGACTCAGCAACTAACACTTTTCAAGCCAGTTGTCAATCATGCTCATCCTTTATACACCTGCTTACATTAGTAGTGCTATATCATACATGCTCTTATGCATAAATATGGTAGCCTCCTGAGTGGTCTCCCTGTCTGCTCCAAACTTTGGTATAACCCAGGGACACTTCATTATCCCTTTGAGATACCCATGCGTTCTTTCATGTAACTTATCATAATTGAGAGATTTTTATATACCAGTACTGTTTTAGGCACTGGGAATGTATAGTAGTGAACAAAACAGATAAATATCCCTTGTTCATGGAAGTGATGATGAGAAATAACAGCATAGACTCATGAATAAATAAACAAATGTGTCTAGGTGATGAGCATTGTAGATTAAAAGCTGAGGACGAGGATAAAAAGTGTGTCAGAGGATAGGGGAGATGAAATTTTAGATAGGATGACCAGAGAAGGCTTCACTGAGGTAATTTTGAGCAAAGACTCCAATGCAAATTTCCATGGACTAGCGGAACAAGCCGATTTTCACTGGAGAGCTTTCTAAAAGTTCCAAGCAAAGTGAACAGCAAGTACAATCGCTCCAGAGTGGGTGCCTGCCTGGCTGAGAACCTGAGCCCTGGGGCTTCCTCACATTAAACAGGCTGGGAAGAAGAGGGGAATGCAAAGAGATTGGAAGGATCAGCCAGTAAGCCTAGGAAGAAAACCAGGAGCGTGTAATACCTTGAAGAAAATGTTTTATTGAAGAGGAATTTAACCTGTGTTAAATTCTGATAGGTCAAATAAGATGGTGACTGAAATTTAACTATTGGATTGAACCACATGGAGGTCATAGATAACTTTTATAAGAGCAGTGTTTTGGGGGTAGCTTGAGATCAAAAGGCTGTTGGGTAGACATAGAGAGGGAGGAAGAATTGGAGACAGCCATTTTAGACAACTCTTACAATGAGTTGAATTGTAAAGTGATGCAGAGAAAATGTGTATCTGAAAGATAGGAACATGGGATTCCTTTCTTTAATGTTGCAGTCCACGTGCTCTGCTGATGCTAACTATCCAGTAAACAAAAGAAAACTGACAATGCAGGAGAGAGATGGGGGAATTTTTGTATCTGTGTCCTTAAGTGGGTAAGAGGAAACAGGAGGTAATGAACAAGAGGGAATGGATCTAGTGAACAGTTGGAGGGATTGGCCTTAGATAGCAGGAGAGAGAGTTCATTATACCACTAGCAGTGAAATAGAATATATACTGGTAATTGGCTAATATGGCAGTGGGAGCTTGTGGAAGTTCTTTTCTGATTGCTCTGTTTTCTCTGTAAAATAGTATTTTTGTTAGCTGACTCTAATGATCCCCACCTCCTGGTATTCACACCCTGTGTAGTCCCCTTTCACACTGTACACACTGTGTTGAATTGTTCTGTGTGACCAACAGTATATGACATGTCACTAGAAATTAGGTTATAAAAAAAATGCTGTGTTTCTTTCTCTCCACCATGTACTCTCATTCTCTCCATCTCTCACTGTTGCTGTGATTCTCACTCGTTCCCAACGCTTGCTCTGGGGGAAGCCATTTATGTCATGAGAAGTCATATAAAAAGGACCACATGGCAGTGAACTGAAGGCTCTTGCCAACAGCCTGGTGAATGATCTTGGAAGTGGATCCTCCAGCCCCAGTCAAGTCTTCAGAGACTGCAGTCTTGGCCAACAACTTGACTGCAATCTCATAAAAGACCCCGAGCCAGAGTATCCAGCCAGAAACTTTGTGAGATAATATTTGTTGTTTCAAGATGCTAGATACTGAGGTAACTGGTTACACAGAAAGACATAACTATTACCAATAGAAAGCAAATTCATCAATGAATAAAATAGAAAAAAAGAGATGCTGGACCTTTGAAAAGGTATAAAATAGTTGTCCAGAAGAGTAGAAGTATGAACTAGAAACATGTACAGTTGCCAGATGGCCTTAAGGACCCATGTGAGGTTCATGATTATGAATTTAAAGTAAGACTAGTCAGCATGTTTGAGGCTTTTCCTTCAGTTGCGTGGTTACAGGCATAATCATAGGTGGAGGTTTTAATTTTAACCAGGGTTGAGGTTTTACTAAACTATTACAAGCAAGAAAGGTACAAGAGAGTTAAAGATGAGTGCAAGGGAGTAATTAATGACTGACCATGGAATTGAAACTTCCCTGGTGGCTCAGATGGTAAAGAATCCGCTTGCAATGCCGGAGACCTGGGTTCAATCCGTGGGTAGGGAAGATCCCCTGAAGGAGTGCAGGGCGAACCGCTCCAGTATTCTTGCCTGAGAATCCCCATGGACAGAGGAGCCTAGAAGGCTACAGTCCATGGGACTGCAAAGAGTCGGACATGACTGAGTGATTAAAAATCATCTTACCTACTTGTCACCCTTTCCCATATTTGTTTGTGTGCTTAGTCACTCAGTCATGTCCGACTCTTTGCGATCCCATTGGCTGTAGCCCGTCAGGCTCCTCTGTCCATAGAATTCTCCAGGCAAGAATACTGGAGTGGATTGCCATTCCCTTCTCCAGGGGAATTTCCCAATCCAGGGTTCGAACTCAGGTCTCTTGCACTGCAAGAAAATTCTTTACCATATGAGCCACCAGGGAAGCTACTAAGTAGATAAGGGACCTGGTAAAGTTGGCAGGATCGAGACCTTGTAGGGTCCAGTGGGGGGGTCTAAGGTTTGTTAGAGTGAGATGCACTGAAAAAATTAGAGGTGGTTGAGGGACTTCCCTGGTGGTCCAATGGCTAAGATTCCCAGCTCCCAATGTAAGGGGCACAGGTTCCATCCCTGATCAGCGAACTAGGTCCCACATGCCACAACTAAGAGTTCGTGGGTCTCAACTAAAGATCTCACATGCCACAACAAAGATGTGATGCAGCCAAATAAATAAATAAATACCTATTTTTAAAATAGGTGGTGATCTCAAGATTCTTGAAACCGCAATATCGGTACTGTCAAAGTCTATGGTGTGACCAAGGGAGAGAGTGCTGAAGTAGAAGAACAAAATTGCTGCAGAAGAGGTCAGAGAAATGAGGGTAAGGGCACTGAATGGATTATCCCTGAGGTTATTGAAATCGGCAAGATCCATGACCAGAATAGTGTTGGTGAGAGCCAGAAGCAAGTCTTCAGGGAATTCCAGGAAAAGACCTGGAGGCTGGTGAATGAGTGTAGCTGGCAAATTAGTGCATGGCATAGCCTAACATCAGAGTCAAAGCGAAGGACGAAGCAGAGAAAAAGGAGCTCCCTTTTTATAAATAACAGAATTAAAAAACAAATAGTTTCTAGATAGCACTGAGTAATCAAGTAACAAGAAGGAAACCCAACATTGTAGGGCAATTATCCTCCAATTTTAAAAAGTAGTGTAAATTTTTTTATAATTAATTTTAAAAAAAGAAAGTAAGGGGAAAAAAAGAAGAAAACACACCCCACATCCACCCAGGGTGGCGAGAAACAGAAAACAGCTACAGCTGGAGAAGGCCAGCGGGAGATGGATTTGTGCACCTACACACACACACACACACACTCACACACACACACCCAACACTAGGAAGAAGTGTTACCTGCTCACTCAGGTCTGTGCCTCCCACTAGCTGCTGTGCCAGTGGCTTCTTACAAATCTACATTCTTGCATTTCCAGAGAGATCTCATCTTGAGCCCAGCTCCCATTTGCTGACGTTTTCACAAGGCTTATCTTTCATGGCCAGAGTTAGTTTCTGAGCAAGGGAACTGTTTGCTTAGAAATGTCTGTCTTCAGGAACTTAAAAGAACAGGTGTTGCTGGCACCAGAGTGTTGCGGCCCTGCTTCAATCACTCCTCCTCGGGGGAGTGCTCTCTGATGTGTGTGGCTGGGGGATCCCTAGCTATCAGCGCATGGAGCCCGAGTCACGGGTCCTTGGCAGTGGTCCACCCCACACAGAACTATGAAATGTGCTGTTTGGTTGCCACTAATCTGTTTGTGGCTGACTGACCCTTCCCATAACCTGTAACACACTGGAAAACGTGGTCACCTGTTCGTCCCAAGGGTCTGTCCTGAGGAGACGCTTTCCTTAAGTGGGAAAATGGCCTGTTCCCCCCTCTAGGGACCTGGGTGCTCAACTGCTGTGTCATCACCCATTTCCACTCTCTTCCCTGCACTTGAGCAGGATTCCCTAGGGTTAGCATCCAACGTTCTGGGCTGTTTCCTCCAAGTCTTCTCTGTTCCTCCTCCTCTTTGCCTACCTCTTGATGCCAAAAACTCAACTCCTCTGTACACTGGTGCTGAATTAAATCTTGGACAGAGTTTTGGGGGAAGCAGAAAAGAGTAGCTTTATTGTTTTGCCAGGCAAAGGGGGCCACAGTGGGCTAATGCCCTCAAAACCATGTGTCCCTACTTGGGGAAGACAGTGACAAGTTTAATAGTAAATGTCAGCTCCTGACTTTCTTCTGATGGGTTGGTGGGGAGCTAAGTAGGTGTCAACATCATCAGCCTTCAGGTCCAACTGGTCTGGGGTCAACATGCTTACAGGAAGCATACCATAACTTCTCCCACCTGGAAGGGATTTCCATATCTACAAAATACCTAAAAGATATTGTTGTGTGTACCCTTTGATGGGGAAACAGGACCTTGGCCCATGACTGTTTCTACGTGGTCTTGCGTCCCCTCCCTTCCCTAATTAACAACTGTTTGAATTTGCCCATTGGAACTCAGGGAAGGTCATGAAGGTTGAATGAGGGCTGTTTCCTGTGATCAAGGAAATGGGAGACACAGAAAGGCTCTGTGCCCAGGAGCCCCACAAGGCCCTGCTTGGTATCAATCTCAAAATAACCTTTCTAACTGAAATCATTGGCAAGGCTCCTTCTGCTTGTTTGTGCCAACCAAGTTTTTTACAAGCAGTGTTTCCTTGTAAATGGCATCAATAACAGATTGTTCCGATTAAGCCCGCTTGTCTCAAGAGCATCTGCTGTACTCATCTTTGCAAAAAATTCTCTAAATTTATCAAAGATAAATTTTCCCCTTTATCTTCGTGGGTGATTAAAAAAATATATTAACACAAGAACTTCATTGTCCTCCGTATTACCAAATACTCATCTCACATGGACATAGAGATGCGCTTCCCAGATCCCGAATCAAGGAAGGACTTGATGGCCCAGCTTCTGAGAGCGTTGTAGTCCCTTGAGCTGTCGGCTCCTTAAGGGACATCAGCTTCAAAGAGCAGCCTTGCTCTCTCTCTGAGGAGGAGACTCATCCCAAGATTGATGGGTCTGGGAATGTAAAGACAAGATATTTTTTTGTTTATTATTATTATTTTTTAAACTTTTATCTTGTATTGTGGTATAGCTGATTACCAATGTTGTAATGGTTTCAGGCAAACAGCGAAGGGACTCAGCCATACATATGCATGTATACTCTCCCCAGAACTCGCCTCCCATCCAGGCTGCCACATGACATTGAGCCGAGTTCCCTGTGCTATATGGTAGGTCCACACTGGTTGTCCATTTTAAATATAGCAGTGTGTACATGTCCATCCCAGACTTCCTTACTATCCCTTTCCGGCAGCAACCCTAAATTTGTTTTTTAAGACTGTGAGTCTCTTCTTGTTTTGTAAGTTCATTTGTATCATTTCTGTTTCGATTCCACATATAAGTGATGTCATATGATATTTTCCTCTCTGACTTGCTTCCCTCAGTATGACACTCTCTAGGTCCATCCATGTTGCTGCAGATGGCATCAATCTCATTCTCTTTAATGGCTGAGTAATATGCTGTTGTGTATATATGCACCACGTCTTCTTTACCCATTCCTCTGTCAATGGACACTTAGATTGCTTCCATGTCTTGGCTATTGTAAACACTACTGAAATGAATATTGGGGCGCATATATCCTTTTTGATCATGTTTTTCTCTGGATACATAAGGTGTGGGTGTTTCTGCCTAACTTGGAGCAATTCTGATGAGCCATCATTTCGTCTTCAGAGCTCCCCATGGACTTGGCTGAGGCTGTCCAGCCTGAATCACAGCTCAATCGATCCCTCTGCCTCCTCCTATTTCCTCCTCCTCCCTTCAACAGGTGTCAATATCCAGCACAGTCCCTGATAAAATCCTGAACTTGAAACTTCATTTCAGAGTCTGCTTTCTGGTGAAACCAACTATAACCCCCTCTGAGTGTTGTTACGCCTCAGGGACCAAGGCATGAACAGCTTTCAGTCCATGTTACTCCCACTGTAAAATCCATAGATAGTCCTTGTGTGTATGTGCTAAGTTGCTTCAGTCTTGTCCAACTCTTTGCAACCCTATGGACTGTAGCCCCGCCAGGCTCCTCAGGCCATGGGATTCTCCAGGCTAGAATACTAGAGTGGGTTGCCTCCTCCAGGGGATCTTCCCAACCCAGGGATCGAACTCCCATCTCTTATGCCTCCTGCATCAACAAACATGTTCTTTATCACTAGCATCATCTTTATTCTTTTCTTATTCATCAAAGAGGCTGGCAACATTTCAAAGAGATGGTCTAACCACAATTTAAAGTCCTTCCTATTAGCTGTTGCCACTTTTGAGCCTGTGGATTAAGCTAATTCTCAAGGTTACCCCACCTCTAGACTGTGAGCAAATGTGAGCCAATAAAGTCCCTTACCATGAATGCCAGTTTGCATTAGGTTTTATGTTGTTTGTAACATAGACAGCCCCTAGGTGAGCAAAATAGAGGGAGGCTATTGGTAAAGGTAAGAGAATGTAGCCGATAAGCAAAAAGATTCAGAGCTGCCTACAAAAATTGGTTCCAGTGTATTAGCGCTGCGATTCTAGACCCACGTGGCATGCTTTGCCTCTGATGGTAACTTCCCTGGGATGGCTGTTTGTAGTCAAAGAAGTTGCTAAGATGAGAGACTTCACCTTAACACAAAGCCAGTTTGGGTCAAAATGATTTTGCTGCTGCTGCTGCTAAGTCGCTTCAGTCGTGTCCGACTCTGTGCGACCCCATAGACGGCAGCCTACCAGGCTCCCCTGTCCCTGGGATTCTCCAGGCAAGAACACTGGAGTGGGTTGCCATTTCCTCCTCTAATGCATGAAAGTGAAGTCGCTCAGTTGTGTCCGACTCTTTGCGACCCCATGAACTGCAGCCTATCAGGCTCCTCCATCCATAGGATTTTCCAGGCAAGAATACTAGAGTGGGTTGCCATTGCCTTCTCTGCAAAATGATTTTATCTGTCAATAAATTGTCCTCTATATTATTCACCATATTTTGACATTTTTAGAAAATGTACTCCTAAATACTAGTGGTAAAGAACCCACCTGCCAATGCAGGAGACATAAAAGACACAGGTTAGATCCCTGGGTCGGGAAGATCCCCTGGAGGAGGGCATGGCAATCCACTCTAGTATTCTAGTCTGGAAAATCCCATGGACAGAGGAACCTGGCAAGCTACAATCCATAGAGTTTCAAAGAGTCGGACATGACTGAAGTGGCTTAGCACCAAAATTAAAAAAAATTGCAATCTTAAAAGATACTTTAAAAAGTATATTGAAGGGTCTAAAAACAATTTCAAAAGAGGAATTTCAAGAATGTTTTATAGGGAACTTCCTTGGCTGTCGAGTGGTTAAGACTCCAAGCTTCCAATGCAGGGGGCCTGTGTTCTATCCCTGGTCAGGGAACTAGATCCTACAACTAAACTAAAAAATTCTGCATACTGCAACAAAGATTGAAGATCCTGAGTGCCTCAACTAAGATCAGTTCAGTTCAGTTCAGTTCAGTCGCTCAGTCGTGTCTGACTCTTTGCAACCCCATGAATCGCAGCATGCCAGGCCTCCCTGTCCATCACCAACTCCTGGAGATTACTCAGACTCGCGTTCATCAAGTCAGTGATGCCATCCAGCCATCTCATCCTCTGTCGTCCCCTTCTCCTCCTGCCCCCAATCCCTCCCAGCATCAGAGTCTTTTCCAATGAGTCAACTCTTCGTATGAGGTGGCCAAAGTACTGGAGTTTCAGCTTTAGCATCATTCCTTCCAAAAGAAATCCCAGGGCTGATCTCCTTTAGGATGGACTGGTTGGATCTCCTTGCAGTCCAAGGGACTCTCAAGAGTCTTCTCCAACACCATACTTCAAAAGCATCAATTCTTTGGCACTCAGCTTTCTTCACAGTCCAACTCTCACATCCATACATGACCACTGGAAAAACCATAGCCTGGACTAGACAGACCTTAGTTGGCAAAGAAATGTCTCTGCTTTGCAATATGCTATCTAGTTTGGTCATAACTTTTCTTCCAAGGCGTAAGCGTCTTTTAATTTCATGGCTGCAATCACAACTAAGATCAGGCACAGTCAAATAAATAAATATACTTATATAAAGAAAAGGAACCTTGTCTCTCCCTACACTGAATCCCCTGTATCATAAATTCATTATCCTAAATGTCCTCAGAGTCACCACGGGGGACTCAATCATTCTCTTGCTAAATCTTTTTTTTTTTTTTTTAAGTTCCTGTTGGTTGCCTTTATCCTTTCTTGTCTCATACCTTGTCTCCGAGACATCCTTTTTTCTACCCACTTTTTACTTCTGGGCTTGACTGAAAGTGATCTCTTTCAGGAGTGTAGGGTGTGAACACTAGAGCAAGAAGCATGGGCTAAGTGTACTCTATGTTGACATAACTGCATGACTTTGAGCTGGTTTCTTAACTTCTCTGAGCTTCATGTCCCTCCTTGGGAAAAAAAAAATTCTTGCCACACAGAGTTGTTAGAATAAGACAGTATTCTAAAAGACAGTTTGGCAGAGGAATGGAAACAATCATTAGTTTTTAAGCTAGGGAAAGTTGGGGATCCTTTAATCTTTTTAAAGAAGCAGTGCTATTCTAGAGAAACAAATGTGTAATCCCTCTTTGTTTGGGATGTTTTTTTTAAAGTTTTAATTAGCCCAAGGAAAGGAACATATCAATGGTAAACTATTTTCCCCTCAAATCCTCAGTCTATGCTGCATGCTTCAGTTTCTTCGTTCCTTTTCGTAGTAAAGAACCTTAAAGTCCCTGCCATCTTCCTGTAGGTATTTAGGCTTTTAGATAAACGGTACCTTTAAGAAGCAGTGCGGGACAAGGCTTCCAAATGTCCCTTTGTCCCATTGTCAATTTGTGTGTCTTTATCACTGTTCTAATTTTGCACAAGTAACCCATGTAAAAAATGTACCTTTTTCCAAACTTGTAAATAAAAATAACCTTAAAAAAATAAGAAAAGACACACTGTAAGGGCAGTAGAGCTGTATTATCAACGGCATTGTAGATTTATTAATAGATGCAGCTTTCCCAGGTAGGGTTAAATGCCTCCACAAGGATTGTGTTTTCTGTTACTTTCAAACAGGTCCCCTTCCCCACATCCCACTCCTCTTACTAAAGTCTGGAACACAGAGTGCCTTTCACACTGTAGGCAGTTGACTTCTATTTCCGAGCCTCCCTCTCTGGGAGGAGGGCAGGGAAGGGAGGATGGGAGCAAACACTTTCCGGGATACCATTGGTGGGAGGACACCATCTGAGCATCTAGAAGAGAAACAATGAAGCCTTTGAAGAATTGAGGGTAATCTGTGGCTTCCCCGATTTTTAAACCTCCTTTTGTTTGAGCACTGAAACTTTGTTGTTGTTGATTAGTCCACTCAGTCATATCTGACTCATGACTGCATGGACTGCAGCCCACCAGGCTCTTCTGTCCATGGGATTTCTCAAGCAAAAATGCTGGAGTGGGTTGCTGTTTCCTTCTGCAGGGGATCTTCCTGAAGCTTTACATGAACAGAAATCCAGAGATGTTTTCTAGAACGTCCTAGCCGCATCTTAAATAGGTCAGTGAAAGCTGGATGTCTCCATGCTGTAATGCCAGTGAATTGCTCCTCTTTGTTCCTCTGGAGAGTTGCTGAATAGGGCACGTTCATCAGCTGTGGACACAAGCCTGAGTTCCTCTCAGCTTCTGAGGGGGCAGGAATTCTATTCAGAAATCAAATATTGACTCTCAGCATAAAAACACTTGGATGCTTTTCAGTATTCCAGTTTGAAACTGGGACCTCCTCCTCCTAGCCTTATGGAAATCTACCCCAGGACCCCATGCTCTCCCAGAATCACACATTTCTCCTAACAAGCCCCACGTCTTTTTGAGACACCCCATCTCTGCAGAGGGCTCCCCTGGGAGCACAGATGGTAAAGAATCTGCCCACAACGCAGGAGAACTGGGTTCAATCCTTGGGTCGGGAAGATCCCCTGGAGAAGGAAATGGCAACCCCTACTCCAGTATTCTTGCCTGGAGAATCTGTGGACAGAGAAGCCTGGCGGGCTATAGTCCATCGAGTCACAAAGAGTCAAGCACGACTGAGCGACTAACACACACACACATCTCTATAGGATGCTTTTCTTCTGGGTTAATCCCCACAGTTACAGACATCAGCAGGCAGCAAAACCAACCTGCAGGATGCAGACCCCAGGAAGGGCAAGGGAGTTTTTGACACCCACCCGCCCTATCTCCATTTCTTTTTGATGTTTCTCAGAAGCAAGCCAGAGTTGGAGAGCTTTAAAAAGAAAAAGGAGAAGGGAAAAAAAGTACTTGGGGAGGGCCGTTCCTCTGTCCAGGCCCACAGAAAGCTTGTTTTGTTCCAGAGAGTGCTGGCCAGCTAATCTGTCTCTTGTTCCGTGGTTGCTGGAGCAGCGGGGCGCTGCCTCCTCCCCACACAAAGCCTCACACAAATTCTTCGTTTCCCAGGCAACGTGCCTCAGCTTCACAGACTCTCTGGTCCTCCCACTACCCCCACTCTGGCAAATTGAACTGATGGTAGGGACAACCCTGGCACCATTCACATACAGGTTTATGGAAGCAAGAATCAAAAATAGCTTCAGCCAGAAGAGAGGGCACCAGGAGTGGGCAGAGAGGTCCATTTTACATCCTGGAGCTTACTCAGAGGGTAGGTCCTGGGAGCAAAGGTTAGACCAGGAAGTAGACTTCCGACTGATGACTCAGAGAGGTGGTCGGAAGCCTGAACTTCATTGGTGACCAACTTGCGTTTCTAATCCAGATTCTTTTTTTATTTTAATTGGATGATTATTGCTTTACAATGCTATGGTCTCTGCCATACATCAATATGTATCAGTCATAGTTATATACATATCTCCTTCCTCTTGAGCCTCCCTCCACCATTCCACCCTTCTAGGTCATCACAGGGTACCAGGCTAGGTTCCCCATGTTATACAGCAGCTTCCCACTAGCTTTCTATTTTACACATGACAGTGTATATATGGCAATGCTACTTTCTCAATTTGTCCTACCCTAAGGAATTGGCAACCCACTCCAATATTCTTGCCTGGGAAATCCCATGGACAGAGGAGCCTGGTCAAGGGGCTGGGGGGTGACACGCTATAGTCCATGGGGTTGCAAAAGGGACTTAGCAACTAAACGAAACAACTGCCACTTAGTAACAACTGCCACTATATGACCTTGGCAAGTTGCTGGCTTCTTGAAGTTTTAGTCTTTCTTGTCTGTAAAATGGGGTGATGATATCTGCTGAGAAGAAGATACTGGGAAGATTAACTGAACAAATAGATTTAAAGTGCCTGACAGGAGGAGGAGCTTACGCACACCCATTGAGAGCAGTTCGAGAAGGGGAGAAGGCTTGGATAGTATGCCTCTCTGAGAGGGTCACCCAGAAGTCTGGGGAATTAATTTCTCCTTACCCATCAGAAGCAGCCCTCAGCCCAGATCTGATGGCAGTTGGTGGATAAACATTACAGTGGATGAATGCTCCTTGGGTGTGATAACCCTGGGGCTTGTTCTTCATTATTTCCCACGGGATTAGGCTCTAGCTGCCCACAGCAATCTGCTTGATGTTCAGCCTTCCCTGGCTTCCTTCACTTTGCCCGACTCATTCCCCCAATATCCTACCTAGTTTTCTGGGATCAATTTTCAAATGAAATATCCATACTTAACTTTAGAAAAAAGAATTAACTTGGCTGTGCTGGGTCTTAGTTGTGGCATGTGGGATCTAGTTCCCTGACCAGGGATCAAACCTGGGCCTCCCTGCATTGGGCATGCAGAGTCTTAGCCACTGGACCACCAAGGAAGGCCCTTGAAATTTAACTTCTTGACTCAGTGTTTGCCTGTGGAGGAGGCTGAGATACCTCTACATTTCTGAAGGCTACGTTCACAGGACCGTCGCTGACTCAGGACTTCTGCTTCAGCTGATTTAATCAGTTCAGAGATCATTTCACTGTTCTACACGTGCCGCTTCCTGCCCACAGTGGTGATCCGGACCAGGAACTCAGTCCTTGGTCTCAGTATATAAACACACACACACACACACACACACACACACACACACACACCGTTTTAGTTTTCTATGCTGTATAACAAATTGCCACAAATTTAGCAGCTTAAAATAACATACATTAATTTTTTTAGTTTCTGTGGGTCAGGTACAGCTTAGCTGGGGTTTCTGCTCAAGGTTTCATCAGACTTCAATTAAGATGTCTGCTGGTCTGCATTCCCTTCTGAAGCTCAAGGTCCTCTCCCAAGCTCATATAGTCATTGGAATAATTTGGTTCCTTGCAGCTGTGGGACTGAGGTTCCTATTTTCTTGCCAGCTATTAGCTGAGGGTAGCTCTTGGCTACTAGAGGCCCCTAGCCTTCCCTTGCCATTAGGCTGTTTCACAACAGGGAAGTTGACTTCTTCAAAGTCAGCAAAAGCATCTGTCTCTAATGTGCTAAGTCAGAGTCTTAGATAGCATAACCTAATCAAGGGAGTGGCTATTCTATAACCTTTGCCATATTTATTAGCTAGAAGCACACACACATACTCCAATTGTGTATAGTAAACTTTTCTGAGGGTTTTGATGAAGACAGAGGAGAAAGAGTTTTATAGTATAACAGTGTAAGCTTTTTTTTAAGTGTATTTTATTTTGTTATTGTATTGTATTGGATCTTAGTTGTCTCATGTAGGATATTTGGAGAAGGCAATGGCACCCCACTCCAGTACTCTTGCCTGGAAAATCCTATGGACAGAGGAGCCTGGTAGGCTGCAGTCCATGGGGTAGCGAAGAGTCGGACACGACTGAGCGACTTCCCTTTCACTTTTCACTTTCATGCACTGGAGAAGGAAATGGCAACCCACTCCAGTGTCCTTGCCTGGAGAATCCCAGGGATGGGGGAGCCTGGTGGGCAGCTGTCTATGGGGTCGCACAGAGTCGGACGCGACTGAAGCGACTTAGCAGCAGCAGGATGTTTAGCTGCAGCATGTAAACTCTTAGTTGCAGCCTGTGGGATCTAGTTCCCTGACCAGAGATTGAACCTGGGCCCCTTTCATTAGGAGCATGAAGTCTTAGCCACAGGGCCACCAGGAAGGTCCCCAAACTGTTCTTCAATTTTATTCAGCTCCTCATCCCTTGTTGCTCACTCCCCCCGACCTCATTCCTTGATTCTCCCTCTCTGCTCTTTCCCCATCCCCAAATTCCTCTTTGTTTCTGTTACACAGCAGTTTATCTTTTTATGCCTTGACTCCCTAGGCTTAAGACCTTGCATTCCATTCCATGTGGCATATTCAGATATTTTTCTTGCTAAAGACAAGAAGAAGTGTCTTCTCTGCAAGAAGAATTTAGGTGCCATTTGTTAAAGGTTTTTTTTTTTTTCATTCTGCTACAAAAGATTAATTACAATTTAGTGGAGGAGACAGAAATGACTCAATTAATAGCAGGAAGTGAATGAGGGAAGGAGGGGGAAGACACTAACTATAAAATCACCACTGATGTTACAGTATTAGTAAGGACTGAATCCACTAGCAATAACAGTGCCAGAGCATTCTTCCTGGAGCCTGAAGACAAAAAAATAAATAAATAAAATAGGACAAGTAGGTGGGGACATTCCTAAATCTAATGGTAGGGTTATTAAAATTGGTACTTATTTATACATGATTTGTGTGTGTGTGTTTTACCTCTTCTTGCCTGCACTGCTAAGTAACTTTCGGAGTCCCACATTTGTTGTTAAATAGCAGGTTAACTCTGGGAAAATTCCTTAATGTCTCTGTCCCTTAATCCCTCATCTGAGAAATGAGGACGTGAGACAAGGTCATCCTAAGTGTCTCTAGCAGTGTGGTGAGTCTGTCGCTCTCATTGTTCTGCCATTCCTGCTAGACCTTCAGTTCTTCAAGGACAGAGATCATTTTATAAATTCCCCAGTCAGCTTGATTTTTTTCTCCGCAGTTCACAGAGGTCTGTATAAGGTGGTGACTCAGTCGAAAACAGTGCCTCCCATTCTGGAGAATGGAACACTTCTGAGTTTAAGCCAGCAGGGAGGGGTGTGTGTGTGTGTGTGTGTGTGTGTGTGTGTTGGGGCAAGGTTTCCATTCCAAGCTGCAGGACCACTGGTTGTTCAGGACAGGGCCTGAGAACAGCAGGCCAGGGCCGCCATGAGTGCGGGGTGGAGGGTGGCGGGGCCGGGTCAGAATCCCAGAGTGGGTGCCGAATAAGAGTGGCCTGAATACACCGTGGGCAACAGAAGGGCCAGAGGACTGAGTTGAGCAGCTCAGGAGAGGAAGATGCCCGTGGAAATGCATCTGCTCAAGTGCTCAGAGGAGGAAGGGGCATGGGGCCTTGGCTGCCATCGGTCAAGAGGTGTGTCTCCACCATTGTTTAACAGCCACATTATGCAGCTCTCAGAACTGGGTCCTGGGAGGAGACCCATAAGAATAAAGAGCTACAGCCTGGGCCCCAAAGAGGTCTCCCAGGCTAATGAGGAGATGGCCACAGTAACCATATTTTCTGATCCCAAAGAGGGACATGCCGATTGACCAGTACAAATATACTTTCAAAGTTAAAGACATGTAATATTTATAATCAGGATATCCCTACCGATAAAACACAAAACCTCAGCCTGACTCATCAACAATTAGCTGGAACAGACACACCCGCAGGGAAAAACCCAGGGGATGCCCGGGAGGTTAAAACAGGGTCAGTCAGGGCAGGTGGGAGGTTAAAACAGGATCAACCAGGGCAAGTGAGATCGCCGTCACGTGTCGTGTACGAGACCAAGTTGACTGGGCTGTTACCTATGTCTTTGTGACCCAGTTGCCTAGTAGATCAGTGGCCACCCTCAAAGTACGTTCCAGTTATTTCTGGGAATTCACCAAGGAATTCCTCCTGTGTGTTCACACCCTGCTCTGTTCTCTGCAGTTGCTATTTGGTGCCCTCCTCACTGTCCCTCCTCTGGTCCAGCCCCCTCACACACAGCTGCCACTTATCTACCCAGCTGCTTGAGAAATCCCCCCACCCCCACAGGTTCTCTCCCATTCAGTGTTCAGCAACTGTCTGCTGAGTACCTACTACGTGCCCCACCCTGTATAACACAGTAGGGCTTCAGAGGTCGATGACACTGTCCTTCTCTGTCCTTGAAGAGAGAAGAGCCCAGAAGCAGATGATATGAGGTTCTGTAGGGCTGTGTGTGTGCGTGTCAGTCATTCAGTCATGTCTGGCTCTTTGTGACCCTACCGACTGTAGCCTGCCAGGCTCCTCTGTCCACGGGATTTCCCAGGCAAGAATACTGGAGTGGGTTGCCATTTTTTCCTCCAGGTATCTTCCCGACCCAGTGATCAAACCCGTGTCTCCATAGCTTAGCCTCTGCTTGGATCAATCAGTCTTTTCAGTTTCCACCCCTAACCCAGCTCCTCTCTGAGAAGGTTTAGGGTGAGTGTAGCTGTGATCTTGGCGAAGCAACAGTGAGTGGTTTTGTGAAGTGAGATCTTAATTCCTTGCCCAGGAATTGACCCTGGGTAGCTTAGATGAGAACCAGGAATCCTAGCCACCAGACCAGCAAGGGCTACAGGCTAGAAGCTATTTTTTCCTGGATCTTTGCCCCCACTGAAAAATGTATTTATCACAGAGGCAGGTACAAAGTTTATTATTAGAGACGCAGCACAAGAACAAGTTGGAGAGCACACAGAGAAATGGTTTGATTAGTTAAGACAGAAACAAGACGGGGATGCACACCCAGAGAGGAAGGGTGTGGGCATCCCCTCTAGCGAGGCGGGGTGAAGTCAAGAGGTGGGCGGTTAAGTCATTCATATCAGGCAGGTCTTCGGGGTCTTTGTCTTCCTTCAGGCCAGTTATCTGGTTTCTTTTTCTGCACCTGACCTACCCTGGGACACTCCCCTGGGTGTGCACACCCCCCTCAGCCAAGACGGATCTCCAAGTGAAGGCTTCTGGGAGGAGCAAGACTCCTTATGGCCTGGCATTGTCTCTTGACTTCTGACCCACAAGGAGCCTTTTGGTGCATGTGTAGTGTCTCCCTTGTCCCAAAAGAGGGGGACACGGAGATCCCTTAATCATTTATTAAAACAGGGCTTTGCCTCTCTTTGTCCTTGCCATGACTATTACCTTGACTATTGCTGTGATTATTACCTTAAGGTGTTTATAAAAGACAAACATTGGCTATTTACCCTGTTTCTTTTGTTGCTTCCACTTCGGAGGGCAAACAGGAGGCTGACTGTAAATGCCTTAACTGGAGCCCACCTATCTCTTGTCTCAAGAAATGCTAAAGAGCTGTAAGTATCCAGCCTGAAGCCCATTTCTTTGTGCCCCACGAAATGCAGATAGGAGGCCAGTTGTCAATGTCTAGCCTGGAGCCCATCTGTTTCCCACAGCACCTGTGTGGCCTAGGACTCCTTGTGACAGCAGAGGAGACAGTGCCTGGGGACCTGTGCGGCCTTCAGGACTCCCACTGGTCTCTGCTCAAGTCTCGGTTGCTCCCTGGTCTGAGGGGCAGTTGGTGGCCTGGCCTCGCCTACCCAGTGCAGCCCCTTCCCTCCCTGTTCTGCCTTCTGCTGATTCTTTCTCTCCAGCACCTCTGGGTCCCCTCAGGAAGTGTGCGGCTCTTTGGGGGCACTCGTGTATTCTGTGTGGGGGTAAGGAGCCTGAGGTTCATCCCTGGGATGAGGGTCGGGGGGAGAACTTATTTCTTGCTTCTGCCTTCTGTCACAGTTCTCTTCCCATAATCCTTCAGGCTGAAAATGGCAGACTTCAGGCTTTCTATTTCCTGAAGGTCATATCCTTTTGTGCTAAGTTGCTTCAGTCATGTCTGACTGTTTGCAACCCCACGGACCCCATGTAGTTTGCCAGGCTTCTCTGTCTATGGGATTCTTTAGGCAAGAATACTGGAGTGAGTTGCCATGCCTTCCTCCAGGGAACCTTCCCCACCCAGGGATGGAGACTGCATGCATCTCTTATGTCTCCTGCATTGGCAGGAGAGTTCTTTACCACTGAGCCACCTGGGAGCCCCTCATATCCTTTCACCTCAGACAATAAGCCTTCAGGTCTAATCATCATAAGCAAAAGAGGCCATTTCTACGCTAAAGAACGATCCGGTCCATAGCCTGCTCTCCATGATATATCAAATGAACAGATAAAAGAAATTAAAATATCCTTTAGCTCCTTACGAAGACTGGCTTTCAAGCCTTTCATCTTGCTACTGACTCTAAACTACTATTTTAAATGTCAGAAGCTGAATATTGCCTTTCTCTTTTTCATTGTATTCCTGCTGAAACTCCACTAACTCTACCAGAGGCAGACAAGTGCCATAAGCTGTCTAGGAAGAAGTTGCAATCATAGAGATGCAAAAGGAAAAAAAAACCTGATTTCTGTATTTCAGAATATTTTTTGGAGTTCCTCTGTGACGTTCAAAACCAATGCTGTCCACTTCTTTTCCCCCATTCTTCGGCTCAGATGGACCATTCTCTAAATCTTCAGTTCTAGAAACCTGACTTGATACTATGTATGAAATAGATAACCAATGAGAACCGACTGTATAGCACAAGGAACCCTACTCAATGCTCTGTGGTGACCTAGATGGGAAGGAAATCCCCAAAAGAGGAGATATATGGATACATGTCACTGATTCTCTCTGCTGTACAGTAAAAACTAACACAGCATTGTAAAGCAGCTATACTCAGATAAAAATTTTTTAAAAATAGAAACCTGCTCACACAGGCTTTCTCTAGTATATAAAAAGAATACTTTGAAAGATAACTTCCACACTTATAAAATTACGACCAGAGTTCCAGTGTTAGAGACAGCTAAGAGGAGGAGTTGTAAACTTTGGTCTCACCAAGACATAAAAATCCCTAAAGGAATTAGAAGATTTTTCTTTTAAGTTTAAAATACCACCTCTCCAGGGCTTCTCAGGTGTTCTTGGTGGTAAAGAACCCGCCCGCCAATGCAGGAGACTCAAGAGATGCGGGTTCCATCCCTGAGTCTGGAAGATCCCCTGGAGGAAGGCGCGGCAACCCACTCCAGTATTCTTGCCTGGAGAATCCCATGGACAGAGGAGCCTGGCAGGCGACAGTCCATAGCATCATGAAAAGTCAGACACGACTGAAGTGACTGAGATGCACACATGCACAAACATTCGCATATCACCTCCTCAACAAAGAATTTTCTAGGCACTCCACTGTACTAAATCTTCATCAATCCTCTCAACAGTTTCTACAAGGAAGCTACTGCCCCCCCAACCCCGTTTACAGATGTGAAATTGGAGAGTTAACAAGGTTGAACGGCTGTCTGCCCCAGATCACACAGTGAGCAAGCAAGTGTTCCATTGGCGACCTGCAGGAGAAGCTGTGGAGGTGGTAATGGGGGGTCAGGGCAGGGCTAGGGTGCTTTTCTTCATCACACCTCAAGACTTAGGCTGGGCTGTAGCTGGTGGCCGAACCCCAGGCTTTTGGGGTATTACCATCATCTTTGCTCTGACATGTTCTAGAAAATGGACTGGAGGCTGGGGATTGAGCAGAGTAGCTACTGGAAAAAGATCCCCAGCATCTACAAGATTCTATGATAGGAGGGAGAAGCCCAAACTTGACAGCTATGATAATAATACAATTCAAGCCATTTTCCAATCTTCTTGTTTTGGGGTAGAAGAGGGGCAGATTATTCAGCTGTTTCTGGAATCTCTCATTCCAAGCTTTCAAAAGACTCCTCTCCCTGCCTTTTCAGAGTTTATTGGAGGTGTGTCCCTGGCGGGTACCCTCCCTCGCAGGAACGAGGAGCAAGAGGTGGAGGCAGGACTTGCTGGGACACACAAGTTCCAGTTTAGTGTGGATACCAGTTCCCTCCCTGGGCCCAGATTCTCATCTCCCCCTGGCAGTGGGGTTCAGCTCAGGCAGGTGAAGAACTGCTGGGACCCCTCCGACTGGAAGCTGTGCTGGAGATGGTCTTCCAAGCAGATACCCTCTTCCCAACCCTGGATGCAGGGCTTTGAAACTAGAAAATGCCAGGTCTGAAAGAGAGGAAAGAACAAGTCCAGCAACACACAGAGCTCTGTGTATTCAGAGAGAACTTGGCAGGGTTGTGTCCGGGCAGAGAAACTCCGAGTGGTACAAAGGGACGTGCCCAGAGTGGAGAAATCATGCTAATTGTCTGCACCAGAGCTGGAGAACGCCACCCAAAATGAAGAGAGAAAGGGAAGCCCCGTCCAGAGCCTTCAGTGCGCTGCGCCTCGCTCCTTTTGTCTACCTGCTTCTGATCCAGACAGGTAAGAGAACCAGAGGGCAGGACAGGGTCTGCAGAAGGGGCCCGGGGCTTTCAAAGGAGAGGGAGGGGGGAGCTGAGGGCCAGAAGGCCTCTGGGGCGGGAGGAGGGGAGAACGCCCAGCCACCGTGGGAAGCGGCTCAGTGAATTCAGGCATTCGTGTTGAATGTAGTTCTTCATTCTGCATGCCTCCTGCCTGGCCCCTGCCCCCCAGCCCCCAAAGCCTGCATGACTTTGGAGCTCCCACGGCATTCAGTACATTAGATGGAGGGCAACGAGCCATTGCTTATGGGACGTCTTGTTGGCGTGGGCCAGTCAGGCATTCTTTATAATCCCCAGTCGGTATTATGGTGGGGCTTGGAAGAGTGGGGAAATCTTGGTTTTGTGCCTCCTCAACCCCACACCCTGGCTTCTCTGGGTGTAAAACAGGCAAGGGAGATGAAAGAAGCTTTGGAGATAATGAGTCTCCTGGCTTGGGACAGTAACGCCAACCTATCTGTAACTCAGGCACGCCACAGACACACCTATCTTCTGTACTGCCCCCTACCAACTTCTTGCAGAAATGATCTGATTTTCAATACATATGTGCTTATGTGCACACACACACATGGGGTTCTCAGGTGGCTCAGTGATAAAGAATCCGCCTGCCAATGCAGGAGACGCAAGAGACTCGGGTTCGATCCCTGGGTCAGAAAGAGCCCCTGGAGTAGGAAATGGCAACCCACTCCAGTATTCTTGCTTGGAAAATTCCATGGACAGAGGAAACTGGCGGGCTACAGTCCATGGGGTCACTAAGAGTCAGATACAACTGAGTGATTGAGCGCACATGCGTGTGCACACACACAAGCTCTTCCAGAGAGCCTAGGAATATACAGTTTCATTGGGCAAACAGATGAAGAAATCATTTTAATAAAATGCAGAGACTACTAGGAGTCAGAGAGACAGAGAGAGGTCACCTACACCATCAGGAAGCTGGTGCTGGTGGTACAGGATACGAGTAGGGGAATATCAGGGGAAGCTACTTGGGAGTGTCTGCACTGAATTTTAAAGGATGAGAAAAACAGGTAGGTGTGGGAGTGAGCATTATAGTTAGGAAAATGGGCCAAGGTCAACAGCTTGAAATGGTATCGCGTGATAGGAGCAGCCCAGTCAGTCACTCCTTCTGGAGAGGAAAGAGTGAACGGAGTTAGGTGAGATATGTAAACCTTGCTAAGGAAACTGGAAGATAATTTGCAAACAATGGGCGCTGGGGGAGGGCACAGAATGGTTTTCAGTCTGGGAACCTGCAGGGCCAGAGATCTCTCACTCTGCGCGGAGGCGTTGGAGCAAAACTGGAGGCAAGATAGGAAAGGAAGGCTGTATCCATTTGGTAGAACCACAAACTGGATGACTTCAATAACAGAAGTGTGTTGATTCACAGTTCCAGAGGGTAAAATGTCAAGATCAAGGTGGTGGAAAGTCTGTACACCCTCCTAAGGTGCTAGGCAGGGTTCTACTCTAGGCCTCTCTGCTGTCTTTGGGTAGTTCCTTGGCTGTGACAGGTTAACTTTAATCTTCACATGGCGTTCTCCCTGTGCTTGTATGTATATTCATATTTCTTCTTTTTGTAAGGACACCAGTCATCTTGGATTGGGCTTCCCTGGTGGCTCAGACAGTAAAGAATCTGCCTGCAGTGCAGGAGACCTGGGTTCAGTCCCTGGATCGGGAAGATCCCTTAGAGAAGGAAATAGCCATCCACTCCAGTATTCTTGCCTGGAAGATTCCATTGACAGAGGAGCCTGATGGACTACAGTCCATGGGGTAGCAAAGAGTCAGACACAACTTTCACTTTCATCTTAGATTGGGGGCCCACTCCCTCCAGTGTTAGCTTGTTACCTTGACAATGACCTGAATACCAAATAAGGTCACATTCTGAGATACTTGGGGCTTCCCAAGTGGCTCAGTGGTAAAGAATCCACTTGCCAGTGCAGGAGACGTAAGAGATGTGGGTTTGATCCCTGAGTCGGGAAGATCCCCTGGAGCAGAAAATGGCAACCCACTCCAGTATTCTTGCCTGAAGAATTCCATGGACAGAGGAGCCTGGCGGGGTATAATCCACAGGGTCGCAAAGAGTCAGACACTTTTGAAGTGTTAGGAGCAGCCCAGTCAGTCACTCCTTCTGGAGAGGAAAGAGTGAATGGAGTTAGGTGAGCTATGTAAACCTTGCTAAGGAAACTGACTGAGGACACACACACTGAAATACTTGGGATCAGGACTTCAAGACATAAATTATAGGGGGCACAAGTCAACCCATAACGAGGCTACTGCAATAGTTCAAGAGAGACATGAACCAGGCTGGAATTAGAGTAAAGAGGGAGGGAGGGAAGGATAATGAGATAATATTTTGGAGGGAAAATCAGGACCTAGTGATTGATAGGAAGCTAAAGAATCTAGGGAAGGAGGTAGGGTTTCTGTGTAAAACATTAAATTTAAAAATGGGGCAAGATTGGGAGATATAATGATTAGTGTTACTCATGTTGAGGTTGAAATGGCTGTGAGACATTTGTGGGGAAATGTTGAACAACCTAAAACTGGAGGGTTGGGAAGTGGTATTTGGAAGCTGTCAGCTAAGAGGTGAGATTTAAAACAGAATAAATAAATAAATGAGCTGAATATGGAACACTGAGGAACCCTAAGACTTTTTTTAAAACCAATGCAAACTTTTTTATTTTTTTACCTTTTTGTGTTGGAGTATAGCCAGTTAACAATGTTGTGATAGCTTCAGTGAAGGGATTCAGCCATACATATATATGTATCCATTCTCCCACAAACTCCCCTTCCATCCAGGCTACCACATATCATTGAGCAGAGTTTCCTGAGCTATACAGTAGATCCTTGTTGGTTACCCATTTTGAATAGAGCAGTGTGTATATGTCGATCAAACTCTCTAACTATCCCTTCCCCCAAGCAAGCATAAGTTCATTCTCTAAGTTTGTGTGAATCTGAGGAATCCCAAGATTTGCAGAGGAAAACAGAGAACAAAAGCCCATTGAGGAGGCGCATAACAATCGGAGAGACAGAGGGACATCCTGAAGACTGTGGTGTCCAGAAAGTGAAGGGAGTCGGGATATTCTCAGAGAGTTGACATCAAATGTATCAAGGAATCTGGTGTAATAAGGACCTGAAAGAGCCCATCTGATGTGGCCATGAGGTTACCATTTGCCTTAGTGAGAGCAGTGTCAGTGGAAATTACAATGAATGGAGGGAATGAGAGCTAACGGTAGGAGGCAGTGTACCGGCAATAGGAAATGTACAATGATTTGTACAAATCAGAGGTGTCCCTAAGCTCTTTCAGGGCATCATATGGTAAAGAAAAAATTATGGAAGGATCTTGTCAGTCACTGTGATTAGGCAGAAACAAAAGGAACTTCTGTGAGAGATAATGGAACTGAGTATTATTTAACAAGGGGCTTCCCTGGTGGTTCAATGGTTAAGACTCCGTGCTTCTGCTGCAGGGGCACAGGTTTAATCCCCGGTCCAGGAACTTAAATCCCACACGCTGCACAGTCAAAAAAAAAAAAAAAAGTATAACAAAAAATTCTAAATTTAAAGTATGCTTATAAGATATTAGTTACAAACTAAGATAGGTAAGAGGTAAGTGTAGGGTCAGGCCATTGTACTGCTGTGGATTCAAAAGCAATAAGGGCTGAGATTCTATGAGGAGTTTCTGCCATCCTCAATCTATTAGGAAAATGTCAGCTTCTGTGACAAATAAATTCCAACATTTAAGTTCTCCTGGCATTAACCCTGGAGTAGTCAGTACCATTTCAAGCAAGGCCTGGTATGAACAAAGGCTGTTCCATGAGGTTTTCCAGAGACCAAGCTCATGGAGCTCTATCAACTTTCACATGTGTTTCCAATGGTCAGTGTGAGATTTATCTCTATTTCTTTTAGGTAGAGGATGAAGGAGAAAAAAAAAAAGGAAGGAGTATACCAGCCTATAAGTGGAATCTACCACTTTTACTAGTACTATTGGGTAGAAATCAGTAGTGACACAGCCATACTTAACTGCAAGGGAGGCTGGGAGATATATCTTTAAGGTTGGCACTAAAAGGGTGGCCTGGACCATATGACTCTAGCTCCCAGAGATCTGCCTTAACCCCTTGCCATTAAGGAAATCAACCCTAAATATTCATAGGAAGGACTGATGCTGAAGTTGAAACTCCAGTACTTTGACTGCCTGATGCAAAGAGCCGACTCATTGGAAAAGACCCTGATGCTGAGAAAAATCGAGAGCAAGAGGAAAAGGGGGGCAACAGAGGATGGGATGGTTGGACAGCATCATCGACTCAGTGGACATGAGTTTGAGCAAGCTCCAAGAGTTGGTGATGGACAGGGAAGCCTGGCCTGCTGCAGACCATGGGGTCGCAGAGAGTCGGACAAGACTGAGCGACTGAACAGCAACAATACTCCCTTCTGGCAGCAACCACTTTACTTGCCTCAGGCAAGTAGCACTTAGTCCTTGATGCTCTGAACCTAATACGAACTAAGGAGGCTTCCCTAAATTCGTCACAGCCCTATTCCTGGAACTTTCCAACACAGCTTTTCTAGAGGCTAGGATACTAATTTACAATCATAAACACAACATACCATACATCTAGATAATCTGATTTGCAAGATGTTACTCTCTGGGATCCTCTGGGAGCCAGTCCGTCCTCTAGGCTCCCATTAGGAAGGAGTCCCTTGCCTAGGTTCCACCCTCTGCGTTCTAAGATCACCTTCCATATTGTAGGTGCTGTATTTTTTTTAAATTGCAATTAAAGATTATATACAGGAACATGCAATTTTGCCTAAGGATACAGTTTTATGAACCTTTAAAAAGTGAATAAATCCATTTAATTAGCCCCCAAGGTCATGGAAAAGAATATTTCAGTACCTGAGAAGCACCTCCATACTATATCATTACTATTGCCTGCCCTCCAGGGTCACAGTGGTATACTAATTTCTAATACAGATTAATTTTGTGTGTCTTTGAACTTCATGAAAGTGTGATTATATCTATGCATTCTTTTAAGCCTGGTTTCTTTCACTGAACACCAAATTTGTAAGATTCATGCATGTTGTTGAAATTGTAACTTGTTTGATCTCAGTGCTATATAGTATTCCAGTGTATAAATATACCAAAATTTGTTTACCTATTCAATTTTGATAGACACTTTGGTTGTTAACAGTTTGGGCCTTTATGAACAAAGTTGTTAAAAACATTCTAGTAGATGACTTTTGGTGAACAGATATACCCAGGAGTAGAATTTGCCGAGTTATGTATATGCGCTTCGGCTTAGTAGACATAGCCAGAGTTTTTAGAAGTGGTTATATCAAGCCACATTCCCACCACCCCTGACTGAGAGTCCCAGATGTTTGTTCCATATATTCACCAATAACTGAATCTTCTATTTTTCATTTTAGCTTTCCTAGTATGAGGTGGCATTAAATTATGGTTTTAAATTGCAAATCTATAATGATGAATGCAGTTGTGTCTTTTTCATATACTTATCAGCTATTTGAAAATCCTTTTATGTGAAATACCTGATCCAAGTCTTTTGTCTATTTTCTTTTGAGTTTCCTAGATTTTTTTAAAAGTGGTAATTTGTAGAAGTTTAAAATACATATATTGGATATGAGTCATTTATAGGATATATGTATTACAGCTATCTCCCACTGTGCGTGTGTGTGTGCTAAATCGCTTCAGTCGTGTCAACTCTGTGTGATCCTGTGGACTGTAGCCTGCCAGTCTCCTCTGTCCATGGGATTCTCCAGGCAAGAACACTGAATTGGGTTGCTATACCCTCCTCCAGGGGATCTTCCCAACCCAGGGATCAAACCCATATCTCTTCTGTCTCTTGCATTGACAGGCAGATTCTTTACAGCTAGCGCCACCTGGAAAGTGGGAGTGATCTCCCACTGTACAGCTTGCCTTTCACTCTCTAAATGGTGTCTCTTGATGACCAGAAGCTCTTAATTTTATTGTCCACTGTATCATTTTCGTCTTTTACGGGTACCACCTTTGTGTCCTGTCGAAAAATCTATGTCTGTCCTCAAGTCACAAAGATATTCTCCTGTGTTTTCTTTTTAAAACATTGTTTTGCCTTTCACATTTAGATCTACAATCCACCTAGAATTGGTATTTGTGTGAGATGTGAGGTAAGGACCAAAATTCATTTTTATTCCAACGTGGCCCAGCACTATTTATTTAAAAAAATCCTTTCTGCACTTCACTGCATGTCACGTGTGGTTCAGTGGTTAGGACTCCAGGTTTCCACTGCAGGTATCAAGGGTTCAGTCTCTGGTTGGGGAACTAAGATCCCACAACCCTCACACCAAAAATAAAAAGTCAAGCTATCATGTTTAAGTCTGTTTTCGAACTCTTCATTCTGTTCTGTTGATATACTTGTCTATTGTGCCAAGGATAAATCTCTTGGGATTTTGATCAGTATTGTATTAAATTTATAAGCCAGCTTTGGAGAATTGAGAGCTTAACATTAATGATTACTCCTATCCAAAGCATGGTGTATCTCTGTGTGCTATCTTTATACTTATTAGCTAGGTACATGTTACTGAACATTTGCTTTCTTTACAGTATAGGAAAAAAGCTACCCCTCTCTTCCTGGATCCCAAGGGCCTTCTTCACAATTTCTGTATCCTGATTTTCCCTTATATTCATGAGTGATTGACACTTAAAATGAGTTCACACTCTTGTAGGCCTCAACGTAGTAACAAGAGAAAACTCTAACACAGTCACCCCAACAGTGAAGCTCCTCTACAATAGGGGCAGAGGAGGGGTGTTGTTTTCTCAGAGCATTTAATATTCATTATTATTAATTCATTCAGAATAATAAAAATAAAAATGAAGAGCAAAAAGTAATATTTTTTGCTTTTAGAAAACTATGGCATATGGGACTTTCCCGAGCAGTCCAGTGGTTAAGACTCTGCCTTCCAATGCAGGGGATGTGGATTCAATTCCTGGTTGGGGAACTAAGGCCCCACATACTGTGGAGTGCAGCCAAAAAGAAAAAGAAAACCGTGCTGTGTGCTGCCTTTGGGTTATTGTATGCAGTTCTGGTCACCACACCTCAAAAAAGAAATAATAGAGTTGCAGGAAGCCCAAATAAGGGTATCTACGCTAGCCCAAGGGAAGGAGGGACTTCCTATAGAGACAGATCCAAACAAAAGAAAAAGCCTTTCAGTTAAAAAGGGACATACCTGCAGTCCGGAGTGTCAGAGTGTGTGGATTAGGTATAACATGTTTCGCAGTATCTCATGAATGCTTTTGAGATGGTTAGACAGCATCACTGACTCAATGGACATGAGTCTGAGTAAACTCTGGGAGATAGTGAAGGGCAGGGAAGGACATGGACTGGCTTGCAGCAGTCCATGGGATCACAAAGAGTCGGACACAACTCGGTGACTGAACAACATTTGGCTGCACCGGGTCTTAGCTGCAGCACATGAAATCTTTAGTTGTCGCATGCAGACTCTTAGCGGTGACATGTGAACTCTTATTTGCATGCGGACTCTTAGTTGTGGCATGTGGGATCTAGTTCCCTGTGCTGTGGCTGTGCTGTGCTTGGTCGTTAAGTCATGTCTGACTCTTTGCAACACCAGGGACTAGAGCCCGCCAGGCTCCTTTGTCCATGGGATTCTCCAGGCAAGAATACTGGAGTGGGTTACCATGCCTTCCTCCAGGGGATCTTCCTGACCCAGGGATCAAAGCCAGGCCCCCTGTATTGGGAGAGAGGAGTCTTAGCCACTGGACCACCAGGGAAACCCCTCTCACTGATATGTTTAAAAGGTAAATTTAAGGCAAATACTGGTAATAGAAAACCTTTGCCCACCAAAAAGGGCACATAGAAATGAACAGATGGTGGTTTAAGAAAGTGGCTATTAAGGGCCCCTAAGGCTATTGGCAGGTACATTCTTATATGTTAAAGTTTGACATTCTTTGATGTCATAGTAGGTTTAAATCCTAGTTGACGAGGGCCACCTCCCTGATCCGTGTGGCCATTTAAGTTGGCAGGGACATCTTGCAGCGAGGTCAATTTCCTTCTGTTCAGCCTCCAGCGGGAACGGAGACTTTTCTACCTAACGATGCTTTTGAGACTTGAGGACGATGATTAAGTTAATCGTTTCTCAAGGTTGAAGAGTTTTAGTTCCTTTTATTTGCACCATTAGCCATTTCCTCGCTTCTGTGTCCTTCCTTGGCACCTGTCCTAGTTCTCTGTGTCCCTTGAAAGTTGTGGGACCCTGACCTTAAAACCAACTCCAGTTTTGGCTAGATTTTGGGAAACAGTGTTTGCTCTGCAGAAAATGCTCTTTGTCAGCTTCTGGGAAAGACTGCACCCTCCACTTCTGAACATGCCTACGTACACCCCTATGACTCAGGGGCACGACTCGTTCACAGACACGGGGAAGGCACCCACCAAGAGGAGGCTGAGGCCCAAGGTGATCCATATGCAGTAACTTCTCCAGTGGTTTTATCCAGAAGAACCAAGTTTATTTTTTGTTTTTTAAATATTTATTTATTTGACTGCACCAGGTCTTAGTTGGCAGGCAGGATCTAGTTCCTCGACCAGGGGTGGAACCCAGGCCTCCTGCATTGGGAGTGGGAGATCTTAGCCACTGGACCACCAGGGAAGTCCCCAGAAGGATCAAATTTACACTAGGAGAAAGAGGGAATTCCCTGGCAGTTCTGGGTTGGGACTCCATGCTTTCACTGCAGGGGACCCTGGTTCGATCCCTGGTCAGGGAACTAAGATCCCACATGTTGCATCATGCAGCAAAAATAAATAAACAAATTGGTAGAAAGAGCAAACTTGAAGGGGGCAAGACATCCCAAAAGCACTCAATTCAGTTCAGTTCAGTCACTCAGTCATGTCCAACTCTTTGCGACCCCATGAATCGCAGCACGCCAGGCCTCCCTGTCCATCACCATCTCCCGGAGTTCACTCAGACTCACGTCCATCGAGTCAGTGATGCCATCCAGCCATCTCATCCTGGGTCCTCCTCCTGCTCCCAATCTCTCCCAGCATCAGAGTCTTTTCCAATGAGTCAGCTCTTTGCATGAGGTGTCCAAAGTCCTGGACCTTCAGCTTTAGCATCATTCCTTCCAAAGAAATCCCAGGGTTGGTCTCCTTCAGAATGGACTGGTTGGATCTCCTTGTAGTCCAAGGGACCCTCAAAAGTCTTCTCCAACACCACAGTTCAAACGCATCAATTCTTCGGCGCTCAGCCTTCTTCACAGTCCAACTCTCACATCCATACATGACCACAGGAAAAATCATAGCCTTGCCTAGACGGACCTTAGTCGGCAAAGTAATGTCTCTGCTTGTGAATACACTATCCAGGTTGGTCATAACTTTTCTTCCAAGGAGTAAGCGTCTTTTAATTTCACGGCTGCAGTCACCATCTGCAGTGATTCTGGAGCCCAGAAAAATAAAGTCTGACACTGTTTCTACTGTTTCCCCATCTATTTCCCATGAAGTGATGGGACCGGATGCCATGATCTTCGTTTTCTGAATATTGAGCTTTAAGCCAACTTTTTCAATCTCCTCTTTCACTTAAGAGGCTGTTTAGCTCCTCTTCACTTTCTGCCATAAGGGTGGTGTCATCTGCATATCTGAGGTTATTGATATTTCTCCCGGCAATCTTGATTCCAGCTTGTGTTTCTTCCAGTCCAGCGTTTCTCATGATGTACTCTGCATAGAAGTTAAATAAGCAGGGTGACAATATACAGCGTTGATGTACTCCTTTCCCTATATGGAACCAGTCTGTTGTTCCATGTCCAGTGCTAACTGTTGCTTCCTGACTTGCATACAGATTTCTCAGGTGGTCTGGTATTCCCATCTCTTTCAGAATTTTCCACAGTTTATTGTGATCCACACAGTCAAAGGCTTTGGCATAGTCAATAAAGCAGAAATAGATGTTTTTCTGGAACTCTCTTGCTTTTTCCATGATCCAGCGGATGTTGGCAATTTGATCTCTGGTTCCTCTGCCTTTTCTAAAACCAGCTTGAACATCAGGGAGTCCATGGTTCACGTATTGCTGAAGCCTGGCTTGGAGAATTTTGAGCATTACTTTACTTGCATGTGAGATGAGTGCAGTTGTGTGGTAGTTTGAGCATTCTTTGGCATTGCTTTTCTTTGGGATTAGAATGAAAACTGACCTTTTCCAGTCCTGTGGCCACTGCTGAGTTTTCCAAACTTGCTGGCATATTGAGTGCAGCACTTTCACAGCATCATCTTTCAGGATTTGAAACAGCTGAACTGGAATTCCATCACCTCCACTAGCTTTGTTTGTAGTGATGCTTTCTAAGGCCCACTTGACTTCACATTCCAAGATGTCTGGCTCTAGATGAGTGATCACATCATCATGATTATCTGGGTCATGAAGATCTTTTTGTACAGTTCTTCCATGTATTCTTGCCACCTCTTCTTAATATCTTCTGCTTCTGTTAGGTCCAGACCATTTCTGTCCTTTATCGAGCCCATCATCGCATGAAATGTTCCCTTGGTATCTCTAATTTTCTTGAAGAGATCTCTAGTCTTTCCCATTCTGTTGTTTTCCTCTATTTCTTTGCATTGATCACTGAAGAAGGCTTTCTTGTCTCTTCTTGCTATTCTTTGGAACTCTGCATTCAGATGCTTCTATCTTTCCTTTTCTCCTTTGCTCTTCGCCAAAAGCACTACTAGGACCTTATATGTGACGAGACAGAGTAGACACAGGGGAAACTCAAGGGAGAGTCCAAGAAAAAAGAAGCAGGGAGGGAAATCCATTCCACTTTTCCTTGAGGCTGGGACTGTCATAGCCCAGCGTCCTGGAAAGAAGAAATGAGAACCAAGGAGCTTGGGGTTGCTAAACCCCAGGGTGGCTCTGCATACATCACCCTCATGTGCTGACCCCACTGCTTCAGATTGGGTCCTGAGAAGGAGGGTATATGTTCCCATCCTGGCCCTTAATGAAGCTCACTGATTATTTTCAGAGCCACTTCAAGTCACCTACACCAAACCCTATTTGCCTGGGAAGTTTGAAAGCTTGTGTTTCTAAGTCAAACCAAGCCTGGGACCTAGCACCTGCTAGGCAGGAAATCCCATCTATATAATCCCAGAAACCAAGAGCTGGAGAAATCTTAAGTATCATGAGGTCAATCAGATTTCAGTCTGATGCATGGAGCCATAGAATATTCCCTAGCAGCGCCCCGAGATCCTGGGAAGGACAGGACTCAGGTCTTCACCACCTCTTTGACTAAATCAAGTGAGCTAGAACTAAGTTTCATTTCTTTTCAATTTATATAGGGTTTCATTTCTTTTCAATTTATATAGGGTTTTGGGGAACAAAAATACCTTTAATAAGAAAATTTGAAAATACTTGGTTTTTTCCATTCTAACTCCCCCCACAATTGAGACTCCCCTCAATGACAAGTATATAATATTCATGACTATGGTGGCTTTCATCATGCGGTAGTGTCTTCCAAACCTAAAGGTTTTTTTTTATTATAACATTCTTGACACATGATGATAGAAAGTCAGGATTGGAACGTCAGGTTGCAGATTATCTGGTCCTACTACCTCATTATTCAGAGGAGAAAATGAAAGCACAGAGAGGGGAATGAATATTCAATTGGCCTTTCCTTGATTGCTTCTAAAGATGAGGAGCTCACTACCTAACAAAGCACTTGTTCCCCAAATGGGTTGGATATGTTTATTAAATTTAATTTGCTTTGATCTGCACAACTAACCTTTTAGTTTCATTGCCTTTTGGCTTGGAAAAAGGAAGAACTGTTAGGAAGTGAAGAGCCCAGCATGGTGAGGCATGGAGAGACCAGAGGAATCAGAAATGAGAATGGGGTAAGGAGCCAGGGCCTGACATTGCCCTCTCTCTGTGGGCTTCTGTTCACAGAGCCCCTGGAAGGCGTGAACATCACCAGCCCGGTGCGCCTGATCCATGGCACGGTGGGGAAGGCCGCCCTGCTCTCTGTGCAGTATAGCAGCACCAGCAGTGACAAGCCCGTGGTCAAGTGGCAGCTCAAACGGGACAAGCCAGTGACCGTGGTTCAGTCCATCGGCACAGAGGTCATTGGCACCCTGCGGCCTGATTATCGAGACCGCATCCGCCTCTTCGAAAACGGCTCCCTGCTTCTCAGTGACCTGCAACTGGCCGACGAGGGCACCTACGAGGTCGAGATCTCCATCACTGATGACACTTTCACCGGGGAGAAGACCATCAACCTCACTGTAGATGGTAAAGTCTCGGGCAGGGAAGGAGCAGGGGTACCAGCAGCTTGGGTGGGGGGCAGGGTCCACCCAGTACCCTAGCTAGACCCCAGGAAAACCCACACAAGAGCCACTGGCGAGCAGAGAGTGAGGCAACTGGACCTTGGAGACTGGCCAATAGACCATAGCTAACATGTATAGCGTGCTTACTATGAGCCAGAAATGATTGTTAGGTTTTGCCTATATTGACTCATTTAATGCTTATAGTAATCTAGGGATAGTTAATATCACTGGCCTTGCTTCAAGATGAGAAAACTGAGGCACAAGGAGGTTGAATAATTTGACCAAGTCTACTCAACTAGTAAGTGAGAGTCAATATCTGAACCTATTTGGGGCTTCCCCTGTGTCTCAGCAGTAAAGAATCCACCTGCAATGCAGGAGCCTCAGGAGACCTGGGTTCAATCCCTGGGTCAGGACGATCTCCTGGAGAAGGAAATGGCAACCCACTCCAGTACTCTTGCCTGGAGAATCCCCATGGACAGAGGAGCCTGGCAGGCTACAGTCCACGGGGTTGCAAGGAGTCGGACACAACTTAGCAGCTTAAAACATACAGACCTGAACTTAGCCCACTGAAAATATTTTCCAGGCTGGTCAGCTTAAGACATCTCAGAAAGGTATTTGGGAAGAAAGGAAGGGAAAGTCCAGAAGGGCAGGGACCGTGGCTGTCTTGTTCTGCATTGTACCCCCTGCGCTCAATTAGGCCCTCAATAAATAGTGGGTAAATAAATGAATAAATGGATGGATGGATGGATATATAGGTGGATGGGTGGGTGGGTGGTGGTAAAAAGCTATACTGAGACCTCTGAAGACCACAGATCAAGCTGGAAAGTGGGTAGTTAAGAAGGGGAAGGGAGATGCTTTTTGGCCCCTGGCTCACAGGCTCCCCCAACCCCGGGCTCAGTGCCCATTTCAAGGCCACAGGTGTTAGTAGCATCAACCACGGTGCTGGAGCTCAGTGAGGCCTTCACCCTGAACTGCTCGCACGAGAACGGCACCAAACCCAGCTACACCTGGCTGAAGGACGGCAAGCCCCTCCTCAACGACTCTCGGATGCTCCTGTCTCCAGACCAAAAGGTGCTCACCATCACGCGCGTGCTCATGGAGGATGACGACCTGTACAGCTGTGTGGTGGAAAACCCCATCAGCCAGGGCCGCAGCCCGCCCGTCAAGATCACCGTGTACCGTGAGTCTCCCGCTGCCCTCCCTTGGGACTCACAACCCTGAGAGACAGGTGCCCACAAGAGTATGAGGACATCCCAGACAGAGTGCCACTGGAGTGGGAGAGAGGCGGACATGGGCCAGGTCTCCCTGGAGGACAGCCATTGGTGGGAGTGAGCTCCGGGGAAATTCCACCACTGGCCAGCCCTGCTGCCTGGGGCTCCTTTTCTCTTCTTTCAGCCCCAGGGAGCTCTCTCCTCCCCACACCCACTGCTCACCTTGAAGTCTCTCCAACCTCTCTGCTTCCCTCTCTCCCTAGGAAGAAGCTCCCTCTACATCATCTTGTCCACAGGAGGCATCTTCCTCCTTGTGACCTTGGTGACTGTCTGCGCCTGCTGGAAACCCTCCAAAAAGTCTGGGTAACTCTCCAAGTTCCCCTCCCTAATCCTTCTACACACCCCAGCCCCGAGCTCCATTCTTTCCTTAGTCTCTCTCTCTCTCTTTTAAAATTATTTATTTATTTGTATTTATTTTTGGCTGTGCTGGGTCTTAATTACCACACATGGGCTTTCCCATGTTGCAGTGAGTGGGGGGATACTCTCTAGTGTCAGTGGGTGGACTTCTCTTTGTGGTGGCTTCTCTTGATGCAGAACGTGGGCTCTAGGGTGCAGGGGCTTCAGTAGTTGCAGCACATTGAGTCAGTAGTCATGGCACATGGGCTTAGTTGCCCCAAGGCATGTGGGATCTTCCCAGACCAGGGTTTGAAATTGTGTCCCCGGAATTGCAAGGTGGATTCTTAACCATTCACTGGACCACCACTAAGCTCCTCTTGGTCTCTTTATTTATTTTTTTAAAAAAACAAACACCTTTTTTTTTAAGTGGACCATTTTTAAAGTCTTTATTGAACTTGTTACAATATTGTTTCTGTTTTATGTTTTGTTTTTTTTGGCTGTAAGGCATGTGTGATCTTAGCTGTCCAACCAGGGATCGAACCTACACCCTCTGCACTGGAAGGCAAAGTCTTAACCACTGGACCACCAAGGAAGTCCCCATCTTCTTAGTCTCTTTAAATGCCTTTCCTCCCAGGGCCCAAAGCTCTTCCCAGGAGATCCATCTTACCAATGCATGCATTGTATATGGAATTACATCCTGTGCTCACAACCCCAACAATCCCAGCATTGTTAATAATGGTTTCACTTGCACATCACCTTCTGTGAGTCAGGCCCTGTGTGGTTAGCGCACTACCTTTCAGTGTGATTATCTTAGTGTGAGTCTCTGCAGTTTACAGATACTCAGATGAGTTAAATGACTTGCCAGGGCCAGACTCAGCCTGCAAACCTAGGTGAGATATACCCCATCCCACCACACCCAGCCCGTCTTCCTATTACACTGCCTCATTTATGGCCATCAGATACTGCCCCACTGTGTCCCCATGCCCAGAACTTCTGCTCACACTCAGCAGCTGTGTTCACCAGGTGCTGGGTTGATTTGCAGGAAGAAGAGGAAGCTGGAGAAGCAAAACTCCATGGAGTATATGGATCAGAGTGATGACCGCCTGAAACCTGAAGGTGAGCTCCCAGCCGCCCACTCACCCATCCCATCGTCACTCAGAGCAGTGGGCTGCTGGGAAAAGGCAGATCTGGGCGACAAGGAAGCCAGCTCTGCAGGGCCCCTTCCTCCACCAACTGCACGAAGACTGCAGAGCAGGGAGAGGAGCAGCCAAGGTAGGACCCCGGGGATGGCGGATCCTTCGGTGGAGGCTGTGGCGGGACCCCGACTGCCCGCTGGGAAGCAAGGAGTACAGGTGCTGGCTGGTGGAAAGGGTTCTGGACCTGCGCCAGCTGCCCCCTTCTTTGCCCTGTGCAGCAGACACCCTCCCACGAAGTGGAGAACAGGAACGGAAGAACCCCGTGGCACTCTATGTCCTGAAAGACAAGGTAAGCAGCTCCGGGCTAAGTGCCCCACGAACACCCCATCAGTCCCTGCCATGTTCTGGTGCTACCGTAGCCCTGCTATGTTGGCATCCCTTTCTAGGACTCAGAATAACCCTGAGAAATATTTCTGTCATCCCCACTTTAGAGATGAGAAAAATAGGGTAAAAATCATTTTACCCTATTATATTATTTTTGTATAATAAAATAGGGTAAATGACTTGTTGAGAATCAAACAAGTAAATCGGTGGCAGTGTGTGTCTGTGGGTTAGTTGCTCAGTTGTGTTCTTGGCAACCTTATGGACTGTAGCCTGCCAGGCTCCTCTGTCCATGAAATTCTCCAGGCAAGAATACTGGAGTGGGTTACCATTTCCTTCTCCAATTGGTGGCAGTACTAGCCTTCAAACCCAGATCTCTGGACACGGGCTTTGGGTGACTTCCCAGCTGTTCCACAACCAACTCTGTCCCATGCTGTCCAAGGCAGGTGGAAAGCGGAGAATAAGTGGTCAAAGCACTCAGTTTAATGCATTTCAACATTTAATGGGCACCTATTATGTGCCAGGCACCATGCTAAGTGTCCTTCAGTTCAGTTCAGTCGCTCAATTGTGTCCGACTCTTTGCAACCCCATGGACTGCAGCACGCCAGGCTTCCCTGTCCATCACCAACTCCCCTGAAATTGCTCAAACTCATGTCCATTGAGTTGATGATGCCATCCAACCATCTCATCCTCTGGCATCCCCTTCTCCTCCTGCCTTCAATCTTTCCCGGCATCAGGGTCTTTTCCAATGAGTCAATTCTTTGCATCAGGTGGCCAAAGTATTGGAGTTTCAGCTTCAGCATCAGTTCTTCCAATGAATATTCAGGACTGATTTCCTTTAGGATAGACTGGTTGTCTCTCCTTGCAGTCCAAGTGACTCTCTAGAGTCTTCTCCAACACCAGGGTTCAAAAGCATCAATTCTTCAGCGCTCAGCTTTCTTTATAGTCCAACTCTCGCAACCATACATGACTACTGGGAAAACCACAGCTTTGTGTCCTAAGTTGCAAGAGAAACCAGACATAGGTCTGCAGCCTTCCAGGAGATCAGAGTGTGAAGGGGACTGTGTCTCTTTCACCTCGGTATTCCCAGGGCCCTGGAACACCAGGCGTGCTCCCAGCCCTGGCCAGCTGTCCGCTGAGCCCTCCTGGCAACTATCCTTGCAGGATTCCCCGGAGCCTGAGGAGAACCCCGCCCCGGAGCCTCGGAGCGCGGCGGAGCCCGGCCCGCCGGGCTACTCCGTGTCCCCGGCCGTGCCGGGCCGGTCTCCCGGGCTACCCATCCGCTCCGCCCGCCGCTACCCGCGCTCCCCAGCGCGCTCCCCCGCCACCGGCCGGACGCACTCGTCGCCGCCCCGGGCCCCGGGCTCGCCTGGCCGCTCGCGCAGCGCCTCTCGCACACTGCGGACTGCGGGCGTGCACCTGATCCGCGAGCAAGACGAGGCCGGGCCGGTGGAGATCAGCGCTTGAGCCTCCTGGCGTCCTCCGGAGGCGCCCGCACACCGAGGCCCGCGTCCAGGGGAGGGCGGGGCAGCGGGGCTGCGGCCCGCGAGGGGCGAGGGATTAGGCGAGGTCCCGCCGGGCAAGAGGATAGGGCGCGGGGACGACTGTGAGCCTGCGGAGTCCGGGGACGAGGCGGGAATGGCGGAGGGTGGACCAGATTGTGAAATCGAGGTGCGTTTGCTCCCTGATCACTGGCTGTGTTCTCAGTGGGTGTGGGTTATGCCCTCTTAGGACCATATAGATTATTAAATTTACGGCCCAATCCCCGGAGAGGCTTATGGAAACTAACATCAGTAACCTAACCCCGATGACTATCCTGTGTCCTTCCTAGGACGCATTTATGCTTCCCACCCACCCTCTCCCCTTGCTCTCCAGGAACGAACTCCTGGTTCCTGGGGAACTTTCTCAGCAAGTCCAGACTAGAGAGGCCACTTGCCTCAAAGGTACAGTTGTCCTGACCTAAGGGGGAGCCCAGAGAATCACCGGGAAGACAGGACCTTGGGGCACCCTTCTCAGGCATCTGGGACCTGGGTACCTACCAGTTGGCCAGGGAGGGGTTCAAGGGCATTTCTTTGCCACCTGCCCCTCCCACAACCCGGGTCTAGCCAGAGCAAAGGATTCAAGCCTCCTAGGCTTGGCCTCCTCCCAAAGCCCACTTCAGCAGCGTGCCCAGCATTCTTTTCATCTCTAGTCCCTAGAGAAGGGGCTCCTCACTCATTCCCAGACCCAGAAAGCTAAATCAAGTGAGGATCTGTCTTTTGACCCCTCCTATCTACTGGTTCTCCCTGGCTTTGCACAAAATAAGCCTTTCAAACAATCATTGTCCCCAGGAAAGGTTGTCGAGCTTCCTGAAGGTTTAGGAAGATGAAGTTCGACTCTCCCCAGAAATAGTGGAAGGAGAAAGATGCTCATTGCTCTCCCCACCCACCACTGCGTCTTAGAGGCCGGATGGAATCTTTGGTCTCAGGCCTCTCACCTGCCTTGCTCCCGGGTGTGCAGGGCCCAGGAGACAGGCCAGGGCAGGCTCCCTAATTACACAAACCGGCAGAATATGGAGAGACTGGTCCACTGTCTAGCTAGGCCACGTCCATGCCGCCACCACTTCCTGCACAGTTTGGAGGCAAGACAGTCATCTACCTTGTGAAGATAGAAGGCGATTAAAATGATGCAGAAGAAGCCCTCTGTGTGTGCTGACCTCTCTTCCCTGATACTTCTAGTGCATCTCTGGTCCCTCCTCAGCTTCCTGAGCTCCAGCTCGGACCCTGCACCATCCCACAGAAGACCTCCCGAGGTCCCAGTTCCCCACCACTCCACGTAGGACAAGTTTTGTCCCAGCCCAAGGGCAGCAACATTTCTAGTTGACTCCCTCCTCCCCTCATAACCTGCAGGTCGTGGTCCTCCCAGCTCCCTGCCCCTGTGCACTTCTCCAGGCTCATCTGTGCAGGTATGCCTTTGCAGTTCTGCTTCCTCACCCCAGAACTGCTCACCTTACTTTCCCAGGTGCCTGATCTAGGAGACGATGTGTGCGGGGCAGGGTGGGGGGGGAACACCCCCCCCCCCCGCCACAAGTTGCTCAGGCAGGTGGGAGATGCAAGATGTAGTCTCAGACAGGTACATCCCAGTCAACCTGGAGAAGCAAGGGTGACAATTAAGGCGAGATGAGGGCAAGCTGTACTCTAATCCCCAGTGCTGCATCCCTGAGGGGTCGGCTTCCCAGGCTCAAGTCAAATCTGTCTTAAATAGGGGGAGGGGGTGGAACAAGGCAGTGGTTTTGTTTTTGTTTTGTTTTGATCTTCATCTTTGTATTACTGGCATCTAGCAGAGTGCCTAGCACATTCTGGATGCTCAATAAACTTTTGATGAAATGAAGTGATAACTTTGTTTCTCTTAATCAAGGAGAACAAACAAATCACCTAAAAATACCAGTTGTTTCCCTTTTCTCATCTTCCTTCATCATTCTTCACCCTCTCTGGAAATCCCAAACTGTTGATTCCAAAATCATCACACACTCGCTCATTCATTCTGATGTTCTTTCTTTTATTCATGGACCATGAAGTGTGCTAGACGCTGGGGAGACAGTGTGACTATGCCACGACATACCGAAGAGACAGTCTCATAGAGGAACAGAGATAATAAACAGGTTAGCATAATACAGTGTGGAAAACGCAATGACAGAAGTAGATACAAGGTGCTCTAGAAGCATGTAAAAGCAGCATCTAACCCAGATTAGGGGTTTTCAGCAAAGGTATCTTGGAGGAGAACAAGCCTGAACTTAGTCTTAGAAAGATCAGTTAATCGGGTGGAGGAAAGAAAAGGATGAAAGGACACATATTCCAGACAGGAGCAGCATGTAAAAAATGCTTAGTAAGTAGAATCCTTACTTCTTAGCACTCATAAAATGTGGATCAACCAGGGGCAAATGTTTCAATTGGGCTTCCCTGGTGGCTCAGATGGTAAAGAATCCACCTACAATGAGGGAGACGTGGGTTCAATCCCTGGGTTGGGAAGATCCCCTAGAGGAGGGCACGGCAACCCACTCCAGTATTCTTGCCTGGAGAATTCCATGGACAGAGGAGCGTGGCAGGCTACAGTCCATGTGGTCACAAAGAGTCAGACACGACTGAGCAACTAAGCACAGCACGAATGTTTATATTAGCACGGACAAAGACCAGACTTGTGCCAGTGGCAAAGTGCAGGAGCTGAACCTGAGACTCCTGGATTAGGTTGGTATTGGCCTCCAGTTGGTAGCATCCCAAGCTCCCAAAATAAAAATGTAAATCCTCTCTGAAGAAAACCATCTCCTTAAATTTTCAGAGACTAAGGCTAATTAAAGATGAGTTGACAAGGAAAGGACATCAAACACAGAAGGAAACAAGTAAGAAGCAATATATTTAGACCACCAAGGTCTTCGGATATTGAAATTATCATACATAAAACATAAAATAATTATGAAATGCTTGAAGAAATAAAAGACACTGTTATAAAAAATGAGCAAGCGATAAGACACTATCAGAAGTGATCAAGTTTGAAAAGGAACAAATAGAACTTTTATAAACAGAAATATGACTTATTGAAATAAAAATATAAATGAAAGAGGTTAAATGCAGCTGAAGAGAGTTAGTTTATCTGAAAAACTTATCCAGAATAGGATACAGACAGACAAGGAAGTGAAATACATGAGAAAAAGAGATTAAGGCTCAGGTCATGTAGAATGAGCGTTTCCCTGGTGGCTCAGACAGTAAAGCATCTGCCTGCAGGGCAGGAGACCTGGGTTCAATCCCTGGGTTGGGAAGATCTCCCGGAGAAAGAAATGGCAACCCACTCCAGTACTGTTGTCTGGAAAATTCCATGGATGGAGGAACCTGGTAGGCTACAGTCCATGGGGTCACAAAGAGTCGGACCCGACTGAATGACTTCACTTTTGCTTTTCTTTCATGTGGAATGAAAAGGTCTAACATTTCATCAAGAGCTCAAAGGGGAGAATAGAGAGATGGAGGAGAGGCAGTATCTTGAGAGTTCAATTCAGTTCAGTTTAGTCGCTCAGTTGTGTCCAACTCTGCAACCCCATGAACTTCAGCACACCAGGCCTCCCTGTCCATCACCAACTCCAGACTACCCAAACCCATGTCCATTGAGTCGGTGATGCCATCCAACCATCTCATCCTCTGTCATCCCCTTCTCCTCCTGCCCTCAATCTTTCCCAGCATCAGGGTCTTTTCAAATGAGTCAGGTAATGACTGAAATTTTTGTAGAACTCATGACAAACATAAATATACACATTCAAACATGAATATACATGCAAGGTGCTTGTAAAGGTTTCCACACCTACCTAAAATGTAGTAAAACTGGAGCATACCAAATAAAAAGAGACAATCTTGTTGACTGAAAAAAATGCACAGCATGAGAGTTGTGAGTTAAGTTTTATTTGGGGCAAAATGAGGACTATAGCCTAGGAGACAGCATTTCAGATAGCCCTGAGAAACTGCTGCAGAGGCAATGGGGAAGGTGAGTGTAATATGATTTTAGTGAAGGGGGGATACCTGCATTCAGGCATACATTTTGGCGGAGGCTTGCTGCTAGTCATGAAGAGCAGATGCCCCTGTTAATGATTTTAATGCTTTTCTAGAAGATACGAGAAGATGCCAGAATTGGGCTCATAGGAACTTCCCTAGTGGTCCAGTGGTTAAAAATCCACGTTGCAAAGCAAGGGACGCAGGTTCAATCTCTGATCTGGGATCCAAGATCCCACATGCAGTGAAGCAACTAGAGCCACAACTACCAAATCCTGGACACTCTAGAGCCCGCATGCCACAGCTAGAGAGCTGTCTTTCCATGAGTTGCAAAGACCTCTGTGCCACAACGAAGACCCAACACAGCCAAATAAATAAATAAGTCTTTTTTAAGATAAAGAATTAGGCTCATAAAATCTTCTCCTGAAAATATCTATTGGAAGACCTGTTCTGCCAAATTTTTCCCAGAACACAGAGTGCCTCATTCCTGATCTTCACCCTGAACTCCTCTCAGAGGAGTGTTGGTTTAGTACCTGCAGTGACTCAAGACTGCCTCCTTGTAGAGGTAGACGGCAAGTGCCAATTTATAGTCGGCAATCTTAAAGGCTGTCAGAGGGAAAAAGGTCTTACACATTTAGACAATAATAAAAGAAATCATTAGAAAGTGAACAATATCTTCAAAATGATGGGTAAAAATAGCTATTAACCTAGAATACTGTACCTACCAATGCAGTCTTCCAAATATGAGGGTAAAATATATTATCAGATGGACAAAAACTACAGTTTACCATCAACACTAAAAGAACTCCTAAAGACACATCTTAGGAAGAAGGAAAATTATTCCAAAAGACAGGTTTGAGATGAAGAAAGAATAGTGACCAAAGATTTAGTAAAAATGTTGACAAATTAAATAGTATCTTATAAAATGAAAATAATATCCATTTGTGGCTTTCAAAACCTTATAAATAATATACAGGAAAATAATAGGATGTAAATCAGGAGAAGAGTTATCAGAATTAAATTATTCCTAAGTCTTTAAATTATTTTGGGAGGAGAAGGTGGTTAAAATATTAATTTCAGATTTTATTGAGTATTCAAGAAAACATTATCAGAGTAACTGCAAAAAGAAGAAAATAAGAGAATTGGTATAAGTTCCATACTGATAGATTAGGAAACAAACACAAACTCAATCAATTTCTTTTAAAGCCAAGAGAAGAAAAAAAAAGAAGCATAGAAAAATGGGAGAATAGAGAGTGAAAAAAAAAATAAGACGATAGAAACACAGCTAAATTACAGATTATAAATAAATTATAAATGGCCTGAATTAGTTAAAATGCAACCTGATGGACAGGATTTTTTAATCCAGCTATAATGTTGTTTAAATGATACACATTCCAAACAAAGACTTGGAAAAGTTTAAAGTGCAGTGCTGCAAAAAGATGTGCCAGGCAGATAGTAAGCCATAGGAAGTGGGGATAGCTAGTAATACAAGATAAATGGACTTAGGACCAAAAGTCTAATTACAGTAGGATGTTCCCACATCATGTTTGCTGAGACAGTCCTGGCTAACTCCTGTTAAACAGATGTCTCCTTTGTTATTAGGAATAAATGGGGTACTTTGAATTTGGGTGAAAATAGTTTACTTCAGGAGACATCAGTAGAGGAGTAAAGAAATGGATCGGCAAAGAGATCAAAACCAATAAGGGATATGTTATCAAACCAGCTAATACTGTGGAGCTCAGTGCTGCTGGGAGCCCTGGGAGATGGCGTTAAACAGATTTGAGGATAATCCCCACTGAGAGGCAAGGAAACTGGGGTGTCAATCCAGCGAATCCCCATCCATCATTAGTTTAGGGCTTCTTTTATTACCTTAATTCCTGGTACTCCCAGCCTGACTTTCATGTATCCCAGTATGCTCCTCAAAAAGAATTGCCGGTATGCACACAGAATAGCTTTCAGTGTAGAGGGAAACTCTGGGGAATTATAAGTGAAGCCTCAATAGTGTCTATAGCTACATAAAATCAAAAGATTTGTTTTCACCCAAAACAAACACTAAAACTGAATTATGTGCATCTAATTAATTAATTTCAAGCCATATGAAATAAGAGACATCCCTGGTGGTCCAGTGGTTAAGACTCTGTTCTTCCAATGCAGGGGGCCTGGCTTTGATCCCTGGTAAGGGATCCCACATGCTGCATGGCCAAATATATATATATATATATATATATATATATATATACACACACACATATACATATACATGTATATATATGAAGTAAAAATTGATACTGTTACAGAGAGAAATTTAGCAATCTATTTTTGCAGTGGAAGATCTTAAAGCATCTCTTCGATTAGCAATTGGTAAAACGGACTTGAAAAGATAGTAAAGATTTGCAAGATTTCAGTAGTTTAATACACAATGTTTGTTTTGAAAATATACAAAGATCTATGCCAATTAAAGAATATATAGTCTTCTGAAGAATAAACAAAATGTTCTCCAAATATTGACCATGTGCATTGATTAAGGCATAAATCTCAATAAATTTAGGAGGGTTGTTATCACATAGATAACAAAAGAACACTTCTTAATAACTCATGTGTTAAAGAAGAAATTATGATAGAAATTTTAAAACTTAAATCTGCATCAAACTTTGAAACTCCTAGAAGGGGCCTCTTTGGCAGTCCAATGACTGTGACTTCTCAATTCCATTGCAAGTTTCAGTTCCTGGTCGAGGAACTAAGATCCTGCATGCTGGATGGAGTGGCCATAAAAAAAAAAATCACAACCTCTTAGAAGATAACAGAGCACCTTGATGACTCTGGATACAGCAATGCTTGAGATACAACACCAAAGGCACAATCCATGGAAGACATGATTATAAGCTGGAATTCACTAAAATGAGAAACTCCTGCTTTCTGAAAGATAATGTCAACCGAACAAGAAGATAAGCCACAGACTGGAAGAAAATATTTGCAAAAGACATATCTGATGAAATATGAAAAACAAAATGCTGTTACCCAGTATATACAAAGTTAACATATACAATAATATAGCCAATATATACAAAATTAAAATTCAACAAAAAGAAAACAGACAACCTGATTAAAAAATAGACAAAAGATCTGAACAGATACCTCACCAAAGAAGATATACAGATAGCTAGTAAAGACATGAAAAGATGCTCCATGTCATATGTCGTCAGGGAAATGCAATTTAAAACAACAATTATTTTAAAAACAACAACACTGCACAAAGAGTGGCCAAAATCCAAACCACTGACAACACCAAATGTGATAAGGATAGAGAAGAATAATTCTGATTTATTGTTGGTGGGAATACAAAATGGTACACACACTTTGAAAAAAGTATGGCAGTTTTAAACAAAAGTAAATATATTCTTACATGTGCTTCACTGAGTCGTGTCCAACTCTTTGTGACCCCATGGACTGTAGCCCTCCAGGCTCCTCTGTCCATGGGATTTCCCAAGCAAGAATACTGGAGTGGGTTGCCATTTCCTTCTCCAGGGGATCTTTCCAACACAGGGCTCAAACTAGTGTCTCTGGTGCCTCCTGCATTGCAGGCGAATTCCTTACCCACTGAGCCACCAGGAAAGCCCCACTCTTACCATATGATTAAGCAACTGCACTCCTTGGTATTTACCCAAATGAGCTGAAAACATGTCCACACAAAAACCTGCACACAGATGCTTATAGCAGCTGTATTCATTTGATATTTCAAATGAATTTGAAAGTTGCTAAGACTTGGAAGCAACCAAGATGTCCTTTAGTAGGTGACTAGATAAAGAAACTGTGGTACTCAATTCAGTTTTAAAATGTTAAATCAAAACAAAACAACAGCAAAACACTGGCAAGCTTAAACCATCACAGGCAAGAAGAACCTAAAGAGACAGATGACTAAATGTAATGTGGTATCTTAGATAGGATCCTGGAATACAAAAGGGACATTAGGTAAAAACTAAGGAAACCGAATAAAGTATGGATTTAGTTAATAAAAAAAAAGAAAGAAGCTATGGTACTAATTATCTAGGAAATGCAAATCAAAACCACAATGAGATATCTATCACCTCATATCAATGAGAAGGACTACCAGCAAAACAAAACAAAAAAAAGACATAAGTGTTGATGAGAGACCGGAGAAAAAGGGGAACCCCAGGGCACCATTGATGGGAATGCAGACTGGCACAACCACTCTGAAAATAAGTGTGGAACTTCTTTTAAAAATTAAAAATAGAATTATCATATGATCTAGCAATCCCACTTCTGTGTATATATCCAAAAGAATTGAAATCTAGATGTCTAGAGATATCTGCACCTCCATGTTCATTTCAGTCTTCTTCACAATAGCCAAGATACAGAAACACCTAGGTTTCCATATTCATGCATCAGGGGATAAATGGATAAAGAAAATGTGGTATACACATGCCCTGGAATATTATCCAGCGATGAAGGAAATTTTCCTGTTTGTGACAACTTGGATGGACCTTGAGGGCATTATGCTAAGTGAAATACATCAGACGTAGAAAGATGAACATCGTACAATATTACTTATATAGAGAACTTTTAAAAGACAAACTCAGAGAAACAGAAAGTAGAGTGGTATTTACCAGGGGTTGAGGGGTAGGGGAATGGGAAATATTGGTCAAAGAGTACATACTTCCACGTGTAAGATCAACAAGTCTGGGGATCCTATATACAACAGAATTTGAATTAGAAAAAAGAAATTAATCTGGAATCAAGATTGCCAGATATCAATAACCTCAGATATGCAGATGACACCACCCTTATGGCAGAAAGTGAAGAGGAACTAAAAAGCCTCTTGATGAAAGTGAAAGTGGAGAGTGAAAAAGTTGGCTTAAAGCTCAACATTCAGAACACGAAGATCATGGCATCCGGTCCCATCACTTCATGGGAAATAGATGGGGAAACAGTGGAAATGGTGGCTGACTTTATTTTGGAGGGCTCCAAAATCACTGCAGATGGTGACTGCAGCCATGAAATTAAAAGACGCTTCCTCCTCAGAAGAAAAGTTATGACCAACCTAGATAGCATATTCAAAAGCAGAGACATTACTTTGCTGACTAAGGTCTGTCTAGTCAAGGCTATGGTTTTTCCAGTGGTCATGTATGGATGTGAGAGTTGGACTGTGAAGAAGGCTGAGCACCGAAGAATTGATGCTTTTGAACTGTGATGTTGGAGAAGACTCTTGAGAGTCCCTTGGACTACAAGGAGATCCAACCAGTCCATTCTAAAGGAGATCAGTCCTGGTATTTCTTTGGAGAGAATAATGCTAAAACTGAAACTCCAATACTCTGGCCACCTCATGCGAAGAGTTGACTCATTGGAAAAGACTCTGATGCTGGGAAGGATTGGGGGCAGGAGGAGAAGGGGATGACCGAGGATGAGATGGCTGGATGACATCACTGACTTGATGGACGTGAGTGTGAGTGAACTCCAGGAGTTGGTGATGGACAGGGAGGCCTGGCGTGCTGCGATTCATGGGGTCTCAAAGAGTCGGACACGACTGAGCAACTGAACTGAACTGAACAAAGCAAACATTAGCTCAAATGCTCTTATAAGTAGGTCCTCCTATTTGTTCAAGGAACAGATAATTTCTACGTTATACAAACTCTTCCAGAAAATAAACACAGAGTGAATACTCTTTAACTCATTATATGATACTGGTGAAACCCTGATAACAAAATGAGACAAGGAAAGTATGAGAGAAAAAATTATGAGCCAGTCTCATAAACATACATACAAAATACCCTAAACAAATGTAAGCAAAGGAATCTAGGAATGTGTTAAAAAGGGATGTATATATCATGACCAAAGTATATTTATGCCAGGAATGCAAGAATAATTTAAAATTAGAAAGTTCCTAAATGATACCCACAACATTAATAGATTAAAGGAGACAAACTAGATACCTGAAAAAACATTTGGAGAACTTAATAATGATAAAAGCATTATCAAACTAGAAATAAAAAACTTCTAAAACCTGATAAATAATACCTAAAAAATACCAACAGCAAACCTCATTCTTAATTGTGAAACATTAGATCTATTCCTTTTAAAATGAAGAGGTTAAACAAAGATACTCATATTCACTCCTGGTTTCAACATTGTACTGGTAAAACAAGAAAAAGAAACCAAAATGCATAAAGATGAGAAATTTAAAAACCACAAATTCATTTAGATTACAAAATTTTCTATATAGAAACTTGAATCTACAAACTACTAGACATAATGTCACAATGTCTCGTTTCTTTATTGCTCTGTAGCAAGCCACTCCAACATTAAATGACCTAAAAGAATAACCATTTTATTCTATCACAATTCATTGTGTCAGTGGGTAGGGCTGGACCCAGCGAGGCAATTCACTTGCAGGTGCCGCATGAGGTCATTTATGTGACTGTATCCTCTGGCCTCTTGAACTGCAGCTGGAGTCTAAGGTGGCCTCACTCACAAGCCTGCTGCTGCTGCTGCTGCTGCTGCTGCTGCTGCTGCTGCTGCGTCGCTTCGATCGTGTCCGACTCTGCACGACCCCATAGACGGCAGCCCACCAGGCTCCTCCATCCCTGGGATTCTCCAGGCAAGAGTACTGGAGTGGGTTGCCATTTCCTTCTCCAATGCAGGAAAGTGAAAAGTGAAAATGAAGTCTTTCAGTCATGTCCGACTCTTTGTGACCCCATGGACTGCAGCCTACCAGGCTCCTCTGCCCATGGGGTTTTCCAGGCAAGAGTACTGGAGTGGGTTGCCACTAAGTCTAGTGACTGGTATTTACAGTTGGCTAGAAGGTTTAGGCATCAGCTAGAATAGCTCATTTTTACTCTGTGGGGGTAAATTGAGCGTCTTCATATAATAGTCTCAGGGCAATGTTTCAAGAACAGAAACTGCAAGACCTTTTGAGGCTTAGAGCTAGAAGTTCCACATATCACTTCCACTATATTCTGTTGGTCAAAGTGACTCACAAGGTCAGTCTAACTTCAAGGTGTCTGGGAAAAGATTCTGCTTCCTTATGAGAGGGACAGCTAGTATTGCAAAGGAACAAGCATACAGGTTAGTAGAGATTCTTGCATCTATCTTTGCTAATAATCTCAACAGGAGGTCTAAAAATTTGGCTAAAAATACTTTGAACAAAATATGTGCAGTACCTATATAGAGCAAATTATGAAGCCTTATTAAACATTAAAGAAAAGCCAAGTAGGGACTTTCCTGATGATCCAGTGGTTAAGAATCTGCCCTCAATGCAGGGGATGCAGGTTCAATCCCTGGTCAGGGAACCAAGATCCCACAGGCATGGAGCCACTAAGCCAGCTCCACAATAGAGGGTGTGAGGGCCACAACTAGAGGGTGTGAGGGCCACAACTAGAGGCTGTGAGGGCCACAACTAGAGGCTGTGAGGGCCACAACTAGAGGGTCTGAGGGCCACAACCAGGTGTGAGAGCCACAACTAGAGGGTGTGAGGGCCACAACTAGAGAGTGTGAGGGCCACAACTAGAGAGTGTGAGGGCCACAACCAGGTGTGAGAGCCACAACTAGAGGGTGTGAGGGCCACAACTAGAGAGTGTGAGGGCCACAACCAGAGAGTGTGAGGGCCACAACCAGAGAGTGTGAGGGCCACAACCAGAGGGTGTGAGGGCCACAACCAGGTGTGAGAGCCACAACTAGAGAGTGTGAGGGCCACAACCAGAGAGTGTGAGGGCCACAACCAGAGGGTGTGAGGGCCACAACCAGGTGTGAGAGCCACAACTAGAGAGTGTGAGGGCTGCAACCAGAGGGTGTGAGGGCCGCAACCAGAGGGTGTGAGGGCCGCAACCAGAGGGTGTGAGGGCCACAACCAGGTGTGAGAGCCACAACTAGAGTGTCTGAGGGCCACAACTAGAGGGTCTGAGGGCCACAACCAGAGGGTATGAGGGCCACAACTAGAGAGTGTGAGGGCCACAACTAGATGGTGTGAGGGCCACAACCAGAGGGTGTGAGAGCCACAACCAGAGGGTATGAGGGCCACAACCAGAGGGTGTGAGGGCCACAACTAGAGGGTGTGAGGGCCACAACTAGAGGGTGTGAGGGCCACAACTAGAGGGTGTGAGGGCCACAACTAGAGGGTCTGAGGGCCACAACCAGAGGGTGTGAGGGCCACAACTAGAGGGTGTGAGGGTCACAACTAGAGGGTGTGAGGGCCACAACTAGATGGTGTGAGGGCCACAACCAGAGAGTGTGAGGGCCACAAATAGAGGGTGTGAGGGCCACAACTAGAGGGTCTGAGGGCCACAACCAGAGAGTGTGAGGGCCACAACTAGTGGGCCTGACAGCCACAACTAGAGAGTGTGAGGGCCACAACTAGAGGGTGTGAAGGCCACAACTAGAGAGTGTGAGGGCCACAACTAGAGAGTGTGAGGGCCACAACTAGAGAGTGTGAGGGCCACAACCAGGTGTGAGAGCCACAACTAGAGAGTGTGAGGGCCACAACTAGAGGGTGTGAGGGCCACAACAGAAGATCCATGTGTCACAACTAAGACCTGATGCCGCAAAATAAATAAAGAAATATTTTTAAAAATAATTTAAATAAATAAAGAAGAACCAAATAAATTAACAGGTGTACACGTTCATGAATAGGAAGACTTAATGTTATGAGATGTCAGTTTTTCCTATGCATTCAATTTCAATTCCACAAAGTTTTCAAGGACTTGATAAGCTAAAGGTGCAGAGATAGGCAAGACAGCTTTGGAAAGTAACTAAGGAGCATTCACTCTGCTGCTGCTGCTGCTGCTGCTAAGTCGTTTCAGTCGTGTCTGACTCTGTGTGATCCCATAGACGGCAGCCCACCAGGCTCCTCTGTCCCTGGGAGTCTCCAGGCAAGAATACTAGAGTGGGTTGCCATTTCCTTCTCCAATGCATGAAAGTGAAAAGTGAAAGTGAAGCCTACCAGATAGCAAAACATTATACACCTCTAGTAACTGAGATAGCGTGGGATTCATGCACAATTAGACAAATAGACCAATGAAACAAGCTATGCATGTATATATGGGTATTTGATGTGTGATCAAGGAATACTTGCAGGTCACTGGGGACTAAGCAGTAAGTCATGCTGGGATAATTGGTTACCACCTGGAAAACAAAAAAGGTATATCCCTACCTCAAGCCCTAAAAAATAATCAATTCATGATAGATCAAATACTTAAAAGTAAAACTTGAATATATTTAGAAGAACCAATGGGAGAATATTTCCTTATTTTAGTATAGAGAAAAATTTCTTCAAAAACAGAAAAAAAATGCACTAAACATAAAATAAATATTAATAAATATATCTATGAAAAATTAAGAACATCTATTACAGCATAAAGAAAGAGAAAATATGAGGCCAAACTTGTTCTCGCAATATCTCTAATTCACAGAGAATTATTTTCCAGGCTATATAAAACTCTTGAAAGTTATTGAGAAAAAGACAAATAAGCAACAGAAAAATGAGCAATAGATAGAAATAAATACTTTTCAGGTGAAAAACACAAATGGTGGATAACACTTGAAAAGATGCTTAGCTTCATTGTTTAATCAGGAAAATGCAAATTAAGACAACAATAAAATATTATTTTGCATCCTAGATTGTCAAAAACTAAGAAATCCACCAACTATTATGAAGATGTGACTTTAAGGACATTGGGGCAATCAACTGATTTGGAAAACAATTCGTCTTTAGCATCTGAAATTGAAATTTGTATGCCCTAAGACAGACCCAGAAATTCGACAACTAGGTTTAGGTATTCTGTAAAGAAAATCTTAATTATACTGGGAGACATACAAAATAAAGATTCAGAGCAGTAATGTTTATAATAGAAGAGGAAGAAAAAGAACCATTTGATATACTACATAGTAAGGAAATTATTAAAGATATTCTGCTGCAAAGAATCATTGAATTGTCCCAGATCCCCAAAAGCAACCAATTTAGACCAAAGCTCCCGCTTCCTACTACCCAGTCAAAACCCAAATCTTATCATAGGTTCTGACACCTTCTTACTAGAGCTTCCCAGGTGGCCCAGTGGTAAAGAATCTGCCTGCCAAGCAGGAGTCACAGGTTAAATCTCTGGGTTGGACAGATCTCCTGAAGAAAGAACTGGCAACCCACTCCAGTATTCTTGCCTGGGAAATCCCACGGGCAGAGGAGCCTGGTGGGCTACAGTCCATGGGGTCACAGAATCAGACTTGACTTAGTACAAATGCACCTTCTTACTGAGGCACCCCATGATATGCATGCCCTTAGCTGCAAAGAGTAAGAACCTCAACATGTTAACAACAAGTGTGTTCCTAGTGGTCATTTCTTTAGCCGGGTTGGTGGTGGGGGTGGGGTGCGGAGTTAGGCATTGACAAGCTGAACACAAAGTACAATAACTGGTCTGGTCTTTTTTCTTCTTGGACACATGAGCAGACAAATATTGACATCAACAGCCTTTGAAATCTCCACTTGTTCCAATCTCCAATGTGTGATCTAGATGTGACTCACAGACACTGGTGCTAAGGAAGTCAAGAAACTGTGGAGCTGTGAGTATTAGACATGATTTCCACATGGACACTGAAATTGCCCAGGAATGAGGGGACAGAAGCTCAGCCAGTGAAATGATGTCTGGGCAACTTCCCCTTCGGCTAAGAGGAGATCATTCCTGTCTTCTCTTTTGTCTCAACTTCCCTCCGACCCTTGGCATCTTGGAACAGAGGAGGATTTGGAAATTGGGGCCAAACTCACACAAAGAGGGAAACAAACCAAAAACAAGAAGACAGAAAGGGTAGGATCTCACGGCCAAAGAGAGTGTCCTGGGTGGTGGGGGCTATGGTTCTAGCGGTCAGCGAGGGGCTATACCCTTTCCAGAATAGTCAAGGGCTGGTTTGCACGCATACCTAGTGTTTTCAAAGCACCACTGTCCTCAAACCTCATACAGAAAATTTACAGATGAAGAAAGTGGGGCTCAGAGATGACTTTTTCAAGGTCCCTCTGCCAATAAGAGGTGGAACCAGGACTGCAACATCTAATCCCACCTGAATTAGTACCATTTACCCCACCAGCCTGGTCAGCAGGAGCCTTGGCTTCATTTCCAGAAAACACAGAAGAAGCCAGAGAAGCCGGGAGCTGGAGGTAGGAAGAAATGTCCTCTGGAGGGTCCTTATAAAGAGCACCTTACAATCTCTCTCCTCTCTCTTCCCTCTTACAAGCAATCAAAGAGTTACAAAAACACAAAACTCTAAGACCAGAAGGTAAGGAAGATACTGTTTGAAGTGGTCACTTGTCAGAACATCACCAGGGTCCCAAAGCAGAGCCTCCTCGAAACAGCTGGAGGCAGCTCCCATCCACCAACGTCATTCCCATGACTCACACTGTCAGCTCTTCCTTAGTGTGTGGGAATGAGACAATCAGGATGCGGGGGGTGGGGGGGGGGGCGGGCAGATTGCTGGAAATGAGCATCACGGCCTCTAGGAGCCATCCAGACACGCCTTGCTATTGGGAAGTCCCCTTGGCCTTCACTCCACGGATCCCTGAGGGCCCTGGATGCTTGAACTGAGAGAGGAGAAAGCCTTAATATCCAGAGGAACAGCTCAGAGGGAAGGGACCCTTCAATCCCCATCAGTTCTTAGCACTTGGGTCTGCAGAGTCTGGGAAAGGAAAGAGGCTGTGTTGACAGCATCTCTAGGGAGGGGTCATGTGACTGTGGGGCAGGGAGTCCTCTCCCAGCTGCAGAGCCTCCAGGCACTTCTCCCTGAGTCACCTGCCCATTCCTACCCACCTGAGGACCACCTAGTCATGAATCTGAATTCCTTTGAGACTTGTCCTTTTCCTCAAGAGAAACACACCATCTTTCTAGAGTGTAGAGATTTGAGTCAAAGCAAGCTGCCATTAAATCATTAGGAAAGAACTTGGTTAGTCTCCCCAAGTCCAATGTATAAGGCAAAGAGACCAGAGAGGACTGCTAACGGCAGCATTCCTACAGGGCAGGCAGTCACGGAGTCAGACAGGCTTGGGGGGCTCTGGACCTGGGAAATCCCAAATTGGCTGGATGTGCAGTAAATCTCCAATGGCAGCCCACTCCAGTACTCTTGCCTGGAAAATCCCATGGATAGAGGAGCATGGTGGGCTGCAGTCCATGGGGTCGCTAAGAGTCAGACATGACTGAGCAACTTCACTTTCAGTTGTCACTTTCATGCATTGGAGAAGAAAATGGCAACCCACTCCAGTGTTCTTGCCTGGAGAAACCCAGGGATGGGGGAGCCTGGTGGGCTGCCGTCTATGGTGTCGCACAGAGTCGGACATGACTGAAGCGACTTAGCAGCAGCAGCAGCAGCAGCAGTAAATCCATCCTTCCTTGTCGTTTTGCCAAAGTTTTCACTTTCATCTCAGGTTCAAAGGTTATGTTAACAAAATAAACCACTTGTTATGCACAAATAAACAATACCAATATTTATTAGAGAATTACCTAGCTTACTTTCAGTATAGTAACATTAAAAGAAAGGCGAAATAGAAACCAGAGGATACTTCAGCAAATTGGGTTTTGACCAACATCCAGACTCAAATAGCGCTGGGAAGTCCCCTGCCATAGCACATCTGGAGTCCCACTTGGGAAAAGGTCCCAGGCAGCTCATCTGCTCAGTATGTGAAACTTCAAAGATTGCTTTTTGGGGTTCCCAGATGCAAACTGATATCATCATCAATCTGAGCAAATTGCATCTCTGGCTTTTTGTTAATGCTATTTGTTTGTCTTGTAAAACTTGGAATGTTGTTAAGCCTGGGGCTTGATTGACCACCCCCACTCCAAGGGCTCAAAAATGTCAAGATTTGTCCCCTATCTTATCTATGGTGCCACAAGCCTTGCACTTGCATCAGGCAGTCAGGGCACTCGCAGTCAGGGCAGTGTTCAGGCAGGTTAGAGGCAAGGTGCAAGGCCTGCTCTGCTTTGTCTCTGAAGCCTAGACAAAACTATTTAATTTCCCTAATACTTGCTCATCCTTGGCTGACTTCAGTCTCCATCTGAATACCCCCTTCATCATGCTGGCCCCACAGATCCTTGACCCCATAAATTCTACTCTGCTCTGCCTGGCATGCATATACCCTGCACGCCCCGTGGAATTCATCACTTCCCTTTGCTCCTCCACTTCTGAAATACCAAACTCTTCTCTGACACCAATTCCTATTCTTCCAGCTCTGACACTCTGTGACTGTCACTCTGTCTGTTCTTTACCCCTTGGAAATGCCCAGTTTGTAGAGAACACAGTGTTCTCTTGCCCTGATTGTCTTAATCAGACTTGTTCTACATTTGAGGGGAGAAGAAGGCGTGAGGGAGGCTTTCCTCTTTCAGGCTATGAAGGCTGGGGCTGGGGCTGGGACTGGGGCTGGCATGGAGGCCAGGCTGGGACAGGGGAGGAAGGGAGGCAGTCAGCTGGGTTAGGGGCCCCACAAAGGAGCTGGCCAGGAACAATGGGGAACAAAGCCTGGACATTCTTCCGCTGAGCCCCCAGAGCCTGGCCTTGGTCTTCCGGGAACAGCTCCAGGAAATATCTGAGATTCCAGATTTGGAAGGAAGAGACCTGTAAACAGGAGCTGGGCTCTGAAAGGGGAGAGCAGTGGATCTCTAGGGAGGGGGTGGGGAGAAGCAGGGTGTGCGCTGACATTGTAGGCTCAGAAGCTACAGGTCTGTCTGCTATAAACACAATATTTCAGGACTGGGAAAATGTTTTATTTTATTTTTTTGCTGCATGCATGTGGGACCTTAGTTCCTGAACCAGGGATCGAACCCTCACCCCCTGCATTGGAAGGTGGATTCCTAACCACTGGACCACCAGGGAAGTCCCAGGGCTGAGAAAAACTCTTAAAGGTCATTTACTTTAGCTATCCTTCCAGGGCCTAAAAAAATATCCCAGCCAAGGATGCTCAAATAGTTTCAGTAATGGGGTGTGCATAAAAATAAATAAATCACAGTACTGGCTAAGCTTTACTGATCACTTACAAAGCATTAGGCACTGTACTAGGTTGATTTTACGCTTCATCTCTTCTCTTATTTCATCTCTCAAGGTAGGAACTATTATTGTTGTTGTTGTTATTATTATTATTCCCTCTTTACAAATAAGGAAACTGACTTTCAAGGGTTAAGTCACTTGCCCAAGGTCTCCCAGGAGTTTATCTGTCTGTCTCTGGGCTGACTAGGAGTGAACTGTAGGCATCTCCCAGACTGTCCCAGAGTCTCTTATCTTGCTTATCTTCTGGTTTACCACCCCACCTCTCCCTGGGAAATGGACATGAGACACTGCCCCCCACACCGTTTTCTTCCTTGTCGCTTTTCTCTACCCTTAGCCTCAGAATGCCCATGCCCTGAGATCTCAGCGCTGGGTTTCTAATCCACTCGAGCAGTGGAGTAGGGGTGAGGAGTAATCGGGAAACAAAGGAATTGGGATTGGGATTGAATGGTTCACTAGAGGCTTGGAGTTAAAGGATCAAAACTGCTGGAGTTACAGTTAGGATTACCTCTAGGAAATCCCAGACTAGGGTTTGAGGTTAGAGTCAGAGGTTATGCGGGTCAAGGTCATAGAGCCTGTCTCCTCTGGTCTCCTCCCAGTTCTCCAAGGCCCTGAAGCCTGGGCAGGAAGCATCGGTTTCCTCAAAGCTGCTTCCCTCCTGGGGCAGAGTCTCGGTCACAAACAACCACCACCAGCCCGCCCCGCCCCTCCTTCCCCCGCCGCTATGAGCTCAGAGCAGTAGGACCAAGTGCTGCGGACGAGTTCAGAGCCCCGAGAGCAGCCATGGGCTCTGGAGGAGCGTGCCTCCTCAGGGTCCACTGGGCCCTGCCTCTCCTGCTCCTCACGGGTGAGTACGGCTGGGCCTTCCCGCTCCTAGCCACACATCCCTAATCCAAGTCCTGGCTGAGGCGGGGGAGGCCCTTACGCCTGTTTCCCTTTGGCGGTGAGGGTAGCAGAGACAATGGTGATGATGATGGTGGTGCTGTTAAGTGTGAGACAGAGAGACAAACAGACTGAGAGCTCCACAGGCCCTCACTGCGTGCCACGCATGCACACTGGCCCTCTCGCCTCCCTCCCAGCATGTTATCTAGGAGCTTGTTTGGAGGTGCTAGCAGCAGAGCACAGCTTGTACTCTTGACTGAAGACCGGTCCTTCTCTATCATGGACGGTCGTCCTCTTTGCCTGATAGCATAGCTTCGGGAGGGACACACACAGAGTGGTGAGGGAAGAAGGGGACGCCCGCCTAGCCAGCCAGATCAGCCGAGTCAACCCTGGGGTGACAGATGTGACAACCAGATCGCCCTCACGTCCCCAGTATGTTATTTGGGAACTCGTTTTCAGAGACGAGGAGGCAGATGAGACATGCAGGGGTTTGGGGGCCCTACTGGTAGTCGGACTGGGCCCCGCCTCCTTTTCTCTCCCCAGGAAGCATGGCCCAGGATTTCCCACCCCAGATCCTAGTCCATCCTGAGGACCAGCTGTTCCAGGGCCCCGACCCGGCCAGGATGAGCTGCCGGGCCTCAGGTCAGCCGCCTCCCACCATCCGCTGGCTGCTGGACGGGCACCCCCTGAGCATGGTGCCCCCAGACGTTCACCACCTCCTCCCGGACGGAACCCTCCTGCTGCTGCGGCCCCCTCCCCGGGGACGTGCCCACGATGACCGCACCCGATCCACGGGCCTGGGAGTCTACACCTGTGAGGCCAGCAACCGGCTGGGCACGGCAGTGAGCCGGGGCGCACGGCTGTCCATGGCTGGTGAGGCCTGGGTGGGGAGACCTGGGAGGGGAGGGCTGGGTACGGGGCGGTCCTAGCTGGGAGACCTGGGAGGTGGGGTTCTGAAGAGTTCAGCACAAGGCAGAGCCCAAGGGTAGGTTATACAGAGCAGGTTGGCAGTGCCAAGGTGGGGCCTGGATGGAAGGGCTGGGGCCTGCTGCGTGCCAGCCCTCTGTCCTCCTCACAGTCCTCCAGGAGGATTTCCAGGTCCAGCCTCGGGACACAGTGGCTGCAGTGGGTGAGCAGGTGCTTCTGCAGTGCGAGCCACCCTGGGGCCACCCAGAGCCCACTGTCTCATGGTGGAAGGATGAGAAACCCCTGGCCCTGCAGCCAGGGCGGCACTCGGTGAGTGTAGCCCCCTCCCAAACTTCACTCTGTCCGGGCCACAGCTGCGCACACCTGAAGGCCTGACCCCAACCCCCCAGCCCCATGTCTCCTGCAGTATTTGAGGAAGGGGCAGCTGTGAGGCCTTAGGCCTTCCCATGTGGGAGACTTCACAAGACACCTGGTCCTGACAGGTGTCCCAAAGCTCCCTGCTGATGGCAAGAGCAGAGAAGAGTGACGCGGGGACCTACATGTGTGTGGCCACCAACAGTGCAGGACGACGGCAGAGCCGGGTGGCCAGGGTGTCCATCCAGGGTAAGGGGAGGGCGGTCGGCAAAGGCCAGGGCCAAGGTGGGGGGCACCAGTTAGCGTGGTGCCCTCTGATTTGGGCTGGGGTTAGGGGATGTGGGGGTTTGACCCAGGATCAGGGTCAGAGTGGTGGGGACCTCATTTAGGGGCGGTTCCTCCATCCGAGGGCTTCCTTTACCCTCAGTTGGTAAAGAATCTCCCTGCAGTGCAGGAGACCCAGGTTTGATCCCTGGGTCGGGAAGATCTCCTGGAGAAGGGAATGGCAACCCACTCCAGTGTTCTTGCCTGGAGAATCCTGTGGACAGAGGAGCCCGGTGGGCCACAGTCCATGGAGTTGCAAGAGTCGGACACGACTGAGGTGCTAAATCATCATCATCCTCCATCTGAGGATGGATAGACGTTGGAGAGCTCATGACGGGGGCAGTCTGGGAGTTCTGGCTCCTTTGTGGCTGAGGTATGCTCCACTCTTTAATTTCTTCCCCCTGACCTATGAGCCCATCCCCAACATGTGTGCTCCCAGAGCCCCAGGACTACAAGGAGCCCCTGGAGCTTCTGGCTGTGCACATTCAGCTGGAAAACGTGACCCTGCTGAACCCAGACCCCAAGAAGGGCACCAAGCCTGGGCCAGCTGTATGGCTCAGCTGGAAGGTGAGGCCCGGGACCTAGGGCTGGAACAGTCACAGCTCCGGAAAGTGCTGCTCCCAAGAGCCCTGAGTCCTCCCCACCCTCCGTCTTCCCCAGGTGAGCGGCCCCGCTGCACCTGCTCAGTCCTACACGGCCCTGTTCAGGACCCAGGCCGCCCCTGGGGGCCAGGGAGCCCCGTGGGCAGAGGCCCTGCTGGCTGGCTGGCAGAGCGCAGAGCTTGGGGGCCTCCACTGGGGCCAAGACTACGAGTTCAAAGTGAGACCGTCCTCTGGCCGCGCTCAAGGCCCTGACAGCAACGTGCTGCTCCTGAGGCTGCCTGAACAAGGTCAGGAACAGATGCTTCCAGAACCCAGTGATATACCCCCAGCCCCTTTCTGTAGTCAGGAGGAAGAGGAACAGCGGCTTCCACTCCGGGGCCCCCTCTTGTCCTGGCTCTGAAAGCAGACCTGAGAGAAGCTCTTGTTCTTGTCAGTATAGCTCTGACCTTATGTCTCCAGTCCTGCTCTTTTCTCTAAAAGAGATTCCCGAGGATTCCTTCTGCATTCCTTACAGCTTGTCTCCCTCCCCTCCAGTGCCCAGTGCCCCTCCCCAGGAGGTGACCCTAAAACCTGGCAACGGCAGTATCCTTGTGAGCTGGGTCCCACCACCTGCTGAAAACCACAACGGCATCATCCGTGGCTACCAGGTACCCCCCACAAGCTAACGCACCCCTCCGTAGTGTTGCCAAGACTTCCCTCTTCCCTGGCTCTGGGCACTAAGAAATGGCACCTGCCCAGCGGAGCACAGACTCTACTCTTTGCCAGACACTGCCAAGCGCTTACCCACATGACCTCATTTCATCTCACAGCCCATCCTGGGTTGTTATCCCAGGTCTACAGACATGGAAAGTGAGGCTAGGGTCACAAGTGCGGGAAAACAGAACAGGGACCAAACCAGGCTGTGACTGGCTCTCCATTTCTAAGGCAGTGGTGCCAGAGTGTGATTTCTGGACCAGCAATATCAGCATTGTCTGAGAACTTGTTAGAATGCAGATCCTTTGGTCCGTTGACAGGCTTTGTGGGTCAGAATGTCAGAGATGGGTCTGGCAATCTGGATTTTAACAAACCCTCCAAGTGATCCTAAATCACACTGATCTGTGTGAACCACTGGTCTAACACCTACTTCGGAAGATTGCTTTTGTCCCTCTTCTGTCAGTCTAGAGAGAAGTCTCACCCACTTTGTAGGGAAGAAGGAAATAGGAAGGGTGGGTGCATGTGGGGGTGTCTCCAGGTGAACGCCAGGACAGGGTGACCACATACCCAGAATCTGATCTGCAGATGAAGGGGCTTAACTGCTGTGATGGTTTTGGAGGGGGGCAAGCTCATCTCTGTTTGTGTTTCAGGTCTGGAGCCTGGGCAACACCTCACTGCCCCCGGCCAACTGGACCGTGGTGGGTGAGCAGACCCAGCTGGAGATTGCCACGCACATGTCAGGTTCCTACTGCGTGCAAGTGGCCGCAGTCACTGGCGCAGGCGCTGGGCAGCCCAGCAGCCCTGTCTGCCTCCTACTAGGTGAGGACAGTGCCCTCTGGCCCCACCCAGACCCATCCCGGCCCCCTTTCCACCATTCCCTCTCCCTGCTCATGCTGCCAGCTCCTCCCCCCTTGTCTGCCCACCTTCATTGCCTCATCCTGAGCTCGAATTCCCTTACAGAGCAGGCCATGGAGCGAGCTGCCCAGCAACCCAGTGCTCATAGCCCATGGACCCTGGAGCAGCTGTGGGCAGCCTTGAAGCGGCCAGAGGTCATTGCCAGTGGGGGCGTCGTGCTGTGGCTGCTGCTGCTGGGCACTGCCGTGTGTATCCACCGCCGGCGCCGAGCTGGGGTGCGCCTGGGCCCAGGTGAGCAGGTGAAGCGCCCTCGCAGGTGGACTGGCTGGCCTTCCCTGGGTCCTGCCAGAATGCAACAGAGCTTTGGGCCTCTAGCCAGGTGCTGGAGACTCTGGGCTGACCCTTCCTCCTGCCCTCTCCCAGGTCTGTACAGGTACACCAGTGAAGATGCCATCTTAAAACACAGGTGAGACAGGAAAGGGGCAGAGATGAGGGAGGGGCCGAGGGACAGTGGAGCTGGGACAGAGAACTGGTTGAAGCATTCCTCTCCCCTGCATGCTGTGTCTGACTCCTTGCGACTCCATGGACTGCAGCCCAACAGGCATTTCTTTGCAACCCCATGGACTGTAGCCCTCCAGGGACCTCTGTCCGTGGGATTCTCCAGGCAAGAATACTGGAGTGGGTTGCCCGGCCCTCCTCCAGGGGACCTTCCCAGCCCAGGGACTGAACCCACGATTCTTACATCTCCTGCATTGGCAGGCGGGTTCTCTACCACTAACGCCACCTGGGAAGCCCTGTCTCCCCTCCCGCCAGGCAATTTGTCATCCTAACACCTGAATCTCCCCTGAACTTCAAGTGAGAATTAATTTCTCTTTCATTAATGTCACTATCACACCATCTGACAGGTGAGTGGCCCCACCCAGACAAGGTTACATGGCCAGTACCTGCCTTCTGAACCCCTAATCTGGTGCTCTTGTTACTGAGCTCTCATTAATACTTACTGCACTCTCCTGCTGGATGGAGAATAGCTAGCACGGGAGGACCAGTCTGATTTCTAATTCTCTCTGTACATTCAGCATCGACCTAGCAGTACCTTTGAGTTCAGCAATCACCTACCCCCATTGAGGCATCTTTCTTTCACACTAATCCACCCACAGTTCCAGCAGAGGGCACTCTGTCCCTATGTGAAACTTCTTACTCCTTGTTCTCAATAACGCAGCCCCCCTGCAGGTATCCATCCATCTGCTCTGAGTGCGTTTGGCTGCCAGACCAAGTCTCCAGTTACGAGACAAGACGCTAAGAAACAAAACATCCTTTGTTTTCTCCTATTGGCTGAGTTTTGCACTGAACCACTTCACCTCTGCCCACCTTCTGCTCTTTATCTCATTAGCGTTCATCTGAGAGATTTCACATTCCACATCTGCATCTTTCAGCAGGAGTGCATCAAGCGCCTATTAAGGGCCAGCTCTCAGGCTCCCCTTTTGCTGTCAGTCTCTCAGCCCAGAGCAAGGTTCTGTGCCGGCTGATACTGTGTTCCTGTGTTGTTCTGTGCTCCCTGGTTTTTCTCTTCCAGCTACTTCCTGGGCTTAGTCTGAGCCTTCCTGAACTTTCCCTGTCTCCCCTGGAACATCATCTTTTTCCTCAAGGGAGATTCCATTCTGATCACCTTGTTCATTCATTTCTTTAGAAGAGTCGCTGTCTGCCAGAAGAACACTCAGTCTAGCCGAGACAGGCACACTAGCATAAATGCAATCCCGAGCTGGGAGTGCAGAAACACGTATGAGTACAAGGAGGGGGCTGGGTGGGGAACTTTCACATTTCCCCTGACTGCAGGTATAAAATAGCGAGCTGGTGGGAAGCTGCTATAAAGCACAGGGAGCTCAACTCAGGGCTCTCTGGTGATCTAGAGGGGTGGGATGGGGGTGGGTGGGAGGCAGGTCCAAGAGGGAGAAGATATATGTAAGTATATGGCTGATTGACTTCATTGTACAGCAGTAACTAAGACAACACTGTAAAGCAATTATATTTAAAACACACACACACACACACACACACACACACACAAAAGTTAAAGCTGAAATAAAGAGGAAAGACCAAGGGAATAGCAAGAAATAGCCTGCTATTTATAGGGAAAGACAAGCCTTTTGGTTGGGCTAGGGCCTCTGGTATAGGATAGATCAGAGCAAAAGATAAAGCTGAGGAGCTGGAAGCTAGGCCAATGAGGGCCCTGTTAGCCACGCTAGGCAGCTGGGCTCCATCTTTGTACATGGGGAGCCACTGAGGGGGTTTTAGGCAGAGAAGTGCTTTGGTCTGATTCCCGCCGGCATGGCGCCCCATCCAAAGGGAACCAGGCTAGAGACAGAGGAGCCAATATTCAGGTTGCAAACTCCTGCACTCCTGGCCGAGTGATGTCTCACTTATTCATCTCAGCTTACAGCATTAGCCTTGTGAGGAAGGTCTTACTGTTGGAGGAACCAGGGCTTAGAGAGGCTAATAGACTGAGCTGGCCCCAGGTTGCACAGCTAGGCGGCACCAGATCTGGCTCCCAATGTGTACTCTTTCTGTCTCAGCACACAGCCATCTGTCTGTGATACCTCCCAGCTCTGGGGCAACTTGGACGTCCTCTGATCTCAGGATAAGAAAGGGTCGCTGCGTTTGGGACAGCAGATCAGAGATCTTAAGGAGTCTGTGGGGGCCTGAAAAGCAGTGAGAATAAAGCTGGTACCGCCATCTACTCTACCCTTTCTGCTACCTGCTGAGCTCAGGTCTTGACCTATCACGTTTTCCCTCCACCTGCTTCTCTACCCCGCCCCCCACTGTCCAGGATGGATCACAGCGACTCCCCCTGGCTAGCGGACACGTGGCGCTCCACCTCCGGCTCTCGAGACCTCAGCAGCAGCAGCAGCCTCAGCAGTCGGCTGGGAGTGGACCCCCGGGACCCGCTAGACGGTCGCCGCTCTTGTGAGCATGCCCTCCCCCAGGGGTGGGCGTAGGGGGCCTAGCAGCTGAGCCGGGTGCTGGAGAAAGGGGGGCGTGGGTGGGCTGCATTCACCATAATCCCTCCTGTCATTTTTTACCTCAGTGATCTCCTGGGATCCCCGAAGCCCTGGGGTGCCCCTGCTTCCTGACACCAGCACTTTCTATGGCTCCCTCATCGCCGAGGGGCCTTCCAGCCCCCCAGCCCGGCCAAGCCCCCAGGCCCCAGCTGCCAGGCGGCTCACACCCCAGCTGGCTCAGCTCTCCAGCCCCTGGCCCAGTTCGGACAGCCTCTGTGGCCGCCGGGGCCTCTCTTCCCCACGCTTGTCTCTGGCCCCTGCAGAGGCCTGGAAGGCCAGAAAGAAGCAGGGTAAGGATGGGAGGATGCACGCAGCCTGAATCTGGGTGTATGGGGGACAGGAGCCTCAGTGCTAATCGTGGGCTGCCCTCTACCCACAGTCTGTCCTAATAGGCACCTATTACCGTGCACCCAGACAGGAGTATGCTGGCCTCAGTTTTTCTTTCTTTCTTTCTTTGGGTCTTTGTTGAGCCACGCAGGATCTTCTTTAATTCATGCATCATCTTTGTTGCTATGCACGGACTCTCTCTCTTTTTGTGGAAGTTTCAGTAGTTGTGGCCAGTGGGCTTGGTTGCTACGAGGCATGTGGGATCCTGCCTCCCCGACCAGGGATCGAACCCATGGCCCCTGCATTGCCAACAGATTCTTAACAACTGGACTACCCAGGGAAGCCCTAGGCCTCAGACTTTCTTTACATGGGGCTCTTGCTTGGGTTTTGCACACCAGCACTGAGCCCTGTTTCTGCAGTCAGCTCAATTCAGCAAATACTGAATAAGCACCACTAGGGGTGGGATGGAGCAGGAAATGGCAACCCACTCCAGTGTTCTTGCCTGGAGAATCCCAGGGACGGTGGGAGCCTGGTGGGCTGCCGTCCCTGGGGTCACACAGAGTTGGACACGACTGAAGCGACTTAGCAGCAGCAGCAGCAACAGGGGTGGGATAGGGGATGGGGGAACACAGTGATACTAAACAGAATCCTTGCTCTCTACCAGCTCCAAGTCTAATGAACGTGCCTGACCAGCACACGGATAATTCTAGAACCTGGAGGAGTGTGGCTAGTGCTAGCACGAAACCTCAGGCTTGCATGACCTCTGTACTATGTAATATGTACATATGTGCTATGCACGATGTATGGGTCTTGCCCCAGTACTGACTCCCAGCTCGCGTCCCAGAGAATGAGCATTTCCTTTCTGTCCAGATTTCTCTCCTGGCTTCCGGCTATCTGCTTTGACTTTCCAAAGAGAAATAAGTACAGTCTCTATTTCTTCAGCAACTACTCTATGTTAGGTGCCTTACTCATATTTGTTACCTTATTGAATCCTCACAACACATTGGCAAGGTGTTATTTCTCTAATTTTACAGATAAGGAAAGAGGATCAGAATGGGGCAGCTTGTTTAAAACCCTACGTCCATAAGCTGCAGTTCTCAAATTTGAAACCAGAATCATCTGCTTCCAAAAGTTACTTTGAATCTGTCTGGGAGCACCCCTGGGGAAACTGTTCTCTCTCTGACTCTGTTTCTCCATTTCTGAACATTGACTTCACTCTCTGCCTCCTGTACTGATTAGTAAGATTTATAAACTTTCAGCAGCCAGTTTTGTTAAGTGGATATAATCCAACTTTTATCAAGATAAAGATGGATTTAGAGTAATTAAGGACTTGGCCAATATCCAGAATTTTATGACTCTAAATATTAGCAAAGCTGGCATCCTTTCCAGCTTTGCCTCAGAGCTATTGCATTAGAATCTTCTGTGATCATGAAATACCAGCTAAAAAGAGGTTGCATAAATCTCATTTTTAAAGTAGTTTTTTCATGGATAACCACACTGATTTGAATGTAATGTATGTCCCACTTGAAAACATTAATGCTAGCCCAAAAAGAGGAGCAACTTCCTACGGTCAGTTGTTAAGAAAGGTTCCCATTCTGAGACGAAGTTTCCTAATCTCACTTAGAGATTTAGGTCCTCATCACACCCGTTTTCTCCGTCATCTGGCTCCACGCCATCACTGCTCCAGGATGGGGTCAGCATAATAACTCCCTTGGGCTGGTGGGCAACAGCAACAACCACAAGGTCTCATCCAGAGGGACTTCCCTTGTGGTCCAGCAGTTAAGACTCTGCACTTCCACTGCAGGGGTCACAGGTTCAGTCCCTGGTTAGGAAGCTAAGACCTCACAGGCTACGCAGTACAGCCTGATAGTGGGGGGGGGGGGGACTATCTCATCCAGAGGCACTGAGCTCCCCTACTGCTATCATCTAGTCCAAAAGTCTGCTGATTCTTTGTCTTCGAACACTGGCAGCCTCTCTTGGTGCCCCTCCTTGAGCTGCTTATTCCTTTTCCTTATTATCTGAGCCTCGCTGAATTTTTTTACCTCTGTGCTAATAGTCTGACAACAGCTGTCTCGTCCATTATGTCAGATTCTTAGTTCACTTTGCCAATACATATATTGAATATCCCCGTTAAATAATTCACTCAAACAAATATCTATCACAATTCAGGTATACCCAACAAGATTCCACCTCACTTTGATAACAGTTTAATTCAAATAATTTTGACACTAAATTCAAGTAATTCCAAGCAAGGTGGAAAGCAGGGTTTGTGTGTGTGTGTGTGTGTGTGCTTTTTTTTTTTTTTTTTGGTTTTTTTTTTGAGGGGGGTTCCAAAAATCCTTTAGAAGAAATAAAATGAGCTGGGATAAATACAGCCTTTTCCCTTCACCTTCCACACAAATCAACACCAACAGCATGTGACCCCACTTCTGAGCTTAGGCAAGAAGCCAGGCCCAAGACAAGACAAAGCGGGTGAGAGTGGGGTTGGAGCACTCAAAGCTGGCCTCCAGGGCTCCCTGGGTCATACAACAATCAAAGGAAATGAGTAAAAGCTAAACCAGCCAAAGTGCAAAAGGAAACTCTGGTGGAGGAAGTATAGCCATTGTGTGAGTTTTCATCCAGTGGCTTAGAAGGTCCGGCCACTGTACATGGGTTTCTAGGGCCCAGATGGATCCTTGATGAATGCTTTGTCCCACTCTGAACCTGCCCATCCTGGCCCCCACATCTTTTATATTAGACTGACAGCTCTGTGTCGGGAGTCCTGCCTGGTCTCTGCTCCCCTTTCCTAACTGGGCTTTGGGCTTTTGATCATAAGGCTATATCTTTTCTTCTTTGATTGATGTTCTCCTAGTCCAGGTCTTGGGGAAATCCCTTCCTTTTATCACTCTGTTTCTCTTCTGGCTTAAACTTAGATCCATTTTGGTTTTGGCCTAATGAAGTCTGTGCACACTGCCAGGGCTATTGTACTGCCACGATTTACTCAGAGCCCTGTCTCCTAAGTGGCCACGTGGGCCGGATGGTAGCTGCCATCTCATACATGATTCTTCTCACCTTGTGTTTACACCTGCGTCTCTAATATCATCCATCCATTCACTCATTCACTCAACACATATTGAATATCCACAGGCAAGGCATTGCCCACCTGGGTGAGAACAACACATTGCCCTACTCTAAAGTTCCTCTTCCCGTTAGCTGACTCTCTCCCGTCATACCTGGCTGGTCTGGGGCTCCCATCTTTTGTCTTCCTCATTCAGCTCAACTTGAGAGCTCAACTCATCTCTCCAAGAGAGAGACACTGTGTTTATCAGGACAAGACTATCCAGAGCCATGTGAAATATATACCACATGAGAAGTGGAAATGAACAGATTCTCTCCAAGGAAAGAAAGAGTACTTGCCTTCACAGACTCAAAATTCATTAAAGTAGGAGGTAGCGATGTGAGGGTACAGAGATCAGGAAATTGTCATGTACACAGTAGAGAGGTTGTTTTTTTTTAAGTATCTGTTTTTTGGCACCGGGTCCTAGCTGCAACACGTAGGATCTTTTATTCTAGTTGCAGCCAGCTGCTAATTGCAGCATGTGGGATCTAGTTCCCTGACCAGGGATCAAACACGGGCCCCCTGCATAGGGAGTGCAGAGTCTTAGCCACTGGCCCACCAAGGAAATCCCCAGCATTGTTTTTAAAATTATCTATTAGATGCCAGCAACTTTCCAATCTGTTTTTAATTGCTTGGTAAAACCATCCTTTGAAGTGGCTGCTTACCAACAAAACAGGCTCAGGAAGGTTGATGCATTTATCTGAGGTCACACAGCTACTATTCAGCCGAGCCAGGCTATGAGTCAGGTGATTTAACTCCAAGCCTAGTGCTCCTTCCATTGTTATATCACAGCTGCCTGGATGGAGGGAGATTATTCTCTTCTTTCTGGATTCAGAGAAAAGCTTAAGTGGATGATCAGGCTGAAGACAGAGCCTATGGCTGGGATCTCAAAGGCCCACCTGGATTGGCCACCAGCCCCCCAACTCTTTGTTTTGCAGAGTTGCACCAGGCGAACAGCTCCCCACTGCTCCGGGCCAGCCACCCTGCGGAGCTCTGGGCCTGCGACTTGGGCAACAGAGGCTCCAAGAACTTTTCCCAAAGCCCAGGTGAGTGGAGGGCCCTGGGAGGCAAATGAGGGAGTGAGGCATGGTGTGGGGCCCACCAGCCCCTCCATCTGGCTTCTCCTGTCCCTGAGGAGGCTGGCTCTGTGCGGGGTGGGGACAGACAAGCTGCGGCCTGGGGGCTGTGAGGGTTCTGCGATCTCATGCCCAGGATCTTGTTCCCCAGGAGCTGTGCCCCGTGCTCTGGTGGCCTGGCGGGCGCTGGGACCACAGCTCCTCAGCTCCTCCAGTGAGCTGATGACTCGCCCTTTGCCCCCAGTACCCCTCGCTCCCCGTGGAACCCCCACTCAGAGTCAACAGACCCAGTAAGAGGGCCTGGGGTCAGGAAGCAGGGAGGGGCACTGGGGATGTGGGAGGTGTTTGCTGAGCGGGGCTGCAGGAGGGGCGGCAGGGACCAGAAGAACTGCACTAACCATCCTGCTGTGTTACCCCAAACAGGCACTCGGTGGAGCCCCCAGCCCCCACCTCCCCTCCACCGCCAGCAGCCCCCGTCCCCGCCTTCATTCCCTCCAGTACCCTCCACCTCTCCAGCCCCCAGCCCTCTTCCCTCTCTGGCCCCAGCCCAGCATCCAGCCGCCTGTCCAGCTCGTCGCTGTCCTCCCTGGGGGAGGATCAGGACAGTGTGCTGACCCCTGAGGAGGTGGCCCTGTGCCTGGAGCTCAGTGAGGGTGAGGAGACCCCCAGGTGAGTGGCCGGAGGGGAGCCAGAGGATACAGATAAGCTGGAGACAGGAGTGTGCCTTCCATCTTCCTCACTGGACTGTTTCTGCCCCTGCCCAACAGCATGCCATCTCCCCTTTGACCTCTCCCTAGGAACAGTGTCTCTCCGATGCCAAGGGCGCCTTCCCCTCCCATCACCTATGGCTACATCAGCGTCCCCACGGCCTCAGACCTAGCGGACATGGGCAGGCCTGGAGGAGGGGTGGGGTCCGAGGTGAGGGGCTTGCTGTGCCCACCTCGGCCCTGCCTCACACCCACCCCCAGCGAGGGCTCCTTGGCCAACGGCTGGGGCTCAGCCTCAGAGGACAACGGCCCCAGCGCCAGAGCCAGCCTGGTCAGCTCCTCCGATGGCTCCTTCCTGGCTGATGCCCACTTCGCCCGGGCCCTGGCCGTGGCTGCAGACAGCTTTGGCTTTGGTCTGGAGCCGAGGGAAGCAGACTGCGTCTTCACGGGTACGTGAGATCACTGTCCTTGACAAAGAGTCAAAGTATCCTCACCATCGTCACTATGACCCAGCCCCCAGGCCAAGTGCCTTCCATATATTCAGCATTCGCAGCAGCTCTCTGAGGAATATTCTTTATCATTCTTTTCCAAATGAGGGAACTATAAGTCCCATAGGTTTATTAACTTGCCCAGGATCACCCAGAACAAGGATAAACTGTGCAAGTTAAAAGCCCAGAGGCAGGGACTTTCCTTGGTGGTCCAGTGGCTAAGACTCCATAATCCCTGTGCAGGGGTTCCGGGTTCAGAACCAGGTCAGGGAACTAGATCCAGCATCCCAACACAATCAAATAAATAATTTAAAACAAAAAACAAGGCCCGGAGGCAGCCAATTGTATGGTCCATTCTGCTACCTCTAGGACCTTCCTCTTACCAAATGTGGGGTGCAGGAGAGGTTGCCCTCCCCAGCCCAGTGACAGATTCGCCCACTGTGGGAAGTACTGTTCTGTCTCTTACATCCCGCTGAGCTGTCAAAGCCGTCCTCCTCTCCCATCTATGGCCGGGTGAGGTGATGCTGGGCTCCCTGTTTCGTTTGTCTAGCAGGTCAGGACCATCGTTCCCGAGTCAACGGCAGGTAGTGAGGACTCCCCCGGCCCCTTCAGTGTTCCCTTCCTCGGACATATATCCCCTAGACCTAGCTTTCAAACCCTAACTCTACATTCTTCCCCCTAAAAAAGCAGTCAGGATTGTGGCAAACAGGATAGCAGGAACTACCTAGGACAGAAAGCCAGGGCCGAGTTGGGAGAAGAGAGTTCAAGCTGTTCTCTCGAAGAAATCCATGAACGTCCTCCTCTCCCTAGGGCGGAGGACCCTGGGGATGTGGCACTGGGGTGATGCACCGAGTGGGACTGGGTTCTGCCTAGGGTCAGGTGTATGCCTTAAGCAGCCCCACATCTTCTGCCCTAAACTAGTCCCCAAGAGTGAAGGCCAACCCTCCACAGAAATCTCTACCCTCCCTAACAGACGCTTCGTCACCTCCCTCCCCTCGGGACGACCTCTCTCTGACTTCCACCCTTTCCCTGACCCCGTGGGAGTGGAGGTCAGACTGGTTGGAGGACATTGAGAAAAATCCCACCCAGTGGCTGGGAAGGGGGCTGCCTCCCTGGCTGCCTGAATCTCGGATCTCTTCCCAGAAAAGCCAGCTCAGCTCTCCTGTGCCCAAAGCTGGCGGTAAGTGTCTCGTTGGCTGATGCAGCGATCCATCTTGACCGGGGGCAGGTGTGGGGGGGGAGGTTTATCGTGGTTCAGGGGAGTCAAGAGGGGTCTGGAAGGAGCGATAAGAAGCAGCGGGGGATAACTCCACCTCCTTCAACTTCTCCTAGACTCCTCCTGAACTGACCGCCCGACTGCCAAGATGAGAACTAGACCTTCGTCTCCCATCAGCCACTGGCCGGGGCTGTGGACTGCGGGTCTCGGCCTATGCTTCGCTGCAGTTGTGGGGGTCCACCTTGCCTGGCCTCTGGCGTTCTTCCTCCCGGATTGTGGGAACAAATGAAAGCAAAACAAAATAAGAACAAAGCGGACCTGCAGCCTCCAGGAGCAAAATGTTATCTCCCCCTGGCTTGCAGCCCTTGCCTTTCCCTCTGCTCCATCCATGCCCACAATCAGGTCATTTTGGCCAGAGAGGCAGCCCTCAATCCTGTGTGTTCCCCTCCCCACCTGTGCCTGGGTCACAGGAAGTGGGGGAGCCAGACGTCTTCCTGGAGGACAACACTGGCTCATGGGAAAGGACTGTGGAGCAGGGAGCATCTCAGGGCCTCCTCTCAGCCTTTTCCGGTCCATTCCTGGTCTCGTCCCAACCACACTGCGAAGGGACATAAAGAGGGGCTCCACTGAGGCAGTGAGGCCCGACCTCGGCACCAAGGCAAAGGGTTCAAGATGAATCGAGGGAGGAAGCTGAAGTGGGACAAATGTGGGACGAATGCACCCTCCTGATACTGTTGTCACTGAGGAATTTGATACCATAAAGCTGCGATGAGTTGAGTTCTGTGAGATCACTCCGTGGAGCACCGTATCCTGCAGAGGGCACCTGGGTTAGAAGAGCATCAGGCATTCGCTGACCCTCCGGTGTCACTCTTTTTTTCTGTTCTGTTATCAAGGGGAGAATTCCCTGCATCTTTCAGATTTTAAGCAGAATCCAGAAAAGGCAGGGATGAGGGTGTTTCCAGGTTCTGCGGGTCTTAGCAACTCATCCCATGAAGATGACTCCTGCTTTCAGCAATCCCAGCCCCCAAGACCAGTCCCAGACAGTTTCTTAAAATGTATGAAGTAGCTCCATTTCACGAAAGGTAGGAACCACCTGTAATGGTTGGCTGGTGGACACCCTTCAGAGAACAGAGCAGAGAAATGGAGGAGGAGCAGGACCTGCAGAGCCTGAGCCACAGAAAACCACTGGAGGGCAGGCAGGGCTTTACCCTCCTCTCTTGGAGGGAAAGGTCGGGGGCAGAATCCACATGCTGCGAGCATACGGCTCAGCACGACCGGGGTCCTGATCTCAGGCTGAGGACTCAGTGCCCCGCCGGATACACATCCGTTCCACTGTCTGCTTTTCCTTTTTAGGAGTTTCTTCTAGTTTCCTGGTCAAACCCCTTTTGAAAACATGCCAACTTCATATGCCAGAGCAAATGAGAAAAATAGATTTGTATACACTTTGGTCAAACTGGCAGGAGAGGTCAAAGCTTGGGGTTGGGGCTCAGCGGTCATTCCCTGAGAGCCCCAGGCAGTCACTGACCAATACCCAGGTCTATGCAGTGAACGGTGCAGGCCGTGGGATCAGGAGTGATGGCGACTATGGCAGTCGAGCCCAAAATTTTCTGTTGATTTTTTAAAAAATTTATTTGGTTGCGCCAGGTCTTAATTGTGACATGCAGGATCTACTTCCCCGAGCTGGGGTCGAACCCCGGCCCCCTGCATTGGGAAAGCGGAGTGTTGTTTTTTTTTTTTAATTTTTCTCTGCCAGCCTAACCAATTACATATGAGCCTAATCTGGCTAGTCGGGCGTCCCTGGTGGCACTAGTGGTAAAGAACTCCCCTGCCAACACAGGAGACCTAAGAGACGTGGATTTGATCGCTGGGTTGGGAAGATCCCCTAGAGGAGGGCATGGCAACCCACTCCGGTATCCTTGCCTGGAGAAGCCCACCGACAGAGGAGCCTGGTGGCCTAGAGTCCACAGGGTTGCAAAGAGTCAGACACAACTGAAGTAACTTAGCACACTAATCTGGCTAAGAGGTGGCCATCTGTACCTCTTTGTGAAAGGGTGGGGATGGGTGTCTGAAAAAGCCTGTTTTTCCTTCTTGGCCAGGACTCCCCCCTTGAACTCCTCCTTTCTTGAATTTTGAAAGATTGCTGTTGCTGTAAAGGGCGTATTTCCAGACTGTGGAGGAGAGCACCTAGGGAGGGGTTCTGGGATGGTGGGACAAGTTTCTCAAGGTTGGTTATGCGGAAAGTCCCTCTGGTGGTAACTGGGGAGACAGTGGTTCAGCTCCTTCTGGAGGTAGGACAGGTGGCATCTTAGCCCTGCCCTCACCTACTGCTTTCGGCTGAAGGACTTCAAAGGATACACACCTGCTCGCAGCCTGCTTCCTCCCTACGTCCTGCACAAAACCAGACAAACAGGGCTCAGGGCTCTGATCTGTTCTTTTTATTGTGTGTTTGTTTTTTTTTTTTTTTTTTTATGAAAGGGTCTCAGATGGCAAGGAAAGATCTGGCTCTCTGGCTTCTAAGCCAATTCCTCAGAGAGCCCCAGGCATCATCGTGAGGAGACCCCTCCTCGCTCCTCTCTGCTCAGCCCTCATTCACCAGGGGGAGGGGCTCATGTTCAGACTCCTGGCCCAGGGACAAGCCCCTCCCCATGGAACTTCTGGCTCATTGTCAAAGGTCATCTTGGTTCCTAGAGAAAGAGAGACAGGCTGGCTTGCAAGGCCCTGGCCCAGGGCCAACAGGCCCCTTTGGGGATGTGCCTCTTCGCTGGTCATCTCCTCTCCTGATCCTGCTCCCCCATGGAGCCCAGGCCCCTCTGTTAGGTCATCCGTGTCCATCCTCTGTCACCTCGCTCCAGGCTCCTCCCTTCCTCCTTACTCACAGAGTCCCTTCCTTTTCACACTCCCCTACCCCACCCCAAGCCCTTGATACCTTCCTATTTGTAATCGTTCCCTGGCCCAGCCTCCCTAGCCCTCCACTCTTATTTTTTGGCCTGCCCTGGCCCCAACCTCTCCACGCTTCTGTCCGGGCCTTTGACTCTGACTCCGGCTCCGGCTTCGGCTCCGTCCAGGACCCCGGGATCCCCGAGAGCTGCCGGAGCCTCTGGAGGAGTTGCTGCCGGCTGTGGAACAGGAGCTCGTGCCCTGGCCCCGGGACAGGAAGCTTGGTCGGCTATAGGGGAGCCAGGCTTCTTCTGCAGCAGGAGACAGAAGGGCAGCTGGACTCAGGCAGGGGGCCGAACAGGGCTGCTTCCCCCTGCCTCGTGCCGCCCTGACCACCACCTCAGCTCTGGAAGAAGAGTGGAGGGCATACCATCTTGGGGACTGAGAAGCAGCAGCAACTGGCCCAGCCCATAGCCCTGACATAACACGTGCTCAGAAGCCTGCAGGGAGCGCCCCCACTCCCGCTGCCACAAAGAGACGGCCTTGGGAAAGGAGGGACAGAGCGCCCAGCCCCCACACTGCACCTGGGCTCCAGTCCTGGGGAAGGGTATGATTTGGGAACTGGAGGAAATTCTGCCCAGAGAAAGCTAGAGAGACAAGTGTCTTTGGCGTTGATGCATGAACCCAGTTGGAGGTCAAGGGTGAGCTGGCTTGAAAATGAGCGCACCCTTGGCACCCTGCATACACTAGGCTGCCCTCCCAAAGCCCACCCTCTCTGTAGCCATGGCCCTCCTTACCATCTGGGTGGGGGCGCCGCTGGGCCCCCAGGGGCGCGGCCTGCACCAGTCTCCTCTCCCCACTGTGCTCCCGCTCCCGTTCCAAGGAGGACATGCTGCCTGCTGCTCTCAGCCCCAAGGCCCAGCTTGCCTCTTCCTCCGGTGGTGGCAGGGGTGGCGGGGGCAGGTCTGGGGAGAGACCTGCTGTCAGCCGGGTCTCCTGCTTCTCCTGACCCCAGTCTTTCTCCCACTCCCACTCCCTGGCACTGGAAGGCTGTGAAGGAACAGCCTGAGGTTTGGGTTCACTGGCTCCCTCCTCCAGCCTGTCCCCACTCCTGTCCCCACCTCCTAGGCTCACTGCCCCCTCACCTCCAGGACTGTGCTCCCGCCTGTAGGGAAAAGCCTTGGGTTTCTTCCGGATTCGGGCGCGGGGCCCGTGCAATGGAGGAGTCAGCTCTCCAGGCACCTGCCGGGCTCTCCCTGCAGCATTGGGAGACGGGATAGGTGGGTAAGAGAGGGGGTCAGGAAAGGGGCTCGAGGGTGAAGGGGAAACAAGGTTTTGGGAGGATGCGGAGGTGTGGGGCAAGTTGAGGGGCCTACAGACTCACCGGGGGCACTGCTGGCTGTAGCAGGAACGGGGCTGGGGATGTGATGGGGGCCAGAAGGGCCAGCACCCAGGCCGGCGGGCCTCCCTTCGTGGCTACTCAGGGTAGGCTGGGAGACACTAAGAGGGGAGCTTGGCCCGAGGGGCACCCTCCTGCAATGAGACGAGACTGCATTTTGTTTGCTCAGCAAACACTAAGTGCCTACTCTGTAGCAGGCACTGGCCTAATCAGTCAGCCTAATACTCAGATGAAAAAGACACAGCATGTCCCCCACAAAGCTCCCATCCTAGTGCAGTATGAGGAAAGCCATCTCTAAAATGCCCCAGGAAGCTTGCAGGGTAAGCTTGCAGGGTCTCTCTGATGGAGAAAGTCTGGAGAGAGTGAGAGACTTCGTTTGTCTCCACGTTTCTCCTCAAGTCACACTTTCACCCCGATACAGTCATGAGATCTCCAGACCCCAGATTCATCCATCCATCCATGCATTCATCCATCCATCCACACACTGAATAGAGATGTACAGAGGGCTATAACGTGCAAGGTACTATATACCTCCCTACCTGGGCATCTGGTGGAGATGGGGAATGTCAGTGGGGGGCTGGGGAGGGTCAGGAGGTGAAGGGGTGAGAGTGGCTGTGGACTGCTGCCCATAGGAAGGTGTGGGAGAGGGGGTTTGTCCTCGGGACGGAGGGACCAAGCACCCCCCACCGGAGCTGGGCTCTGCCGCATGGCTCCTCTCAGGCATCGGTGGGCACCACTCTCCTGGGTCTGAGCTGGGGGCAAAGAGGCAGGAGGGTAAGGATGACTGAATAGCTTCATACCCTCCCTTTGACCTTCCGTTGCCCCTTCCCTTCTTCTCCCAGCATGTTCTCCCTCCTTGCCCTGGCAGGAGGCCCTGGGCTGGTCCTTTGTGTACAGGCATCTGCAGGCAGTGAGCATCCTTACCTGCCCTCCAGCTCCTCCTCAGGCCCCTCTATGCAGCTCAGTTCACAGGAAGGGGGCGGGGGGGGCAGGGCTTCTGGCCAGTTGAGAGAGGGCATCTGTACAGGCTTTCCCAGAAGCTTCACTTTGCCTCCCCTGGCTCCTGAGAACAGGATGGGGGCACACAAGACTCAGGCAGGAAAGAGGCAGAGGTGAGACACATCAGAAGGAAGTGCTGCACTAGGTCCCAGAGGGGAAGCCTGGAGGATGCTCTTGGGGAGGTGCTGCTCAGGGCTCAAAGTGGGGTGTTGGAAACTGAAGTCATACCACTGTCCCCCTGACTCCATTCTGGGGGAGTGTATGGGCTCCAGGTGCCTGGATCTCCTGAGGGATGTGGGGGGAACCCCCCGTGGAAGGTCTGCAGCTCCTCTCCAGCCAGGTCAATGGTGCTGTAGACAGGACCCTCAGCAGAGGCGGCTGTGCCCCGGGCCGTCTGAGCCAGGTAGAGGGAGATCCCTGCTTCTGAGGGGGAGAGAGCGAGAGGCCCAGGGGAGCAGATGGGGCAGAAACAGGAAAACAGAGGATGACAGAAGAATGGAGGGTGAGAGGAGATCCCGCTTCTTCCCCCATGCCAAGCTGGGGTAAAGTTTGTGTGTGTATTAGTTGCTCAGTTGTGTCCAAATCTTTGGGACCCCATGGACTATAGCCCATAGGCTCCTCTGTCCACGGAATTCTCCAGGCAAGAACACTGGAGTGGGTATCTATTCCCTTCTCCAGGGGATCTTCCTGACCCAGGGATCGAACCCAGGTCTCCTGCATTGCAGGCAGATTCTTTACCATCTGAGCCACCAGGGAAGCTGGTGATCTTCTTCCCCAACCCCAAGCCGGGGTAAAGGTTAGGCACTAGAGAGTCTCCCCTAACTCCCAAGAGCCTCCCAAGGATGGAGCAGCCTCAGCAAGAAGGGATTCCCTGGCCCCCTTCAGTTTACCCCAGCAGTGGAGAGGAGAAAGGGTGTGGGGCCTCCTGCTGCTGCCCTCCCCTCCCAGGGCGGGAAGCAGACCTCCTTACCATTGTAGTATCTGTCATCCGGGTCAGGATTGCTCGGGCAGCAGCTTCCCCTGGGGTCCTGGGCTGAGGGGCTCCGAGATGAGTGAGGCCACGAGTCTGGCAGCCACGGGTAGGGAGCAGGGCCAAGGCCCATTGGTGGCCTGAGGGACAGCAGGTGAACACTGGGGACAGAGAGCCTGCAGAGGCCAGCAAAGTAAGGCAGGCAGGGGTAACGGGAGCTGAGGACTGAAATGGGGAGTATAGGGGTGGGAGGAGGGAGAAGCGCAGCACCAGGAGGCAGGCAGGTGTGGGGACAGAGGGACTGGTCTCTTGGGGGAGGGGATCATTCTTGGGAGCTGAGCTAAGAGAATTACCTGGAACTGGCCGCCGACAGGCCCTCTGAATGTGGGAACGACACTGGGGAAGGTGAGGGGGAGACTGTGAGAAGCGCCCCTACCTGGGATCTGAACCCTACTCCCCACCCCGGAGGCAGAGACAGATGTCTTACCTGCAGGCGTGTAGGCAAAGGAGGCTTCCGAAAAGGAACCCATGGGAGAAAGAAGAGGGGAAAAGGGAAGGAAAGTCAGAAATCCCATATTCCTGTCCACTCCCTGGCTCTGGTCCTAATTACGCCACTCGGGCGGTACCTTGGACCAAGTTCATAGGAATTCCTAAGGCTTCGACTCAGGCATCAGTATTTTTCTAAAGCTCCCCAAGTGATTCCTGCGTGTAGCCAAGACAGAACCTTCTATCTAAGAGACCTCAGACCTTTCCAGACAGGCACCATCCCAGGGAGGAGAACTCAAGTCTCCTCCTTTCAGCGGGCCCCCCTCCCTTCCATCCAGACCCCGCTTGATAATTTATCACCTGGGCTTGTGGCCACACTCCCTCTGCCAGCCCCCAGGCTCCAGGAAGTGAGCTTCCCTCCCTCCACCAGACTTGCCCCTTCTCTACTGAAAGTATTAGTCACTCAGTCGTGTCTGACTCTTTATGACCTCATGGACTGTAGCCTGCCAGGCTCCTCTGTCCATGGAATTCTCCAGGCAAAGATACTGGAGTGGGTGGCCATGTCCTCTTCCAAGGCATCTTGCCGACCCTGGGGTCGAACTCGGGTCTCTTACATTTCCTGTATTGGCAGGCAGGTTCTTTACCACTAGCGTCACCTGGGAAGCCCACTTCTCTACTGGGGCTGACTGCAAAGCTTGTTCCTCCCCATACACCAGGAGTCTAAAGGACAAAATCTCACCCCTCTCTGCAGACTCCATCCCCTCTGGAATTTGCCCTCCCCCCCAACCCCCCCTCAACCCCCCAACCCCCGTCCTCCTGCTTCCAACAGCTGGGGATTCCACCATGGGCACCCTGCCTCTGTCCAAGGGGCTGAGCTCCAGTGCAACTCTTCCCGTGACCTCCACCCCCCACCCCGCCCCCGCCAGCAGCTGAGTCCTTCCTGAAGCACAAGCTGGAATCAAGATTGCTGGGAGAAAAATCTATAACCTGAGATATGCAGGTGACACCACCGTTATGGTAGAAAGTGAAGAGGAGCTAAAGAGCCTCTTGATGAAAGTGAAAGAGGAGAGTGGAAAAAGTTGGCTTAAAGCTCAACATTCAGAAAACTAAGATCATGGCATCCGGTCCCATCACTTCATGGCAAATAGATGGGGAAACAGTGGAAACAGTGAGAGACCTTATTTTCTTGGGCTCCAAAATCACTGCAGATGGTGACTGTAGCCATGAAATAAAAAGACGCTTGCTCCTTGGAAGAAAAGCTATTATCAACCTGCTGCCACTGCTAAGTCGCTTCAGTCAGACGACTCTGTGCGACCCCATAGACGGCAGCCCACCAGGCTCCTCCATCCCTGGGATTCTCCAGGCAAGAACACTGGAGTGGGTTGCCATTTCCTTCTCCAATGCATGAAAGTGAAAAGTGAAAGTGAAGCCGCTCAGTCGTGTCCGACTCTTCGCGACCTCATGGACGGCAGCCCACCAGGCTCCTCCGTCCATGGGATTTGCCAGGCAAGGGTACTGGAGTGGGGTGCCATTGCCTTCTCCGATTACCAACCCAGACAGCATATTAAAAAGCAGAGACTTGACTTTACCAACAAAGGTCCATCTAGTCAAAACTATGGTTTTTCGGTAGTCGCGTATGGATGTGAGAGTTGGACTACAAAGAAAGCTGAGCACTGAAGAATTGATGCTTTTGAACTGTGGTGTTGGAGAAGACTCTTGAGAGCCTCTTGAAATGCAAGGAGATCAAACCAGTCAATCTTAAAGGAAATCAGTCCTGAATGTTCATTGGAAGGACTGATGCTGAAGCTGAAACTCCAATACATTGGCCACCTGATGGGGAGAACTGACTCATTAGAAAAGACCCTGATGCGGGGAAAGATTGAAGGCAGGAAGAGAAGGGGAGGTTAGAGGACGAGATGGTTGGATGGCATCACCGACTCGATGGACGTGAGCTTGAGCAAGCTCAGCGGAGTTGGTGATGGCCAGGGAAGCCTGGCGTGCTGCAGTCCATCGGGTCGCAAAAAGTCGGACACAACTGAGCGGCTGAACTCTCTCTCGATTCTCCGCGCCTCCCTTCCTGGGGGAGCGAGATCTCAAGGCTCCGCCCACCCCACCCCACCCCCGTCGAGTCTCCCAGCCGCCGGCCCCCGGGGCTGGGCTCTCACCGGTGTAGTGACTGAGCTCCTTGCGCTGCCTCCGGCGCCGGTAGAGGGCGCCGCAGAGCCCGAGGAGCAGCGCCCCGCAGGCGGCGCCGCTGCCCGCGAGGAAGGCAGGCTCCCGCAGCACCCTCGCCAGCCGCTCTGCCAGCCCCGGGCTCGCCTCGAGCCCAGGCTCCAGCTCCGGCGGGGACGCTGCGGGGGTCAGAGAGGTGAGGGGAGTAGAGGCAACTCTACCCCAGGACACCCCCCGCCCCACTCCCGAAACCCCAGCTCCTCCCCCGCACCCGCTCCGGACTCACGCAGCTGCACAGACACCGGGGCGCTGGCCACGCCCACGCCCGCGCTGGTGGCCGCCGCGACCTGGGTCCGGTAGAGGAGACCGGGCAGCAGGCCCCGCAGCACCGCCGAGCGCGCCCAGCCCGCCGCGGACCGGTTGAGATGAAAGCGGCTCTCGTTGCCCAGGCACCAGATCTGGGGAGGCCGAGACCCGGGCTTAGAGGGTCAGAAGTGGATCTCTGAATGGTGGGAATGACGCCTCGGCCAGGCGTAATTCGCTCGGAGAGAGCACTCTGAAACCTCTCTCCTCTACCCGGACCTCGTCTCTAGTCCCAAAGCCAGTCCTAGGTTCCCTCCTCCCTGATCCTAACCTTCTCCCTCCACTGCCCAGCCTGCCCACCCAGGCCCTTCTCAACCCCTGCACCTGGTATTCCTCGATGACCCCATTTTGCTGCGAGGGGAGCGGAGGTTCCCAGGACACAGTGATACTGCTGTTGCCTTCACCCCCCAAGGCCACGGCCACTCCCTGGGGGGGACCACTGGGGGCTGGGCCAGGGTGGAGCATGGTGAGAAGGACACAGACAGTCATTGCAAGCTGCCCCTCCAGCCCCAACCTTGCTCATCCTCCCAGTGCTAACCTCTTAGGGAACTGAGAGGCGTGTCTCCTCCCCCCACCCCCCGCCCTTTGCCCTCCCCAGGCAAACCTTCCTCCTCCCCTCTCTCTTTTCCCTCCTGTCCACCCATCAGCGCTGTGCCCCACTCCCTTACCCTCCTCAGGAATGTTCCTGGTCACCAAGGGGCTTTCAGCCCCCAGCTCCTCCTGGCCTTGAGCTTGCACCTTGACCTGGACTTGGGTCCCTGGGGGGAGTCCTCTTAGCACTGTGCTTTGCTGGCTTGGGTACGGTAGGTCCAGCACCGACCAGCTTCCCCCATCAGGTCCTGCAACCCTCCAAGACACCCGGAAACCTTGCACCAGCTGGACTGGGCCATCTACCTGTGGGAGGCAGGACAGAGGATGCCAGAGGAGGGGCTGGAGCCAACAAGTCCTCCTGTCGCAGCCCCTTCTTCACCCAGCAGTCTTCCCCAGCCACGCACCTTGCACACTCCCGTACGCATTCCCCTGTGTCCCCCATCATCATGCCTGCCCTTACGCTCATCCCTGGGCCACACTCACGGTCCAGGACACCTGCAGAGTCCGAGGCCCAAGGACTACAGGCTCCTCCAGACGCACAGCCACTTCGGCCAGTCCCTGCTGGCCTCTCCATGGGTCCTCCACTGGCCTGGATGGGCTGCTGTCTGCTGGCCAAACAGTCCACTCAGCAAGGGCCTCTGGGACGGGGAGCCAGGACTGAGGGCATGTGTATGTCCCCTGCCCTGCCCCGCAGACCACTACTTAGTACTTTGGAGCCCATCCCAGAGTCAGGAGATGGCTGGTCAAGGGAAGAGCTTCCAGAGGTGGGCCAGGGTAGCCTGCTTTCTGCATATATTTGTTGTTGTTCAGTTGCTAACTTGTGTCCAACTCTGTGACCCCACGGACTGCAGCAGGCCAGGCTTCCTTGTCCTTCTCTATCTCCCAGAGTTAGTGCTCAGATTCGTGTCCATTGTGTTGGTGATGCTATCTAACCATCTTATCCTCTGCCACCCTCTTCTTCTTTTGCCTTCAATTTTTCCCAGCATCAGGGTCTTTTCTAATGAGTTGGCTCTTTGCAGATTTATATATATATATATATATTTTTTTTTTTTTTCTTTGCCTGAATGCATAGCATGCAGAATCCTGGTCCACTGAACAGGGGTTGAACCTGTGCCCCGTGCAGTGGAAGGAAGCACGAAGTCCTAACCACTGGACTGCCTGGGGATTCCCTTGCACCTTTCAAGGCCTTGTTCCTCATCTCTCACATGAAGACGTCCCTCCAAGTTTCCTTCTAGTCTTGTTATCTATAAGTAAAGGCTCGGAAGGGAGGAGCTACCAAGATGACTGAATCAGTCTCTCTCTCTCTCTCTGTTTCTCTCTTGCCTCTTCTCTTGTTCCCTCAGTGAAAGGGAAGCATGACTCCCTCTTCCAGGCCCGGCCACCAGTACAGAAACTGGAAGCAGATAGGTGCCATAACTTGCAGGCAGGGGGTGCTCTGCGGGGTTGCATGCCATACCTGTGATCCAGAGATCCAGGCCTTACTCACCCTGGGTGCGAACGGGCTCAGAGACAGGGCTGGGCTCACTGAGGCCCCAGGCTCCCACGGCTCGCACCAGGAACAGGTAGATCGTACTGGGCTGCAGACCGCTGACTGTGTGTGTCTCCAGCTGCACGCCATCCGCCACTGTCCGCCACGTGTTACCAGCAGCTTGGCTACAAGAATGAGGTCACAGGGCTGTGCCAGCCCAAGCTGTCTGTTCCCTCTCATCCATTCTCTGTCACCCCCCCTCTAACTGCTCCTCAGCTGGGGAGACAGAACTGGTAAACCTCTTCCCGCCACAGCCAAGACTTTGCAGACACAGGGGTGCCTCCCGGTAGCTTTCCAGGTTTGCATTGGAAACTTCCTCTGTACCTGAAGGCCTCTATCACATATGAGGTGACTGTGGCCCCAGCTTGTGGGTTGGGCTTCCAGGTCAGAGTAATGCTGTTCTTGGTGATCTCAGTGACCACAGGCTGCGAGGGAGGTCCCGGAGGGGTAACGGGTTCTGCAGGGGGGTCTGGTGTTGCTCCCTGGTCTTCTGCAGTGAGGAGATAATCTTTGAGTAGAACGATGGGCCCGGTGTAATCTCCTCTTTCCCAGAGGAGCCGTGAGAATGGTGATCCTGGAGCCGGGGACAGAGTGAACTGACCCTGCTCACATCTGTTCCCACAGGTACCACTTCTGTCCTCCGCCCAACAGCCACAACTATGGCCTTTGGAAGATAAAACCAGTTCTGGGGTTTGAGGGGGAGGTATTGACCACCTTTGAGGCCAATTTGGAGAAGAGTGCTGGCAAAAAATGAGAGAACAAAGGAAAAACTCACCCCGCCTCCTAAGCCAGCCACTCCAGGCGGCCTCCCCTGTGGAGCTCTTGGCCACACAGCTGTAGAATCCCATGTGTCCCTCCTGCAGGAGAGGGTGGAGAAACTGGCACACTGGGAGTGAGCAAGGTGAAGGGTGGAGGTGGGCATATAGGAGGATGGAGAGGATGCTGTCCACTCTGCAGCAGCGGTCCCCAGCCCTTTTGGCACCAGGGACCAGTGCCAAAATGGAAGACAATTTTTCCATGAATAGGGAGGTAGTTTGGGGATGAGTCTCATAAGGAGCACGCCACCTAGATCCCTCCCATGTGCAGGTCACAGTAGGGCTCACCCTCCTGTGAGAATCTAATGCCAGCCACCGCTGATCTGATAGGAGGCAGAGCGCAGGCGGTTATGTGAGCAATAAGGATTGGCTGTAAATACAGGTGAAGCTTTGCTCGCTCACCTGCTGCTCACCTCCTGCTGTGGGGCCCGGTTCCTAAGAGGCCCGGACCAGTACTGGTCCATGGCCTGGGGATCGGGGACTCCCTGCTCTAGGTGGTCTGACAGCAGAGGGACAGAGATGGAGTTCAAGTCGCAGCAGGCACTAGAGCGGGGCACACGGACCACGCAGCCGTTCTCAGTTACTTGGGGTCCAGGAGTGAGCCTAACCTGCACGCTGGCGATGTACAGGGTACCGTTGGCCATTACACTGAGTTGGACGTCATCCCCTTGCAGCCACTGCCCATCCTTCTTCCACTGGACACTAGGCTGGGGATTCCCGCTCACTCTGCATGGCAGCCACACGGAGGAGCCCAGTGCCAGCGTCTGGTTGGCTGGTCCCTGGAGGATGATGGGAGGCAGTCCTTCCAGGGAAGCTAAGAGAGGAAGAACTTGGGCATCTCAGGCGAGGGTCCTGGGTTCAGGCAACCAGCTCCTTGTCCTCGTCTCTACCCCTTCACTTCCCCTCCCCTGGATATCGGCGGGGCTTCTGTAGCCGTGTGTTCTCTCTGCCTGGGATCAGCCATCCATTAGCGGCTTCTGTACCTGGTTCCCAAACCTCACGGACATGTGCCAGGAACATGCCTCTCCCCATGCAGACATATTACATAGAATCCAAGAAAAACAGACCTTTTTCAGCTATTACCTCCTTCCAGCCCTATCTCCATAGGCACGTACCTCCTTTTACCTCCAGCAGAGCCTTGGCCAGGACGCTGCCGGCCACACTGACTGCCTGGCACACGTAGTATCCTGCATCCCTGCTCTGCACTTCAGTGATGTTGAGCTGGCCTCTGGGAGAGACTGAGAAGCGCCCTGTGGGCTGAAGCGACTGACTGGGGAATAGCAGAGCCTGGGGACAGAGCAAGCAACAGAGCCCGGTGGCAGCTGCCAGGGAGAACTCTGCATTCTCAGCAACCCCAGGATCCAGAGAATTCCTAAGGTGCTAGTTCATGACGCTGTCCCTAGCCAGTTTTGTGACCTGAGGCAAACTAGTTAAGCCTATTCACAACAGTAACAGAGTTTTATTAGATGATTTGGGGGTACACATCTCAGCATTACTAGTTGGGGAAATCTGAGCAAGCTAGTTGGGGAAATCTGAGCAACCTTCCTGAGACCCACTTTCCCCAAATTTGACTCTTAAAGGGTAGTTATAAGGATTAAACCAAGAAATTGCGTGAAACGCTTTCAGTAGATTGAGTGAGAAATATTAAGTATGTTCTGCTTCTTTCTGGTTCTAACATTTTACATTAGATACACAGAAGGTAGGGAAGCAGGTTTGGGTTTCAGGGAAAATGACACCATGCTGAACCCCTCTCTGATATCTATTCCCACCCTCTACTACCATCAGCATTTAAAAAATATTTATGTATCTGGCTGCACCGGGTCTTAGTTGCACTGGGTATTTGTTGTGGCATGTGGGATCTTTACTTGGGGCACGCGAACCCAGTGGAGGCATATGAGATCTAGTTACTTGACCAGACATCAAACCCAGACCCCTGGCATGAGGAGTGCGGAGTCTTAGCCACTGGACCACCAAGGAAGTCCCTATTATCAGCATTTTTATTCATTTAAGAAAATAATTAAAATGTAGCAGTTCACAGTGCTAGAAAAGATGTTGAAAAATCGGGGCTGTGGATATGCAGTGAGGTGGTGGTGGCCTGGTTTCCTAGTGGGGTGGGTTTAATCAGACTGAAATTTTGTTTTATGGGCTTCCCTGGTAGCTCCGCCGGTAAAGAATCAGCCTGAAATGTGGGAGACCCCGTTCTATTTTGTTTTATGCTGAGTTCCATACCAAAGCTGCTCAGAACTCTGAATTGCCTGTGAAGGTTAAAGAGGGGTGACCGTGAGCTCCCCCTGGTGGAAGTCTTTTGTAAGTAGATGAGCCCGTCACTTTCTACCCTGAGCAGCTTTGGTCTGGAACTCCCTTTCCAGAGCAGGATGCTAAAGTCCAGGCCGAGGCGTGGGGAGGAGGAAGGATCAGCTACATCCCCAGCACGTGCGTGTGTGCTAAGTCACTCAGTCGTGTCCGACTCTGCGACCCCATGGACTGTGGCCTGCCAGGCTCCTCTGTTCATGGGGATTCTCCAGGCAAGAGTACTGGAGTAGGTAGCTACTCCCTTCTCCAGGGGAATCTTCCCAACCCAGGTATCAAACCCTAGTCTCTTATATCTCCTGCATTGGCTGGCGGGTTCTTTACCACAAGTGCCACCTAGAAAGCCCACATCCTCTGGATAGCCTTGTCCAAAACAGAAAGATTCTCCAAGGAATTCCCATATAGGAATCCCTGCCACCTAACTATATTCTCCTTTTTCCAGGCCTTTTATATTCATTACCTTATTTAATCCTCCCAAATAACCTGCATGGGTTTCTGGGAGGAAGGGTAAGACTGAAGCCCAGAGAGAAGTTTGCAGAATGTGAGAGGAGGGAGGCCAAGACCCAGAGGAGGAGCTGTGGACAGGCCCTGGGAGCTGGCCACCTACTTGACTTCCCTCCTTCTGCCAGAAGATGGCAGGCGGGGGGTTGCCTTTGGTCTCGCACTGGAAAGCCACGCTGTCTCCAGGAGCCGCCATCTGGTCCTGGGGTTGGGTCACCAGCTGGGGTGGGACTGGGAAGGGGAGGGAGATAAAGGAGCAGGGAGTCAGGGGCACTAAGGGAGGAACAGGAGAGAGAAGCCTGAGCTTGGCTTAGGGAGAAGCAGATATCTGTCTCCTGCTCAAGCCTGTTTAGCTTTCTCTTCCTTCCTCTCCTCCTAGAAGCCTCAGGGTGTGTGTGCTTAGTCCCTCAGTCATGCCCAAATCTTTGTGACCCTATGGACTGTAGCCCACCAGGCTCTTCAGTCCATGGGGATTCTTCAGGCAAGAATACTGAAGTCTCAGGGGACCCACTCATATCTCCTGCTCTGTCCTTTCTCCGCCTTCTCCACCTCCACCCATCCTCCACCTGCCCTCGTCCCATGCCCACCAAGGCCGGCCCAGGGGCACCCTCACCATGAACAATGAGGGAGCCGGATGCTTCGGCGCGGCCCACGCTGTTCTCCGCCACACAGGTGTACGTCCCCTCATCTTCAGCACTCACACGCCTGATCTGAAGTCTGTGGTCGCTCTGGATCTCGTACCTGCTCCCCTCCCCACCCCCAGGCTGGGTTGGCCACAACTACAGACCCCTTCTCGCATCCCCCAGGACGGACACCAGAATTAGGGTACGTAAGGACAACGTAGACCTCTGCAGGGACAGAAGCTGGTACTCATGGACCCATGAATGGAGGTGGGGACTGGTTGGGGCAGGGCCACAGGCTCTGGGAACAGACTGCGTGGTCCAATGAGAAGCATCTACCTTCTTTTTCTTTTTCCAGTTTTCTAGGGCTGGGTATGTTCTTGAGCTGATTGGGTCTCCTTACAGGCAGTAGGAGGGGCCTTCTCACCTGCCTGTGGGCAGTTCCCCATCCTCCTTGCGCCAGCGTAGACGAGGAGGGGGATCCCCCTGCACCTCACACGGAAAGTCAACGGGGGCACCAGCGAGGACCACCTGATTGACAGGTCTACGCAGGAAGGAGGGACGCTCTGTGGAGGGGTGGGGGGAGTGAAGAGTCAGTGGGTCTGCACAGCTACCCACTCCCTGGGCTGCCCATTCCCGTAACTCCCAAACTGCACAAGCCTACCCAGGACCACAAGTTTGGCTGCCCCACTCTCCCGTTCTCCAGCCATGTTGGAGGCCACGCACACATACATCCCTGCGTCGCTCTTGAAAGTATGTGACATCATCAGCTTCCCTCCACGGATCTGCAGAGTAATCATGGAGACTTGGGTCCTTTATAGCCACGACTGCACACTTGTTTATTTGATCCTCACAGCAAGCCAATGTAGACGACCAGTGGAGTTGGCCCCTTATAGCAGTAGTAGTCGCTCAGTCGTGTCCAACTCTTTGCAACCCCATGGAGCCCGCCAGGCTCCTCTGTCCATAGGATTCTCCAGGCAAGAATACTGGAGGATCTCCACGGGATCCTCCTGACTTAGGGATTGAACCCAGGTCTCTTGCACTGCAGGCAGATTCTTTACCATCTGAGCCACCAGGGAAGCCCTCTAAGGAATCCTTAAGTGATTTGCCCAAGATAGGGCTCAGGTGTAATCTTTGCTCCTGTAGCCCAGACCACCTCCCACCAGTCCATGGGGCATCATCATACCCCCACCTTCTTACACCAATTCCATCTTACCCATGCTGATTTATCCCCCATTCAGTAGCTGACTCTCAGCCTCTGGTCAGCTAATGCCCCAATTTAAAATCTCTTATTGCTTCCAGGACATCCCCCCCACCCCCACCCTTCCAAGACCTTTAGATTCAGACCTTCCTCCTTTGACGCTTGTCCCAGATCTCTAGCCTAAGGGCCTGACCTTCAGGATGTTCCTGGTCAGGACCTGGCTCCTAGTGAGATCCTCAGCCCTGGTCTCACCCCTCACCGTGATCCTCCCCTCCTCCTCCTTGAGTCTAACACCATCCTTCTTCCAGGACACCGAAGGCTCTGGGTGGCCGCGGGGGGGCACGCATTCCATTACGGCAGGCTCCCCCACTGCCACCACCGCGTTCCCAGGAGACTGCCGGAAATCATCGCGGAGGACTGGAGCGAGGGAGAAAGAGAGAAAGCCAGAATGAATGACCAGAGGAATAAACAGGGTGTGGGGTGACATAACTGGGTGAGGACCCAGGAAAGGGTTTGGGGGAAGAGCTGGATCACCACCGCAGGCCAGAGCTCTTCTCCGGCTGCGATAAGACCAGGCCCGCTTCCTCCTCTGGCCAAGGAGAAGGTTTAAGGGAGGCTGCTGATGGGGTGAGATTGGGACTGGCTTCGGATGGGATTACCCGCTGCCCTTCCACCTCCCCGAGGCTCTGGCAGCGACCAGCAGACTCCTACCTGCCACTTCTAAAGAGGCGTTTCTACTAGCCGCTGCCCCCAGGTAGTTGCGCGCCACGCAAGTGTAGACACCCTCGTCTGGCCGCGAGCGGCGCCCGTGCACGATGCGCGGGAAGAAGAGGGCGCCGCTGGGCAGCAGCAGGCGGTGGGCGCGCGGGTCCTCGCGCGCCGTGGCCACGCGCGCCCCATTCTTGTACCACTCGATGTTGGGCCGGGGCCGGCCCTCCGCGCGGCAGGGCAGCGTAGCCGGCTCGCCTCGGGAGACCAGCAGGTCTGGCGGCTGCTCCACGATGCGCGGCATCGCGTCCTCCGGCCCGATCCTTGACCCTGAGGTGGGGTGGATGGCGCAGAGCATTCAGACCCGGAGATCAGAGGAGAGCGCGAGGCTCCAGAGAGAAAAAGAAGCCGACCCGCCCATCCTCTCTCTGGGTAAGGTCGAGTTTCTCCTAGGCATCTGCCCCGCATATTCTTAGGCTGGAAAGGAGGTGCCTGAGAACAGACGATCAGCAGAGACGCAAGCGCCTAGGGAGCCTGAAGACTCCTGCCTCCTCTCCTGCCAAGTTCAAGTGCAAAGCGACTGGACCACGGCTTGGCAAGTAGACCGCGAGTCTAGCCGACTGGTTTCCAGTCCCCAAGCCGCGCTGGTTCGCGGCTCATCCCTGATCTGTGAAAAGCTGACACTTGATTTTCCACTGAAATGGAGAGACCGTGGCCCAGCCTGGGGAGACCATAGGAAAGGGAAGAAGCAATGATGGGCTGTGGCCTGGGACTGGAAGCGGCCCTTCACCTGGATTCTGTAACTGGGCAGAGTACCCTTCTCATTGACACCCCTGATAACCAGGTTTCCTGGTCTTTTTAAATCACAAGAATTGAACACAACTGATGATGGAAGAGTGAGTAACGCTTCTTTTCTAAGAAGGCATAGTTTTCAACAGATTATTCTACAGGTTGATGTAGCCAAGAGAGGCTAAGAATCATTGAGAGAGGAATTCGTCTAACTTTTCTTGGTCACTCAAGATCCGTTCACCCGCATGTCTGCTCCTGCCCCTCACTTGGTCTACAGACCAAGCTCACTTTTCATCTTCAGTTTGGGACCCAGGATCCAGGAGCCGATTGAGCTCAGACACCCAACCCCCAGCTTCGTCAAAAATGGATTTGTACCCCGTAGTGGCCAGTAGGCGTCGCTGCCGCCTTGTCTAACCTGATGTCCTTAAATAACCAAGGACCACTTAACACTTCGGTTCTCTGCCTTCCTGCCCATCCCCACCCTGGCCCTGTTCCAACACCCACGGGGACCTCAGTGGCTTCCAGCCACTGAGTCGTACTGAGTTTCATTTTCAGACCCGGCTCTCAGAAGTTCTTGAGACAAAGCTGCACGGTTTGCCCCAGCCTGGTGCTATCCTGGGGAGAGTGTATAACCAGTTTGGGACAAGATCAGTTTCCCTCCCACTTAGGGAAGGAAGAAATTTTTCTCGATTTCCTCCATCCTAGATGGAAATCTCTGTTTCTCGTCTCTTCTCCTCTGTCCCATTCCAGTCCCCATTCAGGCAGACCAGACGGGCAACCCTTTAGTGAGCGGTTAACGCTCAAGAAATGTTATGGAACTGACCAGGGTTGGAATCTCAGACGCCAACACTTCCTAGCTGTAAGAACTAGGGCAAATTATGGCCTTCTCTGGGTCGAAGTTTCTTTACCTGTATGTGGGAGTTGTGATGCATTGTCGTAAGACCATGGTGTATGTAAAGAACTTGGGAGAAGGCACCATGAATATGGCTAATCTACCTTTAGTTAAGGGCTCTTTCTCCTGGGCCACCTTACCTTATCTTGATCTCTACAGTCTCCACCTGAATCAGACTTTTCCAGGCTCCAATATTCCCTTTCTGCCCTTCACATAACCTCAGGTGTAATGGGAACTGGTTATTGTCAAACTTTACACTGCTTTTGTTACCACTGGGATATTATTCATCCTGAGTTTGTTTCTTCAGTTGCAAAATGTGGCCATCAACGCACCTCCTTACATTTTCGAGTTTAAAGGAGGCAATGTGTTGGCGACAACACTCTGTAAGAGCCCTGGGGGAGCAGAGAGGTTTCCAAAGTGTCTGTGGGGAGGATTCTGTGCTTAATCCCCCTAGGAACCTAGGAGGGTCAAGAGACTGGGGAATCCCAGATCATTCCCCAATTTCTTCCTCCCTGCTCCCTCCACACCTACCATGCCCTTCTCATCAGCTCTTTCCCCTTAATTCCTGTAGACACAGCTGTGGGCGCCCTTTCCCTGGAATTTCTTCCCTGCCATTCCCGGTCTCAGGAGATGCTTCGCAGCAGCTAATGAATAGCTAATGGCCATGCTAATGGGGCTCTGGGGCTCCTCCCCCAGCACCTGGAGCACCCCGCTCACAAACACACTCCTTGGCCGGGTCTTCTGGCCACCTTGCAGTCCCCAGCACGGTGCTGATAGATTCGGATGGGTAGAGGCAGAGGGATGGAGGCTGTGACCTCCAAAGAGGGATCAACCGCAAAGGTGTTCAGGGAAGCGCGAGTTTCCGATGTGGCCGGCAGGGGCGCCATCGGGCTCTCCCCAAGCCTCCGGCGGTCCCTTCTCGCCGCCGCCCCGCCGCGCTCCGGGATAGCGCGCTGTCTCAGTCATTTATTAATCACCGTAATTAGAGGTAATGACCTCCCCGCCGGCGCTGGCCGCCTGCCGCAGCTCTGCCGGGGTGGGGCTGCGGTGAGTTCTACCTCTGAGGGGCAAACTTGTAAGTTTCCCTGAAACGGTCGCTGTCGCGGTCGTCTTCTGTAGCAAACACATTAAACATTTTGGCGTCATCACCTTCGTCCTAAGTGAGTTCTTGGAAAACTTAGATTCCCGAAGGGAAACCTGCGCCCTGGGTGGGTCACCGAGTGGCCCGGCTTGGCCCAGGCCCTCGGGTGACTGAGCCCCCTCCTCTACCCTCGGCGCAGTGGGTCCGGGCCTCTCATACTCCGGTTCTTCTCACCTGGGGTGGCCGTGGGCGTCGGTTGGGGAGGTGAGAAGTGGTGGACTCAGTAGCCATCTCCTCCCAAACCCTCGACCTCCCGATGATGTCCTCACTAAGATGCGTTAAGTCCCAAACTACCCATCGGTTCCCACCACCCGGGAGGCGCTGGGAAGCGCTGGAGGGCGCCGCTTGATCCCGGACCTCAAGGCAGGAGCGCTTTGGACCTCCCCGTCCGCGCCTCCCTCCCACCTTACCCCCATCCCTGGATCTGAAGTCCCCGCGGGGCAGGGTCTTACCGTTGAGAGAAGGATCTCCGGGGGGCAGCAGGCTTTGGTTGAGCGCCGCCACCGAGGAGTTGAAGCCAAAGAGTAGGTCGCTGGAGTTGGAGATGTCCCCACCCAAGGAGTCCGCGAACAAGTTCATCTGTAGCAGTGTTTTGAGCAGGTAGCGCAGCATGGCGCGCCCAGATGGGGCCCGGGGCTGGGGGCTCGGGGCCCAGCCCCTGGGTCTAAGACCCGCGGGCCGGGAGCCGTAAGCCCCTCCACAGCCTCTACGCGCTGCCCCAGCCACGGTGCCGCTCTCCTGCCGGCGCGCCTGGGTACCGTGCGTGCCTCCGCGCGCCCTTCCTCCTTCCTTCTCTCTCCACCCCCCAGAGCCGGGGTCCCCTGGGAGCCGAGCGGGAGAAAGCAGGTGCCACGCCGATCACCGCGTAATTAAGGGATTAATCCGCCTCTCTCCGCCCTCCCACCCCCACCCCGACGGCCACTAGCAGGGCCAGAGACTAGAGTCGCCTAGCGCGCGAGTTGGAGTCCCCGCCCCGCGGCCTGCGCCCGGCTCCAGGCGTCCCGCGTCGGTTCTGGGCACCGCAGGAGAGTTTCTCTCCTTTCTCAAAGCACCCGATATGAGGGATGAGACTCTGTCGGAGCCTGCCCCTGTGCCTGACTTCAAAGGAGGAGACCCTTCTCTCTGTTCCCAGCCCTTAGGAAACTGAGGCAAAGCCCCAGATCGCTCCGCTAGCTCTCCAAGTCCTGACTGCCACTTCCTCCCACGTCCCTGCGTTTTGCGGCGGGAGTGCGGACGGCTTGGTGGTTTGGGGCGGGAGTTGGGGCTGGGTGGAGAGTAATTCCGCGGTGCGTCCACCTCTCTGCCCAGCAGTTGCTGCTTTGTAGCGGAGAGACCCGGAGATGAGACGCTGCGTCTTGACCCCAGAATCCTTACCCCAGACCTCTTAATCTCGTGGTTCTTGCAGGATACTCCTCAGGGATAAAACCTGAGGCGAAAGCCCAGGGAAACCCAGGAGCAGCTCACATCTGTTTGCTCTGCTCTGACTTATTTTATGCTCTGACTTATTGTTTTACTCTTTGGAGGAGACTGAAGGGGAACTAGGGTGTCTGGGGCTAAGACGAAGAGCAATATTGTGTTTGTAAAGGCAAGTGCAACAGAAGAGATGGGGTTGATGGACAACTCACAGGAATCTGTTCAAACTTAATAATGATCCTCCTTTGTAGGAAGGAGGTCACAACAATCCTCACCCACCCCACACACCCGCCCGCTCCCAGCATGCTTCCGACTTTCCTGGAGTTCTTAATACCTGAAGACCTCCAAGTCATACCTACCTACCTACACACACACACACACGCACACACACACACACACACACACACACACACACACACACACAGAGTTTCCTAGGCTGTAGGTGGTCTTGGGATATCAGAGGAAGAGAGATCAGAGGCATCCTATTAGTTAATATCTGATATAAGGCCCTGCTGATGGTGGAGTTTCAGTTCAGTCAGAGGGCTCTATGATGAGATCAGCTTTGGGGTGGCTGCTTCCAAAGTGGGAGAAGGCAGGGAAACAGGTCAAGATTCTGGGGGAGGAGTGGGGTACCACACAGACGTAGACTCCAGACTAAGGTAAGTCAAGAGTTGAGTATTTCAGGCAGGCAGCTCTCAAGTGAACCAGAGACTTAGTCAAGGCGTGAGGGCTTGTCCCAAAACACCGCCCTCAATCCTCAGGGCAAATGAACGAATGTTTGGGTGTCTTCTTATCGCCGAGCCTTCCCTCCCTCCCCACCCCAGCTCTGCCCCGGACGCGACTAGCAAGGCCAGAAGCACGAGGTGCGGAGGTGGGGGATGGGGGAGAGGAGGGGGAAGCAGAGGGAGGCTGCGCCCTGGGAACTGTTCTTTCAGCACCCTGTCTGCCCTTGCTGGACTAGGGATCTGGGGCCCCCCAGATGACTTAAATCCGAGCCGACCTTGAGGTGGGGTAGGTGGGAGAGGCGCTGGTGACACGTTCATTCTACAGCACTGGATTCTAAGAGGCAGGATCCGGTCCTTGCTCCAGAGCGAAGTTGCATTCAGATAAGAGAAGTGGTAAGGGGTAGATTTTTCCTTCAGAAATCAACCCCTTCAGGAATGACAAACTCAGAAGGCCCAATCTTTGCCTATGAGAAGACTTCACACTCTGGACCTGTCTGCTGGTTGTTCGGGAGAAATCGGACCACTTGCTCTGCTCTGATAATTCAGGAGCCCTCTGCTCCCCCTCCTTCGGACCCACCCGGGTCACCTGGGTTCCATCACACCAGAGGCTGAGCTGGGACAGGAATCCCAGGGTGAGGACAGGGTGAGGAGGGCTGCAGCAGACAGGAATCCGCATCCCGCCATGTGGCTCCTGCCCCATCCTAATCCCCTGATTTGCTCCCGGTTGGCCTCTCAGCAAACACAGGGCCTGCCAGCGTCTGGGGGCTTGTCACCCTGTTAGCGGATTTGTTCCTGGAGACAGCACAGTTAATTGGCCCTTTATGTAGGGATCAGGGCTATTTGCTCAGGGTTCCCTGAGCGGAGGCTGCAACTTAGCCCATGGGCAAGGCTGCCTCCTAATGCCTGGCATCCTAGGTGTGGAGGCTGGACAAAGTGGGGCCACTCTCTTCCTTTCCCAGACTCTCCTGGCCCAAATCTCCTAGTCCTCTTCCCCACCTCACCTCTTCCCCATACCCTTTTGTTCTTGTTTCTCTCTGCTCTTTTCTTCCTTGTACTTCTTTGTATCTCTAGAATATGCTCCCTTTGAATCGGCTCAGCTGAATACCAAGAGGGTGCAGTACTCAGCTGGGGTGTACTGAAGAATAAATACCTCCCAACTGCAGCCTAAGTCCCAGCCCCTCCAGGCAGGGCCCCTGGAGCCCTGGACTTAGTGGAGGGTGGGGCAGAGGCTGGGCAGAAAAAGCCTAGCCTCCGTTTCTTAAGGTCAGATGGACAGGCTTGACAGTAGCCTTGCACCATTTTTTCCTTCCTTTTCTTTTTTGGCCACCCTTCATGGTACATGGGATCATAGTTCCCTGACCCTCAGATCGAACCTTGGCCCCTGCAGTGGGAGCTCAGAGTCTTAACCACTTGACCACCAGCCAAGTGTCTGCCCTGTGCCTTTTCAAGTCCAGCTGTTCCCACAGGCAGTTCTGGAAGGAGTTTGCCTTCTCTCTATCTCCTCACTGCCTGCGTCCCGACACACAACCAATATGACTCTGGCTTCTACCTCTTTCTTAGAGAGAGTAGGTAACTCACTGCGTCTGTCTCTGTTTCCCAACCTATAACACATGGACACTGGGACAGCATCTAAAGCGCTCCAAAAGTTGGCAAAAAGGAGAGTGGCAAGAGGCAGGGAGGGTGGGGAGAGCAGAGACTGTGGAGAGAGAGGGTAAGTTTCCTCTGATGGGTTATGGCATCTGGTGGGAAGAAATGCGTGTCTGGAGCAGGCGTGCATGGGCGTGGCCGTGAGTGTCTTTGGAGAGAACAGCTACCCCAGGCCAACTTCCTTGGCCTCATGCCATCGCATGAGGCCAGAGAATGTAGCTGGGGGTTTTCAGCAACGGAGCTGGGGGCTGCATGGGAAGCTTCTTGGAGGTTCAAAGCCTGAATGCCAGCTGGTCGTGGATGAGCTGCTGGCATGTAATTGCCTCTCTCACACTGATTACTGCCCCTGCCTCCCTCTCTCCAGTACACACACACACACACACACATACACGCCCAGTCCATTTACATCCCCCCAGAGCCTGCAGCCCCCCATCACTCTCTCTGCCTGGATCCCTTCCTGGGGCACTGATATACATTGAGCATATGTGTGTGTTTTGGTTGGGGGAGGGGGGACAAGGGTCGAACATCTGTCCCCCACCCCTACCAGGCTATGCCTGTGAATGGCCCAGCAGGCTTGCTGGCTTCAGAGCAGTGATGCCAGGGGGCAGTGACCCAGCCGGCAGGGGCCAGAGGGCCAAACAGGAGGGGGGATCAGAGAGCAAAGAACAGGCCCCAGGCTGGAAAGCAGACAGCAGGAGCCTTCCCCCGGCAGGAGCTAGGGTCTGTTGGCTCAGCCCCTGGAGCTGCTGAGATAATAGGCCAGGGCCCCTGTCCTAGAGCACCCCCACCCCTACCTCCACCCCCAGGAGGAGCCTGAAGGGAGTTTACTGTGCAACGCATACCACCAGGTCTGGAAATCTGAAGGCAACCGGCTAGAAATGTCCACATCCCAGTGCAGGTGAAACAAAGGCTAGGGAGAACAAGAGCTTTCCTGGTTCTTGTTATTAAACTTGGTACAGAGCAAGCACCCCATAAATATTTGTTTAGTGACTAAATCCAATAAACAAATATTTGTTTAGTTAGTCCTCATAACAACTGCCCCTTCAGAGCCCACTAGCCTTCTCTCTCTGCCTCCCATTCATTCTCATTCTCCTTCTCTCCCCTCACCCCTTCTCTCTCTCATTTTCCTAGGGCTGGTATAACAGGAAACCACAAACTGGGTGCACTCGTGAAACTAAAAGTCACTTCCAACTATTTGCGACCCCATGGACTGTAGCCCACCAGGATTCTCTGTCCATGGGATTCTCCGTCCATGGGATTCTCCAGGCCAGAATACTGGAGTGGGTAACCATTCCCTTCTCCAGGGGACCTTCCTGACCTAGGGATCAAACCTGGGTCTCCTGCATTGTGCAGGCAGATTCTTTATCAGATGTCTGAGCCACCTAGGAAGCCCTAGGTAGACTACAGCAATACAAATTTATTCTCTTTTGCAGGCTGCAAGTCTGAGCTCAAGGGCCGTGCTCTTTCTGAAGGCTCTTAGGAAGATCTTTCTTGTCTCCTCTAGCTCTGATAGTTGCAGGTAGTCGTCGGCATTCTTCAGTTCGCTTATGCATCACTCCAACCCCTTCCTTTTTCTTCACGTGGCATTCTTCCCTGCGTGTGTATGTCGCAGGACACCAGTCACTAGATTAGAGCCCAACCCAATCCACTGTGACCTCTTCTTAACCACTGCAAAGTCCTATTTCCAAGTAAGGTCACATTCTGAAATTTAACCTAGTATACCTTCTTTTTCTGTTTTTCTTCCAATAGTAACCCACTCCAGTATTCTTGCCTGGGAAACCCCATGGACAGAGGAGTATGGCAGGTTACAGTCCATGGGGTCACAAAGGGTCGGACGCAACTGAGCAACTAAACACTTTCACTTTCCCCACTCTATTATTCCTGATACTCTCCCAGGGACCCTATTTTGCTACTTTAATCAGTTGAGTCGCTCAGTTGTGTCCAGCTCTTTGCATCCCCATGGACTGCCACGTGCCAGGCTGCCATGTCCATCACCAACTCCCGGAGCTTGCTCAAACTCATCGCTGTTCATAGAGTCAGTGATGCCATCCAACTATCTTATCCTCTGTCGTCCCCTTCTCCTCCCGTCTTCAATCTTTTCCAGCATCAGGGTCTTTTCAAATGAGTCAGCTCTTCACAGCAGGTGGCCAAAGTATTGGAGTTTCAGCTTCAGCACCCATCCTTCCAATGAATATTCAGGACTGATTTCCTTTAGGATTGACTGGTTGGATCTCCTTGCAGTCCAAGGGACTCTCAAGAGTCTTCTCTAACACGATAGTTCAAAAGCATCAATTCTTCGGTGCTCAGCTTTCTTTATAGTCCAACTCTCACATCCATACATGACTACTGGAAAAACCATAGCTTTGACTAGATGGACCTTTGTCGGCAAAGTAATGTCTTTGCTTTTTAATATGCTGTCTAGGTTGGTCATAGCTTTTCTTTCAAGCAGCAAGCGTCTTTTAATTTCATGGCTGCAATCACCATCTCCAGTGATTTTGGAGCCCCCCAAAATAAAGTCTCTCACTATTTCCATAGTTTCCCCATCTATTTGTCATGAAGTGATGGGACCAGATGCCATGATCTTAGTTTTCTGAATGTTGAGTTTTAAGCCGACTTTTTCACTCTCCTCTTTCACTTTCATCAAGAGGCTCTTTAGTTCTTCTTCACTTTCTGCCATAAGGGTGGTGTCATCTGCATATCTGAGGTTATTGATATTTCTCTCGGCAATCTTCTTTGTGCTTCATCCAGCCCGGCATTTTGCATGATGTACTCTACATATAAGTTAAATCAGTAGGATGACAATATACAGCCTTGACGTACTACTTTCTCGATTTGGAACCAGTCTGTTGTTCCATGTCCTGTTCTAACTGTTGCTTCTTGACCTGCATACAGATTTCTCAGGAGGCAGGTCAGGTGGTCTGGTATTCCCATCTCTTTAAGAATTTTCCAGTTTGTTGTGGTCCACACAGTCCAAGGCTTTGGCATAGTCAATAAAGCAGAAGTAGATTTTTTTCTGGAACTCTCTTTTCGATGATCCAACAGATGTTGGCAATTTGATCTCTGGTTCCTCTGGTTTTTCTAAATCCAGCTTGAACATCTGGAAGTTCACGGTTCACATACTGTTGAAGCCTGGCTTGGAGAATTTTGAGCATTACTTTGCTAGCGTGTGAGATGATGAGTGCAATTGTGCAGTAGTTTAAACATTCTTTGGCATTGCCTTTCTTTGTGACCGGAAAGATAACTGACCTTTTCCAGTCCTGTGGCCACTGCTGAGTTTTCCAAATTTGCTGGCATATTGAGTGCAGCACTTTCATAGCATCATCTGTTAGGATTTGAAATAGCTCAACTGGAATTCCATCACCTCCACTAGCTTTGTTCGTAGTGATGTTTCTTAAGGCCCACTTGACTTCACATTCCAGGATGTCTGGCTCTAGGTGTGTGATAACACCATCATGGTTATCTGGGTCACAAAGATCTTTTTTGTATAGTTCTGTGTATTCTTGCCACCTCTTCTTAACATCTTCTGCTTCTGTTAGGTCCGTACCGTTTCTGTCCTTTATTGTGCCCATCTTTGCATGAAATGTTCCCTTGGTATCTCTAATTTTCTTGAAGAGATCTCTAGTCTTTCCCATTCTGTTGTTTTCCTCTATTTCTTTGCATTGATCACTGAGCATGGCTTTCTTATCTTTCCTTACTATTCTTTGGAACTCTGCATTCAAATGGGTATATGTTTCCTTTTCTCCTTTGCCGTTAACTTCTTTTCTTTTCTGAGCTATTTGTAAGACCTCCTCAAACAACCATTTTGCCTCTTTGCATCTGTTTTTCTTGGGGATGGCCTTGATCACTGCCTCCTGCACAATGTCAGGAACCTCTGTCCATAGTTCTTCAGGCACTCTGTCTATCAGATCTAATCCCTTGAATCTGTTTGTCACTTCCACTGTATAATCATAAGGGATTTGAATATAGTTTAAAATGTTGTTTTATGGAGCCGATTATACAGAGTGAAGTAAGCCAGAAAGAAAAACACCAATACAGTATACTAACACATATATATGGAATTTAGAGAGATGGCAATGACGACCCTGTATGCAAGACAGGAAAAAAGACACAGATGTGTATAACGGACTTTTGGACTCAGAGGGAGAGGGAGAGGGTGGGATGATTTGGGAGAATGGCATTCTAACATGTATACTATCATGTAAGAATTGAATCACCAGTCTATGTCTGACGCAGGATACAGCATGCTTGGGGCTGGTGCATGGGGATGACCCACAGAGATGTTATGGGGAGGGAGGGAGGTGGGAGGGGGGTTCATGTTTGGGAACGCATGTAAGAATTAAAGATTTTAAAATTAAAAAAATAAAAAATAAAAACAAAACAAAACAATAAACCAAGTATTTAAAAATAAAAAATAAATAAATAAATAAATAAATAAAATATTGCTTTATTATTGTAAGCCTAATACATGCTCATGGGGCTTCCCAGGTGGTGCAGTGGTAAACAGTCTGCCTGCCAATGCAGGAGATGCAAGAGGTATGAGTTCAACCCTTGGGTCAGGAGGTTCCCCTGGAGAAGAAAATGGCAACCCACTCCAGTATTCTTGTCTGGAGAATCCAATGGACGAAGGAGCCTAGCAGGGTACAGTCCATGGAGCCACAGAGCCAGACACAACTGAGCGACTGAGCACACAGACACCCACACACACACAGTACATGCTCGTGCAAAAATATTCAAGCAGAATAAAAGAGTATAAGGTGAAGAAAGTGCTCACACCATTCTTATCCTTCTTTAGCCTGGGGTAACCACAGATTGCTTCTTGGGTATCCTTCCAGATTTTATTTTACTTTTTAAATATTTATTTCTTTGGCTGTACTGGGTCTTAAATGTGGAACCCTGAATCTCCAATCTTTCCTGCCTCAGGTGGGATCTTTAGCTGCAGCATGCAAACTGTTGTGGCATGTGGGATCTGGTTCCCTGACCAGGGATTGAACCTGGGCCCCCGGGCATTGAGAATGCGGAGTCTTAGTCACTGGACCATCAGGGAAGTCCCCAGATTTTAAAAAGCATATATATGGAACATACATATGATCATATTATTTGTTCTGTTTTGCAGCCTGTTATTTTTAGCTTACCATGTAGGGTATCCTTTCACATCAGTATATATATAGTCTCCATCTTTTTTACTTTAATAACTGCAAAATATTGGTCATTGCATAAATTTATCATATGCTTGTATTCAGGTCCCTGTTTATGGAGATTTGGGTTGCTTCTCAATTTTTTGTATAAACAATGCTACAAAGAAACAACATATATATATATATATATATATATTTGCACATATGTGTATCTGTAAGCTAAATTCTTGGAAGTGGAAGCATAGAGGTGAATAATAGCTAACAATAGCTAATGTTTCCTGAGTGGTTCTCTTCATTCATCTGTCTAGCAGATGTTCTCGCATGCATGCTAAGTCTCTTCCGTTGTTTCCGACTCTGTGCGACCCTATGTGCTGCAGCCCGCCAGGCTCCTCTGTCCATGGGATTCTCCAGGCAAGGATACTGGAATGGGTTGCCATGCCCTCCTCCAGGGAATCTTCCCAACCCAAGGATCGGACCCGCGTATCCTGTTTGGCAGGCATTTTCTTTACTGCTGAGTCACCATGGAAGCCCCCTTTCTAACCTGCTTATGTCCCCCTCCTTAAGTGCTGATCCTGAGCATGCTTGTCCAGTGAGTCTCTGCGCTATTTCACCAGCTCTGTGCCTCCTGCCCATCTCCACGGCCACTGCCTTAGTCCAGGTTCTCACCATCTTTCACTACTGCAAAGTAACTCTGTGTTCAGTCTCCTACTGGGAGTCCATCACCTACACTGCTGCTTCGGGGAGTTGTCATATATTTGTTCAACCCCCATTTAGTAAGCAACTGCCAAGTGCCAGATACTGAGCTATGTGCTTGTCTCTGATGTTTAAATCTGATCATGTCTGTTGTCTACTTAAAAATTATAATCCCTAGAGGAAGTGGCAACAAGTGTTGCCATAGTTCAGATAATGTCTGCTGTTTCCTGGTCTTCTCTGTTACTCCTCCCCTCACTCCATACCTCTGGCCATCTACATCCCACCACCAAGCAGCCTTTTTCCTTTCACAGGTGGTGCTGTCTCTACTTCTGTGCCTTAGCTCTCGCCATTCTCCATTTCCTCTTCCTGAAATGCCATCTCTGTTCTTCGCTGGCAGGACTCCTTTCATCTGGCAATCCAGCTTCCATCACCTAAAATTAGGAAAGCCCTCCCTGACTCTCCCAGACCACTTGGTTTATTCCCCTACTGTCTAACTGAACATGTGATGTTTTAATTATTTGCTGACATAACTGTCTTCTCCCTGAACTCCAACATCCCCTTCGAGAGCTGGAGCTACATCTTACTCATCCTTGAACCCTCGGTGCCTAACATAATGTGTAGCATGGCATTTATTGTGAACTTACAATTGCCAGGTCTGTCCTAGGTGTTTTATTCGTATAATTCTCCTATTAACTCAATAAATAGGTTCTATCGTTACCCTCATTTTACTGACAGGGAGACGTCCGCACTGATTCAGTTAAGTAACTTGCCCAAAGTTACTTAGGTGGCTACTAAATGGAGGATCCAGATTTTAAACTCAGGCTGGCCCTACACCTGTGTGATTGGTACACCACCTCTCTGTGAAAGACCTGCATCTGAGCATAGTGAAGGAAGACTTCCCTGTTCCCCGCCCCCACGTGGTTATGTGTAATTCATAATTCTAGTAACAGAATGACCTCTACAATCACGTTGCAAAGTATAATCCACTAAGACTTCCAGATCTTTTTCTACTGTTCTGTTTTTAGTTCTGAAATCCCTTAGTCCCTGGTATCTATCGGTCTTAAACGTGCTATTCTTTGTGTTTGCACATTTCTATAATTCCTGGAACTTTTGCAGTTTCAGGGAAGTCAGAAATGGACTATGTTCTTTATCACTATCTGTCTTAATTTCCCAGTCTCAACCTTTCTCTGTCTCTCTCTCTGCTTCTCCTTATCCCGCTGTCCCTCTGCGGGGGTGTGTGTGTGTGTGTCTATGTGAGCATAAAATGCACAAAGAAAGAGACCAATTAAGATCTTCAGATCCCCTGCCTCCAAGAGAGGGAGTCTCGTTTTTCAATTAAAGAGGACTATTCCCTGGCCTCTAATGATTTACATTCAGAGGGAAATGCTTTTGCGTTAAATACCCGAGAAAGGCTTTCCACTTCACATCACTGGGCCTTTAGTCTCTGTGTTTCTTGGGTTGCTACCTGTGTTCATAGATTTCTTCGTATTTATTGCGAATAACAGACTGATTTCCAGTGTCTTCGGGGGTCCCTCTGCCCTGGACTCCTACCTGCCACTGCTCTCCATTGATTTTTGGCTTCCCACATCAGAAGAGCCTCTGTTTCACCGACATACCCTGAAGCTCAATTTCTTGGGATGAAGATGACTCCAAGATCTTTCTCGGCTTCCACGGTAAAGCCATGGAAAAGCCAGCGTCATTGTGGCCTCATTCCCCATTTACACATGCAGAGAAGTCGCCGTTCTGCAAGTCAGAGGACCCTAGTCTCCTTTCTGTGTCCTCTCCTTGATCATGGCTGCTCCTCCATCTCTCTCCTTCCATCTCCCCTATCCCCCATCCTGCTGCCTGTTTATTTTCAAAGCCTTTCCTCCTAGTCCTGATTGCAAGGCTTATAAATATTCAACATTTCCTAGAAGCAGTCTCTGAATGATATTTCACTACTCAGTGTCGTTAACCCATCCAATCAGAAATGGAGCTAGACTTTCCTCAGGGTCGCTTCCGTCCACCCCCTTGCGCCTGCACTACCAGCACGGGGGCCTTATTTTCCTCTCCAAGGTCTTCATCATAAAGGGATGACCCGCTGTGACTTTGGAGCCCTTTACGGATTCCAGCCTTAACAGCCGCTGAGACCCCCATCTCTAAATGTGTGAATTTCCAAATATTCCCTCACAAGACAGTTCACTTATTCCAGAGCAATAATCCTGGCATTTTAGGAGGAGAAGGAAAAATAGATCTGGAGTTATAATCCAGGTAGAAAAACTGTAAGCCCTGAGCCTGGTGCACAGAAGACATTCAGTAAATGTTTTAGTTGTGTTGAGTGATTTCTATGCATATGAAAAAAATGGAAAGAAAACTAAACAAAACTATAAACAATGGTTGGTTGGGAATGAGGGAACACATGCAATTTTTGATCTTTGTTTCATTTAAACATATTTTGAAAAAATATTTTGTTAATAATAGAAAATATGAAAGTCATTTTAAAGTTATTTTTATATAATTTTATTTATTATTTTTATCTTTGGCTGTGCTGAGTATTCCTCGCCGCACAGGTGTTTCTCTTGTTACAGCAAACAGAAGCTACTCTCTAGCTGTGGTGCTCCAGCCTCTCATCGCGGTGGCTTCTGTAGCTGCAGAGCCTGGGCTATAGTAGCTGCAACATGTGGGCTTGGTAGTTTCGGCTTGCCAGCTTAGTTGCTCCGAGGCATGTGGGATCTTCCCAGATCAGGGACTGAACTCGTGTCTTTTGCATTGGCAAGCAGATTCTTTACCACTGAGCCATCAGGGCAGCCCTGAAATCGTCATTTTTAAAAATCTTTATTTTTTGGTCACACCCATGCAGCGTGTTGGATCTTAGTTCCCTGACTGGGGATTGAACCTGCGGCCCTGCCTTAGGAGTGTGGAGTCTTAGCCACTGGAATCACCAGAGCAGTCCCATAAAATTGTCATTTTAAAGGGTTTAGTGCCCAAACCCAGGCAGCGGCCAATCTCTTCTTACCTGCACTGGTTTGGAGAAAGGCTCAGCAAACCCACAGCTCTTTCTATTGGAGGGAAGAGAGATGTGGGAACAGGAAGCAAGTGCAGGGAGTCAGAGAACGGTAGGTCCCTTTGCAAAGATCCTCCCTAAACCTTTCTGCTCATCCAGGCGTGGCTTGAATCCTTCCAGCAACAGGGAGCTCAAAACCTGATGGGAGGGGTTTCCCGGGTGGGCCAGTGGTTAAGAATCTGCCTTGTAACGCAGGGGACACCCAATTCGATTCCTGGCCTGGGAAGATCTCAAATGCTGCAGGGCAACTGAGCCTATGCACCATACCCAATGAGCCTGTGCTCTGAAGCTGCGAGTGTCAACTACTGAGCCCACGCTCCACAACTCCTGAGCCGGCACGCACTAGAGCCTGTGGTCCGCTGCAGGAGAAGCACTGCCGTGAGAAGCCCGTGCACCTCAACTAGAGAAAGCCCGCCAGCAGCAACGAGGACCCAGCACAGCCCGAAATGAGTAAGTGTGATATTGAGAAAACAACACCACCACCTCATGGGATGCCGAGGCCAAGACAGGTGGCTCCAACGGAGAGAAGGGCTCTGACCCCTAGACGCCTGCCTCATCTTTGGGGCTGCGTTCTAGCTCAGGCTCTAACTAAAGAATTGATTGGGAAGTGGATAGGAAGAGAAGTGAAGTGAGGTGAAAGTCGCTCAGTCGTCTCCGACTCTTTGCAACCTCTTGGAATTCTTCAGGCCAGGATACTGGAGTGGGTAGCCTTTCCCTTCTCCAGGGGATCTTCCTGACCCAAGGATCGAACCTAGGTGTCCTGCACTGCAGGCAGATTCTTTACCAGCTGAGCCACAAGGGCAGCCCAGGGTAAGAAGAGAAGTAGAACTGAAAAACAGAGATTTAAGGAATTAAGGAAAAGAAAATACCTCGATAAGATGCCCACGCTAGCTGAGTCAAGCTCATCTTTTAACACTGTCTTGAGCTGTCTTTGCCCAGGACCCACACCGGGACTTAGGTTGGCAGAGGTTGGGGATGGGGTGGGCAGCAATGACTCTTGCCAGTGTCCAAAAAAACAGCTTTTCAGCGCAGCTTAGAGGGAGACGGAAGCAGGGAATATTCCATAGGGCTATTTCAGAAGGCCAGGGCAGCTGTCAGAGGAAGCTACAGAAGTGTGTGTGTTGGGGGGAGGGTCGGTGTGGGGATAGGGCTCATGCGTGTGTGTGTGTGTGTGTGTGTGTGTGTGTGTGTGTGTGAGGGGGAGGGTCGGTGTGGGGACAGGGCTCATGTGTTTGGGGGCTCTATTAACTAACTCCCTCCCATCCATCACAGCCCCCCTCCCAGGCCGCTGCAGCCCTGGCAGCTGGGTTACCCCGGGGAGGCTGGGCTGAGGGTCCCTAAAGGGAGCCAGGCTTCAGGCAGAGCAGCGGAGACACATGTGTGCCTAGTCAGGTTGGGGCTGGCGCCTCATTGAGAAGGGGGCTCTCCAAGCTGGGCTTCATTAGGGCAGTGGCACTAATAGGGGAGGGGGTGCAGGGGGCTGGGCTGACAGCCAATTACTTGCTCGTCTGCATTATGGATTAACCCATCTGGGTCTGGGAGATTGGCTCTGAAAGGGGCACAAAAGGGGGGGCGTGACCACAATCACACACTGAATTATCCAGTCTGAGCGCAATTGTCCACCAACAAACGGGGCCTCAGGATGGGTGACCCCCTTGGGTTCTCTCCGTCCCCCACCCCGAGCCCCACAGGAAGAGCTGGAGATAAACTGCCGGCTGGTTAAAAGGCAGGATCTGGCATGAGGAGGAACAAGGATGCCCTTCCTGAGGAGGGGATTTAGGGGAGACAGGCTGGGTTTGAGGTTAAGCCAGAGAAGTCAGAAGCCAAACAGAAGTTCTCCCAACAGACTTGATAATTTCAGTCCTCTACTTCAGAGACAAAGGATGACGTAAGGAACTTGCCCATCTGAAATACCGGAAAGAATCAGAGAGCTGAGGGCCTTAACCAAGTCTAGGGGAAAAGATAGAGGGACTCTCAGAGTCGGGGGTCTCAGTCTCACCCATTTTCCTTTCTGAGGCTAATTGATTCCAGACATGAATAAGGGGCTCTCAGATGGGGTCTTGGAGGACCCCTGCCCTGCTCTGGCATCTCTGATGCTCTCCCAGTGGGAGTGCCCTGCACCCTCCCCCATACCTCCTTCTCTAGGAATAAGCCCACCACGCAGGGTACTGGAGGGAAAGATGGGAGGGGGCGGCAGGCAGGGGGGCTCTCTACTCTGGCTAATCCCCTCATTACCATCTCATAATCAGAACCACGCTTTCAATGTAAATGGGGATGTTAAATATTGGTTTCTCTAGACACAGGCTCCTTTGGAAAAAATTATTGATGCTCCTTCTTTTGCCAGTGCTGGGTGGCTCCCACAGTGAGGCGGGGTGGGTGGTGGCAGCGAGTGTTAGGGCTGGGGGCTTCAGAGTCTGGTTGGTGGGGAAGGTGAAGGTGTCTGATGAGCAGGGGTGGAATGATTTGGTTTTGGTTGATCTGGGCAGCCTCCATTTTCCTGATTTGGCAGAAGAAACTCACCAGGAGCAAACTGGCTCATTTTGAATTCATCAAGACTTTGTTGGGGCTGATTGGCTTCTGGTCTCCAATCACTCTAGACTAGAGATCAATATGGAGCTGTAGATCCCAAAGTCAGATTACTGGGGGAACAGGGGTGTAGTCATTGGCCAGTTTAGGCACCTTGCCCTTTGCCCATTGCTAGAAACCCCTTGCAAACCCCTGGGCAGTGACCTGGACTCCCCTTCCAGCCATTTCTAGATACAAAGCACAATGTAAAGCGACAATGACCTTTCACATGCAAAGGTCCCTTTACAAGCAGTCCTGTGAATCAGCTATGGCTGTCATCATCCCAACTGGCAGATGAAGCTCGGGGTCATCAATTGACTCACTGAGGCCCACGTGGCTGCTCAATGGCAGATTCATATTGGAGCATGGTTCTTCCAGGTCCAAACTCAGCCCCATCCCCTTGTGCCATGCTCTAGCCTTTAAAATCAAGACAAATATTCCTGTGCCATTTGTGGGGACACAGAGAGCATTTGGTGTATCTGCAGTCCGACCATAGAGGTATGAGCATTGACAGGTGGGTATGGGGGCTCTGGGCTTCCCAGGTGGCTCAGTGATAAAGAATTTGCCTGCCTGTGCAGCAGACGCAGGAGATGGGGGTTCTCTCCTTGGGTGGAGAAGATCCCCTGGAGAAGGAAATGGTAACCCACTCCAGTATTCACCCACCTGGAGAATTCCATGGACAGAGGAGCCTGGTGGGCTCTTTGCAGAGTCTAACACGACTACGTGACTGAGCATGCACGCACTCACGGGGGCTCTGCCACTGCAGTTAAGACACAAAGCTGCAGACTGCTGGCAAGGCCACACACCCCCTGTTCTCTCTCTCCGGTCGGGCGCCCCATCCCTCATGGATTTGTCTCTCTCCTGGGCCCGAAACTAATTGTGAAAAGAATAATGGCAACAACAGGGGCTTCTTCCCCCATTTGCTTAGCATTTTACAGTTCGCAGATCTTTTCCACATGTTATGTGGTTAGACCCTCACATCCGCCCTCAAACTAGCACCGGTGCTTGATGCTAAGGACCTGGGCTACGTAATCATATGGTATGTTCACTTCCCAGCAGCACTTAGTAGCTGGGTGGCCTTGGGCAAGTCACCTCCGGTTTCCCGCCCCCATTGTCCTTCTCTATGGAATAAAGATGGTAAGAACGCACCTGCCTCCTAGCGTTTGGGGGAGCAATAAAGATTATATATGCCATGTGTTTCACCACCTGCTTGACTGAGCTGCTAACTGGTTTCTTCCCACCTAAAGCAGCAGGAATGCGCCTTCAGCTACTTCTTCCTCTTTCACAACCATGTTCCTACTCTACACATTTCTCTTCCCCAAAGTAGCATCTTTCTTCCTTCTTATTGTAAAGCTGTATTGGAAAGAAACAGATCCACAGACATAGAGAACAGACTTGTGCTTGCCAAGGGTGAGGAGACATGGGGGAGGGACAGATTGGGAGTTTGAGATTAGCAGATGCAAACTATTACACATAGGATGGATAAACGAGGTCCTACTGCCCTAGCACAGGGAACTATATTCAATATCCTGTGATACACTGTAATGGAAAAGAACATGAAAAATAACGTACATATGTATAGCCATACATCAGCTTTTGCTGTACAGCATAAACTAACACAACATTTTACATCAAATATACTTGAATATTTTTTTTTTTAAATTATATATGCCAGATGCTTACCGGAGTGTGTCTGGTACATAGTATTAATAAGATCTCAGTCAACCTTAGCCATTTTGTGGTGGGGTAAGGAGTATGACTCATTGGAAAAGACTGATGCTGGGAGGGATTGGGGGCAGGAGGAGAAGGGAACGACAGAGGATGAGATGGCTGGATGGCATCACTGACTCGATGGACGTGAGCCTGAGTAATCTCCGGGAGCTGGTGATGGACAGGGAGGCCTGGCGTGCTGCGATTCATGGGATCGCAAAGAGTCGGACACAACTGAGTGACTGAAAGGAACTGAACTGAAGGAGTATGATCCCAGTTTATAGATGCAGAAACAGAGGCTCACTGGACTAAGGAACTTGTCTACTGGTTACTCAGTTGGTAAGGGCGGAGCTGGTTCTTAATTCGGTCCGGAAGGAAACCTGCGGATGGTCTGGGACTCCCGCCAGACGATGAAAAGGACGGTGTCCTGAGGTCCTTTGCTGGGTTTTAGACAGGAAGGGCAATTTCTCTCTCAGTTTAGCGAGGCTGGGCACACGCGGAGGAAGGAGAAACGAGTTCTCCAGGGCGGCGACCCCTCCTTTTTCCCGGAGGAGCGAGTGGAGCCTGGGGCACCGCGTGGCTCGAGCTGCGCCTCCCGTGAAAAGAGGGGGTGGGAGATGCCTTCGGAAGCCCCCTCCTCCCTAGGGCCTCAGACGGCTTCCGCTGCTCGGCTCCCTCCGTTTAGCTTTCTTCTCATTAACTCCCCGGCCTCATTAATCAGCCCGGATGAAATGCGCCCGCGGGAACACTGCCCCCCCGCTCCGCCGTTTGGCGCTTTAATTATCCTCCCAGCGGGATGAGGCAGGGTGGGCGACGACTGTGTGGGTACACACACACACACACACACACACACACACACACCGTTCTCAACACATACACACACACACACCGTTCTCAACACACACACACACACACACACACCCCGTTCTCAAGTCCAGGACTCGCTGGCCACCCTAGCCTCTACTTAGCATCTGTCAGTTCACTACCACACAGTGTCATCTGCATCCAGCTCTTTCCTTACAGAAGGGGGAACTTCCTTCTGTCCAAAAAACTCCACAAAGCTTCATCTCTCTGATCTAATTTCATTCACTAACCAAACTCTTGCTGATCTGCCTACTGTGTGCTCTGCTTTAGTGTTGGAGGTACAGACAGAGCGCCTGTGAGGCCTCAGGAAGTGCCCACATCCTCCAGGTGGCAGAGAAGTGGAAGGAAAAACGACCTAACATCAAAAAGAAAACACAAGAACAAAAAACCCACACAGGGGGCCACCGAAGTGCAGAGCAGGACAGTGAATGGAGTCAGGGCCTGCCCAAAGCAGGTTTCCAAAAAGACCAAAGCTTGAAGGGAGACTTAAAAAAAAATTTTTTTTTAAATTTTGTATTGGCATATGGTGGCTCAGATGGTGAAGAATCTGCCTGTAATACAGGAGACCCAGGTTTGTTACCTGGGTTGGGAAGATCCCCTGGAGTAGGAAATGGCTACCCCCTCCAGTATTCTTGCTTGGAGAAACCCATGAACAGAGTCTGGCAGGCCCATGGGGTAGCAAAGAGTTGGGACACTGAGCAACTAACACTTTCATAGCTGATTAACAATGTTGTGATAGCTTCAGGTGAACAGAGAGCAAAGGGATTCAGCCATACATATGCATGTATCCATTCTCCCTCCAAATCCCCTCCCATCCAGGCTGCCACATGACACTGAGCAGAGTTCCCTGTGCTCTACAGTAGGTCCTTGTTGGTTACCCATTTTAAATATAGCAGTGTGTCCATGTCCATCCCAACGTGAAGGGAGACTTTTTAAAAAAAATGATTTCGTTATCCTTGTTTATTTTTATTTTTTGGTCATGCTGTGGGGCAGGTGGGATCTTATCCACTGAACCTGCACCCCCTGCATTAGAAGCATGGACTCTTAACCACTGAACTGCCAGGGAACTCGCTTGAAGGGAGACAAACTATAAATGAGAGTTAGCTGGGGAAGGAATGGGTGCATAAAGAAGCAAACAGAAAACTCAGAGGACAAAATATACACTACACTGTGTGTGCAAAGTCCTGTGGGTAATTCCCTCTGGCCAGAGGATGGGGTCGTGACAAGGGAACAGCATGTGGTAAGACACAGCTCATGGGGAGCCTTGCATGGCGTGCAGAGGAGGCTGGCTTATATCTAACCTGAAGGCAATGAGAAGTTACTGACAGATCTTTAGGCCAGAGAGTGACATGATTAGGTTTATGGTTTGGAACATCCTCTTTTGGATGAGAAGGTCGAATTGGAGGAGACAGGAATGGAGGCAGAAGGCTAATTAGCAGGCTAGGTGACTGACTGGGTGTGGGAGGCAAGGAAGAGAGAGAAGGATTTGGAATAGTATCAAGTTTCCTCTGCAAAGTGTGTTTTGGGAATTGGGAAGGAGGTTGTCTTGAGGTGTTTCAAGGTCTCTGACTCAGCTCAACTGAAAGGTAACACAGAGAATTCCCTGGTGGTCCAGTGGTTGAGATTTCACCTTCCATGTAGGGGGTGTGGGTTCAATCCCTGGTCAGGGAGCTAAGATGCTACATGCCTTGTGGCCAAAACGTAAAACAGAAGCACTATTGTTGTTGTTCAGTTGCTAAGTTCTGTCTGACTCTTTTCATCCTCATGAACTGCAGCGGCCAGGCTTCCCTGTCCTTCACTATCTCCCAGATTTTGCTCAAACTCATGTCCATTGAGTCACTGGTGCTATCTAACCATCTCATCCTCTGGCGCCCCCTTCTCCTTTTGCCTTCAATCTTTCCCAACATCAGGGCCACGAGACTTGTCTTCTCCTCCTAGGTAGGTAAATTACTTCACCAGCTCTCTCATCTGTAACATAAAATACAGATTGAATCTGATTTACAAGCCCATACCCGCAGTATCCAGGCAGGTAACAGAAGAGATCTGAGCAGATCAGGAGAAGAACAAGTGTCCACTAAGTCTGGATGGGAGGGGAGTTTGGCAGAGAATGGATACATGCCCTTCAGCCACAGACTAGCCATGTTGGGAAAGGGCTCAGGATTGCCATATCGTCCTCAGGAGAAGACAGAGCTTGGTATTTTTATTATGGTGTCTCCTAATTTAAAAATACTCATGTAATAGAAAAACATACTTGCTGTAAAATCCATCAAATATATTTAAAGTTTTGAATTTATAGTGATTTTTTAAATCTTGCTTACCTTAGAGGATGCTAAGGAATTGGCTCATTATTTTGAGAAATAATAGGCAAAGAAAAATAATCGAGAATTTTTCCTACGTTTTCTATTTGGATGTACCCCAACATAAAGAAATAGTTGATGACACGTTTTCTTTAGAGAAGTATTCCAGCTAATAAATGAAGATGGAATTACAGAATTAGAATGTCACAATTTGGCAACCCCTAATCAAATAGTGGATCCAGGCAATTATCCTTACTGGATGGTGATATATCACAACAACAAACAAAACAAGAGAAGCAGACATGACTGCTGTCACAATTACACAATGTTGCCTATGAAGTATTCTAATGAAAAAAATATCAAGCATTAACTGATCAAGCCTCTATATCTAACAACCAATTTACAGGAAATATAGGGGCATAAGAACATGTTAAATGACACCATGGGGATACATTCAACAAAATTCAGAGTGTGGAAAGATTTTCAGGACAAATGACCCAGTTTTGTCAACAGATAAATTTCAAAGAAAAAAAGATAAAGAGGTGAAACATCCAGTTAAAAGAGACATGGCACTGTAGAGTCTCATCTGGATCCTAATTTGAACAACAACAATGAACAAACATAAAACGGCTGGGGAAGTCTCAATATTGATTACATATTGGATGATATATTACAGGTGTGCCAGTGTTATTATGATGGTATTTAATGAGACCTTGCCTTTTAAGACTACACTGAAATATTTACAGAAGAAATATGATTTCTCACATTTGCTTCAAAATTATGAAGGGAGAGAGATGGGGCCAGATAAAGGAAGACTGTCTTCAAATGGACAAGCGCTGAAGCTGGGTAGTGGGTTCATGGAGTCTCATTCTACTTTTCTCTCTAATTTTGTGTGTATTTACTATACAGAATATGCAATTTATCCATAATAGGATGCTGAAGAATACTTAAAGGGTCAACATGTGTCTGTCCTCTCGATTTGGCCCAGCCTCTGCCAGACTGTGGCCTCTATATCTAATGAGCTTCAGTCTCCACTCAACCCTGCCTTCACCCCCGAAGCCTAAGTGGTAAGGCCCTTTATCAGCAAACCTGACTGTCCCAACCTTTCTCTGGTCCCTTTCTTTTCAGGTCCTTTCCCAGAGATGCCCATCTCCCAGCGACGGTGACATCGTGGCAAAGAGGAGCATGACACAAAGCCACAAAGACCAGGGTGGGTTCCCTGAGACGGAAAACACCCAGGATTAGGGAGCTGGGTGTCAGGGGCCGTCACCACCTAGCGCCCTTCGTTTAGTTCCCAACTCCTCTGTCCAATTCCTTAACCTCTAGGTCAAAGATACACACACACCTGTCCAGATCGCCCACCTTTTCTTTCCTTCAGCATTCCAGAGCCCAGACAAAGGTATCGACTGAGCAGGAAAATAAAAAGAGGGCATCTCTTCCGGAACAGTTCGGATTAGAGAAGAGAGTCGTAATCTAGGGAGATGGAGCTTTGAAGCGCGGGAGGGGAGCGGGTCCCCTGACCCGCAGGCCCGAGTGAGAGACCGCGTTGGAGACAGGCCGGTATATTTTTGTGCAGCCTCAGCTAGGTGCATCCCCTCGCCACCCCTTCCTAGGCCGCCTCCTTGAAAGACCCTTCCCCCGGCGCGCCCCACGGCTCTAGCTGCTCATTTCGAATCCACGAGGCCGGCAGGGAGAAGGCTGTTACTCCAACAGAGCGCGGGGGCTGCGGAGCGGACGCGGACAATGGGCAATCTGCGAACCCGCTGGGCGCGCTCTACCCGGGAACGCCCGTCTCTGCCCAGCCCCGGAGGGCCTGGGGGTTCCCTGGCTCCTCCTTCCGCCAGGCCTTGGGGGCCAAGATTGGCGCAGGCGTCGGGGGTTTGGCTGGAGTCGGAGATCGGCTGTAACTGGACGGGGGTGCACCGTGCAGGCCTCTTCCCTCCACCCTCGCGCGCTCCGTCCGGCCCGGGGCTCTGGCGGCCGGCCCTCCCCCGAACCCCCCTCTTTCCACCCCCGCTCCCCGGCCGATCAGGGTAATGAGCCGCCCTCGGCCTGGCCCCCGCCCCATTGTGTACACTGTGGGGGTGAAGCCGGGTCTCCGCGTGCGATGGAGGGTGACCGCGCGCGCGGCTGCGACCCCCGCTTCACACCTGCTCCCCGCCCCCAGCCCGGGGCCGGCGGGGGTGTGTCTTTTCCCTCCCCGCGGGAGGGGCCTCAGCTGGGGCTGCCCTCAGTAAAGAGGCCGTGGAGAGGCCGGCGGCGCCCGAGGAGGGGCTATAAATTTGAAACAGATGCGACCTGACAGGCCCCCAGCCTGGGGAGGGAGGGAGGGAGGGTTGTCCCCCTCCAAGGTCCCATCTTGTCGTCTGCTGCTGAGTTAGACTGCAGATGAGGTAACCCGGGAATTTGGACGAAGGGAGGCCTTCTCCCCCTCCCTACCTAATCCCCCACCTCGTCAGTGTCACCCCTCTTCCGCTCTTTGTGCCCACGTGTGGGGAGGAGGAATGGAAAGCAGGGAGGTGCCTGAATCACCATTGCTTTCCCCTTTAAAAGAGTGATTTCTTCTTAAGAGATTGACAAAGTCTGGCTCTGGCCTGGCACGTTTTGGCAGCAGCTGGAGAAGGCAACGGCACCCCACTCCAGTACTCTTGCCTGGAAAATCCCATGGGCGGAGGAGCCTGGTAGGCTGCAGTCCATGGGGTCACTAAGAGTCAGCAGGACTGAGCAGCTTCACATTCAGCTTTCACTTTCATGCATTGGAGAAGGAAATGGCAACCCACTCCAGTGTTCTTGCCTGGAGAATCCCAGGGACAGGGAAGCCTGGTGGGCTGCGGTCTACGGGGTCACACAGAGGAGCACACGACTGAAGCAACTTAGCAGCAGCAGAGAAAAATATGGCAGACAGCAGAACATGCTTCGCCTGTTCATTCCACACCATTTGAATGCCCATTTTGGCTTCCCTGGTGGCTCAGCTGGTAAAGAATCCCCCTGCAATGCGGGTGACCTGGGTTCCACCCCTCCGTTGGGAAGATCGCCTGGAGAAGGGAGCCGCTATCCACTCCAGTATTCTGGCCTGGAGAATCCCATGGACACGACTGAGCGACTTTCACTTTTACTTTGTACTAAAAGCAACGTAGGGAGGCACAGGCAGCTGGGGTGCAGGGAGAGTAGGAACCAAGGGCAGGAAAACGCTAAGGAATAATGCCTGCCCTGAGGGCTTCCCAGGTGGCTCAGTGGTAAGGAATCCTCTGGCATTGTTAGGAGATGTGGATTCCATCCCTGAGTGGGGAAGATCCCTTGGGGAAGGAAATGGCAACCGACTCCAGCATTCTTTCTTGGGAAATCCCAAGGACAGAGGGGCCTGGCAGGCTTCAGCCCATGGGCTCACAAAAGAGTCAGACAGGACTGAACAGCTAAAGAGCAACAATGCCTGCCCTGCTCTAGGGACTTTAGGTGCTTCGATTGTGTACATTTAAATAGCATTTCCCTTTGGTGAGTACGGTCCTCCCTGGATATCCTCTGGGGATTGGCTCCAGTACCCCCATATCAAAAATCTGACACTCAAGTCCCTTATATAAAATGTCCTAGTATTTGCATATCACCTATGCACATCCTCTTATATACTTTAAATCATCACTAGACTACAACTAATACAACTCCTGTATGCGTGCTTGCTAAGTCACTTCAGTCGTGTCAAACTCTTTGGACTGTAGCCACTACCCTCCCCCAGGCTCCTCTGTCCATGGGATTCTCCAGGCAAGAATACTGGAGTGGGTTGCCATGCCCTCCTCCAGGGGATCTTTCTGACCCAGGGATCCAACCTACATCTCTTCTGTCTCCTGCACTGGCAGGCAGGTTCTTTACCAATAGTACCACTTGGGAAGCCCACAACAACCCCTACTACAGGGTAGATGCTATGTAAGTATACAGTTGCTTTCCTGAAGCAAGTCAAGGTTTGGTTTCTAGAAATTTCTTTTTTTGAATATTTTCGATCCAGGATTGATGGAATCTGCGACTGCAGAACCAGGCAATCCAGAGGACCCGCTGTAGTATTCTCCCCACGCAAGGAGGGAGCAAGCTGCTGATGCTGCCTGGGGTTTCATGGAGTTAGTTTTCAATCCAGGTATCCCGTGAGGTGAGGGGGGGTGAGGGGGGTGCTGCCAGGGGCCTGCTGGTGCACCACACTGCCCAGGAGGTGAGTTGCACCTGTTGCGGATCTGGACGGAAGTGGAGAGAGTTGAAACAGTGTCGGCTGGCACAGCCCTTGCTTATCTTATCAGTCCTGAACACTGCAGCTACTGTTCTGGAGTAGCATGATTCGAAGGCTGAGCCCGCGTCTAAAGATGGTGGTATAGTCACCAATGTGTCCTAGGGTAAATTCGGGGGCTAGTGTCTTAGCTTGGTGCCAAGGTGAGCTGGCAAAAGGCCCTGTGGTGCAGTGTCATCTCCCTTTAGAGATGTTCTCTGCTTCCTCTCCTCTTGCAGGAACCATCACTTCTTCTCTTCCACCCCACCAGTCTCCCTGGTCCATACCCGCATAGTTTCATAGACTCATGGTTCTCAAACTTTGGCATGTATCAGAATCACCTGGAGAGCTTGTTAAAAACACGCCAAGGGGGAAAAAAAAACCCACTCCCAGAGGGACTTCCCTGGTGGTCCAGTGGTTGAGAGTCTACTTGCCAATGCAGGGAACATAGGTTTGATTTCTGGTCTGGAAAGATCCCACATGCCTGAGAACAACTAAGCCCATGAGCCTCAACTACTGAGCCCCTGCCCTAGAGCCCTGGGGCTGTAACCACTGAGCCTGTGTGCTCTAGAACCCGTGCTCAGCAGCAAGAGAAGTCACTGCAAGAAGAAGCCTGCGCACCACATCTAGACAGTAGCCCCGGCTTGCCACAGCCAGAGAAAGCCCCCATAGAGCAATGATACAGGGCAGCTGAAAATAATAAACAGTTTTAAAAACATTGCCAGAGATTATGATGTATTTAGTCTGGGAAGTCACAGGGCCTGGGAATTTGCATTTCTAAAAGTTTCCCAGGTGATGGTGGTGGGGATGCCTGGGGCTACAATCTGAGACCACTGGCCTGGAAGGAAGGAAAAGTAAGGGCTGGTGAAAGAGGAAAGAAGTGATCGTGTGCAGTGCTGGAAGACATTATTGGAAGTTCAAGGTCCCCAGAGTCCTGGGGTATCTACTTTCTGTGAGGGATAGATAGACTGAAATCCCCAAGCAATCCTGGGCATATTCCAGAATTAACCTAGGGCATGTGTTTTTTGTCTGGAGATTTAGCACTCCCCCTAATGGACTCAAACAACTCTGCACCCTCCAGTGAAAACCAGAATTACCTATTTTCCCAACCTAGCTTGGTCATCTGTTCATCTCTTTGGCACTAAAGGTGCAGGGATGTGATCTTACACATTTTTGTTTGCAAACTGATTTGCAGGTTTTTTTTTTTCCATGGGAAGGCATTTTATTTTGATGAGCATGGTTTTTCGTGCTCAGTGGTGCTCAACTCCATGGATGATGGTGAATGAATGAATGAATGCTTTCTTCTTTAGGAGAATCCTAACACCTACCAGTCCCTTCCTTCTTACCTTTGCTTCTTCTCCCAGCTGTTCTAAAATAATATGAAAGTGATTTAAGATCCAGATATTTGCTGAAAAATTCTGTTCAAAATATCAGCATCATTATCAAATTAGGAGAATTTGGCTGGTGGCTAAGGAAGCAAGCCCAAGTTAGAGGCTGAGAATGGGTTCTGTAAAATATGTGTTGAGTCACCTCAGCTGCGTCTGACTCTGTGACCCCATGAACTAAAGAGTCCACAAAATTTTCCAGGCCAGAATACTGGAGTGGGTAGCCTTTCACCTTTTCCAGGAGATCTTCCCAACCCAGGGATTGAACCCAGGTCTTCTGAACTGCAGACGGATTCTTCATCAGCTGAGCCACAAGGGAAGCCCTTGTAAAATATATGATTGTATATGATTTTTAATATATATGATTTTTTTTAAAAGCAGTAGAGCAAGAAATTAGATGAGAAAAGCAGGTGACATTTTGTTTCTTGCCACCAGGTGGCAGACCTTGCCCAATCAATGAGAATTAACCCTGGACTTGGAGCCTGGCCTATATACTCTACATTTTTCCACTCAGAACCAGGACAAAGGGCTGTTTCTCTACTTAAATGACTTGGGAACTGAAGCAGGAAGAGCAGTTACTGGAAAATACCTCTGTGACAGCTGCCGAGGTACTTGAGTGATCCCTTGAGTTTCCTCAAGGGCTCTCTGAGACTTCTTAGTTTTTCCTTCTGGGAAAGAGGTCCACCCTGCTCTAGATGTAAGAAAATGGGTTACTTAACTAAGAAAAATGGAAAGAATGTAACTTCAGACCAGAGGTTTCTACATAGGAGGCAGCTCTGACCCACTTCAAGGCCCAGGGCTTGGCTTCTTCCTCCCAGGACCCTCTGGCAGTCAACCTCTATTTCCTACCACCCAAGAGTTCTTTTTCTCTTGCTGGTAGTGAATCTTCCTCAAATTATTAAAATGACCACTTTATTTTAACTCTAAAGTCCACTCTGGAATCTTCTTACTAAATTCCAGTTTTCTGTCTAATGGACACAGGATGGTCTCTCCCAGGTGATCATGACCCTCCCTCAGATGATACTCAACATGTTACAAAACCTAAATCACACAGTAACTTTAGCAAATTACATGCTCATAGCAAGAATATACATTGTTGTTGTTCAGTCACTAAGTTGTGTCCGACTCTTTGAGATCTCAAGGACTATAGCCCACCAGGCTCCTCTGTCCATGGGATTTCCCAGTCAAGAATACTGGCGTGGGTTGCCTTATCTCCTCTAAGGGATTGTCTTGACCCAAGGATCGAACCCCACGTCTCCTACATTGACAGGTGGATTCTTTACCACTCAGCCACCAGGGAAGCCCAAGAATATTCATATGTGTGTTAAAATAGATACACAGTGTCTTACAGGAGAGCTCAATGAATGTTTTGGGAGAAGAGCAGGTGAAGATTCTGTTTCATGCACTGTTTTAATCTCAGTTGTATGTGCAACAGATACTGAGAATATAATAGTACCCACCTCAGGGCTGGAGTCAGAGCAGATCTGTACCTACACAGGAAACAGGAAGTTGTGAGATTGGGATTGACACATATATAGTATTGATACTATGTATAAAATGAATAACTGATGAGAACCTACTGTCTGGCACAGGGAACTCTACTTAATGCTCTGTGGTGACCTGAATGGGAAGGAAATTCAAAAGGGAGGGGATGTATGTACATGTATGATTGATTGATCTTGCTGTACAGTAGAAATGAACACAACATCGTACTCCAATAAAAATTAGTTTAAAAAAGAAAGAAAACAGGAAGTTGCTATACCATTGTCATGTTCTCAAACGCAGGTGGGACATCACCCTCAGCTCATCAGCTTGAGCACTGTTGTTCAATTGCCAAGTCATGTCTGACTCTCTGTGACCTCATGAATTGCAGCACCCCAGGCTTCCCTGTCCTTCACTATCTCCCTGAGCTTGCTCAAGCTCGTGTCCATTGGGTCAGTGATGCCACCTGACCATCTCATCCTTTCGTCCCCTTCTCCATTTGCCCTCAGTCTTTCCCAGCATCAGGGTCTTTTCTAATGAGTCAACTCTCCTCATCTTGTGGCCAAAGTATTGGAGCTTCAGCTTCAGCATCAGTCTTTCCAATGAATATTCAGAGTTGATTTCCTTTAGGATTGACTGGTTTGATCTCCTTGAAGTCCAAGGCCTGGGGATGTGTAAATCCCAGCTAATAATGACCACTTTAACTAAACTCATAGCCCAGAAAGCTTCAGTGGGCAGTTCCCTGACTCTGCAGCAGCTACCCTCGTCATCTTAAATGTTTATAGAAATCTTGCACTAAAGACAGAGACTGTGAGGGAAGAAATTAGATAATTGAAATAGCGCACATTTGGGAGTTTTTCTCTGTGGATTGTTAACAGAGTCAGTCAAACCCATGTTTATGGAATACCCACAGGGCACATAGCAGGATACTTCACCTCTCATTGAAAATCCATTAGAACAATTAATAGACCATGCTTAGAAACTTTTTTTCCACAGAGAAATTTGCTTTAGTTGCGGGGGTAGCAGGAACTAATTTGAGATGTAAAACTAACAACCCCCCTTTGCACTAGGAAGGCTTTATGTAAACTGTCACATATATGTGAATTTATTTGTACCTGTGTCTGTGTTTATGGACTTAAAAGCTACAAACGTAATAGGAGATTGATATAAGGGGAAAATAATGTTAAAAGTTAGTGAGTCATCTACTAATGCTCCAAAGTTAAATATTTACCTGGGAGGTTATGCCCTGGTTATAGGCCATTAATGACCATCAATAAATAAAATTGTGTTCACATCTACACTTATGGAATGTCATATTGTCTTGACTCTCACACAAAAATGAGGCTCAAAGAAAACGCACTTTGGGGCTTCCCTGGTGGTCTGTCTAGTGGTTGAGAATCCACCTCCCAATTCAGAGGGCACAGGTTCGATCCCTGGTCTGGGAAGATCCCACGTGCCTCAGAGCAGCTAAGCCCGGGAACCACAACTACTGAGCCCACGTGTTGCGACTACTAAAGCCCACATGCCCTAAAGCCATGGTCCCCAACAGTAGAAGCCACCACAAAGAGAAGCCTGTGCACCGTAACCTAGAGAGTAGCCCCTGCTTGCTACAGCTAAGTCCGCGCAACAAGGAAAACCCAGCACAGCCAAAAATAAATAAATAAATATTCTTTCAAAAATCCACTTTTACTGAGATACTGTTAATCAATGTGAATGGCTAGACTCATCCAAACCAACATTTTACCTGCCCCCCGAACAGGCGGCAGTGGGCGCAACTGAGGGACTCTGGAGAGGGTCCTCTTTGGCATGTCCCAAAGGCACTATCTGCTGGGCCTCAGTAGCTGTTACCCAAGCTGGTGGGAGTTCTTCTGTCCTTACTCTTCTCTGTGCCAAGGATCAGGCCAATGAAAACTGTGAGCACAGGTCAGGTGAAGTGAAGTGAAGTAGCTCAGCGGTGTCCAACTCCTTGCGGCCCCGTGGACTGTAGCCTACCAGGCTCCTCCTTAGCAGATTTTCCGGCAGGTTATGAAGAGGATCCCTTGGCACATTTTTCCCACTGCTTTTTCCTCCTGTCCTTTAGCTCTCTTCTGGGACTCGAGCCCGGCCAAAACCCAGGAGGCCTGGCTTCAAGACCTAATGAAGCTCAGGCTCTGACGTCTCATTGCAAAAATTCAGTGAGAGACAAAGCGATAAGAGGTGGATTTGTTAGGATTCACAGAGAAGCACACTCTTCTGGATGTGGGCCATAGCTGAGGGCAAGGGCTTGGGCCAAGGAATGTGGCCTGGCTAGGTTTTGCTCAGTTCAGTTCAGTTCAGTTCAGTCACTCAGTCATGTCTGACTCTTTGCGATCCCATTAATCGCAGCATGCCAGGCCTCCCTGTCCATCACCATCTCCCGGAGTTCACTCAGACTCAGGTCCATCGAGTCCGTGATGCCATCCAGCCATCTCATCCTGGGTTGCCCCCTTCTCCCCCTGCCCCCAATCCCTCCCAGCATCAGAATCTTTTCCAATGAGTCAACTCTTCACATGAGGTGTCCAAAGTACTGGAGCTTCAGCTTTAGCATCATTCCTTCCAAAGAAATCCCAGGATTGATCTCCTTCAGAATGGACTGTTTGGATCTCCTTGCAGTCCAAGGGACCGTCAAGAGTCTTCTCCAACACCACAGTTCAAACGCATCAATTCTTCGGCACTCAGCCTTCTTCACAGTCCAACTCTCACATCCATACATGACCACAGGAAAAACCATAGCCTTGACTAGGCGGACCTTAGTCGGCAAAATAATGTCTCTGCTTTTGAATATACTGTCTAGGTTGGTCATAACTTTTCTACCAAGGAGTAAGTGTCTTTTAATTTCATGGCTGCAGTCACCATCTGCAGTGATTTTGGAGCCCCCCAAAATAAAGTCTGACACTGTTTCCACTGTTTCTCCATCTATTTCCCATGAAGTGATGGGACCGGATGCCATGATCTTCATTTTCTGAATGTTGAGTTTTAAGCCAACTTTTTCACTCGAGGTGAATTCATATGCTGATGAGGGGAAGATCATCCCAACCATTGGGGAACCAGTCACTCCTCTGTCTTTTGACATTGCCTTAGAGCTGTCCTGCTACCTCTGGGTGTGTCTTTTGGTTTACAAATTGGAGATTAAGGTTCACTTGAATCGGTTTACATTACGCCCCTGTGCTCTGCCCGCTTCCCTCCGGTTTCGTGCTCTTTTCCTGAGCCCCATCCGGCCCACAATGTTGCCTCTACAGTCTTCTGGAGGAACAACCAGAAAACAGCTGGCCCTTGGGAGGGAAATACCGTATAATATCCAACACCTCTAGATATTCGGCCCTGCGTCTTCCATGATTCCTACGACATGTGCAGTACCAGCATCTCCCAGTAAACTCACTAGGGCGGGCGCCAGGCACACAGTGCCTGCTAGAAGTCCATCTGCTGGCCTCCCTTCAAAGGCAATTGGGCTTCCAGGGATAATGTTTGCCACTTTGGGAGTTAGCCCTGCAGGCCGTTTGGGCCCAAACCCTTACCACCCTTCTCCTAAAGTTAGAAACATACCCCTGGATCAAATCTCCACTCCACTTTTATGGAACATTTAGTCTGTTGCCTCTAAACAAATTTGTTCTTAAGCCAATTACTAACTCCTACAATCAGGACCCTGCCCTCTTGTAGGCAACGTTGCTCCACCCAGCCTATTATTAAAATACCTTAATGTCCCTAACAGGGCCAGATAACTCACCCCTTTGTCACTACTTCTGTTATTACCTAAAGTGGGTCTATGACAATGAAGGGCCTCCCTGGTGGTGCAGAGGGTAAAGCGTCTGCCTGCAATGTGGGAGATCTGGGTTCGATCCCTGGGTCGGGAAGATCCCCTGGAGAAGGAAATCGCAACCCACTCCAGTATTCTTGCCTGGAGAATCCCATGGACGGAGGAGCTTGGTGGGCTAGAGTCCACGGGTCGCAAAGAGTCCGTCCGCAAAGAGTCGGACAAGACTGAGCAACTTCACTTTCACTTTTCATGACAATGAAATGCTTACCAGGAGAGACACCCTAACCTGCTCTTAAGGAGGACTAGGGGAGGAAATCAGTGATTTACAATCCCTTAGAGTTAGAGGACAAGGCTTATGACTGTTTCACTGTTTCCCAGGCTCAGGGCACAGGCTTGGATTGCTTTACGTCATGATATCTATTCCCCTCTGTGGTAAACAAACTGGCGGTAAGTTAAAATTACAACCCCTTAATCCTACCCAGCACTGGTCACGCTGAAGACCTTGGGGATGCCCAACTCCACTCCGGAGGTCCCAGGAGTCAACCTGCCTTGACCTGTCTAAGGATCTGGTCCTCGAAAGGTTGTCACACCTTAACCTGCTTGGGGATCTGCCAGTCCAGGGGTCCCAGGAGGCCATCACGCCTCAACCTGCCAGGGGATTCGATCTCTAGGAGGCTGTCACGCTTCAGCCTGCCTGGGGAGCTGCACCCTGACCCGGGGATGCCTGGCTCTCAGGTTGCAACAGTACTGGGTAGAATAATCTTCAGAAAGACTCGCCCCTAAGGAAGTCCACCCATGAAATTTGAAGGAGGCCAAGGCCCAGGAGAGGGAGAGAAGGAAAGAGACAAGGCATGCCCAGATGCTAGCCGCCCTCCAGGGAAGCCCTTTGGCAAACCCCGAGTCCTTGAAGGACAAGGCACGAGATAAATGCCTAATCTATAGACAGGTGGAGCATTGGGACAAACAGTGTCCAAACCAAGTCTCCTAAAATGGCTTGCTACAAATGCCATCAACTGGGACATTGGGCGGCACTCTGCCCTCGGGACCCAGGAGCCTCAAGGTCAAGCGCCAAGCCTTCCCTCAGGGGTTCAACAGGACTGAAGCAGCCTGCTCCAGCCAGCCCACCTGTCACAGATAACCATCACGGGGCTGGAGCCAAGGGTGCAAATGGATGTAGCAGGTAGGTCTGAGAATTTCTTGGTTGACACAAGGACTACCTACTCTGTCTTGATCTCCTACTCTGGAGCCTTCTCCTCCCAAACCTGTACCATTTTTGGGTGCTACAGGAAAAGCAACTACTAAAAGATTCACTGAGGACTTCTTTGTTGCTGGGATGGACAATATTTTCCCAACAGTTTCTGGTGGTCCCTGAGTGTCCTACTCCTTTATTGAGAGGAGATATACTCACTAAACTGGGGACCACCCTTGTGATGGGAAGTTTCTCTGCCCCTAGAGCTCTACAGCTCCTGGTTACTACTGAAGAACCCATTACGCCTTCAATAGAACCCCCAGGTGTGGGACCAGGGAATTCCAAATTGAGCCCACCAAGCTGAATCGGTCATCATTGTCCTCCGAGATCCCACTCGGTTTCTTAACCGGAAACAATATCCTCTCAAAAGAGAGGCTCGGGAGGGACTACAGCCTTTAATAAATAAATTCCTTGCTTGTGGGCTATTGGTCCCCACCAGTTCACCATGTAACACCCCAATCCTCTCAGTAAAGAGAAAGGATGGAGACTGGAGAATGGTTCAAGATCTCTGGATCATAAATGAAGCTGTAGTCCCCCTCCATCCCACAGTACCCAATCCCTGTGTAATCTTGGGAGAAATCCCACCCAGGGCCAAGTGGTTTACAGTCTTGGATCTCAAGGGTGCATTTTTTTGCATACCACTGGCTAAAGAATCCCAGTATCTTTTTGCCTTTGAGTGGGAGGCCCCAGGAGAAAAACGCCAACAGATGACTTGGACAGTATTACCTCAGGGGTTCAGAGATAGCCCCGACCTGTTTGGACAGGCCCTTAGCCAGGATCTCCTAGATCTGGACCTGGGACCTAATAGGAAAATATTACAATACGTAGATGACCTACTAATCTGCTCTCCAGACGAGAAAAGTGCCCAACAACATGCAATTCAGGTTGTAAACTTCTTGGCAGAAAGGGAATATAAAGTCTCCCGTGCTAAGGCACAGAGGGTCAGGACAAAAGTCACTTACCTGGGATTTCAAATTACACACGGGTCCAGGAGGCTGTCCTCTGATCGGGTACAAGGAATCCTCCAGTCGCCCTCCCCCATGACTCGAAAACAATTGCGAGCTTTCCTGGGGCTAACTGGGTATTGTAGAATCTGGATACCCAACTACGGTCTAATTGCCCAGCCCTTATATGAAAGCTTAAAGGGACGGGATGATTCAATCCCACTGATGTGAGGAACTCCTCAAAAGAAGGCAGAGGCTACGCTAAAACAAGCCTTAACTCAGGCACCTGCCTTGAGGTTGCCAGACCCAGAAAAAGCATTCTAACTCTATGTCCATGAAAGAGAGGGACTAGCCTTGGGAGTGTTAACTTAAAGGTTGGGATCTGAACACCAGCCTATAAGCTTACTTATCCAAGAGGCTTGATCCAACCGCCCGAGGCTGGCCCGCCTGCCTTGGAAATCTTGCAGCTATTGCAATCATGATAGAAGATGCTTTAAAACTCTCCTTTGGGAGAAGGAAATGGCAACCCACTCCATTATTCTTGCCTGGAGAATCCCATGGACGGAGGAGCTTGGTGGGCTACAGTCCACGGGTCGCAAAGAGTCGGACACGACTGAGCAACTTCACTTCACTCACTATAGTAACTTTAGCATAAACAAGAAAATAAATTGATTAAAAAAAAAAACTCTCCTTTGGGGGCAAACTAACTATTTTTACCAGCCACCAAGTGAAACAACTCCTAAATGGGAGAGGCCATTTATGGATGTCTGATCAAAGAATCCTCAGATATCAAGGAGTACTGATGGAAAATCCAGGCCTCATTATATCTCCTGGTGAGGTTCTAAACCAGCCACCCTCCTGCCTACCCCCGAGGGCTCTCTCCCCTTTCACTCTTGCCTAGAAACCTTGGACCACTGGACAAAACCCTGAGAGGGGTTGTCGGAAGATCCTCTGACCAATCCTGAGAAAATCTGGTACTCTGACGGAAGCAGCTTTGTCTTGGATGGAAAAGGAAGAGCCGGGTATGCAGTAGTTTCCAATTTTGAGACCATAGAGGCCAAGCCTCTGCCACCAGGTCGACAAGCTACGACATGCAGTGCCAGTTCAATAAAGATATAAAACTACAGCCGACCGTGGAAAATATCACTCACCCTTAGATGGACCCGCTATAAGGACTCTGAGGCCTGAGACTAACAAGTCGGGGAGGCCCAGTACCCCTCGCCATCCCAGTTCAGCAGGAAGTAGCCAGAAAGACCTCGGCGCCCCATTCCCAAAGAATTGGGCCTCCCATCTCTTGACGGGGGAATGTTAGGTAGTTAGAATAGGAAACAGGAGTCCAAAATGGCAGTGGCTGAAAGACAAGGAAGGGAAAAGCCCGCGAAAATGGAACACAGGAAGGTCAAAGGAAGGTCGGAGGACTGAGTGAGGACCTCAGGTAGAACAAACAGAACTCCTAGCTAGCCCAATTTACACAGGCAGGCCCAAGGGGAGTAAAAATCATATATAAAGAGGAGCCAAAGGGCCAGGTCTCTCTTCCCTGCGCGCTGGCGTGCTCCCCCACGCTCTTCTCTTTGCGTCTTTGAGTCGACATGCCCTCACGCCTCGAGGATGGATTCTCCTGCTATTTTCTAAATAAAATAGGCTATTACAGGGTCTGTTCGAGATCTGAGAGCTATAACATGGTCTGTCCAAGACCCAGGAGCTGTGACTCGCCGAGGGCTTTAATGTCCGTCATTCCAAATATTTGTTGTGACCAGACCTAACTGAGAATACACTCACCTGACAATTTGATCTCTGAAATTAATTTATAAACATAAGGAGATTTCATAAGTTTGTTTGTTGCTTTTTCCCACTGCTAACTTTACACAGTTTGTTCTGCCTTTTTTCAATTATTAGTTCAACAAGGAATTTTCATCACATACTTAGGGCACTGAAACAGAACTTGTTGCAGGGAGGAAGCCAATTCTGACTCCACTTGGAACTGTTTCCTTGACTTGCTTTTCGTTGCTTTTGTTATTATAATCATACAGAATGGTTTGCCTCAGAGAATCCTGCCCCTTTGCCTAACTGTTAAACTAAAGTGCCTTTGTTCAGAACCTTGTCCACCTGTGGGTGGCAGGAAGGAAGAAATTAACACATCCCCTGTCTGAGGCTTGCCACTCTAGGAGATGTCTGCAAGATTAATGGTCTTTTGCTTTGCTTCCTCACCTCCCCCCATCTCTAATCCATAAAAGAACCTGGCATCCAGACCCCATAAGATGGTCATTTTGAGGTGCTACCCTACCATCTTGGTCTGCCAGCTCTCTTCCTTGCCTCAACACCTGTCTCTTGGATTCACTGGCCTGTCATGCAGCGAGCAGAGCAAGCTTGGACTCGGTAACAAACTTACCCCCATATCCTGCAGAGCCCGAGTTATCTAGTAGAGAGCTTTGGTTTGAGGGAGATGTGGGGTCTTGTTGATGCTGTCTGGTCATAGTAGGGCCCCTCCATTGCTACTCCTGTCCCATGTTCTAGTCCCAAATCTTCTCTGCAAACAGCATCTGACCCAAGATTCTCTACAGAATCCCCTAGGTTCTTTAGGGCAGAAGGAGAAAGAAAGCAGACTTAGGCAGAGGGCCTTAGAATTTATTTGAAAAATGTATCCATACGTTAGTGTAAGGATATCTGCTGTCTATATTGAAAACATTGTCACGATATAACCCTTTCCATTAAGAGATGAGTCTCTTTTTTAATATTTTTATTTGTTTATTTTTGGCTGCGCTGGGTCTTCATTGCTGTGTGGGCTTTTCTCTAGCTGTGGTGAGTAGGGGCTACTGTCTAGTTGTGGTGCTTGGAGTTCTCATTGTGGTGGATTCTGTTATTTCGGAGCACAGGCTCTTGGGCATGCGGGCTTCAACAGCTGTGGCATGTAGGCTCAGTACTTGGGGCTCCCAGGCTCTAGAGCACAGGCCCGGTAGTTGTAGCACACTGAATTAGTTGTTCCTCAGTATGTGAGATCCTCTAGGACCAGGGATCAAACCCATCTCTCCTGCATTGGCAGGTGAGATGAGTCTTAAAAGTGAAAAAAATACACTTTCCATCAAGTGGTAGAACTGTGGTGACGGACATACGGAAAAGAATATAGGTTGAGAGCATAAGCTGAGGTCGCACAGTCCCAGAATCAAAGCTGAGATTCATCACTTACGAGTGATCTGGTTTTGGAACAGTAACAACTTCTCTGACTTAAGGCTAAACTTCTCACTTGTAACATAAGGCTTCAATTAGATAAATATGTAAAATGCGTAGTATAGTGTCCACCAGAAGGCATCAGTGAGTGGAAGTTCTTGGCATCCTGCAAAGATCTATGAGAGTTGAAGCCTACTTCACCTCTGACACTTCAAGTGGCTTCTGGTTGACCTTCACCTCTGATCAAGAAACTATTGGGTTGGCCAAAAAGTTTGGCCATAAGATATTATGGAAAACCCAAACGAACTTTTTGGTTCGATTGGATCTCCCAGGGATAGATGCTGAGATAAGGATTAGAGTGCAAGCAGTTTATCTGGGGAAGTCACCAGCAGGGAAATGGAGGTGTGTGAAAGAAAGGAAGAAGGCAATAAAGGGTGAGTGTGGACAACTGGGGTTTAATCCCAGCAGGGAGCCCTGGGAGACAGTGTAGGGCACACTTTGGAGCTGCTCCACCAGGAAGAGCAAGGAAGTTTGTTTATTTACCAACTTCTCATCATCAGTTAAGATCTGCTTTCAGAAGCATTAACTTGCAGCAGAGCCATGCAGCAGAACCCTGGAGGTCTACACTACAGTTTTCCCAGTGGAGCTTGCAAAAGACTCTCCATGGCGTACAACTACAACTAACACCACTAGCACCAGGGAATCTACTGGTCACAGGGCCAGGCAGCAAGACCACTTAAACTGCTCTCAGAACCTGCTGAAGGTCTGCTCTCGCTCTGGCCCCCCTCATAATGTGTGGTCTTCAAAGTCACCTAATACCTGGATTGGAGCAGTATTTCCAAATGTGGTATGTGTTGTCTTCAAGATCGGAAGAGGCCTACCATTACTGCACGGCCACGTGGTATAAGGAGCAGGATGCAGGAACTTGTCCTTAAGCTTGGAGCAGACCTCTTAGGGATGCCCAAGACAACTGAACTTTAGAAACTTTACTGACATGGCAGGCCTGCCAATCATTTTAGGGCTTATTTCCTCCCTGCTGGTATTCAAGTGATCCAATTAACACGCTGCTATCAAAATAGGGGAACTTGGGACTTCCCTGCTGGCCCAGTGGTTAAGAACCCACCTGCCAATGCAAGGGACACGGGTTCAATCCCTTGTCTGGGAGCTAGGATCCCACATGCCATGGGGCAACTAAGCCTGCAAGCCAAGACTGCTGAAGCCTGTGGACCCTAGAGCGCGCGCTCTGCAACAAGAGAAGCCACTGTAATCAGAAGCCCAATCGCCACAGTTCCTGCTCACCACATCTAGAGAAAGCCCTCATGCAGCAGCAAAGATGCAGTGCGGTCAAAAATAAACAACTTAAAAAAACATATAGGGGAATTTGGTGATGTTTCGTGTCATATGTACCAACACAATCAAGGTCTCTGGAGTAATAATTTGGAGGTGCTATGGGAAAACATCCTTAGGATTCTCAGAAGCCCTCGATGAGAGGGCATTTATCTTAAATCATTCAGTAGTCTTCACAGAGGTCCTTCCAGCCATACCCTTGATTTGATATTTGGCCTTGGACTACTTCAATGCTGAGAAATATTTACCAGCTGGGAGAACTGGGAATAAAAGTCAGTTCTATCAGCCAAACCAGCCAGTCCTGGTGCTTCTGTGTCTCCTCCAGATTCTGCTTACAAATTGCACGATGCCTTCTCTCGCTCATCCCTCTCTTACTGCACGTTATCAGACTCCGTTAGAAGAGACTAAATGGCACTTTCAGCATTCTGTCTGGAAATCTCCTTATCATCTATTTTAAAGTTTACTAGGTACATTTTCTATCTTCCAAGTTGCCACATGCAACATTTCTCCAATTATTCCGTCACACTTAACACGTGTTGTCCTTCTCCAGCCTCTAATAACTTTTCTCACTGCTTTCTCAGCCTCCAGCAACTGTTTGTTCACCATCCCTCCAGGCTTTGCTAACAGCCTCTTTGGTATTTTTCCAGCTTCTAACCACCAACTGGTCCAAGGGCAGAATTCCAAGAGCACTAGAGTGGATGATACAAGGCTCTTGAGGTTAGGCTCTGGAACACTTCTGCTACATTTTATTGCAAGCAAGCCATGGGGCCATTCCAGATTCAAGGAGTGGGGGAAACAGACTCATCTAGTAATGGAAAGAGTTATAAAATATTGTGACAATGTTTTTCGATATACAGCAGACATCATTACACTAACATGTGGATACAGCTTTGGGATACATTCCCAAGAGTAAACTTGCTGAGTCAAAGGCAAGTATGCATTTGTGAAATATTGCCTAGCTACCCTTCATAGACGTTATACCAATTTTGAATTTCACCAGCAAACTAGAAGGATGCCAGATAAGGTTTCCTCAGATTTCACAAGACAATGGATTATCCAACTTTTTTTCCCCTGCCATTATAACAGGTAAAAATGACATCTTTGGACTTCCCTGGAGGTAGTACAGTGGATAGTGCCTGCCAATGCAGGAGATACCGGTTCAATCCCTGGCCCAAGAAGATTCCACATGCCGCCGAGCAACTAGGCCCATGGGCGTCAACTACTGAATCCTGGAACCTGTGCTCTGCAACAAGAGAAGTCACTGTAATGAGAAACCTGTGAACCACAACAGAGAGTAGTTCCCTCTTGCTGCAACTAGAGAGAGCCCCCACGCAGCAATGAAAGACCCAGTGCCACCAAAAATAAAAATTAAAAATAAATAATTTTAAATGACCTCTTGTAGTTTTAATTTCTATTTGCATATTAATATTTTATAAATTTGCTTAAGAGCCAATTGCATTTCCTCCTTGAAACTGGCTACGTTTGGATTTTCCATTTGGTTTGTAGGCTTGGCTTATCATCGTTCAATGCACTCAAGAATTCGCATATGTTAGTAGTAAAATACAATGGAACAGGCTCTCTTGAGTCTCTAAACGGTTTTCTTACATGCCTGGTTTTGGTCTTTCTAAGGGTAACACATTCTCTCCTTCCTGGGAAAAGCTAATAGTATGAGACCATGATGAGCTCTCGGAGAAGGCAATGGCACCCCACTCCAGTGCTCTTGCCTGGAAAATCCCATGGACGGAGGAGCCTGGTAGGCTGCAGTCCATGCAGTCGCAAAGAGTCAGACACGACTGAGCAACTTCACTTTCACTTTTCACTTTCATGCATTGGAGAAGGAAATGGCAACCCACTCCAGAGTTCTTGCCTGGAGAATCCCAGGGACGGGGGAGCCTTGTGGGCTGCCATCTATGGGGTCGCACAGAGTCGGACACAACTGAAGCGACTTAGCAGCAGCATAATGAGCTCTAAGGGAATATGTGGTTCTCTAACTGGAGAAGACCTGGGTTTCTAGATATTTTTCCCCAAATTTCACGTTCCCAAAAGAGAAAGTCACATAGGTGGAAGAGAATCCTAAGTTTGGAGGGACCTAATTGCCTTCAATTTCCTAACGGAGGCTTAGGGAGAAGTGATCATAAAGATATGTGTGTATATGTGTTATAACTGACTTCTGTACTTCATGAACACTGCTATAAAGAGTTCTGCACTGGGCTTCCCAGGTAGCCCTAGTGGTAAAGAACCCACCTGCCAGTGCAGGAGACAAAAGAAATGTGTGTTCTGTCCCTGGATCAGGAAGATTCCTTGGAGGAGGGCAGGGCACTCCAGTATTCTTGCCCGGAGAATCCCATGGGCAGAGGAGCGTGGCGGGCTACAAAGAATCAGACACATCTGAAGCAAAGCATGCAGACTAGTGGATGAAAATAGAAATGCCTTAAAGAGTTCTACATTGAAGTAGAACATGCGTGTTTGAGTCTAGTGACCTTGGACAAGCGTCCCCCCTTCACTTCCATTTCTTTGCTTGTAAAAGGAGGATGATGTTATCTGTCTAGAAACTCAAAATTGCAATTTGCAAAGGTAAATTTTACAAATATATGGTGTTAAGATGTTCACCTAAAGGTACTGGGGACCACCCAGGATCTAATGCGGGCTATAGAAACTCAGTAGTTCTAAACTATCACTGCCTGAGGGACACCACTATTTCTCACAACCTAAGATACTAGATGTTGTTGCCTGACCTCTTCTAATGCCACCATTACAGCCAACCAAGGTTAAGAGCGCAGATCCCCTGCCTGAGACTTGAGGCACCAACTGCAAGTTCAGAGATCCCTAGGGCCACCCTCACTTCAGACCAGCTGGCTACAAATTAGGAAGCGCCTATGACCACCTTCAGGTTCCATCCTTTGTTAAAATGACTCAGAGAACTCAGGACTCATGGTTATAGTTTTGTTATAATAAAAGGATACAAATTAGAACCAGCCAAGGGAAGAGATACATATGGCAGAATGTAGAATGGAGCGGGTTCCAAATGTGAAGTTGTGTGTCCTCAAGAATGTGTTTCCCTCCTGGCATCAGTGTATGGTAATATGCAGATTATTGCCAACCCAAGAAGCTCATCCGCATGCTTCATATATTCAAGAAACAGCAAGAAGGCCAATGTGACTGTCTAGGGAATGGCAATATGAGATGAGGTCAGAGAGGCAACTGGTTGGGAGCAGAACTTAAGCAGCTCTTCAATCTAGGCAAGAAATAATGGTGACTTGGAACTAATACTACTAAAATATTAATATTCATTGATGTCTGTAGTTTACATTAGCACTGACTTTTTGCGTTGTAGAGTTGTATGGGTTTTGACAAATGTATAACGCCATGTATCCTTGTGTGTATGTCAGTATCACAGAGAATAGGTTCAGAGCCCTAAAAATCTGCCGTGCTCCACCCATTCATCCCTCCCTCCCTTCCTGCCCCACCTGGCTACCACTGATCCTTTTTTAACTGTCTCCATAGTTTTGATTTTTCCAAAACATCATATAGTTGGAGTCACACTGTATGTAGCTTTTTAGATTGGCTTTCCTCACTTAGCAGTATGCATTCCTCCGTGCCTGTTCATGGCTTGATAACTCATTTCCTTTATTTGTTAAATAATATTCCATCGTGTGGATGTACCAGTTTGTTTTTCCATTAACCTATTGAAGGACATTCTGGTTGCTTCCTGTTTTTGGCAATTGTAAGTAAAGCTGTTACAAACATTCATATCTGAGCGACTAAGCACGCACGCACGCAGGTTTCTGTGTGGACGTAAGCACCATTGTTGGACCAGGCAGCAAAAGTATGTTTAGCTTTGTAAGTGGCTGAATCAATTTGCATTCCCACAAAAAATGAATCAGAGTGCCTGTTGCTCCATAACCCGGTCAGCATTTGGCACTGTCAGTGTTTTAGAGTTCAACTATTTTAGCAGGTGTCTGGAGGTATGTTGTCATTGTTTCAATTTGCAGTTCCTCAAAATATATGACATTAAGGATATTTTAATGTGCATTTCCATTCATATATCTTTTGTAGTGAGGTGTCCATTCAGATCATTTGCCCATTTTTTAATTGGGTTATTTTCTTCTTAAGTTTTAAGTGATCATTGTATATTTTAGATGAATCCTTTATTAAATATTAGATTTATAAATATTTCCTCTCAGCCTTTGGCTTGTCATTTCACTTTCTAAAGCCTATTACTCTTGATTAACAAGATGTACTGTGAACATCTCTCTAAGTTAACTTACTTACTACAGTATTTTTCTTGTCAGGATAGTATTTCATGGAATGATTATAGCAGTGTTCATGTAGCCAGTATCTTACTGCTGGGTTTATACATCCATTCTAACTGTTGGTATTGCACACCAAGTAGTGGCAGACCATCTTGTAACTAAATCTTCGTGTACAATCTTATTTTCTCACTATACATATCTCGAAGTGGAATAGCTAGCTGGATTAAGGAGTTCTTATTTTTTTCAAGCTTTTGTAATTCATTTATTTATTGGCTGCTCCATGCAGTACGTGGGATCTTGGTTCCCTGATCAGGGACGGAACTCAGGCCCCCCTTGCATTGGAAGCAGGAGTTTTAACCACTGAACCACCAGGAAAGTACATATTTATTACAACTGCCCAACAGAAAATTTCTCCCAGTGTACATGTTATCAGCAGTACAGAGAAAGCATCTATTTCCCCAGGCTCTTAAGGAGGTATTACAAAATGCTTCAGAATTTGAAATAGCTTTCTTTTTCCTTCTGGATACAAAAATAACTCATACTTATGCTACCATTTAAAACTATTTGCAAATTAAAAAGTTAAAACTAGTATTTCATGCCTTTAATTTGTATTTCTTTGATAATTAAACATTTTGTCAAGCAAAACATCTTTAGTCCCACTTAAATGACATTAATATAATGGGTATGTAATAAATGTGCTATGATAATATTTATAAAGCATCATTTGATTACTTGGTATTCAACATGGTACTTTGCTGGTTATTACTAAACATGTATAGAAGAATGAATCCCTAATCACTGTGGTGCTGGGAAAATTAGACAATTATATGTAAAAGAATGAAATTAGATCATAACCTGACACCATACACAAAAATAAAATAAAAATGGATTAAATACCTGAATGTAAGGCCAAACACTCTAAAACTCCTAGAGGAAAATACAGGTAGAACATTCTTTGACATAAATCACAGGAAGATCCTTTTTTGACCTACCTCCTAGAGTAATGAAAATTAACACAAAAAATAAACAAATGGGACCTCAGTTCAGTTCAGTTCAGTTGCTCAGTCATGTCCGACTCTCTGCAACCTCATGAATCGCAGCACACCAGGCCTCCCTGTCCATCACCAACTCCTGGAGTTTACCCAAACTCATGTCCATCGAGTTGGTGATGCCATCCAGCCATTTCATCCTCTGTCGTCCCTTTCTCCTCCTGCCCCCAATCACTCCGAGCATGAGGGTCTTTTCCAGTGAGTCAACTCTTCCCATGAGGTGGCCAAAGTATTGGAGTTTCAGCTTTAGCATCAGTCCTTCCAATGAACACCCAGGACTGATCTCCTTTAAGATGGACTGGTTGGATCTCCTTGCAGTCCAAGGGACTCTCAAGAGTCTTCTCCCAACACCACAGTTCAAAAGCATCAATTCTTCGGTGCTCAGTTTTCTTTACAGTCCAACTCTCACATCCATACATGACCACTGGAAAAACCATAGCCTTGGGACCTAATTAAGCTTAAAAACTTTTGAACAGTAAAGGAAACCATAAACAAAATGCAGAATGGGAGAAAATAATTGCAAAGAAAGCAACTAACAAAGGATTAATCTCCAAAACATATAAGCAGCTCATGAAGCTCAATATCAAAAAAGTGAAGAACCCAATCAAAAAATGGGCAGAAGACCTAAATAGATATTTCTCCAAAGAAGATATGCAAATGCCCAACAAACGCATGAGTAGGTGCTCAACATCGCTAATTATTAGAGAAATGCAAATCAAAACTATTATGAGTTATCACCTCACACCAGACAGAATGGCCATCATCAAAAATCTACAAACAATAAGTGCCGGAGAGGGTGTGGAGAAACGGGAACCATTATACACTGTTTCTAGGAATGTTGATACAGCCATTACGGAGAACAGTATGGCGGTTCCTTAAAAACTAAAAATAGAACTGCCATATGACTCAGCAACTCCACTCCTTGGCATAGATACATGCACTCCAAGGTTCATGGCAGCACTGTTTACAACAGCCAGGACATGGAAGCAACCTAGATGTCCATCAACAGAGGAATGGGTACGGAAGATGTGGTGCATCCACGCAATGGAATATCACTCAGCCGTTAAGAGAAAGGAAATTGAGTTATTCGTAGAGACATGGATGGACCTAGAGTATCATACAGAGTGAAGTAAGTCAGAAAGAGAAAAACAAGCATCATATATTAATGCCTGTATGTGGAATCTAGAAAAATGGTACAGATGATCCTATTTGCAGAGCAAAAGAAGAGACATAGACATAGAGAACGAATGTATGGACACTAAGGGGGGAAGGGGGTGGGAAGAACTGGGAGCTTGGGATTGACACCTGTACATTATTGATACTGGGTATAAAATAGATAACCAATGAGAAGATACTGTATAGCACAAGGAACTCCACTTAATTCTCTGTGATGACCTGAATGCTAAGGGAGTCCAAAAGAGAGGGGATATATGTACAAGTATGGCTGATTTTTGTTTTGCTGAACAGTAGAAACTAACACAACTCTGTAAAGCAACTCTACTCCAATAAAAATTAACTTAAAAAAAAAAATCCCTAACCACTGAGAAATCACAGTCTGAGAAAACCAACAGTCACTCAGTAAATATCTCTCATTTTTCTGGGACTATATTTTCATAACAACTTTACTGAGATATAATCAACATACAATGAACTGTGCACAATTAAGTGAACAATTCGATAACCACTGACATATGCATGCTCCAGTATCCTTGCCTGGAAAATTCCACGGACAGAGGAGCCTGGTGGCTTACAGTCCGTGGGGCTACAAAGAGTCGTATACGACTGAGTGGCTAGGCACACGCACCCAACGAATGCACGCGCCTGTGAAACCATCCCCACAGTCACCTTGTTTGTTTCCCATCTCTTAGGTTCACTGTCATTTGTTTTTTGATGTCTTTTGTCTCGAAAGCCCTTGTTTCATACGTTTTGTCTGGTTTTCTAGTGATTCGAGGGAGGAGGGTGTATCTGGTTCCTGCTGCTCATCTTGGTTGACTATGAAAGCTTGCCTGGACTCTTTTAAGTGCTGGACCCAGTAGGAGGGAACAAAATGGACAAAATCCTTGGTTTCAAACAGCCTACATTCCAGACCAGAGTGACAGTAAATATATGAAAGAAGAGTGAATTTGCCTAAATAAATGATTTCAGAAAATGTGTGTTGATAAAATAAGATGGTAATGTGATAGAGATGCAGGAAAGGTTTCTCTGGGGAGGCAACATTTGAGGAGATGACTTATGAGAAACAGGCTGTTACTTGAAGAGCTAAGAGTGTGTTCTAAGATAAGGAGATATGACAAGTCCAAACAGAAATAAGCTTGGCTTATTTTATAGGGCAAACACAAGGCCAGTGTGGCTGGGGTGTATTTGAGATGGGAGACAAAGTTGGAGCCGCAGGTAGACTGTTGTTCAGTCGCTCTTTGCAATCCCATGGACTGCAGCATGCCAGGCTTTCCTGTTCTTCACCATTTCCTGGAGCTTGCTCAAAGTCTTGTCTATTGAGTCAGTGATACCATCCAACCATCTCGTTCTCTGTCGTCCCCTTCTCCTCCTGCCTTTAATCTTTCCCAGCAACAGGGTCTTGAGCTTAGAGGAAGAGAGTCTTGTAGATCAGTGTTCCAGCTACCAACTGATGCATAACATAGAACAACAATCATGAACTTTACTCATGAATCTAGGGGTGCTTGAGGTCAGCTAAGTGACTTTTGCTACAGGTCTCTTGTGTGGTTGCAATCAGGTGATGGGTGGGACTGGAGTCATCTCAAAGATTCCTCATCCCCCTATTTAAAGCCTGGGATACTTAGACAAATAACTTAAGGATAGAACATTTCTAGTTCCTTGGCTCTCTCTCTCTTTCCACTTAGGGTAGCCCAATTTTTTACATGGTGGCTAAAGGTTTTCAGAGCAGAAACTGGCAAAAGCTTCAGGGTATTTCCAAACCTAGCCTTGAAGTCACACAATGTCACTCCCACCACATTTGGTTCGTCAAGGTAGTCACAAAGATTCACCCAGGTCCAAGGGGGAGGAACAAAAATTCAGCTTCTTATTGGAAGAACATCAAATAATATCTGGATATGTTTTAAAACTGGGATTCCCAGGTGGTGCTAGTGGCGAAGAACATGCCTGCCAATGCCTGAGACATAAGAGACACAGGTTCAATTCCTGGGTCGGGAAGATCCCCTGGAGGAGGACATGGCAACCCACTCCAGTATTTTTACCTGGAGAATCCCATGGACAGAGGAGCCTGGTGGGCTACGGTTCATAGGGTTGCACAGAGTTGGGACACAACTGAAGCGACTTAGCATGCATGCATGTTTTAAAACCACCATACTCATGGCAAAGATTTTGGGTCAGATTTTTACAACAGGAAGTCATTGGTGGGTTTTTAACAAGGGAATGATACGAAATGATTTGCAATTTTAAAAGGTCAGTCTGTCAGGATTACTAAGGTGCAAAATCAACAGGCAAGCATCAATTGCGTTATTATATAACAGCAAAACCAATTAGCAAATGAAGTGTTTCAAGTGATACCATTTACAAGAGTGTTTTAAAAATACCAACTACCTAGAAATAAATCCAACAAAAATACGTGTAAGACTTTTATGCAGAAAACTACAAACCTCTGTTGAGAGAACCTAGAGACTGAATAAATGGATTTACTATTTTCCAGGATTGTACGACCAATTATTATAAAGATGTCAGTTTTTCCTAAATTGGTCCATAGTTTCTGTGCAATGCCAATCAAAATATCCACAGCTTTTTTCTGTAGAACTTGACAAGCTAATTCTAACAATGTATATGGAAATGTGAAGGATCAATAATAGTAAGCCACTCTTGAAGAAGGAGGAAGAAGAAAAGTGGAAGAGGGATTTTCTATCCTTGATATCAGACTTACCATAAAGCCAGTGTCATCCACTATTAAGGCAGTGTGATATTGACATGAGGAACACCGATAGAAAAATAAATAGACCAACGTAATAGAACCCAGAAATAGACTCATGCACATATGGACACTTGATTTATGTCAAAGATAGCATTATAAAAGAAGGAAAGGATAGTCTTTCAGTAAATGGAGTTGGAGTAATTATGTATCCACATGGAAAGAAAGAAGGAAAGAAGGGAGGGGGAGGTATATAGTCTGCAGAAATACTTGCGCATATGCACTGGGAGACATGTACAAGAATGTTTGCAGCGGCATTATTCATAATATCCTAATTTAGAGACAACCCAAAGATTCAGCAGTAGGATGGATAAATAAAATGTGATATATTCATAAAACAGAGTATTTTACAGCAACAAAAATGAATAAACTGCAGCCTCATACAGACTAGATGAATCTTAAATTGAAAACATAATATTGAATGAAAGAAACCAGACACAGAATACATGTGATTTCATTTCCAAAAAATTCAAAACTGGGGAAAACTTTTAGAGATGCATAACCATGGACAGAGGAGCCTGGTGGGCTAAGTTCATGGGTTGCAAAGAGTCAGACACAACTGAGCGACTAACACTTTCACTTTTTTCAATCATTCGATAAAACTGTAAAGAAGGGCAAGCCTGCATAATGGCTATTTTTATGAGGAAGATAGAGTTTAACATTGGGAAGGGGTTGTAGGGTAGGGCTTCTAGAGTGCTGGCTATATTTTATTTTTACTGTCTTGGGTGTGGTCATATCAGTTCAGTTCAGTTGCTCAGTTGTGTCCGCCTCTTTGCAACCCCATGAATTCCAGCACGCCAGGCCTCCCTGTCCATCACCAACTCCTGGAGTTCACTCAGACTCACGTCCATTGAGTTGGTGATGCCATCCAGCCATCTCATCCTCTGTCATCCCCTTCTCCTCCTGCCCCCAATCCCTCCCAGCATCAGGCATATCTGTTTTATAAAAATTCATTTAGTAGTTGTGAGCATGCTTTATGTACATTGTATTTCACAAGAAAAAAGTTTTATAATACCAAGTTCACCCTGGCTACTGCGTAAGCATGCAAGTATGTAAGCAGGAAGTCCAGTTGTCCAGGAATGACAAGATAGAGGCTTGGATGAGGGTTGAGAAGTAGTCAGATATAGGAAATAGTTTAGAATTAGAGGTAACAGGACTTGATGTGGGATATGAAGGGCAAAAAATACAGCAACAAACACAGTCATAAAACACAGTGAGAGTACGCAACAGAATTAACTACGCTTCTGAAATAGAAAACGTTAATGTGAAGTGCTAAGCTGTGTGAATGGGTATCAGATGGAGGACTTCTGTCTGACACATCAGGGAAGGCTTCATAGAACTGGGAAGGAATTTCCCTGGTGGTTCAGTGGCTAAGACCCCAAGCTCCAAAGATGTTAGCCCGGGTTTCATCCCTGGTCAGGGAACTAGAAGCCGCATGCCACACCCGAGAGTTCACATGCTGCAACTAAGATCCGGCCCGGACAAATAATTAAAAATAGATGAAACAAGTATTCTTTAAAAGCTGGGAAAACAGTTGGCACAGATTATGGAGGAAATGGATGAGGGGTGATACAGTTAAAGGAGATTGGTGGATTGCTTACAGGCAGAAGCTTTGTATTGTCCTGTACTCTTTTGCACGTTATTTTATTTTTGAGACATTTCATGCATTCTCTCTCAAATAAGTTTTATCTACTTATGACTACCATCTAGATCCACAGTAAAAGGTGTTAGCAAATTACTTCAAACGCAGTAGCCATTCCACAAGTCCTGATTGGACCATGAAGTCTTGAACAAGTATATCACACAACTCCTAGAAGCCAACACCACGGTCACATGATCCTGGTGGCCTAGATGGCAGGGCTTCTACACTATAGAATGGAATACGTATTAATAGCTTTTACATTATTGACTTCATTTTACCTTCAAAATGTTACTGGAAGTTTTATCTTTGATATAAGCTTTTCTCACTGGATAGACTGATGGGTGTGGGAATAAAGGGGGGATATATAGAAATAATGTCTAAAACAGAAGTTAGTGGGAAGGGAGACTTCTCAGTCAACCCACTTTATCTAGGAAGGTTTCCTGCATGAGTCAGAGTGATTTGAGGATCATCCAGAATTAACAATAGAAGGAGGCAACTTTTTTTTTTCAGGCTTGTGGAAAAATAAGAGTGGGAGAAGCAATGATTTTATCTCTGTGGCGTTTCTGATTTCATGTATGATTTTAGGCACATCTCTCTCTTTCACAGGGCTTCCTTGGTGGCTCAGCTGGTGAAGAATCTGCCTGCAATGAGGGAGACCTGGGTTTGATCCCTAGGTTGGGAAGATCCCCTGGAGAAGGGAACAGCTACCCACTCCAGAATTCTGGCCTGGAGAATTCTGTGGACTGTATAGTCCATGTGGTCGCAAAGAGTCGGGCATGACTGAGCAACTTTCACTCACTCTCTTTCATACACACTATACACCTTGTCATTAAAAAAAATTACTGTTGGCCTAAATGAGAGTGAGTTTTGCTTTCATAGGTGTCTAAGATTCCACTAGAGCCCGTGAGAGAGTTGGAAATGAGAACACTGAAAACCAGAAGTATAGAGAAAGTGAAGGGGGAAGATTAGATTAACTAGAGTACAAGCAAAGTGATGTGATTGCTAGTGCTCACACATGCTTGTGAGAACCAGGAACCGTTGGAAGAGTTTTATCTATGTTAATGCATTTACTCTCATGACAATGCTGTGAGGTCATCCTCATTTCACAGCTGACGATACCATGACACGGAAAGGTTGGGTAAATAAATTGGTTGAGCTTACAGAACTGGAATTTGAAGCCAGGCTTTCTGGTGCTAGACTATATACATATATAAAGATGTGAAAGATTTATTGCTTTGAATTTTTGAATTGGAGGATAATTGCTTTACATCGTGTTGGTTTCTGTCCTATAACAACAGGAATCAGCCAGAAGTATACATACCTCCCCTTCCTCTTGAGCCTCCCTCTCACCCACCCCAGTTTTGAATTTTTATTGGAAGATAGTTGATTCCAACAGTTTATTGGAAGATAGTTGAAGACAGTTGAAACTAACACAGTGTTGTTAGTTTCAGGTGTAGAGCAAAGGAAATCGGTTATACATCTACTAGACTATAACTTTTTCTTAGAAAAAAAGGAAGAGATAGCATAAATGTTGGAATTTGTGCTTCTTCATTCATATTCCTATCTTATAAAGTATGGCGACATTTTAAAATGGCATACAGAGACAACTATCTCCTCTACTTTGTCCCTGGTGCTTATTCCTTTGGCTTTCCAATGACAACCATGTCATTCTCTGGGGTGACTCTGAGTTTATTCTTGGCTGTGCTTGGTCTTCCTTGCTGTACTAGCTTTTCTCTAGTTGCCAGGATCCCAGCAAGTCTACTTGGCCGTGTGTGGCCTTTTCATTCCAGTGGCTTCTCTTGTGGCACACAGGATCTAGAGGCCCTGGCTTCAGTAACAGTGGCATGATGGCCTAGTTGCTCCACAGCATGTGGGATCGTCCCTCATCAGGGATTGAACCCACGTCTCCTGTACTGGCAGGTGGATTCTTTACCATTGAGCCACAAGGGAAGCCCTGATTTTGAGTTTAAAGTGCAGCTGACCTCAGCTTTTTTTTTTTTTTTTTTAAACCTAAGATATATTTGCCATTACAAGAAAAAAAAAATTTCATAGCTTATTTATATTTGAAAAACAACAACAACAAGCAGCTGGGGCCTTCAAGTTTAGCAACCAAGATTAGATGTTTGGCTTTGAAGAATATTGAAATAGTTTACAGCGATGTATTGGACTTGGGGTGTTTAACGTCCATTAAACTGCAGCACTTTATGGAACGATTATCACTAATTACTGGAGGTCACAAGAGCCGTGATAATTGACAGTCTTTTTTTCGTCGCCTTACACTGGAGAGTATGAAAACTGTGGGAAAAACGATGTAACTTCCCAATTAGGGAGGATGCAGAGCGGTATGGGAAAGTAACTTTTCTGCTGAGGCTGGGAGTTCATACTCATTTAAGCTGTAGACAGATCGTGCAAGCGCAATTAAGACGTCTAACTGTTCTACAAACCATCACCCCCGTCCAAACTGGAAAATAGATCAGAACTGGAATAGGAGTTGCTCTTCGAATACTGCGCTTGGGAGTCTCGAAAAGCTACATAGCACAAACCAAGCCTGGTTCCCAGATGCTTTTTAAAGTCTTCCCCAGGAATGCTCTCCCTGCAGCCTCGGCGCCTTCCTGGCTGGGCCCGGCGCGGGGCTCCCCAGCCACCGCCCGGGACGTCAGCCCCTGTACCCCGAGGCCAGTTCCGAAGAGGGGAGCGGCAGAGCCGAGGGAGGAGAGCGAGAGAGCGAAATGGTCAAGTCCTCCTTAACTCCGGGCCCCCTCGCGGGCCTCACCCCTCCTCCCGGGGGCTGAGATTGGAAAGGAAGTGGGAAGGTTTCAATCTGTTCCTCACACCGGCGCCCTCATGCCCCAACCCTTCTCCTCCGCTCGGGGCTCCGGCGAGCCTCATTCCCGCCCCTCGCCCCGGGAGAGGAGCGCGCGCCGCGGCCGGGTGCGCGGAGAAAGACCAGGGGCTGCGGGCGGCCTCCACGCGGCCGCCGGGGCCCGCAGCCGCCCGCCCGCCAGCAAGCCAGGCCCGAGGGCAGCCCCGGAGTCCGGGGCGGCCGGATGTGAGGGCGCGTCACTTCCGGGCGGTGCAGCGGCGGCCGCTTGGAAGATGGCTGCGCCCTGTGGCTCGGAGCTGCCCGCCAACTCGCCGCTAAAAATCCCGAAGATGGAGGTGCTCTCCCCGGCTTCTCCTGGTGGCCTGAGCGACGGAAACCCATCGCTGTCCGACCCTTCTACGCCTCGGGGTGCCTCCCCGCTCGGGCCGGGCAGTGCGGCGGGCTCTGGGGCAGCGGCGTCCGGGGGTCTCGGGCTGGGGCTGGGGGGCCGCAGCGCCGCCTCGTCCTCGGTCTCCTTCTCCCCTGGTGGCGGCGGTGGTGGCGGGGCTGCGGCAGCCGCCGCCGCCGCCTGCCGGGGCATGTCGTGGACGCCGGCAGAGACGAACGCGCTCATCGCAGTGTGGGGCAACGAGCGGCTGGTGGAGGCACGGTACCAGCAGCTGGAGGGAGCCGGCACGGTGTTCGGCAGCAAGGCCCCCGGGCCGGCCATGTACGAGCGCGTGTCCCGGGCCCTGGCCGAGCTGGGCTACGAGCGGACCCCGTCCCAGTGCCGGGAGCGCATCAAGGTAACCGGCCGCCCGGCCTGGGGCAGCAAACCAGAGGCAGAGAGAAGGCGGGGAAGCGGGCCTCGGGGGCGGGGGCCGGTCTGAGCGCAGGGCTCCCCTCCGGGGCCCGGTGGGCCATTCGCATCTCCTCCGCCTTTTTTCTTCTCTCCCTGGGAAGGGGGCGGGGGGGAGGCTTTTTTTCCAGATGGCCGCCAGCCCGTAGGTTTTCTGAGTTTGAAGTTGGGCGTGCCTGCCGCCGCCCCTCTTTCTTGCCAATCGAGGATGTTCTTGCGCTCTGAAGTTGGTAGTTTCTCATTGTGCTCCCGGCGACGGTCCCGTGCAGCCGGCGCCTCTCGCCCCCACCGCCGGGGCCCCTCGCTTTGTTCCAGGTCTGGGGGCTCCCAGGCAGAGGCTTACCGGCCGGGGCGGGATGGAGCAGGGATAGGCCGGGGGAGGAGGGGGAGATGCTGAGCTCCCCCACCTCACCCCCCAGTTTAGGAATTTTCAAGTGAGTGGCAGGGGCAGAGCCGTACGAAAGGCGCCTTCAGACGATGGCCTTTGTGTCAGTTGTCTTGCTTCTGCCTTGAGCTTGCTTCTAACTCGAAGGGCGATCAAGAGTTGAGATGCTTTGGAGAATTGGGAAGGCTCGGTTGTAGCCAGATACTGTATTGCTTTTGCGGAGTTAGGACACAGTTGAAGTTAGCCTGGCTGATAGTTGGTCCGAAATTTGAGTGTGATGTCTCCAGAGTTAGGTTGGCTTGAGGCCCTGCAGTGTTTCTGACGAAGCTCCTTCTTGAAAGCATGTGTTCCCCTGCTTTAGCTGTTGTGCCGGATGTGGTGACAAGTGAAGCTCTCACTGTGCCTCTGGCCATCCTTGTGTACCTGAAGGTTCAGTACAGAGACTTAATTTGGGCTAGAAATGTTACCTCCAGTCGGGTTACTGTTTTCTGTTCCTGCTGACTTTTAATCTGGGACTTCAGATTTGTAGTATTGGCAGATACGGAGTTGTTTTTTAGGTAAGTTGGTTGGTGTCCTTCTCGCAGGGTCTGCTAAAAGATTCTGGTAGAAGACTTTCCCCCTAGTTCACTTGTTCAGAGTTATAGTATCAGTGTGCTTCGTTTCTGGCAGGGCTAACACTTTTTTGGAACTCCAAGGTGGGGTAAAAATCCAGTAGGAACTGTCATACTCACACTGGAGAAGGATGTGGCTCCAAAATTCCAGAGATCTTGTCTCAAGTGTTCATTTGAGGACATTGTGGCTTAGAAAATTTGGTCCAGAAACCAAGATATTTCAAACCTCCTATTTTTAGGAAATCTGACACCCATTTCTCAATTAGAAAATTAGATTGGTTTACCTGATAACATGTTATGTTTGGGTCCCCCTCCCTCTCTGTTTTAAACAAGGATGTCATGAAAGTAAATAGTTTATAGATAGGATAAATAGTAGCGAATAGTAGCCACTGTTCTCTGAATCTCATTCCTTATTCTATTCAAGGTTGTTAAGGTTAAGTTCTGGGGAGTTTTTGCATTGTGCTGTTTAGCCTCTATCCATAAACTTTTTTGGGTTTAGCAGTACCCTTTAGGCTTTTGTAATTGTTTTAGCTTTATTGATTTTTTCTTTGTCCATAGAAATTTCCCAATCAGAAGGACAAAGGGTGTTATCCAAAGCTGCTTATGAATCTCACTGATTATAAAATTGTTTCTCAAAAAGCCAGGAAATCTCTAGTTGGGTTGCATCTTTGTCCAGTTATGAGAAGCATAACCTAAAGCAAAGAAAGGAAACTGGGCTTCTCTGAAGAATTTTCAAGAGGATCGTTTTCTCTGTCTCCAAGCAGATAAGATCAGATTGACCTCAAGTTCTTAGACTATTTGGAGACTATATGGATGTTGATGTACTCTAATCCACAGTAGCAGTTGATGGGGTGACCAGATCACTGTTTTTTGTTTTCTTTTTTACGTAAACAATTCCTTAAGTGTGATTTCAACCAAGGAACCAGACTTCTTCATTAATAGCATTGGTCTTTCCTATTGGAATTATAAGCTTCATAAAGACGAGTTCTGATCTCTTATTCCCAACAGTATTTCCAGTGCCTAGGACATAAGTAGGCACTGGATACATATTTATTAAATTCACCAAGTAAACAAAGCCTTGAAGGAGAATGTTGGAAAGCATAAAAATCTAGAGCAGTGTCCAGATTTTAACCCCAAAACATAGACTTTGAAACTCAATTTGAGAAATACTTCCTTAAAAACTAAACTCTGTCCCTCTTGGAGACTTAAGATGAGTGTAATCTTAAACATAGATGCACACGTGGTCACTGAAATCATAGCCTTACACAATTATGAGGTGGATCTCCAAGTACTCCAGATTATGTTTGTGAAAATCAAAAGGCAACCTTAGGAAATTCCCAGGGAATCATCACAAACCACTGAAACAAATCTTTCAATCCCAGTTTCAGAAATGCCGATTTAGAACAAGTAATTCAGAAATCTCTTTCACTTGATTCTGTTAATGAGAACTACAGAAAGAAATTCGACAGTCCTTTTTGCTTTGGAATTTGCAAAATAGAAACAAAGTGGTGCAGTGAGATCTGGACATGGAGGTATATCTTATCCAGAATAATGCAGCTCATTTAAGTGTGAGCTCATGTCAGAGGCTCCCGGGGAAGGAGCACCGTGTGCATCAGTTACATTTCTAGTCCAATGTGTTTATTTAAATATCTATCAAGATTCAGCTATGAAGTAAATAATTTCTTCTAAGTTTGAAAGGAAGGATGATATATAGTAACTTCAGTTTTTCCCTGAAACTTTCCCTGAATCATAGTTTCAGTATATTGATGTAACAACCTTGTCATATGATGACCCTTAGATTTTGCTACCAAAGGACTATTTTTAAATGCTATCCAAGCGAATATGTGTATTTCTAAGTGCACAGGTTTTTAACTTAAAGTCAGATATAAACATTTTTTTTTTTAATTGCTGCAAAGTCTGACATGTCCTGTTACTGGTATTTGTTCTGTTTTTTTAGATAAAATGGGTGTGTTTGAGACTGGCTTGCTACACGTGTTTGGTATCGTTTGGTTCTGAAGTTTTGTTGCTTTCTGTTTGTTTGCCAGAAGAAAATAAATCTGCTAACAATTCCAGCCTACTTTTGGAGTCAGATAAATAAATGGGTGATTTACTATCCTTTCCTATAAGCCTTGTTGTCATATCTCCATTTTCTAAATGCTTGCGTGTTTACTGTCTGCTTGGTGTTAGGTGAAGAGAAGAACTGTAGTACAGAGTCCAAGAGCTAACTTACAGTGTAGTTAATGTTTGTATACCCACACCTAAGAGTTAAAAAGCTGTACCAGACAACACAGGGGATGGTATGCAGTGCAGTACTTAGTATTGGATGACGAAAGCAGACCCTAAGTGTGATGACTGACTTCAAGGGAGGAGGAGGGCTCAGCACAGCCCGTGCTATAGTAGTTGAGAGACCTATCTAGACTTGGAATTCAGAGCCAGATGCCGGATTCACACTTAAGTCGGTTAATCCGATGCCCTGCAAAACTCATTCTCAAGTCCCATATTTTCAGGTGTTCTCCAAAAATTTGGCTCTTGAGAGTTGGCTTTTTGTCTCTCAAACAGATGCTTTACTCTGGCTCTGCCTGAAGATGAAATGCAAGGTGATCATATGACCTAAAGAACTTGTCTTTGCTCTGTCAATGCTGATTGTTTATCAGATAAACTTATAAGTGGTGGGGAGTCTTCTGCCTAACAAGCAAGACAATTGACTTTTTAGGGACATTGTCTTGATCTATATTCTTCAGTAATTCATCATAATCTTTGGAACAAATATGGTATTTTAGCAGACAAATCACAGTGTGGTATATTTGATCTTTCATTGTAACTATCAAGACTTGTCATTATCTGTCCTGTGAGAACAAATAGGACAAAGATAACTCGGAGCCCACAAATACTGTTGTCCCTGTATGAACTTTTTAAGACTCTGCCTATCTCTAAGGACTTTTCTGATGTTAGCGCACTAGACTTTTCTGCATTATCATTGAAAGATTTTTCAGAAATATGGTCTGCCACTCAAAAGTGTTCATACGAAAGATTTAGTCAGATTTATCTCCTTCCATTTCTTTTGTTCCCAAGCCACTGCTGCCAGAAAACTTATGTGTTCCAGTTTTTTTGTCTGCTTTTGAATCTGATGGAGATTTGATATATATACTGAAAGAGTAGACTCCCAGCCATACACACGTATATTTAGGCTTTTGGTTTTGGAGGTAAGGACTCTAGTAAGCACACCTTAAAACTGTGCATGAATAGGCACCTGAGTTTATTTCCTGGCATTTTGGGAAATCTGCTGGAAAGTGGAGTGAAATATTCTGGATCCTTCATTAAGAGGATATGTAAAAAAAGGGAAAAAAAAAAGGGAGGAAACCCATAGTATAAAGCAGTGCTGTTCAATAAAACTTTCTGTAATGATGGAAGTGTTCTGTATCTGCTGCAGTTCAGGGCAAGAGCCACTAGCCAAAGGCTGTTAGGCTTTTGAATGTGGTTAGTGTGCTTGAGGAACTGAATTTTTAATTATGTTTCATTTTAATTAATTACATTTTAAATTATAAATAGCAACATGTGGCTAGTGGCTACCGTAGTGAACAATATAGGTAAAAAGTTGTTATTCAGAATATTAAAGAAGGCTTTATTTTATGAAAGGACTGTCTTGGCTACACCCTCAGACCTCTGAGGGGGCAGGAGTTGTGTTGGAAGTTCTTTCTTCGTGCCCTCCCTGTTGCTTTACCCCTGAGTAGGAGGAACCTTGACAAGTCAAGAGAGATGGTTCGCCATTATAGGAAGAGGAGCTTTTCCTGTAAGGAATAAAGTATTATGATCTCAGTTGACTGGGGCAAAACATGTCTACACTGTCTAACAGACTGTGCAGTAGCTGCTGGCCACAGGCAGTAATTGAACACTTGAAAAGTGGCCAGTATGACTGTGCCACTGGAGTTTTAATCTCGTTTAATTTATTTATATTACTAATACAACATTGTAAAGCAACTATAAAATTAACTTAAAAAATAAGTTAATTTAGTGGCTATTATATTGACCAGAACAGCTTTGGAATTATAGTGTTCAGACTTTTTTTGCTGTGTACTGCCAAAAGAGTTTTGAAATCCATGCCGCTCTCTTGAATGTTTAAAAGCTGACATTAATATTTTTTCATCATATATTTTAAAATTTATGGGGCATTAACAGGATATTGTGGGCAGGAGGAGAAGGGGACGACAGAGGATGAGATGGCTGGATGGCATCACTGACTCGATGGATGTGAGTCTGAGTGAACTCCGGGAGTTGGTGATGGACATGGAGGCCTGGAGTGCTGCGATTCATGGGGTCGCAAAGAGTCGGACACGACTAAGCAACTGAACTGAATTGAACAGGATATAGGACATATTAAATCTAATATGAGTAAGATGAGATTGATGTAAAACTTACTGAATAATGTGCTCTGAATCTGAAAGAGTCACCCCAAATTCTTATCTATAGGTTTTATCAAATATATCAATGTTGATGATCCCACAATATTCCCCTTACACTTAAAATAAACAATATGATTAACCTATATTCCTTTGACTATTCTAAATTCAGTAGCCAAGCTTCGTGCCTAAAAAACATATACAAGACTGAGAATGACAGGGTCCCTAAGGTTTAAGGTGCCTTGATCAATCATTAAAGAAGCATATAGGCACTACAGTTAAAGACCCCTAATTTAGAACTTTGAGCATCTTTTCTGTTTCTTTCTTGGCTGATATAGAGCTCCCAGGCCCTTGGAATTCCACTGCCTGGAGGAGCCACGAGAGATTGAAACTTAACTCTTGGCTAAAGGCCAGGCATCTGGGGAGGACTTGGAAATCTTACCCATTCCCTTTCATCACACTCATCTGACAGATGCATCACAGGGTTTCTTTAAATACTAAGGTCTGAAATAAGGACTTTTTTTCCCCCATTATTCATCAACAGATACGTGAGGGCTTTCTGTGGGAGGCCCTTGACATACAGCAGTGTATCGTTTACTGTCAAAGAGTCTCCTTTCCAGGGAAGCAGGAGTCAGGATGCTAGAGCACCACCTCCAGTATTCTGAGCATGGTCTGTGGATTGTGTGGACATTAAGCTCCTGGTGCCATAGCTTGTTTAAAAGCCATGCCTTTCAGTTGGAGAACTGTTTGCTGTAGTGCATGAGGGTATGCCCTAGACACCACACGTGACTGGTGGGGCTGTCATCCAGGGTCAGGTCAAAGGGCGGAGTCACTGGTTTTGGGGCAACCACAGATGTACCAGTTCTAGGACTTTCTGTTTCCGTAAGTAACTTTTTCATAGTTTGAATTGCAGTTACATCCATTACCTATCTCATTCCTTAATTCATACACTAGAAAGAAGACCAAAGCCATGCATCTTCTTGAACATCCAGGAAGAAATGTATTTTACCCTGTGGCCTGGCACTCGCATGACACACTCATGTGCATAAGTAGATGACGGTGTATGTGTAGCCAAAGCAGATCTCACAGAGCAGCAGTGCTTACATTGCATTTGCAGTGTGTCATGCACTGTTCCAAGTGCTTTACAAACCTAACTTAAATAACTCACATAGTGACGCTATACTTACCTGTGCAACACCGTCTGGTTTGTTCTTTTCTACCTGAACCCAGATCCTCCAGCCCCAGTGTCTCTTGAGTGTTATGGTCTTCAGCGCCTGTCTGCGCCTGGCAGGCCTCTTTCTTCAGCCCCCTCCCCACATCCTCCTTCCCCCGCCCCCCACCACAGGGCTTTTCAGCATTGCCGCCCCTTGCCCCCCAGTCCGTCTGTCCCTCATCTTTCCTCTACCCCAGCCACATTCTCGTTTGTCTCCAGAAATTCCCTCACCTAAAAGAGATGCAAAAAAACACCTGGGAGGATGGGGGTGACCACGCCCATTGGTACTGGGTAGCATGCTTACTCCTTGGGGACTGGCAGCTCAGGGTCACATTGGCCCCCACGTGGGCCACGCCGCGGAGATGGCAGGATGGAGGAGCCGGAGGAACTAGGGGAGGGGAGACAGGTTAAATACATCCAGGGGACCAACAGCTCACAGAACAGAGGAAGGGCCTGGAGTCTTTCCCCTGCAGGTCCCGCAGCCACAGTGATACACTCCAGGAGGGCATGGGGTGGACCAGGGATGTTCTAGGTTTGTTGACATGACCTCAGTGAGGTTCGCCAACACTTGTTGGGGGCAGCAACACCTCCCCATCACCATGTGCCTACTCTGTGCCCAGGGCTCAGCTCGTCCCCCTCCCCCAAACTGGGGGTCCTCAAATACCCCTTACCTGCACCGGCCCCTCTAACCGGTAGCGGCCCTCCATCCACCCTTGTCTCCCTAGCCACCCTCTCACCACCCCAGATCCTCTGCACCAGCACAGATCCTGTTCCCCTGGATGGTTATCCCTTCATCTCCTGTGTGGGGTGTTGAGAAAGCTGCCCACAAATCATTAAAATTGATTACCAACCTGCTAATGGGCCAGAACCTGCAGGTAGATGGAAGAGAATAGAAGAGAATGAGGTGACATTCAGTTTTTTCAGTCATTGTGCTACTTTAGAAACATTCATTTGGGACAGGTCATGTCCCAGATATTCTCATGAAATGTTTTCTCCTGTGTAGTTCTAGAGACCTAGAACCTATGGCTTAAGGGGAACATGAAAGGAGGTGGGAAGTGGTAAGAAATCAGACTGGAGACAAACAAGAGGTCAGAGGATGGGCTAAGGAGTTTGGACTTTGTTCTGACTTATTAGTTTTCAGCTGGAGAGTGGCATGGTTCCTCTTAGGTTCTCGAACTGGCTGTCAGGTGGAAAATGAATTGGCAAGGCTAAGACTGAAAGTACTAAGATCTTTTAGAGGCTCCTTGCAGAAATCTACAGAGGAGATGAAATAGTGGCAGTGAAAAGGGAGAGAACAGAACAGATTTCAGAATAATCAAAAGTAGTGAAGCTGTTTTGGAGAATCTGAAAATTTAGATTTGCTAGATCTTAACCTGGCTACACAACTCACTGTGTACTTCTCTACCAGTGTACACAGAGGATTGTAATTGCAGTCCTTAGAGGTCATCGTAGTACTTCATTGCTTAAGTTTTAAGCTTTAAGTTGGTTCTTTTTTTTTTTTTTTTTTTAAAGCTGTGCTATGTGGCAGGGGGTCTTAGTCCTCCCTACAGGGGGAGCGCAGAGTCCTAATCACTGGATCACCAAGGAATTCCCTAGGTTTGGTTCTCAAACCCAATGGAAGTGTTAGTCATTCAGTCATATCTGACTCTTTGGTGAGTCAATGGTCTGTAGCCTGCCAGGCTCCTGTCTACAGGATTCTCCAGGCAAGACTTTTGGACTGGGTTGTCATTTCCTTCTTCAGGGGATCTTCCTGACCCAGGGACTGAACTCAGGTCTCCTGCACTGCAGGCAGATTCATTATTGTCTGAGACACTAGGGGAGCCCAGAACCCAGTGAGATCCAGCTAAATAAAACAATGCTTTAGGGCAGTCTTGTCTGTTATACAGACTCCCTTGGGTTCTGATCTGCTCCCCAGGCTTCCTAAGTGATGGTCCTGCCTTCTTTTTTCCTAACATTACCAGAGGGCAAGAACTAAAATCAGATCTAAAATTTCAATGTAAATTTTCATGCATTCTCTCAGAAATATGCTCATGTCTCTAGGATGAGGTAGAATAGCAGGGCCGCCCCCCCCACCCCGACACACACGTACACTTTGGATGGTTGTGTCTGTGTGGTGTTTGCAAATTTTTTTTTTAAAGGGAGAAAAAACTTCTTGAGTTTCAAAAACGAATACCAGTACCATTTTTTAGATAGTTGATTGTTAGGATTGCCCATTGATTGTTAGGTACTGTGTAATTGTATTCCTGTTGTGGGGTTTATGCAGTGTGTCCTGCCTGGTATTTACCATTGCAGAAAGTTCCTTCAGTGTCGAAAATGCATGCTCAGTGAATCTGCGCCTCCTATGCTGCATATGTTACAGATTATCTGGGGTTTGTAATCTCTGCGGAGTCTTCCCCGCTATTGTTCTAAAGAACTGAAACATGTCTGCATACTGGAATAAGGTGTATATTTAAATCTGTGTAATTCTTAACCTATTTGTAGTTGAGAGAGTCCTTGAGAGCCAATGGAAATACTTTTTTTCTTGGCACTAATCAAATGAGTGTTACTTTGTCACTTAGTGGGTGGGGTGTGATGTTATTTCCTGATAGAATACAGACCTGTGTTTATTCTCAGACATTTTAGGAATAACAGCCGTCATCTTATTTTTATATGTGTGTTCTTGGCTGTATTCATAAATTACATTTCTTGAGCTACCAAATAATAACTTCATTCGTTATAAAGTGATGAAATAGAATGGAAGTTATTTACCTAGATTTGTTTTCTAGTAGCATTTTCTCAGCCTGTGTAAGATGACTCTGTTGTAACAGCCTGAATTTTTGAAACTCACAATGTTGTTTCTCTACTATCTACCTGCAGATTAGTACATTTATCCAAATAAGTCAATTATGTTTGTACTTGATATTAATAAAACCAGAATAAAGTTCATATCTAACAAAACCTGCTCTTATCATTATTATTTAAAATTTACAAATACTTTTCTCTAAATGGATAGAGCTGCTTAATGATTTAGAAAAAAAGAGTGTGATAGGCCAGAAAGTACCTTGATCTTATAACTCTCAACTGCCACATACAATCTTAAGGAGTTTTCGTCATTCACTCATCCCTTTAGCAAAAATATATTGAGCTGCTTCTGTGTGCCAAATATTTGATGGAGGTTCTAAGAATACGTCAAAGAATAAAACTGGGGAAAAAACACAAAAACAAATCCGCTTGCCTTCGAAGAGGTTATATTCCAGTAGAAAACAATATGAATATTTTAAATATGTTAATTCAAAACTATTAACACAATCAGAAAACCCCTCAAATAAGAAATTCTTTTATATTAGCCTTATTGACCTTAGAAGGTTTGTGCTCTCAACCTTCCATTATGCATAGGAAATAGAAATCCATTTGCTTTGGCTTTATTAAGAATGATTTACATGATTTTTTATATTATGACTTCTTATTGTGATATGTCCAGTTGTCCCTGAGTTTTGCCCCTCCAAGCAGCAAAGTGCCATGCTGCTGGTATTCATGCTGCCATTAGATAATGAGCATATCTGTGCTGGTCCTGGTGGCACAGCCTTCAGCAGAAATATATAATGTTCCTTCTGTCTTGTTGTATAAATCAGGAAATATGGTTAATAGTTGGATTTGAGAAGTCAGAGTTTTGCCAGTTTTAGAGCAGTATAAAATAATTTTTGACATAAGTTATATAAACCACATTACAAAACTAAGAGGAAAAAGCAAGGGAAAGTGTTTAACTTCTTCACGATGGCATATCTACAAGTCCGTGAGATGTTATTTTTCAAGAAGTGGTGGTGAAGCAAATTTCCATTGGAGAAGGAAGTGGCAGCCCACTCCAGTATTCTTGCCTGGAAAATCCCATGGACAGAGGAGCCTGGTGGGTTACAGTCCATGGGGTTGCAAAGAGTCGGACATGACTGAGCACACAGGCAAAATTTCCATGCACCAAAGAAGAAATGAGAAACCTGGATGCTCTTTGCTTTGTTGAACTCTGCGAGAGTGTATGTAGGCCATTCATGCCTCTTACTTGATTCGTGCCTGCCTCCTGCTTCTTGCAAACAGGTTGCCCAGTGAGGCTAAGTCCTCACTCCGGGTGGGTAGCAAGGATTCCTTTTTCCTCCCTTGTTTATATGTCACTGTGTTAGTCACCATATTCTTGCTCAGACTATAAACTTTTGAAAATGGCTAAATGATTAGCTTTTAGCCATAGAAGAATGAATATGAGTGAAAAGTTGAAGTTATGATGACACAGCCAGGTGTTGGTGAAACTTGAATAATGTATGGGCAATAACATACTCATTTAACAATGTTACCTAAATATGTAACAAACCTAAATCTAGGTATAAACTCCTTTTATTAATACTTAAAGATTTCACATGTTGTCAAACAAAACTTGATACAACACTTTAAGTGCTAATAAAGAAGTGAGCATTCTTTTATATTGGGTAATGTTTAGCTGAAAGTTACTTGCTTTTCTAAACAAGGTTCTGACACTGATCGCTATAGTAAGGTTCTTCTGAGTTTGTTGTTATCATGTGCTTAATGATAAAGCTTCACTGCTACTTTTTCTCTGCTTGAACTAACCTTCACATAAGGCACCTTGATTTCCAGGTGGTGTGACTATTCTTGTTGTAATAATAACAAATATTTAACATTTACTGAGTACAAGCTACTAAGCAAACACTGTTTTAAATGCTCTACTTGAATTTTTTTTATTTAATACAAATCTATGATGGAGGTAATGGCAACACACTCCAGTATTCTTGCGTGGGAATTCCCATGGACAGAGAAGCCTGTCGGGATACAGTCCATGGGGTCACAAAGAGTTGGACACGACTGAACAACTATCACTTTCACTTCATGATGGAGAGACTGTTACCAGCTCCACCTTACAGATAGAGAAATTGAGGTACAGAGCGATTAATTTTTCTAATGTCACAGAGCTAGTAGGTGGTGAAGCTAGACTGACTCTCCACTTTTAACCACTTGATTATATTGCCCCATTGTGAATTATCAGTCCACCTTTATTAAAATTTAACAGTTGAAACAGTATTTTGGCAACAATGAAATCATAAATTCAGAAATGCCAAAATCACACAGCAACACACAGATGGACCTCATAGGGCTCATATATGTTTCTTGTCATAGAAATGGAAACACAAATTTTAAAAATCCTTGCAGATAATTCATGGTATCCTAAGATTATAAACATAATGAGAAACATTGATTTGAAAGTCCCAAGAATTTAAAACAGAGTGTTGAAACATAAATAAGACTTCCACTGTAGACAGCTCATTCAGTCATTCATTCAGGCCTTTATATGTGTGATGGTATTTATTGGACTACCAACTCTTCTTAAAGAAATTAAGTTTGAGGTTAAAGAAGGAGAAACATTTACAGGGTAGAATGAGCTTTTTGACAGTAAAAGTGGATGAGGATGTGGCTTACTGAAGGAGACCGCAGAGTGAGCACTGCTCTATGCCTGCCCTTGTTCACCTAACGTGTGAATGGCTGGGTGCTCTCCTCAGAGGTGAGGAGGGTGGGATGGACTGTTCCGTAATGTGTGATATAAATATACAAAAAGGAGACTACGCAGATGAAGAAAGCTCAAAATAGACTCAAGAAGTGAGAAATCAAGCGAGTGCAGGGAGTATAGCAGTAACCCAGGTAAATGTGGTCACTTCATCTAAATATGAAAATGAACTGTGAACTTCCCGACAACTATGGCAAAAAGGTAACTACAGTGATTTTCTGTACTTTTCATTGTCTGCAGAAGGGAAGCACACAAGGTCCTCGCTCTAAAACCTAAGATGAATTTTCATTAAGGACACTCTGATAGCGGCCTTGGATAAGCTCTTACCTTTCTCTTCGTTCTCTTTTCTGTTAAATAGGGCAGCATGACGTGTCTTCTGTGTATAGTAAGTAATACACTGCCCGGATCCCTCCCCCGGGGAGTGAGCCGCTGGCGCGTCCCCACCAGCTGCCTGAGTGGTGATGGCTTCAGGAACCCTCCTGAAGGAACCCTCCTGAAGGAACTCTCCCAGGAATGTCTGGTTGCCCATGGCTAGGCTCCCTCTCCACTGGCAGCCTGGACTCAGTGACTGGTCAGTGCTGAAATTCAAAAGCCCAGCCGCCTTGCCTTAAGGGAGCTCTAAAGTATTACTCACATTCCATACTTCACTTTAGGATTAACCAAGACCTCTGCGGCAGCCGTGAGTTACTTCACCTCTCTCTTCCCCGTCCTGTGCTCACAAATGCTGTTCTGAAGAGCTCTCCACTGTAAACGTCCTGCACAGCCTCCTCAGTGTCTCTTTCCTGGGACCCTCTCTTTTAGCATCATTGTAAAAATTAGAAATAATAAATGTAACCTGCTGACTCCCAACTCTCAGCACATGGTAGAAACTGAGAAAATGTTAGTTATGGTTTCCTTTCATTGCATGGGACATTGAGCCACCTATGGACAATGTCTGATTTTTGTAGAAGGTACAGACATTTTTTTCATATGGTAATTCCTTTTAGCAGTCCTCATAAAGGTAAGAATAAAATATAAAAATGCTACCAACTGAGCTATAAAGTGTTACAGTAGATTTTCTGAGTTTGCAACAAGTTTCTCAGTAAGTTCAGGTTGCTCAAAGGTGCACAGACTTAAAGCAGGCTTATTTTCAGATTTTTCATGGAAAGTTTATGTGTCAAGATATGAAAATATATTATTTTCATGCATTTGGGACCTATAGCTTATACCCTGTAAACGCAGAAAGAAAAAACCCTTTTGAAATAATATTTACCAGGTTTTAATAGTCAACTGAACCTTAACCTAATGCTTGTACCTAGGTATCTCTGGAGGATTTCTAATGTTACTGTTTAGGTAATTTTATCTCGATGTCCAAATTATTATTTTTTTCACAACCAAATACCTAAAATTTACTAATGGGGGAAAAAAAACCACAACTATTGTAAGTTATCTTTGCATCATAGATGGTAGTTTTCAGCAAGAAGATAACTGCAAAACTGAGAATCACATGATCACCCTATGAAACAGATCAAGTGGCCTTTTTCAGAGGGGAGCCTGGTCTGCCTGAACATTGGTCTCATGAATCGAAGAAAGTACCTCTGTGTTTGGGAAGCAGTACACTGTTGTAAGGATGATGCTTTGAGGATGTTCAGAGCATGTGTACACATGTGCGTGTGTCATGCTTAACTTTTAGACACTGTTGATTATGGAGCTGTCAGCGTTTAATGCAGGATGTTTGTATGAGAGAGGACTTTAAAGATGAATGGCTCTCACAGCTATCCTAGACAGATTTTAGATAATTCTCTGGAATGTGTTTTTTAGTTATCACATACTAATAAAAGCTACCATTTTAACATCATCCAAATACTACTTTTAGGTGGTGCCCTGGGATGTGAAGTACTGAGAAAAGATTCAACAAAGAGAGATGCTAATGTAGCAACGTCAGCGCTGATATAGGAGGTCAGATGAAAATAACCTCTCCTCCAAGTCAGTGCTTTTTGAAACAACTGATTTTTTTTCCCTTTCAAGTGGGGGGTGGGGTGGGGGAAGTTCTAGATACATAGTGTTATCTGACTGGGTTTGATGACTGCCTGCCTGTTGCCTACGTCTGAAATAATTAAGTAGTTCAGTAAACTCTAGTTTGTTTTTTTTTTTTTTTACTTGTCTTAAATAGAGAAACCCTTGAGGATTCCATATCTAGAAAGACTTTTGTATCCCAAAGACGCCCTTAAAACTGACCATGCAGATAGGTATGGTTTATCTAGTATTGCGGCCAAGATGAGATTTTGTATGAGTATCCGTATGATTTATAGACAGTGTAGAGTTAAAAGCTTTATAGCCGTATGAGTTTAGTTTCTTGAGCAATGGAAGATGTTTAATTTTGACAATTAGTATTATCCTCCTCGAGGGATTTTTCTTCTTACTCAGCTGCTAGCATGGAGGAAGCTAGAAAGCTTAGAATACTCACTGAGAAAGTTTCCTGAATGATTTGTTCTATGTAAGAATTTCTCCCTCATAAAGACACACTGATCAGATATAGATACAAAAGTGAGTCACTGATAGCCAAGTTTGGGATGAAGTGCAGCTGATAGAACTCGATCCTGGACAGTTCTCCACAAAGACTGAGGCACTAGAGGTAAGAGCTCTTGCTTTCTGGTGGTCATTCTTGGGTTTGGCCCTGTTAAAATCCAGGAAGCAATCAAGTCTTATTTCCCTTTTGTATCTTTAACTGAACTACTGTCAAAGAATATTCTTCACTATTTAATTTGTAAGGCATGAGAAAGAATAAAATTTGGACAGGGTTTACAGAGCTCTATTTGGCAGGCAATCCATCCTGCCCCACCACCCCACATCCCCCATCAAAGAAAAGTGTAATAGGAATGGTAGATATTTTAAAATAGCCTTGCCCTCTGCAGTTAGTCCTCCTGTATTACAAAGAAATTAATTTGCTCTGCTAATTATAGCAGTATCTGTGTTGTATACTTTTTGCCACTCCTGCTCTTTTCAAAAGGTTTTAGGACTCCTACCTACCTTGGATTTATTGACTTTAATACATTTAATGCATTGTATGTTTATACAGTGAATTTCCCCATTTTCTTTGCTAAGAAGATTTTCACCTTCTCATACTTTAAAATTACCTTAATTTGTTTAATAAACATATATTGAACAATCCTTACGTGGCAGGCACTATTCTGGGCTCCAGGAAACAGGGAACAATTCACACAGCCTTTGCCCCTTTGAATTTACAATCTAGTGAAATAGCTTTTTTAGGATACAGTAACATTTTAGAGTGTCATTTGGTAATTTTTACATGCCAGATCCCTTCTGAAGGAACACTTGTCTTGGGGCCTTGGCTCCTCATTTGTTAAATGAGGAAGTTGGACCAGATGATCTTGAGTTCTTTTCCATTCAAAACTTTTGTAAGGTTTTGGAAGTTGGACCTGGTTTCCTCTCAGAGCCTTGGGCAGCCCTACCCTCTCTCTGTCAATCATTACATTATGGGCAATTTTACAAAAGAGGCACTTGGCAAGCATAGTGACAGGGATAGGTAACAAATAGTATCAAGCACCGCAAGAAAGTTGGATGAGTTAAGGACAAAGTTTGAGGACCATTGTTCTCAGTAATTAGGAAGGCATTGCTGACCTTGATGGTTTCAGTGGAATAACAGATCAACTTTGATCCCATGGAGTTGAGGATTGAGTTCCTGTAGACATTACCTATTCCTTGGAGTCCCTTTAGGCTGTTAAAGTGGAGAGATGTTAAGGCTTAGCCGTTGTCCTCTAAGGAAGGCAGTCAAGACTTAATGTTCCTATACTTGTTTCTAGGTGTGTGAATTTCCCTGGTCTAAGTGGTTACCTTAGGTGATTTACTTAGAATCTCAATTGATAAGTTAATCAGATAATGAATGATCAAGTACTTTGTGATAGGGCTGGAACAGATAACATAACTTATGAATCATTTATTACTGTTTCATTGCCACCACAGAAAAACATTTCTTTCCCAGTAGGTAGAAAAAGAGTCCTATATTTTTGTGAAGAGTAAGTTGATACCTTTGTATGCTTTTACCTATAGAAATTGTTTCTTTCAAGAAATGGGAATTTTGCTAATTTACGTCTTAAAGAAAATAGTAAGGCTGCTTTATCTAAATGAGTAGGATTCTGAGGAAGCTGGAGAAATTGTATTTGAATTGGCCCCAGTCTTCAGCCTCTCTTGTAAAACATAAAACACAGACCAAGTCTGCCTTATTTTAGGATTTCTGACTAATATGTTATATATTCTTTTGTGGAAGAAAAAAACCCATGTGGCATAGAGCAGAGTTTCTTAACCCAGGGTTCTTGTGTGAGCTCTTCAGGGAGTCCATGTGCCCCTTGATATTGTATAGAACAGTTTTGTACAGGTATTCTTCTGAGGAGGGGATCCAGGACCCAAAAAAGCACCTCTGCTGTAGAGAGGAAAAGGGCATCTTGAGAATAAAGATTTCTCACTTGTCAGATCTTCTATAGTGCTAAGAACCGGGCAGTGTGAAACAAGTGCTGTTGTATTTTTTGGTTTTCTTTTGTTGGGGTGTTTGGTTGATTGCTTTGGTTTTAAATGACTTAGTTTGATTTGAAGGATTAGGTGATTGGCAAGTCAATTTGCCAAATTTTAACATACAGAAAATCTAAGAAAATAGGTAGTAAAAATTACACTGACCTTAGATGGGTTTTGCTTTAACTGATTTCCTCGTCATTAGTTACAACACTGTCTATGTATACATACATATATATATATATAAATTTATGCTATATTCTTAATATTCCTTTTACTGTGTGCAGAAATGTTTTTACAGTTGTCTGCCATTTCAAACTTCCCCCCGCTGCCTTTGTGCTCACAGTAGGAAAATCAAACTAATTAAAGAAATTCTGAGTCTCTCTTAGAAATATTGAAATAAACTCAGTATTGTTCTGTTGCCTCAATTAACTAAGAGCAACTAATTATAACACAGTAAAGCAGCAGCTTTAGTTTAAAAGATCATAGATCTGTTTCTTTTGCTTTCCAGTACACATCAGCTTAGGCTGAAGTATTGTTTTTAGCACTTTTTATAAACAATCGCTAGAGATTTGCACCTAGTGTCATTTCCTCTATTGCTTGTGGAAATATAGTATGTGATTTTTAAGACTTTGTTTCCAAATAAGTGTATCCTTTATTTAATCATTTGGGTTAAAGAGTCTTAAATTTATCATATTAGTTGGCAGAGGGTTAAGATAAACTGTAAGCCATTTCTAGTATGGCTAATTTGACAACCACATTTGAAAATCTGTTTCACTGCTTGTTTTTTTCTTATAACATTGTTTCCTACTGTTATAACTAAGCTGTCCTCCCTGCAATTTGACTATTTTTTCATCTGACATCTTAGACTGATCATGCCAGTGTTTTCTAAACAAAACATTATATGGCGGTATGCCTTATCTCTATTCCTCCCTGTTATAGACCCTGTTCCAGTTACAGACAGTTCTGTTAGATCAGTGATTTTGTCATGGTGACGATTTTATGATTGTATGAAATGGGGCACGTTTTGAAAAAATGATGGAGCCAGTAGCAGAATTAGGTGGCGTATGCCCATGTAATTTTTTGAGCTTGCTTCCTGCTCTGCCATACCAGGGAGGAATTCTATTCTGCCCTCTTCCTGAAAGCCAAAGGGGAGTTGGAGGACACTGAAATAAAAAGAAGCCTTATTTTTTGACCCCCAGAGTAGCTTATATAATGTCAGGAAGGGCTTTGATGAAACCACTGGCCCTACTTAAAGATCTTATTTTCCAAGCCTTTCATTATTTTATTTGCCCTTTTCTGAACTCTGCAATTTCCCTCTCTTGTAGCTGGTTCGATGCCCAGAACTGAATGCTGTGTTCCAGCTGTGGCCTCACCGGTGCTGAATAGAGAGGAAGAGCCACCTCCATAGCTTACATGTGATTCCTCTGCTTATACAACCCAATACTGGATTTACTTACTTTGGCAAGATAGCTGCATCGTGCACTGTATTTAATGTTACGTGTACTGTAACCCTGGGTCTCTCTCTGCATTGCTGCCGTTAAACCCCCAATCCTGCCAATCTTAAAGCTCCTGCCTTTGTTTACCTGCCCCGCTCCCCACCCCCCAGACTCCCCTTACATTCATCCACAATGAATGTCATCTTTTATTCTCTCATTTCCTCTCACTGTAATCTTAAACTTTGGCAAAACCTTCCCTCTGTCTATGAATTGTCAGTTGTCAGCCATCTGATTTTTTCTTCATGCTTTGGTAATGGGACATCTCTTACTTCTCTCTGGTTCTTTTTCTTTTGGAGTCGCTGAACACTTGGCACGGTGGATTTATCATGCATTCACTTGGCAGTTCTTCTGAATCAGATACCTTTGGATTTCTCTGATCTGACCACTTGGTCAAGTTGTTTGAGTTCTTCTATCCAGGTTTTCTTGATTTCTATCCATGTGACTTAACTCAGGATATAGTATTATCTCATAACTCCTGGGGGAGACAATAATAGAGATTTACTATGGATGTTTCTAACTGTGAATAGAATAGTCTTTAATAATTTTAAGCAAATTCTTTTCTCTCTGAGGTCTTAATTTTTTGAAAAATGCTAGAGCCAAGTGACTCTAAATTTGTAAGGTGGGTGAGATAAAGGAAGAAAGGAAGGGAAACAAGGTTTCTGTGTAGAACAGGAAATGGTTCTCAAAGGGAGCTGAATTGAGGTTCTTGTTGGGCTTGGTACAGCTTTCCAAGATGGGAGGCAAGACTTCGTTTTTCCTTGATACCATAGCATTATCTAATCTAAGATGTACAGTAGATGTTCAGTTGGTTTATTGAGGACTGTTGACACAGACATGCAATCGCTTAATTTTGTGCTTTGGTTAATCATTTAGAGTGTGGAAAGTGTAACCTCTTCTGGTTTATTATGGATGATAAGAATTGGAAGGCCTCTGCATGTCCTTTCTGTCCATTTCTAAAGTCCCTCGAGCTTATCTAAATCCCAATGTTGTTAGAGTAGCAGTCAAGCTGATGTTTCTTGCTTTGTTTTCTATCTCAGTTGATACATGGCTATTTAAACAGCCTCTGGTTGGATCTGTGTTCTTCACTGAACCCAGAAGGTACCTCTTTTGTGTATTTATGTCTCCAGAGAGTTGGAAATCTTTTTAACATTGTTTCAATACATCAAATTCTCATCTTATGGATCTAGATGTCACCAAACATTTTTCATTCAGACGCCTAATAGATATTTTACCTTTCAGCATGTTACACTACTAAAGTGTATTTCAAAATTACACTGCAAAGTAAGAGGTGACAGGATCTGTTAGACTTTTTGGGGGGGATAGAATATAAAATATATCATCTGACTGTTCTTCCATATCTGGAACCCTTAAATACTGCTGGTTTGCTTATTCATACACAGAAGAAGTGAAATGTTAAGCTCTATTTGATGGTTTCAAAGAAAGTAAATCCTCTCTGTAGTTTCCCACCGAATGTAGTGTCAAAGATTGGTCGCTTTACTCACGCCTTGGTCACGTCTAAGTGTGGCACATTCCTTCAGAGGAGTGTTAATTTCACTCCCTGACTTCCGAAATGACCCTCAGTGGCAGATCCATCGGGGTTCTTTGTGTGAGGAGCGCCGTGCTCCAGGCAGCCAGCAAGTAGTGAGCACTGAGTGGTGTGGTTTCCATCTCCATTTATGGCCTTGAAAGGGTGAGAGGGACAAGGCTGGGACTCTCCATTTACGGTCCTTGAAGGAGCTGAAAAGTGCGGTTGGGGTGTTCCTGGAGGCAGAAAGTAGACATTGTGAGATAAAAATAAATTGGCAGGAGATGTTTGCAATTCAAATTCCAGTCCTGGCAAGGAGGGCAGAGGGTGCCGGGTAATGGGGTATAGAAAGTCACGTGAAGTCAGCTGGAGGCATTTGTCCCCTCCCATTTGAAGAGTTGCCTATGACACATTTCCCAGGTTCATTTCCGATTTGTTCCAGAAAGTTACGTGTTATGTACTTGTGAATATCCTTTACAAAGAGGAAGAAGAAACACTTTTAAAGAGTGTATGATCAGAAACCTCACTTCTTTAAGGCATCCTTTTGAGCACCAAAAGAAATCTCCAGAAAGGGAGAGTGAGGCAGGTGCTTTTGCAGGGGGTAGGCTGGCTGGTTTCAGGATGGACCACTCTTAATCGCTGCTCTGTGTCGGAGGAAGATCGTCATGTGTGTTTTGTGTTTATTATTCCCTTTGCCTGTCTGGATTTCTGGCCTCAAGGGAGAGATCTGCAGTGTTTGACAGAGTGTCTTCCAGTAGTTTGTCAACTGAGATTTAACAGTACTGAACTTTCGAGGAGGCTCCATGAAGATTTTTCAGAGTTGTTTGATTTTGGCGAGAGTAGGTGAGGTATTGGCTTATGGAAAGTCATCTCACATTCAATTTACAGAAATTTACAGTCTGGCTGACGTGTGTAAATTAAGTCTAAGGTAAGCTGCTTTGGCACAGTTGAGTTCAAAAGCATTTGGAGAAAAAGAGTCTTGTTTGCCGTGAAAATTCTCAAGAGTAAAACCCAGTAAAGTAGAAAGGAGATTAGAAGGAACAAAAGGAGGCAGAGATGGGACAGAGAATGAATATAATTAAACTAAATTTGGAACTGAGGCGAAAGGCCTGGGACTAAATCCTTGATTTATCTTTTGAAATATCATGTAAGCTAGCATAAGATATACCATTAAGGAAACTGGGTTAATTATCAGAAATATGCATTAGAAGACCATGAAGCAGGTTGAGGGGTTGTGCAAGGTAATAAAATTATACAGGTTTTATCTGTGGACTTGCATAAGGATATGTTATTCGCTGTGTACCATGAAGCAGAAAAAGGAGTGAAATAACACCCTTCTACCTCACTTTCTGTGACCCCACCCCAAAGAAACGATGGGCTTCGTTTGCTGGTGTTGGGCTGGCAGTTTGAGTTGGTAGAATAGGCTAGTATTATCATTGGCTAATTGTTAGATGTTGGTATTAGTGTCTTGTTGTTTCTTGATGATTAATGTTTGAGACTGAGCATCTGTAGGGTTATTGATTTGATCTCTTTTAAATTCGATTCTAGCAACTGCCCCAAAGACAGAGTGAGTTAGTAAGGAGTATGGACTATGTAAGTAATTTGTTTCACTAGCTAATTCGTTTAGGCAATTTACCCTATATTCCTTCTTAATCAAGAATAAGGAAGGGTACATTCTTTGCTTTGGGAAATTCTTCTTTCTGTCCTCCTTCCCCTCACTTTTTCCAAATTCTGGGCACAACAGCAGCTCTTTCTTTTCTGTGGCAGGTGTGCATCCTATTGGCTGGCTGGTATTTCTTGTTTTCTTTTTTTTTTTTTTCTTTATTCTTTTAAAATGGGGGTGGGGGTATAAAAATATGTGTATGGGATACATGCAATAATGTTGTAATGTTTCTTGTTGTTTAATGGATAATTAATTGCAAAATAATTGTTTAAATTATAACATGTTTGAGTAAATGCTAAATTAGTCATTTTTTTTCTAATATAATAATGAATTTAAAATCTAGCATTCCTGTAACAATGTGTCTGTGTTTGTCTGTCCGTGTCTGTCTAATAGTAATTAATATCTGTGGTCCGTACCTGGAAGAGGAAGTTCAGCTTTAAAGGAATAACAAAAGACTTTGTGTCTTAGACCCTTCGCAGGTGTTACAGTCGGGTGAAAGAACATGGTGTTGGGAAAAGAAAGAGCAGTTACACATTTGAACAGTTGGAACAGGTGTTTGGTCAGGGAGGATGGGATGCTCAGCCCTGCCAGCCTGTACTTATTAACAGTAGTGGCTTGTACCAGGAGCTGGAGTCAGATGGCAGCACTATGGAGGAGTATTCACAGGAGGACTGGGGAAACCACAGTCAGGATCTCCACGGCTACCCCACAGATCAGGAATTGGGTAAGAAAGCCAGTGTCTGTGATACTTGCAGTGTGTATGTGTGTGTGTCTGTACATATCTTCACTTGTGCTCAGGTGTTTCATATCTGTAACACCTTTTTTTTTTTTTTACCATTCCCATTGGTAGCACAACACATAGAGCCAGTGTCTGTTTGGGGCAATTTGGGTATCCTTCAGTTAGCCTTAAACTGCCCGCTGGGGCTTGGTGCCTTGAGTTCCACAAAGTCCCTAAAGGCACACAAGAATTCTTAATTCTGGGCTGCACAGGGAAGCTCAGTGACAGGCTATGCAGTTAAAAATATCCTGCACCTCTTTGTTCTAAGGTGACTGCTAAGAGTATTGACTCCTGGCTCAACTCCCAGTATAGATATAACTGTCATTTCCTTCTTTTATCCCCAAAACTTTCCTCCACCCCTGTTTGTAATTTGCCAAAGGTCCCTTTCCAGGCTTCAGTCTAAACCATAAATGAAGGAAAGCCTTGGTTTGAAAGGAGCTGATAATTGAACTTCATCAGGGATCATACTCCTTCCGACTTCATAAAGGCTCCCATCCCAACAATAGCTGGAATGATTTATTCAGTATCTTTACATTAAAAATGGAAAATAGAACTCTTGGCCATGAAATGTAAATTTGTATGGACTAATTAAGAGGGGGTGTGTGTGTGTGTGTGTGTGTGTATATATATATATATATATATATATATGTAGTTGGGTTGTTTTGTTTTTTGCAATAAATGTTCTGGTTTTAGTTTTCATAATTTGCCAGTGCTAATCAAGTGTCTGCTGCAGGCTTTGTACATTCATAGCAAGTTGTGTAATGAGTGCTCACTTGTAAGTGAATGTTCTTACTCTCTAGTGAAGCGCTCGGGCAGCCCCCAGGAAGGATAAGTAGAATTGGCTCTATAAATGTGCCTCCCTAGCTTAAGACAAAAGTCCACGGGCACTGTTTTACAGATCCTCCTATGACAAAGAAATGCTAATTCAAAAGAAAAAGGATTAAATACTAATATTGAGTTGGCCAAAACATGCATTTGGATTATTTCATAAAATGGTGTGGAAAACCTGAAAGAACTTTTTGACCAACCCACTATTTCTTTCAAATGCTGTTCCTAAAAAAAAAAAAATCTTAAATATTAAAAGAGAGGAGTAAAGAAAGTGGTTATAAAACTGTAAGACTGACACTATGTAAGAGAATTGATTACTGGAAGGAAAAAAGGGCAGATGCTAAGTGATCACTGCCTCTTAATTTCAAAACAGTTCTAAGATCTAAATTACTTTGGCATCCTATAACTCTGGTTTTGCTGGAGAGAGTTAAGCCACTCAAACCTTTGGGACAAAAATAACATGTAGAGCATATTGATCCTAATATTGGGCTGGGGGAGAATAATTGCTCTATAAAACCTACATAGAAAATCTAAATAAAACAATTATTTTCATTCTCATTCCTTTAAAAATCATGTTTGCCATGAAATTAAGCTTTAAGCTCCTAGCTAGAAATCCACTAGTGACCTTGAAGAACTTTATACTCATAGAGCTGGTTTCTGATCTTGTATATAAATGTATGCATCTCATTATATATGAGTTAAATCTATAAATCTGGCATTGGACCGTGTTTGACACTAGAATTAAGTTCTCGCATTGGAAAGTATGGAACAAACAGTAAACTTACAGCTACTCATCTACATAAATACATGTCACCACTTAGGAAAATATAATGTTTGCAAAACCTCTGTTTTTCAGATGAAATACCTGTCACAAAGAGAACATTAAAAATAAAACAAGAGTCTTCTGAAGAAGCACAGTAAGTAGATGTTCCCCCTTTCTAAAAAGTGTAAATACCTAAGTTTAATGACAAAAGTCTTGCTGTAATTAGACGTGCTATGGAAGTTAGGGGTTTCTCTGGTGGCTCAGATAGTAAAGAACCTGCCATGCCACTGAGGGAGCATGTCTCGTTGTTCTTCATCTTAGCCTAAGTTTTCCAGTGGTTAATCCAAAAATGCTGAGAATTTTGTATATGACAAGAAGAAATAGATACATGAAAATAAGTGTGTCTGTGGTATTTGTGTGGATATGGCATTTGGATGTTTAAATATGATACAGAGATGAAGTGCAGGGCCCAGAGATTGTCTGGGGTTAAGTGAAATGATAGGAGGGCCAGAGGAACACTTAAATTATAGCTGTCCCCAACCTTTTTGGCACCAGGGACCAGTCTTGTGGAAGACAATTTTTCCACTGACCAGGATGTATGGGATGGTTTTGGGGTGATTCAAGCACATTACATTTACTGTGCACTTTATTTCTACTATTATTACATCAGCTCCACCTCACATCATCAGGCATTAGCTCCCAGAAGTTAGGGACCCCAGGTTATAATATTCCAATTTGGGAATCAAAAAGTAAATTCTTAGGAACTACAGGGTAGGCCAACTAATGTAACTGGAGATGAACTCAAGCTTCACAGAATTGGTGTCACCAGTCTCAGACCCCCCTGAACTTTTCCTAGTTGGAACTTCAGAAATACAGCAGACAGTTCTCAGGAACTGTTTAAATAACTGGGTCTAGTTCTCGCTGTGTTCCACAGCTGTCAAAAGCTGGTCTGAGGCTTAAGCCCAGGGAACTTCCAGGCTGAGATCAGATCAGTGGGGCAGGAAACTGGCAGACTCTGCAGAGATGTCCAGCATGGCTGTTTCTCCAGGATTCAGCCCATAGGGTGAGTGGGTCCTAAGAGGCGACTCATTTCCCAGCCTACCAGTTTCCTAAGAACTGTTCCTTATTGCTGACTTAGGGCTGTGACAGTGCCAAATATGACAACTTCATTTGGGCACTGGATTTTTTCACTCTTAAGTTCAGGTGGAACTAACTGATACATTCTTTTACACCAGTCAATTACACCATCCTTCACCCATGAAGAAGAGTCACCCCTTATTTATCAAATACCTACTGTATGTCAGGCATTGGGATACGGCAGTGAACAGAACAGACAAAAGTCTCTGGCCTCCATCCCACCTCCTTAGCCCAGTCTTCGTTGAGATCAGGACAATATTTTAAGAGAGGACAAGGAGGAATGGTAGCCTTGAACAGTGATTTCTTTTTTACAGCATCGACTCATGCAGAAACATGGTCCTCTATCTTAGCCTCACAGACACCACATCCTCAACATTAGCAAAGTGACCGAGTGCCTTTGTGCACTCTGAGAAGAGGAACAGTCCCCAGAAATGCAGTGATTTCATCTGCATGGCCACCAAAGTACTTGAGTAGCTTTCTAGACAAACTGAAGTGCAGAGGGTGAGTCCAGGACAGTCACTGGACCAAGAAAACTGATAACAAAACATTCACTCTTTGTCATCTTGGAAAGAAAGTAAAGGAAAGTAAGAGAGAATGGCTATGTGGAAGATCCCCTAGTTTGTTCCAAAAGCTCTTCTAGAAGATTCGAGAGTATAAGAGGAAAGTGTACAGTCTGTCTTCTACCAAGAAGCTGTTCACAAACCACCATTACCCCCTCTTTTCTTGCCTGTGTTTAATTATATGTGAGTGTGGTAGTTGAGTATTTTTGCGATTGATGTAGAGTGTGATTATTTGCTGCCAAGTTACCCTTTAACAAACTTCAGTCTTCCGATATCAGAGTTGTGCCCTGAGAAACAAATATCCTCATATTTATATAAGTCATTATGAGTGTCAGTTGGAATTACTTGAATTAAGCAGCATTTGAAACAAGAATTTCCCTGCACTTTGTCTTATTCTGTTAACTGTCCAAATCAAAATTGAAATAATTTTCATGCTTTTGCTTCCCTTTATAAAAATACATTTTAGGACGATCTCAATTCATTATCTGGAATTTTTCTCTCTTAAAACGGAAGCTTAGTAATGGGGCTTTTCCATCTGAATTTTCAGATCTTAATTCTGTGCTAAACTGTTCTTTTAAATTTGGGAGTAGTAATGTATTTTAGACAAATAGAGGAAAATATCCTTTTCTCATGTTTTTGAATCAGATCAGTTCAGTTGCTCAGTCGTGTCCAACTCTTTGCGACCCCCATGGACTGCAGCACACCAGGCTTCCCTGTCCATCACTAGCTCCCGGAGCTTACTCAAACTCATGTCCATTGCGTCGGTGATGCCATCTAACCATCTCATCCTCTGTCATCCCCTTCTCCTCCTCCCTTCAATCTTTCCCAGCATCAGGGTCTTTTCCGATGAGCTGGTTCTTCACGTCAGGTGGCCAAAGTATTGGAGTTTCACCTTCAGCATCAGTCCTTCCAATGAACACTCAGGCCTGATCTCCTTTAGGATGGACTGGTTGGATCTCCTTGCAGTCCAAGGGACTCTCAAGAGTCTTCTCCAACACCACAGTTCGAAAGCATCAATTCTTCAGTGCTTAGCTTTCTTTATAGTCCAACTCTCACATCCATACATGACTGCTGGAAAAACCATAGCTTTGACTAGATGGACCTTTGTTGGTAATGTAATGTCTCTGCTGTTTAATATGCTGTCTAGGTTGGTCATAGCTTTTCTTTCAAGCAGCAAGTATCTTTTAATTTCATGGCTGCAGTCACCGTCTGCAGTGATTTTGGAGACCAAAAAAATAGAGTCTGTCACTGTTTCCATTGTTTCCCCATCTATTTCCCATGAAGTGATGGGACCAGATGCCATGATCTTAGTTTTCTGAATGTTGAGCTTTAAGCCAACTTTTTCACTCTCCTCTTTCACTTTCATCAAGAGGCTCTTTAGTTCTTCTTCACTTTCTGCCATAAGGGTGGTGTCATCTGCATATCTGAGATTATTGGTATTTCTCCCAGAAATCTTAATTCCAGCTTGTGCTTCATCCAGCCTGGCATTTCTCATGATGTACTCTGCATATAAGTTAAATAAGCAGGGTGATAATATGCAGCGTTGACGTATTCCTTTCCCTATTTGGAACCAGTCTGTAGTTCTGTGTCCAGTTCTAACTGTTGCTTCTTGACCTGCATACAGATTTCTCAGGAGGCAGCTCAGGTGGTCTGGTGTTTCCATCCCTTGAAGAATTTTCTACAGTTTGTTGTGATGCACACGGTCAAAGGCTTTGGCATAGTCAATAATGCAAATGTAGATGTTTTTCTGGAACTCTCTTGCTTTTTTGATGATGCAGTGGATGTTGGCAATTTGATCTGTGGTTCCTCTGGCTTTTCTAAATCCAGCTTGAACATCGGAAGTTCATGGTTCACATACTGCTGAAGCCTGGTTTGGAAAATTCAGATCAATAGTCGTAATCAATTTCATGTTTTCCTATGGCCAGCATGTATGGGTCAGACTTCCTTAACTTCCAGAATTTCCGAGTTAGAAATTAATCTGTTCATTCTTTTAAGTGATTCTGTTTACCTTTCTGAATGCAGCATTCTTCACCTACTTTTGATAGGTCCGAAGGCGATCATATGTACTATTATATACATACACACTATTATATACATACACACATTATTCTTGAGTTTCTGAAATCCTAGGGTCTTATGTGTCAATAGTTACTAAGTGTAATACAACTAGACTATAGAATAATGGAAAGCAGTTTATCACTGGTTCTAGAAACTTCATCGGGGTAAGCATGCCTCAGATTTTAATACTATGATTATCTGGACCTGCACAGTCCAATATGGTAGCCACTAGCCATCTGTGGCGATTTAAATGTAAGTTTTAGCTAATTAAGAACTTAATACCTCACTCACAGTAGCCACATTTCTGTGCAATGGCTAACATACTGGACAGCACAGACATAGAACATTTCCACCATTGCAGAAAGTTCTGTTGGACAGTGCTCATCTAGACACCTGAGGAATCTGACTTTTATCTCTCTTTCTAGGAAAAGAGACATCATGCAGAATATTGTACAAATTTTGGAATCAGTACAGTTGAAATGGGAACTGTTTCAGAGCTGGACAGACTTTTCAAGGCTTCACCTTTCTAATAAACTGGCCATTTTTGGAATCGGTTACAACACCCGTTGGAAAGAGGACATCCGTTACCATTACGCTGAAATCAGCTCCCAGGTGCCCCTTGGCAAGCGACTCCGGGAGTACTTCAATTCTGAGAAGCCCGAGGGCCGGATCATCATGACCCGAGTGCAGAAAATGAACTGGAAGAATGTATACTACAAATTTCTGGAGATCACTATCAGCGAAGCTAGGTGCCTGGAGCTGCACATGGAAATTGACTGGATCCCCATCGCCCACTCCAAACCAACTGGTGGGAATGTGGTTCAGTATTTATTGCCAGGAGGCATTCCCAAAAGCCCCGGTCTCTATGCCATTGGCTACGAGGAGTGTATTGAGAGGCCTCCCTCCCCCCATGTGGAGCGACGTACCCTGGACCCCGGAAAGGAGGGCCGGGTTGACTTGGAAACCCTTTCAGCACAAGCCTCACTGCAGGTGGAGATAGAACCCACTCGAATTATCTATTGCTACCTCGGAATCGCTGAGGTCAGGACTCTGCAGCAATGCTTGTTTTTACATTTCCAAGCAAATACCAAAACCTTCAGCAAGGATTGGGTTGGTATAAATGGGTTTTTGTCTCAGAACTGTATTGTGGATCCCGGTGTGTCCCCCAAATCCATCTACATCAAATTTGTAGAAGTTGAGAGGGATTTTCTTTCTGCTGGCTCGTTAGTTGAGTGCCTGGAAAAAGCCATCGGGTACCCCTTAAAATATAACAACTGAATGTCATCCTTCATAAGGATCTGGGCTCTTACCTCTCTCTTCTCTACCCCTGTCCCGTGACCCAGACTGTCCCTCATCCAGATGCTGCCATCGACTCTTCATGGAAACTCTTTCCACGATCAGGCCAGTACAACTAAGAAACCATAGTAGACCTTGGGCAGAGAACACAGACCTCACCTGAAAAATGCTCATTTTGAGCAAACAAGCTACACAGCGGACTTGCGTGGTGGGTCAGCTGTTTCTTTTTTAAAAACAACAAAAAAACAATTTTTAAATGAATTTTAGAGCCCTAATGTAAACAAATGTAGGTACATTCCATATTGGACAAAACTTATACTTTGAGTTTCATATGAAATTGAAAAATTGTATTTTTTTCACGATGTTTCATTTTTACACATCTCTATGTCTCTATATAAGTATTATTTACAACCTTGAATAAATAAGCAATAGATAATGGCAAGTAAAATCTTGAGTCACAGTGAATAAGACTGTTTTTCAATATTACCCTTTAGCTACTATTGTATATAATTTAGAGTTTCACTTTTTTTCACCAACCAAGTGTTTTGCTATTCCCAATCAGTGTTGCCTGCAAAGCCCTCTGTTTCTGTGATGTACCAATTTTTGGTTGTGTTACCATTTAAAACTTAAAAAAAAAAAAAAAAATTAAAGGAATTCCTGGCCTCTTGGCGTTGTAGTAGTGGAGCTTTTTGTAGCAGAGTGTGGTCTCACTGGCAGTGGGACTGTTCTCTGACTTTACTGCAAGGGATGAACAAAACAGAGCAGGGTAGTGGCTTCACTTCTTTACTCATCTTCACTCTCTACACCCCACTGGCCAATGTCATTATCTGTTTTCAGAGCCCCAAAGGTCACTGGGACATTTCGTTTTGTGCTACTTTTTAAAAAGCTACAAAAGGATATTCCTTTTGGCCCTCGGTACATAATATTTGCAAGAGACTTTCATTCCTCACCTTTATACTGAGTAATCAGGGGCAGCTGTCTCAAGAGCACGGGTGGAGGACTGACATCGTACTGCCTAGAAAAGGAGAGAAGATCTAAGAGAAATGTCCAAACAAAGATTTTAAGTGGTCCGTAGGATAGGAAATGGTAAAGTGGTGATTCATTAGGAGGGTAGCTGTCATGTTCAGATCTTTCAGAGATGTCTGTGCACTCCACATAGAGGTTAGTACTCAGCTAAGAACTAGCTTACCAGTAGTGTTGTGAAGGGATACTTTAGTCTCTAGGCAGGGATTTGTTAGATTTATTTGCCTTTAATGAGTCCCCCAACATCTCTCAGGTTTTCTACTTTAAGTGGTCTACATGTCCAAGTAGTAGCTATAATTCTCCCCATTTTTCTTGAAGATAAACTTGCATATTGATTTTTTAAAAAAGTTTATTTCTTGTAGCCTGAGTGGCCTTATATTTTTCTCATTCTGATTGTGAAACTTGCTCAGTCGTGTCCAAGTCTTTGTGACCCCTGTTGGCTATACAAACCATGGAATTCTCCTGGCCAGAATACTGGAGTAGGTAGCCGTTCCTTTCTCCAGGGGATCTGCCCAACCCAGGGATCAAACCCAGGTCTCCCACACTGCAGATGTATTCTTTACCAACTGAGCCACCTGGGAAGCCCTCATTCTGGTTGGTCAGTGCTTATTTATTTGTCTAATGAGAGCTTATGATCAATGAGATGACTCTTATTAATGTCATTTGAGGCTAGCTTTATGGAGTTGACTGTTTCCTGACATGAGATGCTAAAGTGGGTGCTAGTTCAGGGAGTGTATAAATAGTCTGGAATGTTTGACTGCAGCACATCTTGCCGGGCACAGGCTGTAGGAATGGGCCTTAGGAAATTCTCATGAGTTAGCTCTTCTTTGGAACTTGGAATTATTATCCTGAAGACCAAGGCTACATTAACCATTTTGAAGCAATGACCTCATAATATCAGTGCCAAGTGCTGCAGGAAAAAGCATTATTGCCAGGAGTAGTACATGGCATTCCCCAAACTGCCACTGGTCAACCCTAAAACTAACACATTTTCTCCCCATCCCAATTCTCACTGCTGTTGGTTACTTAGCAGGGGCAGAACATTTGGGAACATTTAGAGAGGATGTTTGAGATCTACCTACTGTTACTGAGAATAGGGCACTGCTAGACAACTATGAGCAGCATGGAGAATATGGCAAAGACTGATCGTGTTTGTGTTTTCACCATGTGGCTTGGGATGGATGAGGAGTTGGGGCAAGAGGACAAAGCTGAGCATTGGGAAATGGAGACTTGAAAGTACCTTGCTGATTCTGAATATCTATTCTTTTTGGCTGGAACAATCCAGAAAAAGGGATAGCCGGGTGTCACATAACTATGAGTTTTCCTAAAAACAAAAAGTGGACTATTTAGACCTTAATGAAGCCTTATAACTGATTCCAGGGGAATGGAGACACTACATTCAAATATAAAAATCAGCATTAAAAATAAAGTACTGTAGAGACTTTCCAGGTGGTCCAGGGTTTAAGATTTTGTCTTCCAATGCAGGGGATGTGGGTTTGATCCTTGGTGGGGGAGCTAAGGTCTCACATGCTTTGGGGCCAAAAAAAATCAAAATAGAAGCAATACTGTAACAAATTCAATAAAGACAAAATGGTCCACATTAAAAAAAAATCTTAAAATACTGAAGGGGTAAAAGATGATGTATGACTGGGAGAAACACTGCTGCTGCTACTGCTGCTGCTAAGTCGCTTCGGTCGTGTCCGACTCTGTGCGACCTCGTAGATGGCAGCCCACCAGGTTCCCCCGTCCCTGGGATTCTCCAGGCAAGAACGCTAGAGTGGGTTGCCATTTCCTTCTCCAGTGCATGAAAGTGAAAAGTGAAAGTGAAGTTGCTCAGTTGTGTCCAACTCTTCACGACCCCATGGATTGCAGCCTACCAGGCTCCTCCATCCATGGGATTTTCAAGGCAAGAGTACTGGAGTGGAGTGCCATCGCCTTCTCTGGGGAGAAACACTAGTGAACTGCAAATCTCTTTAACATACAAACTTAGCTCATGCAGATAACCTGTTGTGCAAGCAGCTCCCAGATCACTCAGATCATCTAATATTCCCATTTTACACAAGGGTAAAGAGAAATATTCACCCCAAATTACTGCATCTCAGCAAAAACTTTCAGGAAGCAATAGAACTGCTCTGCTAACTTCTACACTTGACCCCCTCAGGGTCAGCAGGAAAAAAAAAAAAGTGGTTGGAATAGGAGATAGTTTAGAAAATTCTTCTATTGGGTGAGAACAGTGAAAGAGTCCTGAAAGCACTGTTTCTGTGTCACTTGGAGAGAGTTGCTGCCTACGAATCTTTATTTGTATTTTTACCTCTTTTTTTCCCTTAAACTTTTAATTGAAACAATTTGAGATTTATAAAATACTGTAAAAAGAGTACAAAGTATTCCCCTATATATTCACTTGTTCCCATAATATTAATATTCTTGCCTGCAACAGTGATTACTGTGGTGGTTACCAGGCAAGTAATATTTGTGTCTTTACTTCTGATGTAAATTACTTGGGGTGCAAATTCTGAAAAGTTGGCTACTGAGAGTGAATGTTGAGGTTCTAGGTTATGTAGCACTTGATTACAGCCTATAATCAGATGCTTTAGTGCACCTGAGACAACCAAGAGCTCACTGCTCTTCTTAGAAGGGGTAACCTAGCCTGACCTGGAAGCAAAGGAGGGATGCTTATCAAAGGTGCTTTGCAATGAAGACTAAAGTTAAAAAAATGACTGTGATAGACTAGAAAAACCCAACCAACAGCACCCCACCATACACACACATAAGACGTAGTCGACAGTTTCAAGCCTGTAGCCCTGCATAAAGGTATGAGACCAGCAGTTACCTATTACTGCTCCCTTTGCAGTCACTAAGCTGCCGAGCACTAGATTCCAGGGATTGCATGAGCAGTCTAGTGTTTGCATGGCCGCTTCTCAACGCCACTGCATGGCAGGTATTTAAAGAGCAGTCACGCAGGTCATACGAGGAAGAAGGAGCTGAGAGGGTCAGTGGGGCACCGTGTATTCAAAACAAAACCTTGGAGAGCGCTGGCTCAAAGACCACACTGAGAACCATGTGGAGTAAATGAAATCCAGGAGACCTGGCATCTTTTCTGCCCAGTCGACTATCACCTGTAGCAGGCAGCGCCAGGGATTCGTTGTTATGGTTTCTGTCCTCGGTGACCTTAACTCGGTGGTTGAGCTGTGCCCGGACCTTTGAAGCATCTTTATTTTGGTTGTCCGACAGAAGCCAGAACAGGTGCGCGCCCTTCTCTAAGAGAACTGCGGCCGCCAGAGGGTGCAGAGGAGCTTTTGACCGACCAGCGTGGGGAAGTGGGGGCGGGGTGGGGTGGGGGAGGGACGGTTAAATTAAATTTCACTAGAACATGATCTAGTCCGGGGAATTAAAAGATCAGAACGCGCCGGGGGCGGGATGGGAGGCAGCGAAGACATGGGCAGAAATAAACCGAGGGACTCAGTCCAGTCTACCTTCCCGCAGCTGCCTCCTCCTCCCCGGTCTGCCTAAGGCTTTTCAGAGTTGAGAGGGAGAACCTGGCTCCTTTCTCCTGTTTCCCGCTCAGAACCTGGGGTTCCTTGTGCCAATCGTTTCCCTGCTTGGGTTTGCGGCACAAGCTCCGAGTGACCCTCGGGTCTGCCTTTTAGGGAGGCTCGGGGAACCTGCGGAGAGGTCCGATCTCCGCCCGCAGGTCCTCGCATCCTGCCCCGCAGCCTAGGGATCCCGCGGCACCTGCAGGGATGGGCAGGGGCGGCCGCGGCCGCATCCTTTGGCCGTTCTCCCGGCCGGCTCCCGCGGCCAGCCCGCCGCTGGCCTTGGAAAACTGGTCGTTTCAGGCAGCAGAACCGGGCCCGCGTGGCCGGCGCTCTGGCCCCTTCCTGCCGCCCCGACCCCCACACTGCGAGCCCCAGTGGCCCAGGGGACGCGCGGCTGAGGACGCTGTACCCGCAAGCTCCCCCAGTCGGTTGGTGGGCCGGGACCTCCGGACGCTTAGGGTGGCCCCTGGACGTCGGACAGTCCCCAAACCTCCCTTCCTTCCTGGCCCTCCTTCCTAGCCCACGCAGCGGACGAGGAAGGGTATGGCGTGGTCTGAGAGGTCAGGACCCTCTCCTCTGCCCTGGACCTCCGCCGGCTGCGAGCGCCCCACGACTCACCCGACCCCACCCTGCGTCCTGACTGGGTGGAGGCCGCGGGATCCGGCCGTCGGAGCGCGAGGATCGCCCCCCTGCTGCGGGTCACCCTGGAGCCCCGCCCGGGAGGACGGCGACCTCTCCGCCCCCTCGAGTGCCCCGCCCCCCAGTCCCTGGCGGTCCCCACCCCGCCACCAGCACACACTTGCAGAGACTCTGGCCAGAGCCGCCCTTGGTATCAGTGGCCCGATTCCCGCGTCCGTTCCAGCTGCCGGGCAGCCTGAACACCTGTCGGTCGGTGTGTCTCCGAGCCGGCGCCCCTCACTCCGTCGGGGCCAGGGAAGGCCATGATTTCCATGCCCGGGCCTCCTGCGACCAGCTTGCTGCGGGTTTTGCTTCTGGGGCTGACTACTCTGGGTGAGTGAAAGCCTGGACCTGGAGAGGACATGAGATGGGAGATGGGGTGAATCCCACCCTGAGGGGGTGGTTTGGGGCGCTGATGAGGAGCTGGGTGGGACAGGATCCGGACTCTGGCTCTTTCCCTCCCAGCACTTATACTTTCCCCTAGGTTGGGTGTCACTGGTTGGTGCTGATTTCTGTTGCCTGTGTTGGGGAACAGCCACCACTTTGGGCGCAGTATGTTTGTGGCAGGAGAGACCGTTTGTTGGAAACATTCCTCACCCTCACTCCCCACCTCCACCCGGCAGAGCCAGATGAGCTGAGCTGCTAGAGGAGACACTGGCTAAAGAGCTTAAGGACTTAACTCCAGCCCCCCTCCCAGCCCCCTGCCCCACACACAAGCTGATGTGCAAGAGCCCCTGGGGAATTCCCTGGTACCCCAGCTTGACTCATGCACCGACTTCACCTCAATTCCCAAGCCTGGATCCTCCCTCTGGCCCCCTCCTTCTGCTTCCTGCCCTGGGAATCAAGGGAGGTGCCCCCAAAGCTTGACCGTGAGGTCATGTAGGACACAGGAAGTGGAGGAGGGGTTCGAATGCCTAGAGGAGCAGAATTGTGACACCCCCCCCAAGAGGTCCATCACCCCTCGTTGGTTCCCTGAGCCAAAGGGACAAAGGAAATAGAGAGAAGGGCCTCAGAGAGTCAGAGAGGAAGGCCACCTCCTTGGGGCAAGTGCTTGAGGCCTGTGTGAAGACCTCCAGGAGCACCCAGAAGCTGGGGTGGCCCAGTCCAACATCTGGGAGAAAAGGACCCACAGAAAAGAAGCTCATTATAAACCATTTCACATGCTGCCTCCCAGGCTTTCTTGCCGTCTTTCAAGGATCCCGAATGAGGGTGAAGGGTGGGTTTGTCCGGCTCAGCTTTAACTCCTCATTTCTCTCAGGCTGGAAGTCTCCAGGGCAAATAAGGCTTGGAAAGAACCGTAGTGATGGAGACTGAGATGGGGACCATCAAAATCTCACCCGGGTGCTCTTTAGCCCAATCTGTGCTGCAAGGGTGTCAGGGCAGGAAGTATTAGGGTCCCCAGACAAAGTGGGGCTCAAGACCAGACTGCCAGCCCCTCTAGGCTTGGTGGCCTGCTGTAGGATCCCTCCGCTTCTCAGTCCCCCCTTTCCCAACTTCAGCTGTCTCTTTTCCTGCATTCTATCCTCAATTTCCCCATCCCCCTTCCTGCTGGGGATCTCTGAAGCAAGGCAGAAAAATTCAAGTCAGTGTCCAGGGCGTCATCTGATCATCTGTGTCTTTCCTGCAACCCATCCTTTTTCTGTCCGAGCTCTGATAACTCTGAGCCTCAGTTTTCACACTGAAGGTCCAGGCTTCAGCATCCCTACCTCTCCCCACCCCCCCACCCCACCCCCGCTGGGGATTGCCAAACTCTGGCTGGCCACTTGAGGGTTAAATGGTCCTCTGGATGGTCAGCACTTTGGGAGATACCGGCTCCACTGGGCTCTGCCCGACCGGGTTCTACCCGGAGGCCCTTATGCTCCCTCGCGGCTCAGCGATACTGCCCCTGGGGCGTGAGAAGCCCGCGGGGGGAGTTTCTCAGAGAAAGAGGGAGACTAAAAATAGTAGCCCTGGGGAGCCAGCCCAGAGCCCATTTTCGCTCTCCTTCGCTCTTGCCTGCTCCACAAGTTGGTCTGGAGAGGCCCAGAAGGGTCCCTTCCCTGCCCTGGGTTCCTTCACTCAGATCCGCCCGCCCCTCTTTCCTCTCCCTGTGGCACCTGGGAGCAAAAAGGGCTGAAGAATTGAGGGGTTTCTGGTCCGGGAATCAGAGCAGTGAGGCCTGGGGCCCTCTCCAGCTCCTAGCTGACCTGTGTCCAGGCCCCAGTGTATCCAACTTACTACTTACTGACTTACCCTGCCCCCTTCCCCTTTGTAAAGTGACATTATAAATGCAGGACCTGAGCGAGAGGCGCCTAGGGCGAGGCGGCTCACTCTTCTCCTGGGACCCGGGCAGGTTTCCGGCGGGAACTGTGTCTGGCCGCTGGGAGTGAGCTGCAGGAAGGCCCGGCTAGGGCCTGCGCCCCCCGTAGGCCTCTCTGGTGTCCCGGCCAGCCGGTCGGTCCTCAGCGGGCGGCAGGCTCCTTGAGTCGGAGGTTGTTTTCGCCTGCAGCGCCTCCGGTACAGCGGCGCCCTCCGCATTGTCTCCTGGCTTATCACCGGGCACAAGTTTCCTGCTCAGCCCTCAGGGACCCTGCCAGGAAATGGGGAGGGGGGTGCTAAGAAGGCCAAGGAATTGGGGTGAGGGTTCTGTAAAGACGCGCAACCAGGAAGCGGAGGGGGTGGCGCGCATCCTGGCCGGATCCGCTCCTGGGCCCTCAGAGGCCTTCAGCCGGCCTCTAGGAGGGTGGACAGCCCGGCCTGTGCGCCGCCTCTGTCTACTCGTCGGCCCCTGACCACCAAGCAGAGATGGCATCTCAGACTCCAGTGCAGACTGTTGAGGCCGAGGACTCAAAAGCTTCAGCAAGAGCCAGTTAAGGTCCAGAGCCACCAGCATCCTCAGGCCTGGCTTCGGACAAGTCCAAGGTTTTTCCCCTAAAGGACTTTTGATTGGGCCTCTCCTCTGCCTCTCCAAAGGGCAGTAAGGAAGTGCCTCTGGATGCCATGAGGCAAGCTCTGATTCGACAGTCCCCTCCCTGAAACCCATACCCCCGGCCACGTCCTGAAGGACAGCCACAGGCAGATGGAAGCTCTGTGCTTGATCAGTTTTGTACCTGATGGTCAGGGGACTTTCCTTCTCCTCCTAGCTCTGCTAAGGTTCCCAGAGACCTCAGAGTATCCCCCCATCTCCCCTGGGCCCCCAAAGGGCCTTTGAGAGGTTTCCTGTGGGGAGCCCACTTGTGGGGACCCAGCAGGAAGTCGTGGAGCCCAGCAGTCACTGGGCCGCACTGGGCCCTGGCCGCTCCAGTCTCTCTGGCTCGGAGTAGTTCTGAAGGAGCCGCGGGGTTAATCGGTAAATGATTAACCTTCCCGCTCCCCTTTGCCCATCTGGTGGAGAACTGCAGGAGATGGGAACGCTCTTGATCCTGACCCTGTCTTTCCTTCTTGGCTCATGCCCTGGGGAAATTGCAGGAGCAAGTGGCTTAAGTAGAGTGTAGATTAAAGGTATTAAATCCGCCCTTCCTCTTGGGTGTCTTCCCCTTCTCGTTGGAAATCTTCCCCGTCCACTTGGTGCTCTGAAATCTGTGCCTCTGAATACAAATAAATGTACAGACACGGTCCTATCCTTGCTACAAGCCAGCGGGGCTGAGGCTGGGGAGAAGATGCAGTGATGGACTCAACCATCGCAGGATCACAGCCCAGCGGGCCCTGGGCAGTCTTGGGAGAGACCCCTGAGAGGTTTGTCCTCTGCTGCCACCGCGCTGGGCAGGGTCCCAGGCTCCGCGCTCACCCTCCTTCTCTCCTCCCCAGCGTCCCCCTCGAGGGCCCAGATGGAGGTGCACGTGTCCACCAGCCTCACGAAGCTACAGGCGGTGGAGGGAGCGGAAGTGGTGCTCCCAGCGTGGTACAGCCTGCATGGGGAACTGTCTCCGACCAAGCCCAAGCCTTGGGAGGTGCCCACCGTGATGTGGTTCTTCCTAGAAGGGAAGGATAAGAATATGACCCAGGTGAGGGAACTTCTGGGCAGGAGGCTAGCTACCTACTAGAGGCGGGTCTGGGGGCTGCGGAGTGGGAGGGGGTTGGGGGAGGGAGGGGAGAGGAGTGGGGGAGTGGATTGGGAAGAGCTGGTGACCATGGGAGGGGTCGCCAGGGATGTCAGGGAAATGCAAGGTCCGTGTCAAGTTTTGTTTTGATCTTGGAGGCTTCCCCCCAACCCACCCATTTCTCCTTTTCCTAGGGTTCCCTAGAAACCCAGTACTTTGCTGGGTGAGGGGGAAAGTGGGGACTGAGGATACAGGAAACAGGAAGTTTCGGGCAGGTGTCACACAACTTTTAAAAGTTGAGTATCTTCCTGCTTTCACATTATCTGTCCTTTGGATGTGGTCATAGGCCACAGGTCACAGTAAGCCCACTCCCTGGATGATTATCTGCCCCCGCCCCCTGCACTCCTTTATAAACTCCTTGCGAGGCAAGGGTGGGTCTCCTCCTACAGTCTCTCACCTGTCCTCCTTTCCTGACATCAGAGGTAGATTTACCCAGAAGCCAGGGAAATGTCATTTTCAGAGCACCTTTTTTACATGGGCTCCCTGCAAGGTCCTAGGAAGAGTGTTGAGGGGGGAGTCATTTGATAAATAGGGGAAGAAAGCATATGAAATATGAAAGCAACTTAGATTGCAGGAGTGGGGCTGGGATTTATACACTGAAGGGGAGGGTCTTCAAGAAAAAGAAAATTTTATAAGATACTTTTTCTTTTTGGCTCTCCCCCTGCAGCCTGTTTCTTTCATATGTTCTCCCCTTGTTTATATGATCCCCTCCTGGTGGCTCAGATGGTAAAGAACCTGCATGCGATGCAGGAGACTCAGGTTCGATCCCTGGGTCAAGAAGATCCCTTGGAGAAGGGAGAATGTTTACCCACTCCAGGATTCTTGTCTGGAGAAGTCCGTGGACAGAGGAGCCTGACAGGCTACAGTCCAGGGGGTCTCAAAGAGTCGGACATGACTGAGCAACTAACACACATCCATTTTTGCATCTTTCTAAACACCCAAGTGGGAGATGAAGAAACAGCATCCAGGAAAGAGGACCTGTTCTGATGCAGAGGATTTGGGGCAGTGAGAGGGTGGCTAGGGAGACAGAGGTGGATGGAGAGCTGATACAGGTTAGAGAGGATGGGGCAAGTAAGGGGTATTTGAGGACCCCCAGTTTGGGGGAGGGGGACGAGCTGAGCCCTGGGCACAGAGCAGGCATGTGGTGATGGGGAGGTGTTGTTGCCCCCACCAGGTGTTGACATACATCGGTCAGGTCACAATGAGTGAGCCTCGAGCATCCCTGGTCTACTCCATGCCCTCCCGGAACGTGTCACTGCGGCTGCGGGACCTGCAGGAGAAAGACTCTGGGTCCTACCTCTGTTTTGTGAACTTGCAAGACAATCAAGGCACTGTTAAAGGTCAAAGCAGCAAACATTTAGAGCTGGATGTGCTGGGTGAGCAAGAGGCTCCCATGGGAGGTCGGGCAGGCCTCTCCCCCAACTGACTGAAGGGGAAGGTTGGGGGAGGGACAAACGGAGTGACAGAGGGTCCATGTGTGGGAAGGGGAGCTCTTGGTCCCCTGATAGGAGTTTTTAACCTGTCTCCCCTCTCCCAGTCCCTCCGGCTCCTCCATCCTGCCATCTCCGCGGCGTGGCCCACGTGGGGACCAACGTGACCCTGAGCTGCCAGTCCCCAAGGAGTAAGCCCACTGCCCAGTACCAGTGGGTGCGGTCACCCCCATCCTCCCAGGTTTTTTTTGCACCTGTTTTAGGTGAGGGAATTTCTGAAGACAAATGAGAGTGTGGCTGGGGTAGAGGAATGATGAGGGCCAGATGGACTGGGGGGCAAGGGGCGGCAATGCTGAAAAGCACTGTGGTGGGGACGGGGGAAGGAGGGTGTGGGGAGGGGGCTGAAGAAAGAGGCCTGCCAGGCGCAGACAGGTGCTGAAGACCATGCCACTCAAGGGACGCTGGGGCTGGAGGCTCCGCCATTCACTGCATGTGTGACTTGGTGGCTGTTTCCTTGTCTGTAAAATGGGAGTATCAATAGCCCTGACTTGAGCACACCAGCTGGCTCAGTGGTAAAGAATCTGCTGGCCAACACAGGAGACACAGGAGAATGGGGGCTTGCTCCCTGTCTGGAAGATCCTCTGGAGGACCCACTCCAGCAGTCTTGCCCAGAGAATCCCATGGACAGAGGAGCCTGGCAGGCTGCAGTCCATGGGGTTGCAAACAGTCGAGCATGCATGCCTGAATGCCACTATAAAAAACACTTGGACGCCACTGGAACTTTTTTTTTTCAATTTATTAAGATTATTGATGGAACAATTTTAATATTGTATACCAGATGCTTTGGAAGAATTATTCTTAATTTATCAGCTGTGGTAAAGGTATTGCAGTAATGTGGGACAGTATCCTTATGTTTTGGAGTTTCATGCTGAAATGTTCATTTTAAAAGATCTTGAGAAAAAGAGAAAAAATGGAATAAGTGTAGCAAAATGTTAGCAAGTATGGGTATATGGGTTTTCATTTTGTTCTTCCTTCTACTTTTTATTTGACCATTTTTATAATAAAACGTTTTAAATTTTTTTTTTACGTAGGCTTACATAATAGGTTTGTTGTGAGACTTTTATATAAATTAGTACATGTAAAGAAATTAGTCTTTGGTGAAGAGTAAGCAGCCAATAAACTTTAACTGTTAGAATCATTAGATTATTTCATACATTCCTTTCAGCACCATCAGTTAGGTCATATCACCCCATTTTATAGATGAATAAATTGGGGACCAGAAATAGAAAATAACTTTCTTAAAGTCCCATGGCCTGTTCTGGATGCCACGTTTTCTAATTCCTCGCTCAGTGTTTTTTCTCTCTCACTACTCAGAAATAAAAGTAAAAATCGGGTTTTGGCCTTTCTGGGCATCACTTCCTCTTTAGCCTTCTTTTAGATATCGCTTGGGAACACTGAGTGGTGGAAATGGAAAAGAGTATTGAGCTAGCAGTTTGGCAACTGGCCATCACACCTTTACCTTTCATCAGGGATTCAGATAGCTAAGGCTCCCAGAGAGTCAAACTAGACGTTCCAGAGGAAGGGCAGGGTGATTTTTTATGGGAAAGGGGATCGATCCTTGGACTGATGGCCAAATTGTGTCCACAGATGCCATCCACGGGTCTTTAAGCCTCAAAAACCTGTCCACTTCCATGTCTGGAGTGTATGTCTGCAAGGCCCACAATGAGGTGGGCAGTGCCCAGTGCAATGTGACCCTGACTGTGAGCACAGGTCAGTGAGGGGTAAGTGTGGTTAAGGAGATTGATCAGTGGTGGGGTGGGTCAGCAAGAGAGGGGAGGAGGGCTGTCTGCGGAGGCCTCTCGTTGTAACAGGACGAGGTGCTTGTCCTGGTTACATGTTTGTGCAGGTGTTTGGTCAGTGACCACTTCCTGCTCGACAATCACCTTCCTTTTAACAAAGAGAGAAACTAGGTATGGTGGCAGTGGGGCAGAGGGGCAGTGGGATTGGGAAGGGCCAGGGAATGGCTGAGAGTCCGCCTCTGACAGTAAGGTTTTTCCAGGGCCCAGGGCTACGGTGGTTGCCGGAGCTGTCGTGGGCACCATGGTTGGACTAGGGCTGCTGGCAGGACTGGTGCTCTTGTACCAACACCGAGGCAAGGCCCTAGAGGAGCCGGCCAATGATATCAAGTAAGTGTCCCTCGTCTCTGCCAAGAAGAGGGCTCTCCTTGGGGATTCAGGGAGCTCCCATCTAAGGTAGGAATGGGCAGTGGCTGAGACATCACTTCTGTGGGCAGATTTTAAGGGAGGAGAGGTGAGAATAAGACAAAGCATATGGAAACTCTCCTCTCCTCCTTCCACCTTCTGACCTCTTATCACTTCTCTGATGACTAGGGAGGACGCCATCGCTCCCCGGACGCTGCTCTGGCCCAAGGGCTCAGACACAATTTCCAAGAATGGGACCCTTTCCTCCGTTACCTCGGCGCGAGCCCTCCGGCCACCCCAGGGCCCTTCCAGGCTTGGTGCATTGACCCCCACACCCAGCCTCTCCAGTCAGGTCCTGCCCTCGCCAAGGCTGCCCAGGACAGAGGGGGCCCACCCTCAGCCAATATCTCCCGGCCCTGGGGGGGTCTCTTCCTCTGCTCTGAGCCGCATGGGTGCTGTCCCCGTGATGGTTCCTGCCCAGAGTCAGGCTGGGTCTCTGGTGTGATGGCCCAGCCACTCGCTGGCTAAGCCATTTGGTTTTTCTCCTTCCTGCAAGGTTCGGACACTCCTGGCACAGAGGCCTGAGATTGGGAGGGTGGCCGCCTTCCAGACCGCTGGTCCTCCACCCTCACCTTTCTGAGGCTCAGTTGAAACCCAAGTTTCCAGGAAGTAGGAGAAGAGGAAGTGGACCTGGGATTAAGAAGCGCTCCCACCCCTGGCTGTCTCTAAGTCTGCAGTGGGATGCTGCTGAAATTGTTACCGCTGCCTCCCCTCCAACCCCCAGGCCTGGTGGGGACCACCAGTCAACCAGTCCTCCAGGCCTCCTTGGTCTGTACCCCACCCCACCTAACCTCATCCTTCACTCCCCGCTCCAGCTCCTTGCATTAATATAACCTACCCTGCTGGCTTGGTTGGGTTTTGCTGGGGCAGGGGATAAGGAAGATATTTTTTTTTCAACTAACTTGAAATGCATGGTTTTGTTTTTATTTCGCCAACTTCAATAAAGATATATTGTGTTTGTATGGAAAGTGAGAGTCTAGTCGCCTTTTCAACTTGGAATTCCCAGGGAGAAGCTGACTCTCGGGATGATGCTAAGAGGATGGTACCCAGACTGTGGACCCAGCAGGGCTTCTGCACACAGCCGACTTGGCTTACTGGCTCAGGATAGCTTTTCTAGAGTCTTTACAAGGGTCGTGTGCTGTCAGATGGTGCTGGAGAGGCACAGAGAACCTGGGGAGCGGGGGTGTTGGGGGGTGGGGTGGGGGGAGGTCCTAGCTCACTTTGAGCAGCAAGAGGATGAAATTGGTGACTTTCTGCTGGAGCTCACAGCTTGGGTGCCTGTGCACTTAATCTTCTGAATCTGACCCCTCCTACCCTTTCCCAGACCACTGAATCCTTCCTGTCCATCCAGCAGTGACCGCCGGTACTGAGGCAGAGCCAGACACAGGATGTGGGGCTGGAGTGTCCACACCAATCCTGCCACACCCTTTCCTACACAGGGCGGGGGCTTCTCTAGACCTCAGTTTCTCTGCCCATGTAATGGTTTGGCTCTGGGGCGGGGGCGGGGTTGTAGTTTCCATGGAGACTCCTGTCTCAACAAGGGATGCCAAAAGGGCCAAAGAAGGGGTCTCAGGGGAGGAAAGGATCTCCGAGGGCCTCAGAAGGAACAAGACTCTATGAAGGAGTGGAAGGGGGTGATGGGGTCTTAGCCTGGGGTTCAGGCTCACAATAGGAGACCCTGACATGGTGACATCATCTCAGGTTATCAGGATGCATCTCTTTTCCTCCAGGGTCTCTTTCCCTTCAGAGCTCCCATTCTGATCCCTCCCCTTCCCTGGAGTGCCCACCCAATCCCAAACCTGGCACTCCCCACCCCTCACACCTGACAGCTTCAGAAATTGGGGAAAAGGGGACAACAGAAGGGGGTAGGGTGAGAATGAGTCCCTTATTGGGCCTGGAGGAGGGAGGAGCCCTTCCTTACCTGAGGGCCCGGCCTCTCCCCTTGTTTGCTCTGAGATAGCCAGTCTCGCTCGGCCCAGCACCAGCAGGCTGCTCGGTGGGCACTCCCTTCCTTCTCCCAGACCCAGACACTCAGACAGACCAAGAGTTGGCAGGACGATGGCCTGGCTCCCAGGGTGCTTCCTCTGCAGGTTCCTGCTGGGCTGGGTCGGCTGGAGTGGTGAGGAGGGGGCTGGAGGATGGGGATGAGAGCGGCTGGACCGGGGAGGGGACATGGAAGGCTGCTGGGAGGGTCGAGGACAGAGGCTGGAGGACAAGTTGGGCCTCTTTCGGGAGGGTTTAACCAGCACCCAACTTCTGTTTTTCTTTTCCTAACAAACACACCCTGGGACCTGGCCCAGTCTTGGTCCTTTCACCCACCAACCTGGCGGGATGTGGGCTCCTCCCTCCCGGAAACCTCAGGTTTCGGAAAGGGAGGCATAGAGAGGAGGGAGCTGAGCCCTGGCGGAGGGAGGACAGGCAGAGTCATCTGAGCCCTACCCCCGCCGGTCTCTGGCACCCCCAGCCCCCGGGTTGGCCGTGGAGGTGAAGGTGCCCTCCGAGCCCCTGAGCGCACCGGTGGGCAAGACTGCGGAGCTGACCTGCAGCTATAGCACCTCGGTGGGAGACAACTTTGCCCTGGAGTGGAGCTTCGTGCAGCCTGGGAAGCCCGTTTCCATGTCGCAACCTGTGAGTTGGGGGCACCTGCGCAAGTGGGGGGCCTTCCTGCCTTTGGTGGACTTGACAAAGAGAGGCAGGACCAGGGGACCCACCTAGGATGAGGGCAGGGGATTAGAGACAGTGCATTCATCAGAGGGGATGAAAATACTTGGAGGAAAAAAAATCAGTGGACTCTTTCTAGATCTTATTAGGAACACAGTCTGCATGACCCTGTATCACAAACACAGTCCTGCAGTTTGTAACTTCCTCCCCCATAGTTGGACTTCCCTGGTGGCTCAGTGATGAAGAATCTGCCCCGCTAAGGCAGGAGACCAGGGTTTGATCCCTGGGCTAGGAAGATCACCTGTAGGAGGAAATAGTGCCCACTCCAGTATTCTTGCCTGGGAAATCCCATGGACAGAGGAGCCTGGTGGGCTATAATTCATGGGGTCATAAAGAGTCAGACAGGACTTAGCCACTTCCCTATGTGAGTGCAGCTCCAGTGTCAGTTCATAAACTCACAGAGGCTAAGCTGTTGTGATTAAAAGCAAGATAAAATGCTGCCCCTTCCAGGAATATTTGCTCTCCCTCCCCACCTCCACCCCTGGATTGCATAGCTGAAAGCAATGAATCTAGTTCATTCCACACCTGGGAAGGGATGATATCTGGGGACAGATAGGCCTTTACGGTTCTGCTACAGAGTATCAGCTTCCCTGGCTGCTTTAAGGGAAGGTCTCTTATACCTGCTTTGAAGGACTGTAGAGTTGACACCAGGTGGCAAAAGGCACATACCACTTGTCTTCTGCTTCTCCCCAGATCCTGTACTTCACCAATGGCCAGCTGTATCCAACGGGTTCTAAGGCAGAGAGGGCCAGCCTGCTTCAGAACCCCCCCACAGGAGGAGTGGCCACCCTGAAACTGACCGATGTCCGCCCCTCAGACGCTGGAACCTACCTCTGCCATGTTAACAACCCGCCAGATTTCTACACCAATGGGTTGGGGCTAATCAACCTTACTGTGCTGGGTAAGGCAGGCTAGGGACCCTCCAGCCACCCACATTACCTGAAAGATTGCACCGGCCTTGCTGCGTCTCCCCTATCCTGCTTTCTAGCCCAAGCCCCTAACTGCACGAGAGAACTTGAAGAAAAATACCCCTTCCTAAAGTTGTCTAATCTTACCCCTGCTCCACCCTCCTCCTTCAGTCCCTAGTAAATCTCTCCCACAGATGGGGATTTGAGTCATCCCCCAACAGCTCCATCTTTAGGGGAACCTCCTATTTGCAGCTAGATTCTGTTCCTCTAGGTTAGCAGCAGAGAAAAGGTATGGCCAATTAAAGGAAGAAGGCACTCCATCACTAAGCAATAACTTCCTGTTCAGAGTATCCATCTCACCTCAAACTAGAGCCTGATTGGAGATGAGCAAACAGAAGAAACTATTAAAGGGGCTGGGGATGTTGAGATGGAAAAGAGAAGACTTAGGTGGTGGTGTGTAACAGCTGCAATCAAATATCTGAAGAGCTGTCTTATGGAGGAGTTTTTTTTTTTTTTTTTCTTTTTTCTTTGTGGGCCCAGAGAGCAGGAAATGGGACCAATGGGAGGATATCATATTAACACAGATTTGGCTTGACATGAGGAAGAATTTTCTAACAATCAGAATTTCCAGTAGTGGAAATTCCTGGAGATGAGGTGGTGCGTGAACAGAGGTGGACCGCTAGGTAGTAGGAGTATTAAAGCAGGAAGCCTAGCACTTTGTGGAGGTGGAGCTAGAAGAAAGCTAAGGTACTTGTGATTTTTGCAGTGCCCCCCAGTAGACCCTCATGCAGTCAGAGTGGTCAGACCTCCGTGGGGGGCTCTGCTGCGCTCAGATGCAGCTCTTCGACGGGAGCCCCCAAGCCTGTGTACAACTGGATCCGCCTTGGAGCTTCTCCTACACCTTCCCCAGGCAGTATGGTGCAAGGTAAGGGTCCAGGCCACCAAGGAAGGTGGGACTCAGAGCCTGGGCAGATCTGGCCTCTAAACTCCACACAGTCACAGTACAAGTTCCATGTCTGCAGCTATGAGACACGTGGCTACATCTTTCCCTTACTTCTTCCTTGGCTGCCTTTACTGTTCCCTCCTGTCTTCCTGTATCATCTGCAGCTGTGTGGTCCTGGGAGCATTTCTCAAGCTAGACATATTTCTGATATCCTGGAAGACAGTGGAAGGCAGGGGGTATTCTGTGACTCCCACTTGTCTGTTTTGGGGCTTTGGGTTCCTTGTAGATATCTTAATGGTCATGACTCATTTCCAGACTTCCTAGAGAGGAAGCCAAGGCAGAGTAGCAAGGACTGGCTAGACTCTCCTTCAGGGGATCACATAGCTAGCTAAGAGCCTTGGCTTCTCAGCCTCCTCATGCTGGCTCCAGTGCCCTGGCTCCCCTCCCAACTCCAGCAAACCCCTTTACCCATGCACAAGGCCCCCAGGTCACCTCCCGATGTGTACTCTTCCTTGTAAAGGGAAGGTAAGCAGCTTAGAAGAGCATTTGGGTCAGCTTAGAGCCCACTCCAGAGGACACAATTTCTAGCAATCAAACTCTTTCCACCAACCAAGAACCTGACATCAGCCAGTAGGCAGCCCACCCCAGTTCATGTGTGCCATTTCCCCTTCCCTGAAAAGGCAGCTGTGTAGAGTGAAAAGAGTGCAGAAGTTACGGTGGTTTTGACACTTCCTCTCTGGGTCACCTTGGACAATTACTTTCCTTCTCTGAGCCAGTTTGCCCACTTATAGAACGAGGTTAGTTCCTTCCTGATGGGATTGTGGTAAGGATGAAGTGAGATATGCTTTTGTCACAGTGCACCTCACTGTGAGTTGAATAAGTGATGGACACTTCTTCCTTACTCTCTAGATGAGGTGTCTGGCCAGCTCATTCTCACCAATCTCTCCCTGGCTTCCTCGGGCACCTACCGCTGTGTGGCCACCAACCAGATGGGCAGTGCGTCCTGTGAGCTGACCCTCTCTGTGACTGGTAGGGAATGCTGGGCAAAGGCTGGGTTGGTCTGCCTGGGTAGGGGGTCAGTGTGAAGCCATCTGGGGCATCAAGGAAGGTCTGCTGCTATGACGATCATGTGTCTCCTTGTATGTGTGCTAAGTCACTTCAGTCGTGTCTGACTCTTTGCGACCCTATGGACTGTAGCCCCCAGGCTCCTCTGTCCATGGGATTCTCCAGGCCAGAATACTTGAGTAGATTGCCATGCTCTCCTCTAGGGGGGTCTTCCCGACCCAGGGATTGAACCCAGGTCTCCTGCACTGCAGGCAGATTCTTTACCATCTGAGCCACCAGGCATTTATCTCCTTACGTGTCTCCTTAGACCCTTCCAAAGGCCGAGTGGCTGGGACTGTGATTGGGGTACTGCTGGGTGTGCTGTTCCTGTCCGTGGCTGTGTTCTGCCTGATAAGGTTCCAGAAAGAAAGGAGGAAGAGGCCCAAGGAGACATTCGGGGGGAGTGACCTACGGTGAGCAGGAGGGCTGAGGGCTGGTCAGGGTGGGAGGAAAGGGCTTGGGTTGAGTTGGTGACTGCAGCTCTCACACTCTGACACCTTCAGGGGTGTTTCAGGGTGAGGGGCATGGCTCAGCCCCAGGCTTTGGTTGTGCTGTGGGTGCAGTGCTGCGCGTGAGTGAAGTGTGCAGGGTGGAGGGCTTGGTTCATGAGCTACCCTCTCGCTCCTAACACTTAGAAGAATGTTTTGCTTTTCACCTTTAAGGAACTTTTACATTAACAGGCTGCGGAGGCTGGGAGTTGTTTGTCCTAAGCTCTCAGCTGAGTCTAGTTCTTCTGTGTGGGGCAGAGAGAGGTAGTAAGGAAAGGAGAGGCAAAAGCTGCCTGTCATTACCTTCAGCTGTCAGCTGTGGGGTCCAGAATCAGGCATCATTTCTCCAAGTGTGGTCCTCACACTGGGAGAGTGCCTATGTGCTAAGCTGCTTCAGTCCTGTCCAACTCTTTGTGACCCTATGGACTGTAGCCTGCTGGTCTGTCCTCTCCAATCCCTCCTCTGTCCATGGGAATCTCCAGGCAAGAATACTGGAGTGGGTTGCCATGCCCTCCTCCAGGGGATCTTCTCAACCCAGGAATGGAACCTGTGTCTCTTATGTCTCCTGCATTGGCAGGTGGGTTTTTTTACCACTAGCACCTGGGAAGCCCAGTCCTCAGATTACCTGAACTAGGAGCTTATTAAACATTCAGATTCAAGCCACTTCCTATTCCTCCTGAAACAGAATCTGTGTGTGTGTGTGTGTGTGTGTGTGTTGAGGGGAGCGATGGGGCCTGGAATCGTCATTTCAACCAAAATTCCAGGAGGATTCCTACGCACAGTAAAAATGAGAAGTCCCTGGGATAGAGGATGGGTGTGCTCTGAGGGATGCACCCAGCTTTCACTGAGAATTGCCTGTACCCCATCAGGGAGGACGCGGTGGCACCTGGGGTTTCTGAGCAACCTTTGGAAAGCGAAGATTCTAGCAATGGGCTCCTGGAGAGGCCCTCCTCTGCCAGCACGGTGACGACCAAGTCCAAGCTCCCTATGGTTGTCTGATTTCTCTCCTGATCCCTGAGGGGGAATATCAGAAATTAAAGTTTTTGGGTACCATACTGTCTCTCTCTTCGTTCTGCTGGTTTAGCAAATTCCTCTAGGCGGCCCAAAGAGTATTCCCAGAAGGGATGCTGCGGGCGGGAAGTTTGGTTCCCAAGGTACCTTCTAAGCTTGGTTCCCCTTCACCGTTCCACCTCCACTTTTTGGTTTGGTCAAAGGAGACTTGTTCAGATTTCCAGCGGTGGCCTCATATACCCAAACTCCCTCCCTTCTGGCACCCTCTGAACACTTGGACATTCCTCTTTATTGTTCACATTCCAACCCAGCACAGTCACATGCACACACGGAGATAAAAACCCTCCCGGCCACAGCCCCAGGAGCCCGTAGGGGCAGGGCCAGCAGGAGCAGGGGCGGGGCCGCGGGAGACTCCTCCTACCGAGCCGCCCCCGCGCTCCGCGTTCGCGTAAACAAGCTGAGAGCTGGAGAGGTGGCTCTCGGGGTACGCTGGGGAGAGGGGAGGGCTGAGTACAGGCAGGCGTGGGGTTGGGGCGTGACATGGCAACTTCCCTTCTGATCACCGCCAGGGGCATCCGACATCATGAAAACCCTCCTCCCCTCTCTCCTCGCCCCGAAGTTCTGGACTAGGCTGGGGCGTGAGCGGCGCAGCAGAGACGCAGGGGCGCCCCCTTTAGCTGCGCGTGGAACTAAAGGATTTCTTTTCTTTTTTTTTTTTTGGAGTGTTCTTGGGCCACGCTTAGGGCGCCCTCCGCAGTGCGCGAAGGGAAGCACGCGGAGGCTGCGGAGAGAGAGCTGCATGCTGGGTGCGGGGAGAGGTGGGCGAGAAGCTAAAGAAGGAACATTTGGGGGCGCGAGGATGGGGGGGTCAGGGTGGGGAGGAAGGGCGAACGGGGACCATACTAGACTGGAGAGCTAACTAAAAGGGCACGGCCTTAGCGACTGATGGACGGTGTTCCTGGGAGAGGGAGTCTCTGGGGGAAGCAGAGAGGGCTCCTGAAGCTGGCAGGTTGGTGGAAAGGAGAGAATCACAGACACGGCAGGGAAGTCTCGTCACTGCGAAGGGGACGCGGCATCCATCTGTCTCGGGAAACTGAGCAGAAAGAAGGGGTGAGCACCTGCCCGCTCCCAGTACTTTCTTCTCTACCCTCCGTCCTGAATCGGGGCACCCAGGGCGGGGAGCGGGGATCACCCGGGACTGCCCGCTAGGAGTCACTGAGCTGAAATGAGCCCTCGGCCGGTAGGTGTGCGAGCCGCGGGGTGTTTGTGATCCCTGGGCCCGACTTATGCAGTCCAGTGCGGGTGACAGGTGTGTCAGTCCAGGTGCGTCCCGTCGCAGCGTCAGGTGTCACCAAGGGTCAGAAAGCCCGTGGGCTCAGGGGCATTTTCCCTGGGAGGCGGAGGAGGGAAGGGGTGGGTCTGGGGCTTTTCTGTCGCTCAGGGGTCCCACCCCACTGCTTCGGAGTTGCATTCATTACCTTCGAAAATGCTCAGTCCTTCGGTCCGGGGCGAGGCAGAACGGAGGATGGAGATAGAAACAGGTGAGCTCTCGAGCCCGCAGCCTCCTCCCCACCACGCGCCCCCACCCCACATCGCCAATTTCCTTGGCTCCCTCCACACCCTTCTCCATCCCCCAGTGCCCTTAGCCATCCTTGCACCTTCGGAGGAAGGGGCCCAGTGTTGGGAAGGAGAGCCTGCGGCCCGCCTCACCTGGCCTAGTCTCCGCTGGGGCCGCCGCCCGCGCCTCCCCGGGCGCCCCCAGCTCCGCCTGGTCCCCCGGGGCCCGGGCCCTTCCGGCCGCGCTCTCCGCTCTTTATCTTCTTCCTTGCCATGTGGCCCCGGAAACTCGCCTGTATTTTGGCAGCGGCCGCGTTGGCACCCGGATCATCCAGAGGGATGTCTAGAATGTCGTCGTCCGGCTTGGAGCAGGCGCTCTCCTGGGGATGGGGTAGCGGGGAGGGGGTGTTTCTTGTGGGGTGACCCGGCCGAGATCCCCGAGAGGGTGGGGTAGGAGGAGAGACTTGCGGGACTGAGACCAGGACGACGCGGGAGTGGGAAGCGCAGAGAAGGGGCCAAGGCAGGGCCCGCACTGGGGCAGGGGGAGGGATGGTGTATGTGTGTGCGTGTGTGTCTTGGGCAGTGGCAGACAAAAAGGAACGTTCAGGGTCAGGTGGACACAGTTGTGTTCCCAACTCAAGAAAAAGAAGCGCACAGTAGATGTGCTACAAGACAGCCAGGTAGCCGTGAGTGAGCCACGGCCCAAGCCAGCAGCCCAGTGAGGGGAGCCGTCTAGCTGTCTGGAGGGTGCACGTAATTACTGGAGAAGGGCAAAGTAAACCACGGCGGGACGCCTGGACACGGCTGCTTTTCCCCCATCCTCAGAGGGTGCCTCTGGCTCAGAAGGGTCCCTGCTGAGTCCAGGATTCCCTGGGGGAGGGTTTAGAAGAATCAACCCTTCTCTGAGTAAAATCACCCCAGAGCTCAAAGCTGGGATGAATGTGAAGATGGGGCTTACGCTGCAGTGGGGCAGCCTTCCCCGACTCAGGGCTAGAGGTCAGAGACTGTTTCCCTATTCACGCTCCATTCTGCACTGCTCTAAATACAGGAGAGAGGGGATGGTCTGCAAGAAGCTACAGAGAAAAGGCTTCACTTCAAAAAAAGACAAGGAAAAGATAAGCAGGAACAAGAAGTTCTTTCCGTGAGGTGCGCAAGGGGAAGAAGAGAATAATGACAATAGTTCCTAATACCACTGAAGCACTGCCCTTGTTCCAGGCATGGCAACACAAGGTTTTACAGATGTTATTTTATTTAGCCCTGGCAACAACGCTATGTCGTACCTTTTATTGTTATCCCAGTTGACCCCTAATCAAACTGAGTTAAGTCTTGAAAACCTACCTGAGGTTGTACAGGTAGTTATCAGGACCAAAGAGTCAAGCCTTTGTATATCAGATTCCAGAGTCTGTTTTTCACCCCTGCCTGTGTATGTGCTAAGTTGCTTCGGTCGTATCCGACTCTTTGTGACCCAGTGGACCACAAGCTCTTCTGTTCATGGGGACTCTCCAGGCAAGAATACTGGAGTGGATTGCCCTGCCCTCCTCCAGGGGATCTTCCTGACCCAGGGATCGAACCTGTGTCTCACATGTCTCCCGGTTCTTTACCACTAGTGCCACCTGGGAAGCCCGTTTTAACCTCTACTTTGCAGATAAGCAAAGGCAGTCAAGAGAATGAACCATGCTCTACCACTTGCTAATTGAGTGGTCTTGGGGAAGTCTTCTAATCTTTTCCTATCTCCATTCCTTCATCTGAAATCAGGTTCCTCTGGGTCATGGGGAAGAATAAACACTGTGATATGCAGAAAGTTTCTGGCACAATCTAGTTGCTCAATTAATGGTAGCTATTATGATTCTTTTAAATAATGGTAAGTTGGTGCAAGATAGTTGTTTCTGTAGGTTGAAGCAGTCTTGTAAAAACAATTTCATAGGGAGCAACTAAAAAATAAGGAGACCCAACCCAACAGCTATGAGGTGAGGTGGGAAGCTTAAGGTTAACTATGGAGTTAAAAGGGCATTTCTCCTTTGAACTGACTTTTTTTTTTTTTTTTGCCTGAGGACTTCCACTACTTTCCCTGTGTTTTTATTTCTCTGGCAGGAGATGACCAAGGTCTCATATACTAAGAGTAATTCAGTTCCATTCCTTTCTCTTCCCTCCATCACCCATCCAGTTCATGGAATTGAGATGAATGTGAGTGGGGCCTCAGTGACCACTGCCCCAACCAGATCCCACCCCAGGACCTGCAAAGGTTTCAATCCCAGATGCTTAAGTCCAGGTTTACAAATGGCTTCCTCTCATCATGGTCCCCAAGGTTGTCTGCATTTTCTGGGCTTCAGAGATTTTTGGTTTGCACTCAAGATGTCCACAGTTGAGTTAAGTGCAGGTAAAAGGTGTTATCAAGGGCTGGGGTGGCTGTGGAGGGGCCTGACACACTCTTTTTGTCTTTCCTGGGTCTATCCCTCTCTCCCTGACATCTCATTCCCCACTTATAAACAGAAATCACTCTTTTTTTGGATCCTCGATTCTCAGAACTCAAACCTTTCTTGGGGGTATTCTTAGGGAACGGTGAAAGTTTCTTCTCCAAAGAGGACAATGATCAAAAATGCATGCCCAACGCCCTCCCCTGAGCCAGCAGCTGTAGCGGTTGAGCGGAGGAAGGGGTATCTTCCCCCAGAAATGCTCAGACCCACCTGCTGCCACCATCCACCCCAGCTGCATCCAGAATGGAACAACAGGCAGAGCCACCCCCAACTCACTGCTTCTCCCCAGAGCCCACTCCCTCTCCCTTCAGCTGAGTTCTTAGGGCAGAGCTGGAGGGACAGAAAAAAGACCCAGGAGGTGTGCCTACGTTGGTGCCTTCCAAAACCAAGATCTGATGGTGTGTGCCTGAGAGCTCTGCATAACTAGGGGGCTTCTGGGAGGGGGAAGTGGACAGTTGTGGGCAAAACACGAGTCATGGCTCTTGGTCCCAAATATCGCTTCAGCTCTGAGGGTCTCAATATCTTCAGCCACATCTAGAAGTTGGCCCCAATTAAGGCAGTCTCCTTCAGCTCCCTTGTCCTAAAGGCTTTAAGAATTATCCCTGCCTACTGCTTGTCATATGCTGGGCCCTGTGCTAAGCACTTTGTACCCATTGGTGGTGGTGGTGGTTTAGTTGATCAGTTGTGTCCGACTCTTGCGACCCCATTGAGCCCACCAGGCTTCTCTGTCCATGGGATTTCCCAGGCAAGAATACTGGAGTGGGCTGCTGTTTCTTGCTCCAGGGGATTTTCCTGACTCAGGGATTGAACCCGCATCATCTGCATTGCAGGCAGATTCCTTACTGCTGAGCCAGCAGGGACATCTTCATTTAAGCTCTATTTTACAGGTAAAGAAACATCTGAGACATCTTGCAAATTACCCAAGGTCACAGAGCCGACACATAGAGATGGGATTCAAAAATCTGTGCTGCGAACTACTTCCTCAGGGCAGGTAATTATTTCTATGAGTTGGATCATCAACTAGACTAACTAAGAAAAAAAAAAAAGTCCAAAACTGTTTCTTTGCCTTTTTATATTAGGTGATTCAGGAAAAGCCTGATATTTGTGACTATGTAAATTGGCAACTGATGCATCTGCATCAACAGCTCTTGCTCTTAAAAAAAAAGCAGGACTTTTTTCTTCCCTTTTCTGACTGAGCCTCTTTACCAAGGAGAAAGAAGGGAATAAGGGAGAACTAGGTATTGCCCAAACACCAGGTTAGACAGTCAGCAGGTAGAGCCCAGGATGGAAGGTGAAGAGGGACTGGTTCCCAGCCTCCCAGATGCGCTCTGTCCACTATGCATGTCCTAGCTTCCTCCCAGCACAGAGCTCAGCCCTCCACAGAATGGAGATGGGTAGGAAGATGCTTAGCCCCAGCCCTACTCCAAACCCCAGCCCTGTCACCTCTTCTTGGACCCCCTGCACAGGCTGACAGTGGTGCTCTCTCTTGCCCAGCCCTTTAGCCCTGCACACCTAGGACACGGCCTGAAAGGGGGAGGGCGCCTGTGTACAGAATGCACTGGAGGGGGTGACCCAGAATACAGGGCAAGTGGGGCAATTGTGTGTCTGCTTCTGCTGCATTATTTGAGTGAGCAGCTGCTTCTTTTTTAGGGGACACTTATTCCAACCATGCCCACCAGCCCCTCAGTATGGCTTTCTGGGCACTCAGGAACATGGTCCAGGGCAGACGAGAGCCCACAGGCAGGCACCTGACATCCTACTCTAATTAGTCCTGCAGGTGCCAGTGGGGACAAGTTGCTGTCCTTCTCATGGCTTTTTGGAGTCTTTGCTCTCGCATTTCTTTCCATTGACCATGATTCCTGACTTATCTTCCCCACCATTCTTACCATCTGGGCAATATTTTCTCTCCCCCACAGGCATACGCAGAACCATCCATTTATTTTCTCTGTTTTGTAAGACACCACTGAGGGGTGAGGAGCCCAGGAACCTCCATTAAGAGCCCAGTTCTCCTTTCACAACCAAAAACTGCTTCCAGGAGAACAACAGGGAGGAAAGGTTGGAAGAAAATATGTTATTGGGGCTTTCTTTAGGGGTGGGATTGTAGATGCTTGACATGTTTCTTTTGTATACTTTTCTTCAGTTTAAAAATTTTTTTTTCTGTTAGAGCATATTACCTTTACAATGAGGAAATATTGGAAATGTTTATAGGAGAGGTTAAATTACAGCTGTTGGAATCAGACAGGTCTAGTGTTCCACTTCCACACTTAGAAGCTGTGCTTCCTTGGGCAAATCATTAATCTTTCTAAACCTCACTTTGCACATCTGTAAAATGGAAAAAATATCTACCTCACAGGGTTGTCATGATGGTTAAATATAAAGTGTTAGGTACATGGTAAGCATTCACAAATTGACAACAATTATTTGTATTAATAAGAGCTAAACATCATAACAACAGCCACAACCACTTGCCCCTTTTTTCTACCTCTTGGTACTCAGACACAGGGAACCTTCACCTCTTCTAAATTGGGCTATTCCTTCCATCCAAACCTCATTTTCCCCCTTTTTTAAGCCATACGGTGGAGGGTGGGGAGTAGGCAAAGTTATAACTTCTTGTGTCATTAGCTGGGTTGACCAAATGGCTGAGAATACAAGGACTTTGGAGTCGGACTTTCTCCATATGTAAGGACTAAAAATAAATAAAAGTAAATAAATAAACAAATACAAACATATCGCATACACGTATGATCACCACTCCTCGGATGTGCCAGGAGCCTGATCCTGTGCGAGGCGCTTTCATGCCCGCACCTTAACAGCAACCTGCTTTGGCGTCAGGTCTCCTTGTGGGCGCTGACACATTGCAGACACTTCCTTCCCTCGCCAGCAGGGCCCTCTCCCCGGTCACTTCACCCAGCCCCCTCCAGAGCTAGAAAGCGTTGGAGGCCAGGCCAATCCCTCCCCAGGACCACACGGACTAGGCTCTTCGCTGCCCATCATCAGTACTAAGGTAACCAACATGAATTGACTATTTCACCGGGCGCTGCACAGGACCCGAGGGTCACCAAGGTCATCCCGTCCGCCCACCGACGGCGGCAGTAGTGGGATGGGGATTGGGGTGGGGGCCGAAAGCCAGGGGAAAGGAGTCCCGGTTGCTTCGCTAGGCGACGGTTTCCAGCGTCTCCCTGGGGAAGTTCCTCTTCTCGTCTAACCTGCAGCTTTCCTGTTGCAGAGCTTTGTCGAGCTCCGGGTCCAACCGAGACTGCTTAGCGGATGGGCACCCAGACGCCCCCGCGAGTTGGGGAGCATTTTTCCTAGGGCTTCCAAGTCAGGCGGGCACCTTTCACCACCCACCATTTGCTTCTCAGCAGGCACCCTTATGGCTCCTAGGTCTTCTGCACCCACTTCCATCCCTCACTCCCCACTCCCCCTCCAGGAGCTTCTTGGTAGCCCTTTCCCCAGACGAAGCTGAGTGCCCGTCCCCCAGGCCCGCTCACTTACGGTGCAGCAGTCCATGTTTGATGTCAGGAGTCCTTGGCTGGGATGGAGGTTGGCGCAGAGGGTCTGCGTGGTGACGGGTGGGGACCCTGGGGCGGTGGCGAGGCAGCCGATCCGCGCCGAACCAGCCGCTCAGCTCTCGGGTCCTCTCTCCCGCGCTCCGCACTGCTGGAGAAAGTATCCTGAGCCCTGCGGAAGAGAAGCCAATCAGAAGAAGCCCTCGGCAGAGTGGGCGGGGGGAATGGAGGCAGGGCCACGCCCCCTCGCGGCTCCCTCCTCCTCGCCCCGCCTCCTGCCCCAACCCTCTGCCTACACACTTCCATCCATTCCTCCTACACACCCCATCCTCCCAAACTCACCACCAACACCCCCCCCACCCCACGCCCGTTGCTGCCGAGGCGGCAGACTGCCAAGCAGATGTATGCCGGCGCACGCAGGAGGACCCCGACATCCCGGGCACAAAAACACTCGCATCTGGGCACAACACTCCTCCCACCCACAGAGAGAAAACCGTGCACCCCTCACCCACGCTTCCACAAACTAGCTAGAGTCCCAAATATGGTTCCCTCTACCTTCCCTCCCCGCTCAGGCCTCAAAGAAATAAATGACCCCCTAGGACGTGCGGTTTAAAGGAATCGTCATCAGTCTGCGGTGGAATGGGGAAGGTGTGGGTATGTAACCTGGGGGTGGGCACAGGGGAACACAAAAGCTCACACCAGAGCCCCCCACGCCCATATATGATACTCCCCAGGCTCACTAAAACGTGCACTTCGACACGCAGACCCAGCCTGCAAAAACAACTACACAGGCCTTGTACACACGCTGTGCTGATACACGCAGACTCCCTGTTACGTGCACACACCAGCACACGTGTACACGGCAATCACCCTACTGGAAATGTCTGCATTACCTATCTATCTATCCACCCATCCATCTATACTAACAAGACAAAATCATATATGCATGACACCCATTTGGTGTGTGTATATACATATATAGAGAGATAGATAGATAACAGATATACACACCCTTCCTTCCCACTCCCCAAACCACACCTCCCCAACCTCTTGTTCCATTGCTTCTGTATAAGACAAATACTGGCTCCTCTCACCCTTGCCCCTGGGAGGGGAAGAAAATACTCTCAACCCCAGTGTAAGGAAATATCCGAAGGCATCAGTTCTCTGGGTCCATGGTGGAGGAAGGATGTGGGCTTTGTGAGAGGCTTGAGAAGGGAGATATGGGAGGAGGAGCCTCGTAGGAGAACAGGCTGGTGGGGGAACAGCTTGCCAACCTCCCCCAACCGGTCAGGGTACCAGAGCTAGCAGCGTGGCATGCTAGTGAAGAGATTGGGCCACCTCTGAGAAAACTGGGAGGTCCTTCTCAGCTGAGGTCCCAGAGGAGGGAAGGAAGCAAGGATGCCTGCTCTTCAGGTGTGTGGACTGGAGCTGAGGGGAGGAGGGGGGCAATGCCCTGTGGCTCTGGCTGCTACAGGGGATGCTGAAGCAGCGTGCTGAGGTGACTCGCCCGTCCTGGCACTGCTGTCACATGCTTTCTTCCTACCTGAACATTTGGGCTTTCCTTGCCAAAGGGAAAATGCGTGGGAGGGAAATTCTGGTGGCCACTCAGGTTGGGGACAGGGTTAGCCAGCTTGTCTCCCAAGCTGAGCTGGATGCCAGCTGGGATTCCAGGCCCTGGGGTGTAGGGGTGTCTCTCTCAGCAGGTTTGGGACCCACCCACCCTTGTAACTGAAAATCTGTTTCCCAGTCTGTCTCTGGCACATCCTTCATCTCCCACCCCCCCCACCTCCACCAAATGGCAGAAAGTCCTGGGAACTCAGGCCCTTGCCTACATGAGGGCCTTGGGTTTGTGTCAGTTCCCACTAGTTTTCAACTCTGGGTTCCAGAGGAGAGAGGGCAGGAGGACCTGAGGGGCACACTGGATATCAGGCCTGGACTCCGTGCTTATCTCTTCCCAAATTAGAGCTGAGGAATTCGGGATTGAGTGAGTTTGCAGTAAAGTCTCCCAAGTTGCTAGGCAACATCACTCTGCAGGCTGCATTGCCTCTAGGCCCTTCTTCCTGCTGGTCAGAGCTGAAGAGGGGGTATCTTATTAATGCACCGGCCCCCTGCAGACCCCCACACAGGAAGCACAGCCCTTTCCTCCGCCTAAAGGACAACTTTGTGTGGAGGTGAGGGTGTCTCTGAACAACCGCAGGCCCAAGGGACAATGGATATGCGACTGTGGTTCTACCTGGAAAACAACGATTTCAGCAACAGCCCACTTGAGGCGCCTACGCAGAACTGGCCACAGCACTTGTCAGGGGGATGGGCAGGCGCAGAGGTGAGGAAAAGGTAGACAGACAGGAAGGCAGAGACAGAAATAGGAAGACAGACACCCACAGACTCAAGTATCCAGAGGGGAGCAGCACCACGGATGTCCCCATGTAATGTCACCTACACACACACACGTCACACATCTTCAGAGACAGGTACTGTGGGCTCTTCGCCACACAGTCACATCCAAAGACACGCACAGAAGTGGACCCCTCCACCAGCACGCATCAAGGGCACGCACATCCTCTGGTGAGGGGTTCCTCTTCCGGACTATGTGACTAAGGTTGTCGGCAAGTCTGGCTGGGTGGATCTGTGAGCCTCTGATTCTCAAATCAATGAGAAGGAAAGGAGACAGGAGCAGTGAGAACTGAGGGGTCCCAGGACTTTGAGGAACTGGCGAGACCAGATGACACTCCCCAAAGAGAATTGCCTGGCCTGGGGCCAAGGTCAGCCTTTGGAGTGTTACTTGTTAACCTGCTGGGCTTGGGCCCTGCATTTATCGTCCGTGACTCTTCACATTTCAAAAACTCCCGTCTCCCACTGCTATTGAAGGAGAAGGACTGCAGGCCTAGAAAGGAGAGGAACTCTGGAAGGGCCTGGTTTGAGGGTGAGCTGGGGCCCGTGGGTGCAGAGGGGAGGCTGGACTCAGCAGGGAGTAGGGAGGTGGAGGGCACAGCTGGAAGGCAAAGCTGGCAGAGGAGGAGATGGCTCAAGAGAGGATAAAAGATGGATTAGTGGGAAGCTTCTAGGGTCCAGTACAGATTCTTGGGACAGATGGAGGGGGATTTGGAGAGAGCTGGTCCTCATAAGCGGAGACAAACGCCAAGGCATATGGCAAGCTATTTGCCAAGACTTGTGGCTTCCCCACCTTGGAGTAGGCACTTTCTGAACATAACATCCTAGCTCTAACCCACAGCGGGACTCCATGATAAGACGAGGGTGGGACGTGGGAGGCTGCACCTTTGGTGAAGCCAGGCTGGGGGCTTCTTAGGTCAGGATTTTGAGTGGAAGGGGTAAAGGTAGCAGGAAATTCAGTTTTCTCTGCAAATATTTCAGCTTTTGCTGTGGTAGTATTTTTAGCAACTTGGTTGGCAGAGGAGGAGCCCGGGTACATTTTTAAAGGGGCCTCTACCAGACTGGAGGTCTCCTCCCACCCTCCCCCCACATGTCAGAAAGGGATGGGGGAGAAAGCACACAGCATTCAAATCTAAAAGTCGGTTTTGCTAGGCGTCAGGCCGCTGTGAAGTCATCTTCGCGGGTAGTCGCTGTCTGTTTTCATCAACATAATTCTCGTAAGCATCCTTATCAAGAGTAAATATTTCTCGAACTTCTGCCGTGTGCAGGGTGCTGCTCTGGGCAGGATGGAAAATAGAAAAAGCTAACCAGGACACACTTGGTGAGACAGAGAAGGGAGCAAACTTCCGAGTGAGTGCTGGGTGCTGTGTGTCGTGCTAGCCACATTGTAAATGTGATTTCTTTTAATTCTGATAACAACCCTGCAAGTGAGGCCTTATCTTTCCTATTTTACAGATGAGGATGCGAAGACTTTCAGGGGTTGAAGAATTTACCCAAGCTTCCACCGTCATGAAATGCAAGAGCCTGGATTAAAACCTAGAAGAGAATGATAATATTATCCGAAACCTGAATAATGATTTACAAGGTGTTTCCACAATCGTGATTTAATTTGGTGCTTTTGAGAACTGTATGAGGAGGTATTAGTATTTTTAACGAATTTGGGGAGGAAGTGAGGCTTGGAGAGATTCAGGGACTCGGGTCTTGTTGATACGAGTCTGGTGCCCTGCAGGACTAAGACTGAAAGGCGGGAATTCTATTACAGCTCTGAATTCTGTGAGTGTTCGCCTCTACAACTCCCAGTGCTTACTGGGCTCGAAAGGATGGGATACAGTGGGTAACAAATCGTGAGCTGTCTCTCTTCTCTTGGCTCTTACAGTCTTACAGATAAAAGTACATATGTATGTGTGTGTATATATATCTATGTGCACATATAGCTTATGTATATATAGATGTATATAAATATATGTATCTACATGTACATGTATGAGATATATGTATATTTCCTAAAGTAATAATTGATAGATGCCGAATGAACGATGCAGACAGTAAGTATTAAGAGAATTGAGATGGGGGAGAAATAATTGAAAATTTGGATGATCCAGGAAGGCTTCCTGGAGGAGGATGGTTTGGAGGAAGAATAGGACTCAAAGAAATAAATGTCAGGGGACTTCCCTGGTGGTCCAGTGGTTAAGACTTCACCTTCCAGTGTAGGGAGTGTGGGTTCAATCCCTGGTCTGGGAGCTAAGATTCTACATGCCTCCTGGCCAAAAAACCAAAACAGAAACAATGTTATAACAAATTCAGTAAAGATTTTTTCAAAAAAGAAGTGAATAGGGCTGGAAGGAGGCAGGACACTTCAGGCATGCCCTGCATTTAGTGTTGCTGTTGGCTCAATGCAGTCTCCCCGCCTGGAAAGACTGCGGGCACAGCAATTCCATCGCCTGCCCCTCGCGCAGGGTTTATGTCTAAATCAGTGCCCTGACCACACACTGGGGCACAGCCAGGCCTCGAGGTCACGTCGGCTGTGTGCTCTTGCCTGCTCAGCAGCCCCGCTGCTCCTCAGAGCTCTAACACACACCTGCCCCCTTGCCCCTGTGCCAGGGGCCTGCCTCCTCCCCGTCCATGCCCTGTTACTCTGGGTCTCAGCGTAATTCTGAGTCCTGGATGTAGTTTGCTCCTTGTTCCTGTATTGCCCCAAACATTTACTTATTCTCTAGCCCTCCATTTCCCTTTCCTCAGTTTGCTTCCCCGCGTTTCCTGATGAATAAAAGCCAGTGATGGCCTAGCAACATGTGTACCTGCTGAGCCTCACATCCCACCTGCAAACACTGAACCAACAAAGTTATTCTTATAACAAGCAAACAACCATTCTGATGATATTTTAAACTCCCACACAAACCTAAGAACCACTTCAATTTTGGTCCAGATAATGCCTGTTTTAATTGTTTGTTTGTTTTTATAAAAACACTTATATGAGGTATGACTTTTACCTTAGTCTGTTTGAAAACCCTTTCTCCTTTTGTGGTTCAGGTGGACAATGGATAAAAGAGATTCCTGGGCCTTCGGTAATAGTCCGGGGTTAGGACTCTGAGCTTCCAAGGCAGGGGGTGAAGGTTCGATCCCTGATCAGGGAACTAAGATCCCGCATGCCTCATGGCATGGCCAAAAACTTAAAAAAAAATTTTTTTTTAAGTAAAAGAGATCCCTTGTTCTTTCAGTAATATGTGTCAGGTGAGGTGCAGGCCATTCTTCCTGCCATTGTCTACCTTAGGGAAGAAGGGGAAACATCCAGAAGATAGCAACCCTTGAAGTCATACAGAATGGGCATCTCTTGAAATGCATGTGTAGCCAGCATTCCACGTTTCAGTTGCTCCATGCTACACTCTGCAGATGGTGATTGCAGCCATGAAAATAAGAGACGCTTACGCCTTGGAAGGAAAGTTATGACCAATCTAGATAGCATATTGAAAAGCAGAGGCATTACTTTGCCAACTAAGGTCTGTCTAGTCAAGGCTATGATTTTTCCAATGGTCATGTATGGATGTGAGAGTTGGACTGTGAAGAAGGCTGAGTGCCAAAGAATTGATGCTTTTGAAGTGTGGTGTTGGAGAAGACTCTTGAGAGTCCCTTGGACTGCAAGGAGATCCAACCAGTCCATTCTGAAGGAGATCAGCCCTGGGATTTCTTTGGAAGGAATGATGCTAAAGCTGAAACTCCAGTACTTTGGCCACCTCATGTGAAGATTTGACTCATTGTAAAAGACCCTGATGCTGGGAGGGATTGGGGGCAGGAGGAGAAGGGGACGACCGAGGATGAGAAGGCTGGATGGCATCACCAACTCGATGGACGTGAGTTTGAGTGAACTCCGGGAGTTGGTGATGGACAGGGAGGCCTGGCGTGCTGCGATTCATGGGGTCGCAAAGAGTCAGACACGACTGAGCGACTGAACTGAACACTCTCTAGTCTGAGAGCTTGGGTGGAGTGGTGGTTTTCATCTGGATCCAGAGGCCATGGATGTCATCCATTTAACATCTAGCCACTATTGCCTTGTATTAACACTTTAAAAAATAACCCTTTGTTTTACTTAAAAAAAAAACACATGCAAAAGTAAACAGAGTTAATACATAAAGGAACTCCAGGTACCCGTCACTCACTTTCAATAAATCTCAGGTCATCACCAAACTTATCGATATTCCTCATGACTCACCCATTATCACTTTATTTATAAATGTTCAAGTATATGGGCTTCCCTGGTGGCTCAGATGGTAAAGAATCCGCCTGCAATGTGGGATACCTGGGTTCGATCCCTGAGCTGGGAAGATCCCCTGGAGGAGGGCATGGCAACCCACTCCAGTATTCTTGCCTGGAGAATTCCATGGACAGAGGAGCCTGGTGGGCTACAAAGAGTTGGACACGACTGAGCGACGAAGCACACATGTCCCTGAAATATCAATGCAATCAGTTCAGTCGCTCAGTCGTTGTCTGACTCTTTGGGACCCTACGGACTGCAACACACCAGGCTCCCTTGTCCATCACCAACTCCTGGAGTTTGCTCAAACTCATGTCCATCTCATTCTCTGTCGTCCCCTTCTCCTCTTGCCTTCAATCTTTCCCAGCATTAGGGTCTTTTCAAATGAGTCAGTTCTTTGCATCAGGTGGCCTAAGTATTGGAGTTTCAGCTTCAGCATCAGTCCTTCCAATGAATATTGAGGACTGATCTCCTTTAGGATGGACTGGCTGGATCTCCTTGCAGTCCAAGAGACTCTCAAGAATCTTCTCCAACACCACAGTTCGAAAGCATCAATTCTTTGGCATTCAGCTTTCTTTATAGTCCAACTCCTACATCCATATATGACTACTGGAAAAACCATAGTTTTGACTAGATGGACCTTTGTTGGTAAGGTAATGTCTCTGCTTTTTAATATGTTGTCTAGGTTGGTCATAGCTTTTCTTCCAAGGAGCAAGCGTCTTTTAATTTCATAGCTGCAGTCACCATCTCCAGTGATTTTGGAGTCCAAAAGAAAAATAAAGTCTGCCACTGTTTCCATTGTTTCCCCATCTATTTGCCATGAAGTGATGGGACCAGTTGCCATGATCTTAGTTTTTTCAATGTTGAGTTTTAAGCCATTTTTTTTCACTCTCTTCTTTCACTTTCATCAAGAGGCTCTTTAGTTCTTCTTCACTTTCTGGCATAAGCGTGGTGTCATCTGCATATCTGAGGTGATTGATATTTCTCCCGGCAATCTTGATTCCAGCTTGTGATTCATCCAGCCCAGCATTTTACATAATGTACTCTGCATATGAGTTAAATAAGCAGGGTGATAAAATACAGCCTTGATGTACTCCTTTCCCAATTTGGAACCAGTCTGTTGTTCCGTGTTCAGTTCTAACTGTTGCTTCTTGACCTGCATACAGATTTCTCAGGAGGCAGGTCAGGTGGTCTGGTATTCCCATCTCTTTAAGAATTTTCCACAGTTTGTTGTGATCCACACTGTCCAAAGCTTTGGCGTAGTCAAAGCAGAAGTAGATGGTTTTCTGGAACTCTCTTGCTTTTTTGATGATCCAATTTGATCTCTGGTTGCTCTGCTTTTTCTAAATCCAGCTTGAACAATTGGAAGTTCATGGTTCATGTATTGTTGAAACCTGGCTTGGAGAATTTTGAGTATTACTTTGCTGGCATGTGAGATGAGTACAATTGTGTGGTAGTCTGAACAGTCTTTGGCATTGCCTTTTTTGGGACTGGAATGAAAACTGACCTTTTCCAGTCCTGTGGCCACTGCTGAGTTTTCCAAATTTGCTGGCATATTGAGTGCAGCACTTTCACAGCATCGTCTTTCAGGATTTGAAATAGCTCAGCTGGAATTCCATCACCTCCACTAGCTTTGTTCGTAGTGATGCTTCCTAAGGCCCACTTGACTTCACATTCCAGGATGTCTGGCCCTAAGTGAGTGATCACACCATCGTGGTTATCTCCATCATTAAGATCTCTTTTGTATAGTTCATCTTTGTATTCTTGCCACCTCTTCTTAACGTCTTCTGCTTCTGTTAGGTCCATACCATTTCTGTCCTTTATTGTGCCCATCTTTGCATGAAATGTTCCCTTGGTATCTCTAATTTCCTTGAAGAGATCTCCAGTCTTTCCCATTCTGTTGTTTTCTTCTATTTCTTTGCATTGATCACCAAGGAAGCCTTTCTTATCTTTCCTTGTTGTTCTTTGGAACTCTAAATTTAGATGGGTATATCTTTCCTTTTCTCTTTTGCCTTTAGCTTCTCAGAAAAATAGGGACCCTTTAATCCTTATGTTTAAAGAGTATGTTCTTTAGACTGAAAGCTCCATAAAGAAAGAAAATAGCTTTTTAAACCACTCTAACCTTATCTCGATGTATGGGACATAGTGGATCCTTCACAAATTCTCTTTTCTGAATGATTGAAAAAGGGGTGAAAGAATAATATTATCCACATGAAGTAAGGGGTAAAGGAAAGTGCGTATTTCTGTGGTCAAGCGTGATCTAATTTGCAGTGGGCGTAGATTCTGTTGTGTGTAACGTGTTACAAACCTGCTCATGTGTGACAAACCTGCCTGCCAATACAGGAGACGCAGGTTCCATCCCTGGGTTGGGAAGATCCCCTGGAGAAAGAAATGGTAACCCACTCTAGTATTCTTGCCTGGGAAATCCCATGGACATAGGAGCCTGGGGGCTATAGTCCATGGAGTCGCAAAGAGTTGGACACGACTGAGAGACTCAGCATACACACACACACACACACACACACACACACACACACACACACACACACACGATTCTGGAGGAGGCCCAGGTATGTCTTCAGCAAGAATGTAGTAGGTGGGCCTTAAATAGGGAGGCGACTCCTCCACTCTCTGAGATTCAGCCTCAGGGCTTCCATTCTGAGGAGCCGAGACCTGAGACATTCGGGTCTGTGTTCCTTGGAAACCCTTGCTGAGATCCCTGCTCCCCACCCCCTCATGGGAGGAGCATGGGAGACAGAACATGACAGGGCCTGAGAGCCTGAGAAGGAGCTTTGTCTACAACGAGTTTATCTAGTTTCATGATTCTCTAGCTGTTTTATGGTTTCCTTCCTTTAGCTTGGTCGAGCATTTCAGCTTTGTCTTAACTATGCAAAAGGACATGAAAGGAAGAATGACACAACCCAGGGCTCGAGGTCCAAAGGCCAGCTGGGTAGCAGCATCCGTTAGTAAGACAGCTTAAGAGGAAATTGGCTGTCAGGACATCAGAGCCTGACATTGTGGCCTTGCTGTCCTTTTTTTCTAAAACAAACAAACAAAAACTTTTTGGCCACACGCCTCCACCTGTGGGATCTTAATTCATTGACCAGGAGTCAAAAACACACCGTCTGCATTGAAAGGCAAAGTTTTAACCTTGGGAATGTGAGGGAAGTCTGCTGTCCTTTTTTAATTTGGAGGTTTTCTTTACAGGGATAAGCTTAGAGGGTTTTATTTTCATTTTAAAAAGTGGGATTTTTCTTTCATTTGGTGGTCTGATGCAGTTGATCCCTATTCCCTTAAATAATTTTCTATGCTAATGATTTCTGCCTACCAGGCCAAACCAATGGCCGGTTGGGTAGAGGAAGATCAGCCTGCCACTGCCATTTATAGGAAAGCAAGGATCTACCTGGTGGCTTTACCTTGTGGCTCAAACGGTAAAGAATCAGACTGTAATACAGGAGACCTGGGTTCGATTGTTGGGTTGGGATGATCCCTTGGAGAAGGAAAATGGCAACCCATTCCAGCATTCTTGCCTGGAGAATTCCAGGACAGAGCAGGCTGGTGGGCTACAGTCCATGGGGTTGCAAAGAGTTGGACATGACTTAGTGACTAACACTTTCACTTTTCAAGGGCCTACCACGGTCACTTTTGTTGAACCAATACAGATCCACCATCTGGCTGGAGATGGTGTTAGTAACAATCATCTACTGAATTTTCACACGAACTTGTGCGAGGACAGTTAGTGTTGGTATGGAAAGGTTTCTTACCCAGACTTCACAAGGAAGGGGACACGGGCAAATGTGTCCTCACAGACTGCCATCCCATTGGATGGCATATTTGACCCAGACATAGGAGAACAGATATTAGAATTCAGCCATTGTAGGGTCTAGATGGCAGGCCTCGTATGAGAAAAAGCTTCCTCACGGGCTTCCCTGGTGGCTCAGTGGTAAAGAGATCGCCTGCCAATGCAGGAGACACTGGTTCGATCCCTGGTCTGAGAAGATCCCACATGCCGTGGAGCAGCTAAGCCTGTGAGCCACAACTATTGAGCCTGTGCTGTAGAGCCGGCGAGCCGCAAATACTGAGCCCATGCGCCGCAACTGCTGAAGCCCATGCACCCTAGAGCTGTGCTCTGCAAGAGGAACCACCTCATTGAGAAGCGCACCTCAAGTAGAGAGCAGCCCTCTCTCGCCTCAACTAGAGAAAAAAGACCTGTGCAGCAACAAAGACCCAGCACAGCCGAAAATAAATACATTTTTAAAATTAGTAAAAAGAAAAAAAACTTCCTGAAGTGCACCACCCAATATGAAAGGCATGTCACACACCCCTCAGATTAGACCATGACGCAGGAGTTTGATCGTTTGGTCAAGCGCCTTTCCCTATGTAAAGGTGACAGGAGTTCTACCCAGAGTAACCCTGACTCTAACTTTGGTGATGTTTCTTTGGTTTGACTTTTTTCTTTTTCACTCTTTTTGGTCAGACTGAAGCGTTGGAAAGTGAAGGATTATTAACTACAACCTTTTGTTATTCTGCAGTTTGGGTGGAGTGTTTGCATTTAACGAGGCATGAACTGATCGTTATTTGGGTTGATATACTTTTGTTATTTTTGCTTTGCCTGCCGTGGGATCGTGTGTTGGAGTGGTATGAGGGTGGGGAGTGCTGGAACATGAGCTGTTTTGGGGTTGGGTTGTTAGTGGAAATGTTCCTACTGCTTAGCGGAGAAGGCACGTTAGGTAAAACCACTCTGTCCCTTTGACCCTGAAATCTTAAGGTATTTAAATAGCCTTTCCAGAGGTGTTCAGTGTTCACACATGCCTGGGAGACCGAGTCAACAGTCTGTACAGTAGACACAATCCTGTAACAGATGTTCCTCATAAGTGAGACTACAAAGCTTGGTTCTTTAAAAAAAAAAAATTTTATTGTAGTTGATTTACAATTTTGTGTACAGCAAACTGATTTAGTTATAAGTATACATATACACACACATGCATAAACACACATACATGTATATGTACTTGTATGTATATGTACACATATATGTACACACACATATACAACATGTATATACACATATGTGTACATCTACACACATGTATATACACATGTACATGTATATGTATATGTATGTGCTTAGTTACTCAGTCGTGTTCGACACAATCTTTTTCATACTTTTTTCCAATATAATTTACTACAGAATATTGAATATAGCCCCCTGTGCTATACAGTAGGACCTTGTTGTCTATCCAACCTATATATACTAGTTTGCATCTGTTAATCCCCAACTCCCAACCCCTCCCTCCCTGCCAACCTCTCCCGTGGCAACCACAAGTCTGTTCTCTGTCTGTGAGTCTGCTTCTGTTTTGTAGATAAGCTCATTTGTGTCAATTTTAAATTCCACGTATATGTGACATCATATGATACTTGCCTTTCTCTTTCTGTCTCACTTCACTTGGTATGATAATCTCTAGGCCCATCCGTGTTGCTGGAAATGGCATTATTTCATTCTTTTTTAACGCTGAGTAGTATTCCATGGCATACATATGTGTATAGATTTATGTCACATCTTCTTCATTCATTTGTTTGTTGATGGACGTTTAGGTTGCTTACTTACCTTGGCTATTGTGGGTCGTGTTGCTGTGAATATAGGGGTGCATGTATTTTTTTGAATTATAGTTTTGTCCAGATATAGTCTTAGGAGTGGGATTGCTGGATCACAATGGTAACTCTATTTTTAGTTTTTTTTTTTTAACAATTTTTTAAAAAGTCTTTATTGAATTCGTTACAATATCGTTTCTGCTTTACATGTTTTTTGTTTGTTAGTTTGTTTGTTGTTTCATTGGCCCTGAGGCAAGTGGTATCCTAGACCCCGACCGGAGACTGAACAGGCACCCCCTGCATTGGAGATGAAGCTTAACCATTGGACCACCAGGGAAGTTCTCTATTTTCAGCTTTTTGAGGAAATTCCATACTGTTATCCATAGTGGCTGCACCAATTTACCTTCCTCCCAACAGTGTACAAAGGTTTCCTTTTCTCCACACCTTCTCCAGCATTTATTGTTTTTGGGCTTTTTAATGATGGGCTTTCTGACTGGTGTGAGGAGATACCTCATGGTGGTTTTGACTGCATTTCTCTAATAATTTAATGTGCTTAGTCATTCAGTCAGGTCCAACTCTTTGCAACCCCATGGACTGTAACCCGCCAGACTCCTCTGTCCGTGGAATTCTCCAGGCAAGAATACTGGAGTGGGTTGCCATGCCCTTCTCCAGGGAATCTTCCTGACCCAGGGGTCAAACTTGGGTCTCCTGCATTGCAGGCAGATTCTTTACCAATGGAGCCACCAGGAAAGCTCAGTACTTTAAAGCCTGGTTCTTAGAGAATAGAGAGCACCATCTGTCCTACTGGGAACAGAACGGCAGAATTGAGCTATGTTATGATTTGCTAAACATACGTCAGATCATTACAACAGGAAAGGGACCCTCCCCCCACCCCCCACCCCGCTAGCCCAGTGGCTGGGACTTCACCTTCCAATGCAGAGGGTGCAGGTTTGAACCCTGGTTGGGGAGCTAGTATCCCACATACCTCATGGCCCGAAAACTGAAACATAAAAGAGAAGCAATGTTGTAACACATTCCAATAAAGACTTTAAAAATGGTTCACATCAAAAATGTCTCAAGAAAAAAATAACAACAGGAAAGTTCCACATTTGGGATATTATGTGAGGATGTGTAGATCTTAATCAAACCATCATGGCAGAAGCTATTGGTTACCTAGCCAACAACCATGCATTTCCCCCTGCTTGCTTCCTAACAGAACAGCAGTTTTGTTGGAGCCTGTCATGGGTCCGGACCTGACAATGCGTCATAATCAGTCTAAGCCTATTTCCACTTTCACAGCTTTTATGACAGCTAAGGCTGATCACACAGCCCAGATATGGCCAATGAGATATGAGCAGATTTCTGCTGAGAAATCTTCTGGGAAAGCTCTTGCTCTCCAGATAGGAGGAGGCAGAGGCAGCTGGCATCACCAGTTCCTCTTCTTCCTGCCTTGAATACAGACCTGAAGTTCAGAGCTGCATCAGCTGTCTTTTGACCATAAAGCAACATGCTAAAATCATGAGGAAACAACTTCTTATATAGTTAAGCCACTATCAATTCAGGCTTTCTATAAGATATATACAAATGACTCTCTAATATGCTGTAATAATACAAGAGATGTTTGAGTGCCTCACATTAACGTACCCAACGTTCTGACAGGACAGGGGCAGCAAGTGCGAGTTATTTCCAGGGTTTCTTTGATGACAGACCCTGAAGATTCTAAGTCAAAACAGCTAACATTTCAGACATGAGTTTATTCGATCTTGTACAGCTGGGCTTTCTTGTGTGTTGTCCTAGATTGGCTCTGCTTGGTTAAGGAACCATTGTAGGATTCTGGGTGACCATTTATAGTTCCTCTAGTCACGCGCAAAGCCTTTGTCCCCTGGTCTGTCTCAGCACCTCTCTCCCTTGTCCCAAGTCTGTTGTGTGGGCTTGCTATACTTAGACTTACTGGAGAGTCGGGAAAATTCCTTTAAGACAGAGACGAGAACCCAAAGATAGATGAGGACTGGATGGGTTCAGGCATTTTTTCTCTAGTCAGATGGCTGATCTTTATTGGTTTTTAAAAATCGACAGGTCAGAGACCCTTTGCATGCTCAGTCACATCCAATCCTTTGCGACCCCATGGCCTGCAGCATGCCAGGCTTCCTTGTCCTTCACTGCCTTCAAGAGTTTGCTCAGATTCATGTCCGATGAGTTGATTATGCCATCCAATCATCTCATCCTCTGTTGTCGCCTTCCCCTTCTGCCCTCAGTCTTTTCCAGGATCAGGGTCTTTGCCAGTGAGTCAGCTCTTCGCATCAGGTAGGCAAAGCATTGGAGCTTCAACTTCAGCTTCTGTCCTTTTAATGAATATTCAATGTTGATTTCCTTTAGGATGGACTGGTTTGATCTCCCTTCTGTCTAAGGGACTCTCAAGAGTCTTCTCCAGTGCCACAAGTTGAAAGCATCAGTTCTACAGTACTCAGCCTTCTTTATGGCTCAGCTCTCGCATCTGTACATGACTATAGTGCAATGAAGCAAATACAGTTATCCACGTTTTACCAGCAAGGAACTTGTGGGGAAAAAGAGAAGTTAGGTAACTTGAATAAATCACACAAGCTGTAGGCAGCAGAACTGGGATTCCACTCAAATGTGTCTCACCGCAAAGCTCTTCCTTATGGTGCCACCTCTCCTGTCTTTGGGGCTTCCCTGGTAGCTCAGCTGGTAAAGAATCCGCTTGCAATGTGGGAGACCTGGGTTTAATCCCTGGGTTGGGATGATCCCTTGGAGAAGGAAACAGCTGGCTACCCACTCCAGTATTCTGGCCTGGAGAATTCTGTGGACTGTATAGGCCATGGGGTCACAAAGAGTTGGACACAACTGAGCGGCTTTCACTCACTCTCCTATCTAGATGAATTTCTCCCCTACCTGTGTATCTTTCAGTCTTGGAGCCACGTGACCAAATTGCTCTATGTTCACACATTAGGCAACCACCTTCTGCTCCTCTCTAGGAGAAGATCTTGGTTCTGAGGACTCTTGTCAGGCTTCTGTTTCCTTTTGGAGTTACTAGTTTAAACAAAATCAAGAATTTTATTGGACCACTTTCCTGGGTTGGCATGGGTGGGCCCAGGGCTCAGAATGGTGCTATCAAGTCTGTTTCCCTTGCCATCGTTCCGCAGTGCTTCTCTCAGAGTCTCTCTGTGTTAGACTGACCCTCACATTGGTGAAGAGGCTGCAGACAGGCACCAAACTGCAAAATTAAAAAAAAGAGAGAGAAAGAGAGAGGGAAAGACCATTCTCTGTATGAATCCATATACCAAATTTTGAAAGGGTTCTGTGCAGTCCTTCTTGGGTATTTCTCCACAATACTGACAAGCACTCCAGTAAAACGCAGACTGGACCAAGCCTAGGATGAGATGCTGGCAGCCATAAACACATCCATATCAATGCCTAGCAAGGTGGAATCATAGAGTGGAGAGCTGTGGTCTGTTTCCTCCTCTTCAATATTAATTACACCAGCACTTTATTAGCAGTTATCACTCTGTCTAGAAGCCTCAGGGGTTCCCAGGTGGTGCAGTGGTAAAGAATCTGTCTGCCAGTGAAGGAGACTCGGGAGACTTGGGTTCCATCCCTGGGTTGGGAAGATCCCCTGGAGGAGGGAATGGAAACCCACTCTAGTATTCTTGCCTGGAGAATCCCATGGACAGAGGAGCCTGGCGGGCTACAGTCCATGGGGTCGCAAAGAGTCAGACACGACGGAGCACAGCACACAAGCCCTGCCTAGTAATTGTTTACATCTTACCTTCCTCACTCGGCTGTGAATACCTGTGGAACCAGGATTCCATCTTTCATTTTGACATCTCAGAATCTAGCATATTGCCTCAGATAGAGGAACTCAAAACATATTTACCAAACAGATGAATATAATACAGAATAATGCTATGGTTTGCAATGCTGTGGTTAAGAAAACATTCTCCAGAGTTCTGGGAGGCACCACATGAATAAAAGCCACTCCTTAGAGGCCTCTGTATAATTTACAAAGTAAATGATAGCTACTTTCCTGAAAACTTTTATATATGCGTCTCATTTAAACCTGAACGCAATGAGAATGCATGTACCAGTACTTAGAAGCCTTGCACTTCACGGGTGTAGAGGAGGGTGAGAGAGGTGGTAGAGGCGGAGGATGTGATCTGTAAGGAGACTATGGTCCTGAGGATAACTAAGGCGATGAGAAAAATCACTCCAAGACTAACTCCTTCATTCAAATGGATGCTCAGGTGCTCCCTGGCAAAGGCCCAGCGTCAGCTCAGGTTCCAAGGAGGAACTTCGGGATCTATTCAGAGCGGAGTTAGAAGGGTGACAAGAAGATGAGCTAAAAAACATGACATGTGTGGAAAGGTTAAAGGAACTGGGATGACTCAGGTTGGAGAGGAGAAGGCCAAGAGGAAACTGAGTCATTTTCTTCAAGACAAAGAAGGGATCTCTCGCTGGGGGCTGGTGACCAGCTGTCCTCCGTTGCCTCTGCAAGTGGAGCAAGGGGAAACGGGCTTAGACCGAAGGCAGGGCTAAGATTAGAGACAAGGAAGAACTTGGCAGTGAGGGATGTTGTATAACCTACTTTACAGACACTTGGGGACTGAGGAGACTCCCACATTCCTGGTCCCGGCCCAGTGGACTGGATGCGGGGATGGTCTGGCAGGCTGGCGGGGAACGGAGGAGGAAGGGATCCTGGGGGCCCTCCGTCCGTGGCCTGATCTTCCTTGGTGTCCTCAATTTCCCGTTGGAAAATTCAGTTCCCCAGTTTTGGAGCTGGCAAGGCAGCACCTCCCCCACCCACCACGCACTGCACCAGTGTTCTGGGCTGGGTAATAATGCCTGTCATTTCCTCTCCCGGGGGAGTGGGGCTGCAACCGCCCTGACAGCCCCGAGGGATTGAAGGCAACTAAAAATAGTGCATTAAATATAATCTGTTGAGGGGCACGTTTGCATTGCTCTTCTTTCCCCCTCTGGTCTTTTTATCCTGCTGGGCAGGCCAGGCCCGGGTCCAGCTCTGGGGCCCTGGGAATCAGGTTTTGAGCTCCAGCTGCTCTCATTTTGTTGCAGAAGGATTCTCTCGGCAAGAGATTTCAGGGAACAAATCCACAAAGTACAACCGGGGATCCTCAGGGGCCACCCCTCCTCACTTCCCAGTGGGTGCTCTGGGTCCTTCAGGGCCTGAAGGTGCAGGGAGAGAAGCTGGAAGTGGGGGAGACAGTGTTGAGAAGGAGAGCCAGCTCCAGCTTTGTTCTCCCATCAGCCGCTTCCGTCTGCTGCACAATCTCTCTGAGGTTAAATATTAATTAAGAGCAGAATGACAGTGAGCGCTGAGCAGTGTCACTTTCTGTCCCAACACAAATGCTAATTTCCTTCCCGGTATGAAGTGACTTTGGAGTGGGATTGGCAGCGCAGGAGAAAAGCTGGTGGGGGAGGAGGAGGAGAGGGGAGGAGAGATGAGTAGCCCAGCTTTAGAGAACTAAAGGAATGATGCGAGGGAGGGGGAAGAAGAGGGCTGTCAGGTGACAAAATGTGGTCATGATGCCAGCAGGGCCCTGTGGGACTCCTGGGCACGGATGCCTTTGGTCCCCCATCAGTGGTAGGCAAGATTCTAGCCTCCACGACCTTCTCTGAGTTCCAGGAGGGAAAACAGTCGCTAATCAAAGGAGACACAGCAATGAAACCACCTGAGGCAGAGTCTCATCCAGAGTAGGAGATGGACCACTTAGGACCCTACCCACACCCTAATCTGTCAGCAACCCCTCCCTTTTGAAACTGCAGTAAAAAGAAGAATGCAAGATTGTTACTGCCTTAATCCTTATCCCATTCTCTTCCCTGACTATAAAAACTTTCCCTACTCACTAGGGAAGGGACTACAGTTCCTGAGGCGCTAGCCTACTTACTCTGTTCCCCCTTTGCCTGGCAAAGTAATAAAGCCACTCTTACTTTCTCCTCCATAACTCTGTCTCCGTATTTCTGTCTGGCATTGGTGCACAGAGAACCAAGATTTTGGCAACAGTCACAATACAATCCTAGATTTTCTTCACTTTATTTTTTAAAAAAACTTTAAATTTTGTATTGGAGTATAGCTGATAAACAGTGTTGTGATAGGTTCAGGTGGACAGTGAAGGGACTCAGCCATACATATCCATGTATCCATTCTCCCCCAAACTCCCCTCCTATCCAGGCTGCCACATGACATTGAGCAGAGTCCCCTGTGCTCTACAGTAGGTCCTTGATGGTTATCCATTTTAAATATAGAAGTTGAACATGTCCATGCCAAACTCCCTAACTGTCCCTTCCCCCATCATTCCCCACTGGCAATCATAAGTTCATTCTCTTAAGTCTGTGAGTTTTTTTCTGTGTTCTAAATAAGTTCATTTGTATCATTTCTTTTTAGATTCTGCATATAAGGGGTGTCATAGATTCTGCATATAAGGGGTGTCATACGATATTTCCCCTTTCCTGTCTGATTTACTTACTCAGTATGATCACTTTAACCTGATGATCTAAGAAGCTGGGGTAGAGCTGAGTGTCCCCACATCTATAAGGCAGGGTTCTTGACATGGGTCCATGCGTTGGTTTCAGGGGTCATGAAACTGGAAGTTGTTTGCAAAATTGTGTGTGCGTACATAAGCAGCTTTTAGAGGAGATTTCTGAATTTCCATCACAGCCCATATGATGTTCCACAGGGTCAGCCCCAGTATGTAGTACCTATCTCATGACTCAAGATGGCTGCTAGAACCTTAGCTGAACATGTGTCTTTTAGGCAGGAGAAGGAAAAAGGTGGGATGAAGAGGGGAGGGCAAAATAAGTTCCACTCCAATTTTCTGTTTCCCTATTAATAAACTGTCTCAGAAATCCCTGGTGGCTCAAATAGTAAAGAATTGACCTGCAATGCAGGAGACTGAGGTTCCATCCCTGGATCAGGAAGATCTGCTGGAGAAGGAAATGGTTACCTACTCTAGCCTTCTTGCCTGGAGAATCCCATGGACAGAGGAGCCTGGTGGGCTACAGTCCATAGAGTTGCAAAGAGTTGGACAGACTGAAGCAACTGAGCTCGGGAGCCCTGGGAGAGGTTAGTAGAGGAGAGAGGGATTTAGGGAGGAACACTGATTTGTGTGCAGCCTTACGGCAAAATCAAGCCCCCATTTTTAGGGCAGCACCTGGAACTGTGGTGTTGGAGAAGACTCTTAAGAGTCCCTTGGACTGCAACGAGATCCAACCAGTCCATCCTAAAGGAGATCAGGCCTGGGTGTTCATTGGAAGGACTGATGCTGAAGCTGAAACTCCAGTACTTTGGCCACCTCATGCGAAGAGATGACTCATTGGAAAAGACCCCGATGCTGGGAGGGATTGGTGGCAGGAGGAGAAGGGGACAACAGAGGATGAGAAGGCTGGATGGCATCACTGACTCGATGGACGTGAGTCTGAGTGAACTCTGGGAGTTGGTGATGGACAGGGAGGCCTGGTGTGCTGCGATTCATGAGTCGCAAAGAGTCGGACATGACTGAGCGACTGAACTGAACTGAACTGAGAAGGAAGGGGCAGGAGGAAGAGAAAACATAATCTTTGGAGATCAGGTGTTTTGGCAGGGCTGGGAATTCCTTTGGGAATCTAGAAGTGTTTCTATTTAACACAGGGAAACTATGCTCTCTGTGTTGGGTTGAGTACAAAGCCTGACTTTTTCTTCTGGGAGGAGACTGTGTTGTTCTTTTTTATTTTATTTTTAAAAATATTTTTTGTGCTTGCTTATTTGGCTGCCTCTGGTCTTAGTTTCAGCATGTGGCATCTTAGTTCCCCAACCAGGGATTGAACCTGCAGCCCCTGCATTGCAAGGCAGAATATTAACCACTGGACCATGAGGGAAGTCCCTCTTGTTCTTGTATAGCTTGAAAGTGCTGGTCAAGGTGTCAGGATGGCGAGATGGAGGTGTTCAGGGAGAGGAGGCGAGAGGCCAGGGTGGGGGCTGGGATGGGAGCCACCTTGGTCCAAGTGTTTTGCAGGCCTTTGGGAAGGAGATCCCATGCTAGGTCCTTCCCTCGCCCTTCCTTTTTCTGTCTTTCTTAAAATATCCTGTGTTTCTGCAGCAGTGCGGCTGCTAATCTAAAATAAAAACAGCAGGAAATGCAAATGGTCAGGTTCTCCTAGCAACAGGAGCCAGCCCACGCAGGGCGTGTGGAGCAGAGAAAACTGTCCTGAGGCTGAGATGTGGGTGGCTGGGCCGAGGAGCAAGTCTCCTCTGACAGTCTCGCCCCTCTCACTGCAGACAGGGGCTGTCTGGTGGGCAGCCACCTGTTGTGCAAAGAAGCCCGCTATGAACTGGACTAGGGCAAAGGATCACATGCTGGGGAGATGGTGCAAGGGTAGGGAGATAGCAGCAGGCTTGGTTTATTTAAGACATCGCCTAACCAACACAACATAAAATGTAAAGCCATTTTTCTCTGATTAAAAAAAAAAAGACATCTGTTGATGGCAGTGGCTGGAGTGGCCCCTTGGAACCTGACAGAGGGGGTCTAACTAGGTGTGTGATTAGGAAGGGCCTTGATTTATGAGCATGTTCCTATATGTCCATTTGAGTCAACCCTCAGAGCCTTGCCGTTCCGAAACAATAGCCATAACCATTTCACAACAATAGGTTATGAAATAAGAGGAAGGAGAAAATGGCTCGGATGCTTAGGTAAGGGGACCAAAACCAGGAGACTGCAAAGACTCTTAGAGACACCTGGTTTAGGGACTTACTTGGTGGTCCAGTGGTTAAGAGTCAGCCTGCGATGCAGGGGACATGGGTTTGATCCCTGCTCCGGGATGATCCCATGAGTGGTGAAGCAACTAAGCCCGAGAGCCACAGTTAATGAGCCAGCCCTCTAGAGCCCATGCTCTGCAACGGGCTTAGGCAACTTACTTAGGTTCTGAGAATTGGATTCTTATCTCTAAAGCAAGAGCAATTGTGTCTGTTTCACAGCGTCACATCTCACCGAGGTATGTGAAGTGCTAGCACCGCCAGGCATACAGTAGGCCCTCAACAGATACTGGTTTTTGCACCTCTTACTTGTGGTTGTGGTTGCTCAAGGGACCAGGTGGGAGTTTTGACTGCTATTGCCAAGGCAGGGAATGCTATTTTCCAGGTAGCCCGAGATGGAGCTCAAAATGGAATTCTTCCACACACACATAAATGAGCTTGCTTTCATTATTGATTAAATGGCTTTTTAATAGATAGACCTGAGACCATAATGCCTACATCTGTTTTTCATCACTGTGTCCTCAATACCTGGTACTCAATAAACAACTGTTGAGTGAATGAACCAATGTGGTGTTGTTTCCGTGAGGAAAGGCATTTTAAATACAAGATAGCCAGCTTACAAAAGAATATTGAAGCATATGGACTTTCTGAGTTTGATCTGCTTAGGGAACCTCTTTGAGGTCAGGTCCAGAGAAGATAGGACATGGCCCAGGGTGGGGACCTGACCTGCTAGTGGATTTACCAAGCCAGGACCTGCAACCCTGCTCTGTGCTGTTTCCTGCCTCAGACAAGACAACAAGCTGTACTAATTCATATAAAAGGCTGATGAGGGGCCAGGTCTTTTCAGGAGATCTCTGATGGGCTGATGGGCTCAGAAAAGTGAGTCATCATCCTTGGCCTTGGCAACTCCATCCTCCACCCCACTCTTCTAGATGATGAAGGGCATATGAGGCTCACCTCCAAGAAGGGGTTTGCTCTTTCGTCTTATTTGTAAACATCTCCCTGACCCTACACTACTGTCTCAGTCCCTCTCTGTGGGTTTTTTTTTTTAAAAAATTAATTAATATGGTTGGTTGTGCTGAGTCTTAGTTATGGCAGGCCAGAAATTTGATCCTCATTGTGGCATGTGAAATCTTCAGTTGCTGCCTGTGGGATCTTAGTTCTCTGACCAGGGATCAAACCCAGGCCTCTTGCATTGGGAGCAGGAGTCTTAGCCACTGGACCACCAGGCACATTGCCTTTTTCACTTTCTTTTCTCTCTATCGCACCCTTCTCTTTCTCTCTCTCTCTCCCACACATGCACACACATACAGACACGCACGTATGAATTTGGATATTGATTTTTACTATTTTAACTCCAGGTTCTGATTTTCAAATGTGGATAGTTCCAGCTTATTCATTATTCCCTTGTCGCTGAGGCTGTCATAAAAATGAGTTTCCTGTTGCTGAGATAGTAGCCCCTTGTGTATCTCAGGGAGATCAGCAAGGGCAAAGACCTTCCCATCAGACCCCTGGGAAATCACAGAGGCTGTTGGAGTGTGGGCGCAGGATGTGAGGTCCCCAGGGAATTATGGCCCACTCCTCCTGGGAACTGTGGACCTGCTGAGCTGATTTGCAATCTCCTTGAATCCCAGACTTACAGGAGTGTTCAGAGTCTCTTTGCTTCCTCCACTTAACACATTAAAGACCTACAAGAGGACAGAGTACCTAAGGAAGAGACAAAGTCTTTGGCCTTAGTTTTTTTCTTTATAATGTAAGGGTCTTAGTCAGCTCCCTAGAATCCGGCTGCCCGATATCATTATCCATGAAACAGATGGAGAGTAAGAACTGTCTTTGTCTTCATGGGTAGGAAATCAGGTCATCCTCTCCAAAGGTATAGAATACTCCCCCAGGCTGTGGAGAGCAGGTTCTGGTTTCTACCCAGAAAAGCTAGAGAGGAAAACTGTGGCTGCCTACTAGAGTATCAGGGGAAAAAGCAGAGATATTTTTAACCTACGGAATATCAGTGAACAGAATGCTAAGGAACTAGAAAACTTATTCCAATAAATATGAAGCATATGCTCTTCCTAAAGCAAACCCAGCTTCTGCTATATACAAATTTCATGAAGGAAAAAAAAAAAAGTCAGAAATTGCAGAAATATCTGGCCTGAGGTGGGCTACAACCACTTCCTGCAGGAGACCTGGAAGGCTGCACAGATGCCCTGGGAATAGTGACTGGGGGGTCGGGGGTTCTTGGCCATCTTGTCATGCGGGTTGGGGATTGTCCAGAGCCCTCTGGAGTCCGGGGAGGCCAGCTCAAGATGGACAGTCAGACACGCAACCACAGCTTGTAATGTCAGAGCATGCGTCACCAGCAATTGGAACACGCAACCACAGCTTGTAATGTCAGAGCATGCGTCACCAGCAATTGGAACGACCTCTCCAGCTTCGCTACCCAGAATCCCAACACAGAAAATGCCTTTCTGAGTGGCAGAGATTCCTGCCATCAAATGGCCTTTTGGATTCTCTTCAACCTGTTTTTCCTCTTGCAAGCAGGAAAGGCGATTTGTATTCATCTCATTAGTAGGGTGTTGGTAACTGGGGCTAGTATTAATAATTTCATTGCGAAACCTGACAAATATTTCACTCTCTCCTGTAGTGGGTAATTGCATCCCCAACAGCCTCTGTTTTTGTGCCGCCAGATGGAGAGGATGTGTGTTTGCCATTCTCATTAATACAGTTAGTACCTTAGCATCGCGCCTGTCCTCTCCCTAGCCCCACGCTCTCCCGGCTCAGCTCGGGGTGGGAAGGGGAGACCGAGCAGGAGGCCGGCTGGGGTAGGGTGGGGGGCGCCTGGGGCCCTGGGCGGAGGTGGGGAAGGCTGTGGGAGGGGCTGGTGGGAGAACCCTGAGAGAGGCGAGGCACTGCAGAGTGCTAAATCACAATAAAAACACCGCCGCTAACAACAGGGTGATGGAGGAGAAACAAATCACGATGCTGCCTAAAACTCCCATTGCAGTATCTCAACCCCAGAACAGCTCCCCCGACTCAGGGCGCCGCTGGCCGCCCTTCCACCCCCGAGAGCCACCCCCGCAGCCAGACTGGTGACACGGTGCAGCCACTCGCGCCCCCGGCTGTCCCCGCGCCCAGCACTTCGCTCCTCCCCGCCGGGAGATGCTGGGAGCCCCGTCGGGGAAGGGGGAGCGCTCTCAGTAGGCTGGTATCTGAAAGCCTGTTCCTCTTCCCGGGGAGGAGGAGGAACAAGGCTCGCTCTCCTGTTGCCTGGGCCTCCAAGCCTCTCTCTCCACCCCCCCATCCGAAGGCTGCTAACCTGGCCAAATCCTCAAGACGTTCCTGGCCCCGCCTCCTCAGCCCCAGCTGGCCCCTGACTAGCAGACGCTGGCCGGATACAGCTTCTCTCCTGGAGGGATAGGGACAAGGGCAGACGCTGGTGAGGGATGTAGCTGCTTCTGCTGCTGCTGCTGCTGCTGCTAAGTCGCTTCAGTCGTGTCCAACTCTGTGCGACCTCATAGACGGCAGCCCATCAGGCTCCTCTGTCCCTGGGATTCTCCCAGGCAAGAATACTGGAGTGGGTTGCTATTTCCTTCTCCAATGCATGCATGCTAAGTCGCTTCAGTCGTGTCCGACTCTGTGCGACGCTAAGGACAACAGCCCATCAGGCTCCTCCGTCCCTGGGATTCTCCAGGCAAGAACACTGGAGTGGGTTGCCATTTCCTTCTCCCATGAGGGATGTAGCCCAGCCCGCATCTCAGGGTTCCTTTCTGCGGGGTGTCACTCACTGGCTGGAGTCCCCTGGCTCCTGCCTTTTCCCAGTTGTCCGGGAGATGCTTGAGGCTTACCCCTTACTTCCAACTTTGCCTACTCCAAAGGGAAGGCAAAACTAGGCAGGGTATCCTTTCTCTGGCATCTGAGTGTGGATTTGGGGACCTTGAGGGAAGAGTTTCAGAGAGAAACCACCTCGAGGCCAGCCATAGTCTACTCTTAGGAAGGAGTCTGTCCTTCAAGGGACCTAGGTTGTTATAGAATGAAAATAACTAAAAAAAATCATCCCTGGGGATAGCAGCTAAGAGTGGCCACAGTGCTGCTCCATCCAGGTTTGCCCAGGGGCACCACTTTCTTTTCCCCCATTTTGGGTCACCTACTAATATCATTTGAGCCAGATATGGCATTGGTGGCAAAGACTATTACAGTGGGGTTTGGACTTGAAGAATTTGGGTAGAAGCAAGCTTATGGTCCCTAATCCTGCTAATGTCACCAGAGGGCCCAAAGCTCTGAGCTTTGTGTGACCTCTCTAATTTAAGAGTGATATTTCTTCCTGAGCCTCAGGGTTTAAAACTTTTTTTGTTGAAAATAATAAAATACATTTTTATTGGAATAAACAGTTGCTTTATAACGTTATTTTTGCTGTTCAGCAAAATGAATCAGCCATACATATACATAAATCTCCTCTTTTTTGGGATTTCCTTCCCATTTAAGTCACCAGAGTTCCCTGTGTTGTACAGTAGGTTCTCAATAGTTATCTATTTCGTATAGAGTATCAGTAGTGTGTCTCCCTCATGGTCCATAGCCTTGTTGTGGAGAAGCATCATCGACTCCATGGACATGAAACTGAGCGAACTCTGGGAGACAATGGAGGACAGAGGAGCCTAGCATGCTGCAGTCCATGGGGTCGAAAAGAGTTGGATATGATTAGCAGCTGAATAACAACAACCAACAGCGTGTATATGTCAATGCCAATCATCCAGTTCATTCATCCCAGCCCTTTCCTTTCTTGGTGTCCATACGTTTGTTCTCTACATCTGTGTCTCTATTTCTGCTTTGCAAATAGGTTCATCTGTGCCTTTTCCTAGATTCCACATATATCATTAATGTACAATATTTGTTTTGAGGTTTTTGAAACAAAACTGAATGAAAATACCTGAGTATTATAGCAGTTTCTCCTGACTCGGATGGACTTATCTTTCCTTTCCAACATATGATCCCATACCTCTTCTTCCCCCCCGAAAATTTCCTTGACCTGTTCTTTTTCATGAAGTCTTCTTCATGGAGAAGGCACTCCCTGTCTCACTCACCATTGATCTGACAGTCTTATGATGAGTTTCCTGATATGTGGTAGGAACAACATGATCATATGTGGTATGTGTTGCCTCTGCAATTCAAAGAGGCAAGCACTGTGCCTGCCAGAGCATATCCTGACATGATCTAGACCTCTAATCCTTAGGAATGTTGCTGACGTGGCAAATCCTTGAGCTTTCTGTCATGACACCAATGTGATGGACTAGTATGACGTTCTTAGGGTACCGAGCCAATCAGGGTCTCCCCAGACTGTCATGACGAAGAGCAGTTGCCTTTACAGTGAAATATATTGTTGTCTCTGCCACCAGAAGTCAAATTGCTTCTGATTAACTTTGGCCATCGGAATGGGGAGTGGGGGAGAATTTGTTAGGCTGCATACCAGCTTCCAAGGGCTCTGTTGCTTTGCTCCAGCAAAGATATCACATCCAGAATCAGCTGCAAATGGCATCACTGATTAAGTGTGTGATAATCTACAGCCATTCTCCAAGACCATCTGTTTTTTGAAAGAGCCAAAAAAGGAAGTTAAATGGGGATGTGGTTGGAATCACACCTCTGCCTCCTTCAAGCCTTTAATGGTGACACTAACTCTGTGATTCCTCTGGCATGGTTTCTAGCTTGTTTTTGGGTTACTAGCTCAGCAGAGGAGAATGGGTTGGGGTAAGGCAGTTCGAGGACCTTCTACTTGGCCCTCCTTTCTGTATAATAGACTGCACTCTATAGGTCACGGAACCATTATGTTATTATGTGTGTCTGTTCCAAGTATATTTTCTGAGACTGGGAACCATGAAAATAGATCCATGGTCCTACTGAGTTTCCAAGAAAGGTTGATCTGTTACCTGACTTTCATAAGCACACTCTGACTAGTGGACCAAGGTGGGGGGCTTCAGACTTTAGCATTTGTGTGGGCATTTTCCAGGCAAGAATACTGGAGTGGGTTGCCATTTCCTACTCTAGGGGATCATCCCGACTCAGGGATCAAACCAGTGGCTTCTGTGTCTCCAAAGAGTCCTGCCAAGCATTGGGCCTGAGCCACCTGGATTAGGTTACATTTACCACTGAGCCACCTGGATTAGGGTCAGGTTAATTTATTTCTTAATTCCTTGAAGAATGGAATACCTTCCAGGAAATCCTGAGGAAATATGGCTGCCAGGTGGTTGAGTAAGTTGCATATAATAGATCCTTTTTTAGCATCCTCACATTCTTTAGCATTTAGACCTCTATCTATAGCCTGTCTGATATTTCAGTCTTACTGGCTATAGCTTACTGTCAAGATTGGCCAACCTAGTTGAATATTGATACCTCTTCCCAAGTGCTCAAACCATGACATTACATCCTATTTTCCAGTTGAGCACCCATTTCAAAAGATTTTAGGTAATCAGGCCTTTGATTACATTCTTGTTTGTCTAGCAACCTTAGAATCTAGTTAAATGCATGTTCCCCGGAACTCTTTACAGGAGTTGATGTAAGTTAATGAAATCCTGCACTTCTTTTGGCAAACTGTCTCCTCCAGGCACATGTCTTGTACTTTACTATCTGAACTATGCTGCCATTTAACCCTCCTTGAGCATAGTGGAGGTGGATTCTGAAAAAAATCACATTTTCTTGGCGTGGTCATTGAAAGGTTTTCATTTGGGAAGGTTTAGGAGGATTTGAGTATTCAAGGTCTCAGTTTCATCTGCGTCTGCACAAATGTCTCCATTCCATACCTTGGGATCTTCTTTCTTTCTTATTGGTGTGTGCATGCTCACTCACTTCAGTCATGTCCAACTCTTTTGTGACCCCATGGACTGTAGCCCGTGAGGCTCCTCTGTGCATGGGATTCTCTAGGCAAGAACATTGGAGTGGGTTGCCATTTCCTTCTCCAGGGGATCTTCCTGACTTGGAGATTGAACCTGGGTCTCCTGCATTGCAGGCAAATTCTTTACCCACTGAGCCACCAGGGAGGCCTTTCCCATCAATACCCTCTGCTTATTGTAAGGGACTTAAACCAAAGGGTTTGAGTATTTAATTGGGTTTGCAACTCTGCCACATTAATATCATTTTCTAGACTTGATCCTCATCCACATCAATCCAGAGGCTACAGGAGGAGAAGTCTTTCTTTAGAGCAAATACTGAGACTTCCTGATTTTCCAGCTGGTTCTGAGTTGGGTACTAAAAGTGTTCGACAGGTCATTTCCCCTTATTACTCTCTTTGGAGCCATCAGAAGCAGCCAGCTGACTCTACAATCTTTATAATAACTATTGTCGCCATGGTGACCAAGTATCACAGTCACTTTATTTCTATTGCCCACCACCTGAACATCATCCCTTGCAACACCAATGATAAATTGAGTCACTGTGATGCCACTGAATGCCATGGATTATCAGTATCCCATTTTCTTCTGGTAAAAAAGTTAGTTGTGTGCTTCTTAAATAAGAGAGTAATAGAGACTTCTCTGGTGGTCCAGTGAGTGGCTAAGACTCTGCACTCCCCAATTCTGAGGGCCCAGGTTTGATCCCTGGTCAGAGAAGTAGATCCCACATGCCGCAACCTAAAAAAAAAATCCCTCATGCCCCAATGAAGATCAAAGATCCTGCCTGCCTCAACTAAGACCCAGTGCAGTCAAAGAAATAAATATTTTTTAAAAATGAGAGCTATAGAATATTAGAATCCCATTTTTAGGGACAGTTTTCTCGGGTCCCTTTTTGATATCTATTCTTACCTTTGTCTAGAGCCTGGAAGGCAACATAAGGCACACTCAAATAATGTAATTGAGGTGGATTTAATAAAAGGGGCTATTTATAATGAAGAAGATGGGACCAGCAGATTGAATAACTGACTTCAATTCTTTATCCTTATTTGTATCCATATCCTTACATGGTATTGTTATTTGTAGAGTGTAATTCCTTGTCTCACTTCTTCGGGCTTAGAGGACTTTTTGGCCAATAGCATGTGGTGGAAGTGAGACCATGCCGGTCCCAAGCTTAGGCTTTAAGAGGAATCCTATGTTTTGTTTGCTCTTTTGAGGCTCTGCCACTGTCATGAGAGAAACATACCTACTCATCCAAGGAGGGTGAGAGGCCTGTGGAACAGAGTTGCTTCCATCTCACAGACCTCCAGTGAGAAAAGTAGCTGCCCCAGCTACCAAAGCATGAAGTAAAAGAGTCCAGCTGAGCCCATCCTAAGTCACCCCAGTTCTAGGTGACCTAGAGATCTGTCAGAACAAATGGCTGCTTTAAGACATGGACTCCAGAGTGGTGGAAATGCAGTGCTGGTATATGCAGCAGATACACTAGAATTAAAAAAAACAACAACACAGTAAGAGATGGGGCAGAGCCTCAGAGATGCTGATGGAAGGCCTTAAAGAATCAATGGGAGGGAGGAGTTACCAGAACTTGGACAGTAACTGTAGGAGAAGGTGTGTGATGAGAGCTGTGGCCTTTGATAGAGGGATGGAGACAATCCACAGAAGGCAAGTGAGGGGAACAAATTTCATCGCTTTGCTCTTGTTGCATCCTCTGACCTCCTGATGGTGTCTTTTGTTATCAAAACTGGAAGGCAAGGGATCCCACCGATGTAGACCATGAAAAAAATTATCTGAGTACACAGAGCAGGATGAAGGTCTGGAAGGGACACTGGAAGATATATAACACACTTTGCATGTCTGAGACCATCTTTGTTTACCCTCATACTTGTATGATAGCTTGGTGGAGTATAGAATTCTAGGCTTGAAATGATTTCCTTTAGAAGTTTGAAGAAATTTCCAATACAGTGTAGCTATTGAGAAGCTTGAAAGTCTTCTGATCTCTTACTCTGTATGTGGGACCTATATGTGTCTTGAAATAAGTAGAATCTTCTTGTCCCCAATAGTCACAAATTTTCTCCATGTGCCTTGCAGTGGAGTTACTTTCAGTCATTGTTCCGGACACCCGTAGGGTCCTCAGTCTGGAAACCTACGTCCTTCAGTTGTTTCTAGAATTATTTCATGGATAATTTCTCCTATTCTATTTTCCTTCTCTCTCTAAAGTTCTAATTTTCTTTCTCCTATTTTCCATCTTTTTCCTTTGACTTTCCTTTCTGGGAGCTTTCCTCAAGTTTTCCCTTCAATTCTATTGATTTTATTTTAATAGCATTTTAAAATTGAAATATGTCTCATGTACACTTCAGTGGTTTTGAGTCTACTATTTTGTGCAACTGTCACTGCTATTAAATTCCAGAACATTCCCAATATCCCTGAAAGAAGCTCTGTGCCTATTAGCAGTTAATCCTGATTGCCTCCTACTTTCATCCCCTGGAAAGCACTGATCTATTTCCTGTCTCCTATGGATTCACCTGTTCTGAACATTTCATATAAATGGAATCATACAATATGTGGACTTTTGTGTCTGGCTTCTTTCACCTGGTTCATCCATGTTCTAGCATTTGATAATATTTCTTTCCTTTTTAGGGCAGAATAATATTCCATTCACTATCTGTGGGGATTTCCAGAATCAATCCAAATCCATGGCTGCTCAAGTCCTTTATATAAAATGGCATAGAACACAGTCAACCTTCCATATCTGAGGATGTGAAATCCACAAATAGAAAAGGTTGACTGCATTTATTGAAAAAACAAAAAAATCCAGGTGTAAGTGGATCCCAGAAGTTCAAACCTCTGTTTTTCAAAAGTCAAACATATAGCTATACCACATCTCATTTACTCAATCATCAGCTGATGAACCTTTGGTTTATTTCCACTTTTTGGTTATTATGAATAATGCTGCTGTGAACATTCATGTACAAATTTTGTATAAACATATGTTTTCAGTTCTCTTGGGTATGCACCTAGAAGTGGAATTACTGGGTCATATGGCAATTCTATGTTTAATTTTTTGAGGAACTGCCAACTTCATTGAGTTTTAAAATTCTGTAACCAAGTTTGACATTTCTGAGAGCTTTTCTTTTCATTTCCTGAGTGTTTATCCTTTGAAAAAAATTGATTGTAATATCTCTCCTCTCTGAGGATATCAATGGAATTAAAAAAAAGAGATTTCTTCTCCCTGAATAGCCTGTCTTGTAAAGCTAATTTAATTTTTAAAAATCTCTGCTTTCTAGGGCTCCTTGGTGGTCCAGTGGTTAAGAATCTGCCTGCCAATGCAGGGGACACGGGTTCCACCTCTGGTCCGAGGAGATCCCACGTGCCTCGAGGCAACTACACCCGTGCACTGCAACTACACTCGTGTGCTGCAACTACTGAGTCCATGAGCCACAGCTGCTGAGCCTGAGTGCCCTCGAGCCTGTACTCTGCAACAAGGGAGGCCACTGCAGCGACCAGCCCTCACACCTGCTCAGCGCAACTAGAGAAAGCCTGTATGCAGCAAGGAAGACCCAGCACAGCCAAAAAGCAATAACTGCCCCCCCCCCAAAAAAAAAACAACAACACTCTATTTTCTGTGTTAGTAGCTTTGACCAGCTGTCTGTATTTCATAATCCTTGGCAGATCAAGAGCGATTTTATTCAAGAATAAAGAACCAGAAAACTGACTGGATCACCTCTGCTATCACATGGGTCATCTTGTTGACTTTGAGTTTCAAAGTGATTTGATGGGCTGTTTGTGGAGAACCCCTAATGTCAGTTATTTCCATGACAGGCTTCAGAGAAGGACCTTCCAGTCTCTCATCTGGAAGGTTAGAATTCTTCTCCCTGTGCTCTGGGGGAGGAATGGGAAAAAGGGTTGGATGTCTCTGGACTCACGAGTCTGTGCTCGTGGTCACGCCACACTCTTCTTTGGGTGAGGTGGTTCTGCCCTCAAGGGGGCCTGTATCTCCCAGTCTAGGGATTATGCTATTTTCTCTGGATTGCAAACCTCCAGATTTCTGCTAGTGTGTTGGGGCAGGTTCCCAGTGGCATGAAATGGAGAAAAGAATCTAAGGATCTGACTGCTGCTCAAGCAGCTTTTAAGCCATTTTCTTTTACGTCGCCTGCCACCTCCCCCTTTAACTAATGAGTCCTGCATATTCCTGCCAATGCGGTGGTGCGAATTTTGTTGGTGCTCAGCCTTCCTCGCATTAGGCTTGGGATTTGGAGCTCTCAGTTCAGCTGAATCTAGTTTCCAGCTTCTAAAATTTGTTGATTTTTGCCTCATTTTTGTTTGTTTGTTTTTTTACATTGTAGCACGGTCCTATTGCACTAACCATGCTAGAACGTAAGAAACAAACAAACAAAAATCCATTTGCTGTTGTTTTTGTGGGGTTACTGGAGGATACAGAATTAGATGCACGTGTTCAGTCTTCCAACTTCATCCAGAAGTCTGCGTCCCACTCTTCTCAACTAAAAAAAAAAAAACCAAACCCTGATATTTTGATTCCCATCTGAATTAGACACCATGTAATCACGGAACAAAACCCTCTATAGTTATCTTAATAGATAGAATGTAACATGAAGAATTGTTAATCAGGTGTAAAGAACTGTTAACACGGTGACTGAAAAAGTTAATAGAGGAAACTCAGCTATTAAGGAGATAGAAATTGCAGGAAGCAGCTACTAACTGTTAGGCCTGGAGGAACAAAGAGAAGAAGCTGGAGTTTTTAAAACATAGAAGAGACTCACAGACTTAGAGAAAAAACTTATGATGGCCAGGGGGAAGGAGAAGGGGAAGGGATAGTTAGGGAGTTTGGGATGGACATGTACACACCGCTATATTAAAAATGGATAACCAACAAGGGTCTACTGTAGAGCACAGGGAACTCTGCTCAACGTTCTGTGGCAGTCGGGATGGGAAGGGAGTTGGGGGGAGAATGGATACACGTGTATGTATGGCTGAGTCCCTTCACTGTGCACCAGAAACTACCACAACATTGTTTGTCAGCTGTACTACAATATAAAAGTTAAAAACAAACAACCAAACCTACAAACACAGTGAAAGGGGGCTCACGGAGCTGAAAGTCAGACCTCTGAGGAGGAACACATCTTGGCCGGGGTTGGAACCTCCGAGGGGGCTTGCTGAGGCCGGCTGTGACTGTTGGAAAGCTGGGCTCAACTGCTTCAGGACTGGACGCTGCCCTGGGGTGAGAAAAAGCACAGCGAAACTGACGGGCAGAGGAAGCTAACAGGAAGTGGACAGAAATGAGCACGTGTCCCCTTCTCCTTCAGCCTTGCAGCCTCCCTCATGGCCTTACTGTAGGAGCCTAAAGGAGGTCTAAGGCTTCCCTGTGGCTCAGTCATTATAGCATCCTCCTGCCAATGAAGGAGACATGGGTTTGATCCCTGAGTTGGGAAGATCCCCTGGAGAGGGGCATGGCAACCCACTCCAGTATGCTTGCCTTGAAAATCCCATGGAGAGGAGCCTAGTGGGCTACAGTCCATGAGGCTGCAAAAGAGTCAGACACAACTTAGCAACTAAACAACAACAAAAGAGTCCAGCTTGCAAAAGACAGGTGTGAGGTGTGGCGTGCGGCGCCCAGTCCCAGCATCACAGAGTCAACCGGAAGGCGGGCTTGAAGCTGAGGGACAGCCGCTTACTAACTAGTATAGTCTATTCTTTCGGGTACTTGAGTGCCTGTGTATCCTGCTGAGCCTACTGTGAGCTTTCATTACAACAAAATCCACATTGTGTCTCCATCTTCTCACAAAACCATTCTTACTCTCTCCCCAAATGAGAAGACGCCAAGTCCAAACAGCAGTTGTATTGATGGTTTCACTATCTATTCTGAGCTATATTAATTGCTGATCAAATTCAGCCACAGTTCTACCCAAATACTCTGTTTCTAAACAATGTCTTTTGATCCCAGTATTCCTCCTTTTTCTCAGTTGGTTCAGAATTTGGGGTGGGAAGAGAGGGGTATTATATACTGACCTTTTTCTCCACTAATGGGTGTGCTTATTGTCGACACAATTACCAGCTTCTGTGCCAATTTACATTCATTCCCAAGAGCAATGTGAGTGAGTTTCAACTGTTTAACAGCATCCACTCATTACTGTCAGACTTAAATTTTGCCAATTTATGAATGAGAAATTGTATCCCATTATTGCTTAATTTACATTTTCCTTAATGGGGAGGCTGAACATGTTTTTCCCATTTGCTTTTTGGACTCAGGTTTCTACTCATAATTTTTGCCCAATTGTCTAATTTTTTCTTCTTAATGAATTGCAAGAATTCATACATTTTTTTGGTAAAATGTATATGAAACATATACACATATGGCTGATCCATGTTGACTATGAGGAGACACCCTACATCCAAGGGCAGAGAAGCCCCAGCAAGATGGTAGGCGCTAGAGTGGCGGCTGCGTGGTGCTGGAGTGACTTTGAGGAGATACCTCACGTCCAAGGGTAAAGGAGAAGCCCCAGCAAGATGGTAGGAGGGGCGAAATCACATTTAGAATCAAACCCCATACCCACCAGAAACACTCAAACATACCTGTGGCCACCAGGACCCAGAGAGTGAGACAGAACTGTGTCCGAATGTCTCCTGAGGAGGGATGGGTCAGCAGTGGACTGTTGCAGGGGCAGGGGCTCTGGGTGCAGCAGACTTGGGTATGGCACAAACCCTCTTGGGGGAGGTCGCCATTATCTGTGCCATAGAGCCACCGGAACTTACACAGGACTGGGAAACAGACTTTAGAAGGGCACAGACAGAACCTTGTGTGCACCAGGACCCAGGAGAAAGGAGCAGTGACCCAAGAGACTGACCCAGACTTGCTGGTGCATGACCCAGGAGTTGTGGGTCAGTGGTAGCCTACTGCAGGGTTGGGGGCACTGAGTGTAGCCGTGAGTGCATGGGACCTTTTGTAGGAGGTTGCCATTTTCTTCATTACCTCCACCATAGTTTGGCCTCAGGTCAAATACCAGGGAGGGAACACAGCCCTGTCCTTCAACAGAAAATTGGATTAACGATTTACTGAGCATGACCCTGCTCATCAGAACAAGACCCAATTTCCCTCTCAGTCAGTCTTTCCCATCAGGAAGCTTCCATAATCCTCTTATCCTTCTCCACCAGAGGGCACACAGACTGAAAACCACAATCACAGAACACTAACCAGTCTGATTACATGGACTACAGCCTTGTCTAACTCAATGAAACTATGAGCCATCCCTAGCTCTAACTATCTAGGGCCACCCAAGATGGACTGGTCATGGTGGAGAGTTCTGACAAAACATGGTCCACTGGAGAAGGGAATGGCAAGCCACTTCAGCATTCTTGCCTTGAGAACCCCATAAACAGTATGAAAAGGCAAAAAAACAGGATACTGAGAAATGAACTCCCCAGGTTGGTAGGTGCCCAATATGCTACTGGAGATCAGCACAGAAATAACTCCAGAAAGAATGAAGAGATGGAGCCAAAACCAAAACAGGAGATGGCATGAGTAAACATTGACATTTTAGGAATCAGCGAACTAAAATGGACTGGAATGTGTGAATTTAACTCAGATGACCATTATATCTGCTACTGTCGTCAAGAATCCCTTAGAAGAAATGAAGTAGCCTTCACAGTCAACAAAAGAGTCCAAAATGCAGTACTTGAATGCAATCTCAAAAACGACAGACTGATCTTTTTTCGTTTTCAAGGCAAACCATTCAGTATCACAGTAATCCAAGTCTGTGCCCCAACCAGTAATGCTGAAGAAACTGAAATTGAACAGTTCTATGAAGATCTACAAGACCTTCTAGAACTAATACCCAAAAAAGATATACTTTTCATTATAGGGGACTGGAATGCAAAAGTAGGAAGCCAAGCAATACCTGGGGTAACAGGCAAATTTGGCCTTGGAGTACAGAATGAAGCAGGGCAAAGTCTAATAGAGTTTTGCCAAGAGAACACATTGGTCATAACAAACACCCTCTTCCAACAACACAAGAGAAGACTACACATGGACATCTCCAGATGGTCAATATTGAAATCAGATTGATTATATTCTTTGCAGCCAACGATGAAGAAGCTCCATAGAGTCAGCAAAAATAAGACCAGAAGCTGACTGTGGCTCAGATCATGAACTCCTTATTGCCAAATTTAGACTTAAATTGAAAGTAGGGAAAACCACTAGACCATTCAGGTATGCCCTAAATCAAATCCCTTGCGATTATACAGTGGAAGTGACAACTAGATTCAAGGGATTAGATCTGATAGACAGAGTGCCTGAAGAACTATGGACCAAGGTTTCTGACATTATAAAAAAGGCAGTGATCAAGACCATCCCCAAGAAAAAGAAATGCAAAAAGGCAAAATGGTTGTCTGAGGAGGCCTTACAAATAGCTATGAAAACAAGAGAAGAGAAAGACAAAGGAGAAAAAGAGAGATATACCCATTTGAATGCAGAGTTCCAAAGAATAGCAAGGAGAGATAAGAAAGCCTTCCTCAGTGATCAATGCAAAGAAATAGAAGAAAACAATAGATTAGGAAACACTAGAGATCTCTTCAAGAAAGTGAGAGATACCAAAGGAATGGATGGCGGTTTGTGACATTGTACAGGAGACAGGGAGCAAGACCATCCCCAGGAAAAAGAAAAGCCAAAAAGCAAAATGGCTGTCTGAGGAGGCCTTACAAATAGCTGCGAAAAGAAGAGAAGTGAAAAGCAAAGGAGAAAAGGAAAGATATACCCATTTGAATGCAGAGTTCCAAAGAATAAAAAAGAGAGATAAGAAAGCCTTTCTCAGTGATCAGTGCAAAGAAATCGAGGAAAAAAATAAAATGCGAAAGACTAGGGATCTCTTCAAGAAAATTAGAGATACCAAGGCAACATTTCATGCAAAGATGGGCTCAATAAAGGACAGAAATGGTATGGACCTAAAAGAAGCAGAAGATATTAAGAAGAGGTGGCAAGAATACATAGAAGAACTGTACAAAAAAGATCTTCATGACCCAGATAATCACGATGCTGTGATCACTCACCTAGAGCCAGACGTCCTTGAAAATGAAGTCAAGTGGGCCTTAGGAAGCATCACTACGAACAAAGCTAGTGGAGGTGATAGAATTCCAGTTGAGCTATTTCAAATCCTAAAAGATGATGCTGTGAAAGTGCTGCACTCAATATGCCAACAAATTTGGAAAACTCAGCAGTGGCCACAGGACTGGAAAAGGTCAATTTTCATTCCAGTCCCAAAAAAGGCAATGCCAAAGAATGTTCAAACTACCACACAATTGCACTCATCTCACATGCTAGCAAAATAATGCTCAAAATTCTCCAAGCCAGCCTTGAAGAGTATGTGAACCATGAACTTCCAATTGTTCAAGCTGGATTTAGAAAAAGCAGAGCAACCAGAGATCAAATTGCCAATATCTGTTGGATCATCAAAAAAGCAAGAGAGTTCCAGAAAACCATCTACTTCTGCTTTATTGACTATGCCAAAGCCTTGGACAGTGTGGATCACAACAAACTGTGGAAACTTCTTAAAGAGATGGGAATACCAGACCACCTGACCTGCCTCCTGAGAAATCTGTATGCAGGTCAAGAAGCAACAGTTAGAACTGAACACGGAACAACAGACTGGTTCCAAATTGGGAAAGGAGTACATCAAGGCTGTATATTATCACCCTGCTTATTTAACTCATATGCAGAGTACATCATGTAAAATGCTGGGCTGGATGAAGCACAAGCTGGAATCACAATTGCTGGGAGAAATATCAATAACCTCAGAAATGCAGATGACACCACCCTTATGGCAGGAAGTAAAGAAGGACTAAAGAGCCTCTTGATGAAAGTGAAAGAGGAAAGTGAAAAAGTTGGCTTAAACCTCAACATTCTGAAACCTATGATCATGGCATCTGGTCCCATCACTTCATGGCAAATAGATGAGGAAACAGTGGAAACAGTGAGAGACTTTATTTTTCTGGGCTCCAAAATCACTGCGGATGGTGATTGCAGCCATGAAATTAAAAGATGCTTGCTCCTCGGGAGGAAAATTATGACCAACCTAGACAGCATATTAAAAAGCAGAGACATTACTTTGTCAACAAAGGTCTGTCTAGTCAAGGCTATGGTTTTTCCAGTGGTCATGTATGGATGTGAGAGTTGGACTATAAAGAAAGCTGAGAACCGAAGAATTGATGGCTTTGAAGTATGGTGTAGGAGAAGACTCTTGAGAGTCCCTTGGACTGCAAGGAGATCCAACCAGTCCATCCTAAAGGAGATCAGTCCTGGGTGTTCATTGGAGGGACAGATGTTGAAGCTGAAACTCTAATACTTTGGCCACCTGATGTGAAAAGCTGACTCATTTAAAAAGACCCTGATGCTGGGGAAGATTGAGAGTGGAAGAGAAGGGGACAACAGAGGATGAGATCGTTGGATGACATCATTGACTCAGTGGACATGGATTTGGGTAAGCTCCAGGAGTTGGTGATGGATAGGGAGGCCTGTTGTGCTGTAGTTCATGGGTTGCAAAGAGTCAGACGCAGCTGAGTGACTAAACTGACTGATATGAAACATAGAAATTAGAATAGAGGGTCTGCTGTTGTTCAGTCGCTAGGTCATGTCTAACCCTGTGACCTCTGCAGCACACCAGGCTTCCCTGTCCCTCATCATCTCCTGGAGTTTGCTCAAACTCAGGTCCATTGTGTCTGTGATGCCATCCAACCATCTCATCCTCTGTCACCCTCTTCTCTTCCTGCCCTCAGTCCTTCCCAGCATTAGACTCTTTTCCAATGAGTTGGCTTTTCATATCAGGGGCCAAAGGATGGAGCTTCAGTGTCAGCATCCGTCCTTCCAATGAATATCCAGGGTTCATTTCCTTTAAGATTGACTGGTTTGATCTCTTGCTGTCCAAGGGACTCTCATGTGTCTTCTCCAGCACCACAATTCGAAAGCATCAATTATTCCATGCTCAGTCTTCTTTACAGTCTAATTCTCACATCTGTACATGATTACAGAAAAACCATAGCTTTGAATAGAAGATAATATGAAAAAATACTCTCATGTTTCCCTCACCCAGCTTCATTAAATTGTTGTATTGGTTTTCATTCATGGTCTTAACTTGCTTCAGATTAAAGAAAGCAGAGAAACACAGTGGACACTCTGTATCCATGGAGGCTGCTGCAACCAATCCCCCATGGCTCCCAAAGGATGACTATACACTCTTGAGATCCCTTTGGTTCCCTTCTCTGTTCTTACTCTTCTCTGATCTTTCCACAGTTATCTCTATCATGGATTTAGTGTTTACCATTCTCATGCACAGCTTTTATACTGAGTGGGAGTTATATTCTGGATACTAATCTTTTGTTAATTTTATGCATTTTGAATTGCAAATATCTCCTCTCGTTCTGCGCTGTTTTTTTCACTTTGCTTATGGTGTTTTTTTTGATATTTGAAAGTTTTAAATTTCAATGTGATCATATTTATCAGCAGTTTCCTTTATGGTTTGTGCTTTTCGTGTCATATTTTTAAAAAATCCTTTCTCTTCTCTCTCCCATACTCTTTTTTGGTGGATGTTTTGTTTCATTTCCTTGATGAATGTCTGTGGTTCCTTGAAGAAAGACAGAATTATGATTATGTATGTCTTTCATCCTCTACAATGTTAATAATTCCAGTGACTCCCAAATGGTAGGTGGGGAAGGCCAGATTGGTGGACAGTCGCTTGTTGTCTTTCTCTGTACATTGGGCTGCAGCTGCTGTTCTCTTTAGTCACTATCTTAGGTTCTTTCCTCTCTTTCTGTTTTTTTTTTTTTTATATCTATATTCCTCCTTCCCATTCTTTTGCACAGTACTCAAAAGTTTAGAAGAACATCAGTTGCAGCTGCTAAAAATAAAGGGGATTTACCATAAACAGTAAATGCTAGAGAGGGTGTGGAGAGAAGGGAACCCTCCTACACTGCTGAAGGGAATGTAAAGTGGTACAGCCACTATGAAGGACAGTATGGAGGCTCCTTAAAACATAGAGCTACCATATGACCCTGCACTCCCACTCCTGAGCAGGTATCTGGAGAAAAACATGGTCCCAAAGGACACATGTGCCCCAGTGTTCACTGCAGTACTGTTTACAATAGCCAAGACATGGAAGCAACTTAAACGTCTATTGACAGAGGAATGGATAAAGAAGATATGGTACATATATACAAGGAAATATTACTCAGACATTAAAAGGAATAAAATAATGCCATTTGCAGCAACATGGTGGACCTAGAGACTGTCATATTGAGTGAAGTGAGTCAGACAGAGGAGGAGAAATATCCTCTAACATCCCTTATATGCAGACTATAAAAAGAAGTGATACAAATGAACTTATTTACAAAACAGAAATAGACTCAAAGAATGAATTTACGGTGGCCAGGGGGAAGGATGGGGGAAAGGATAGTTAGGGAGTTTGGGTGTTGCGATGGACGTGTACACACTGCAGTATTCAAAATGGATAACTAACAAAAATACCTACTGTAAAGCACAGGGAATTCTTCTCACTGTTATGTGAAAGCCTGGATGGAAGGGGAGTTTGAGGGAGAATGAATACATGTAAATATGTGGCTGAGTCCCTTTGCTGTCGACCTGAAACTATCACAACACTGTTAATCAGCTATAAAGTGAAAGTTGCTAGGTTGTGTCCAGCTCTTTGTGACCCTGTGGACTATATAGTCCATGGAATTCTGGACTGTATACTGGAGTGGGCAGTCGTTCCCTTCTCCAGGGGATCTTCCTAATCCGGGGATCGAACCCAGGTCTCCCGCGCTCCAGGTGGATTCTTTACCAGCTGAGCCACCCAGGAAGCCCTAATCAGCTATACCTCAATATAAAATAAAAGTTTAAAATGGAATAAAAAAGTCAAGGGGATTAATTGGCTCAAACAAGTAGAAAGTCTTTGGACTTCAGCTTTGATTCAGCAGGTCATTGACGTAACACTTTTGCTCTACTTCCTACCAGGTCAGTTTTATTCTAAACTTGTTTTCCCTCTCAAGCGCATGACATTTTTAATGCCTAATTTAGGATTTCTTGAACTTGACACTAGTGACACTTGGGTTGTCTAATTTGGGGATGTGCGGGTCTGTCTTGAACATTGGAGGATGGTAAGAAGTATGTGGAGAGAGGAGCCTGGTGGGCTACAGTCCATGGGGTCACAAAGGGTCAGACAGGACTGAGCAACTAACTCTAACACTAACAAGAAGCATTCTGGGTTCTACCCATTAGGTACAAACAGCAGAAATCCTCCCCACCCTGAGCTGTGACAACCAAAAGTCTCCAGACATTGTCCGATGTCTCCTGGGGCCAAATCACCCCTGGTTGAGAGTTTCTCGCCTAATTAGATAGGCTTAAATCCCATCATATGTCTGGTCTTGGAATAATGGGAGTCGCCTGAAGGGATGAAGGTGCTACTTGGCTTAAGCGGATCTGGATTTATTTCTAGAGAAGGCTCAGCCTTTGGTCTGTGTTATCAACAGGCAGACACTGAAAAGAAGATCTAGGTGAGAGCAGAAAGGAGGACAGTGGAGACGATGCTGAACAGTTAAACGGCTCCCCCCAAACAATCTGATATGAAGCCCAAAGTGACAGCTGAGCAACCTTTGCTACTCTTTCCCACTTTAATATTCAATTGTCAATTAAAGGTAAGCCTTCACCATTAGCTCTTCCACTGTAATAGAAAGAGAGGGAAGATGGATGTGTTAGGTAGGTAGAATAGGGAAAAGGAGTCCAAAATGGCGGTGGCTAAAAGACAAGGAAGGGAAAAGACCACAAAAATAGAACAAAAGAAGGTCTGAGGACCGGAGTGAGGACTTCAGGTAAAACCAACAACATTCCTGGCTGGCCCAATTTACATAGGACAGGCCCAGGGAGAGAGAAACATATAAACAGAGGAGCCAAAGCCAGCTCTCTCTCTCTCTCTCCCGTGCGCTGGGGCGCTCTTCTCCTCATGTCTTTGGATCGATGTGCCCTCACGCTTCGAAGATGGATTTTCCTGCTATCTTCTAAATAAAATAGAGCTGTAACACTGAGCTGTAACACTGATTTGTCTAAGAGCTATAACATGGTCCATTCGAGACCTGAGAGCTATAACACGGTCTATCCAAGACCTGAGAGCTGTGACACGCCGAGGGGGCTTTAATGTCCGTCACTCCAAATCTTTGTTGTGACGAGACAAAGAACGGAGGGACATACACTCACGTGACAGATGGATAGAGAAACTGGTGCATACATACAATGGAATATTATTCAGCCTCAGGATTTTCAGAAGGAAATTTGCAACAGCATGGGTAAATCTGGAGGACATTATACAAAAGGAAATAAGGCAATCACAGAAGGAAAAATACTACGTGATTCCACTGGTATGAGGTATTAATAAACTTACGGAGCAGAGAATGCAATAGTCATTGCCAGGGGCTGGGAGAAGGGGATAAACCAGAAGTTGTTTAATTGTTATAAAATTTCCATTAAACTAGATGTGCAAGTTGGAGGGATCTGCTCTACATCACAATGCCTACAGTTAGCAGTACAGTACTGTGCATGTCAAAATTTAAAAGGGGTAAATCTCACGTTAAGTGGTATTACACAAATTTATAAGAAATAAATTTTTTTTTTTAAAGAGACAGAAAACTCTGGAAGGTGTTGGTTATGTCTATTACTGTGGTTGTGATGATGGTGCCTCAGGTGTTTGTATATGTCCAAACTATTCAAATAGTACATGTTAAATATGTACAGGTATTTATATACCAACTGGATGTCAATAAAGCTGCTTATAGCTATTCATCTGTATAAATCCATGGTTCAAGAAAGAGAGGGAGGGTTGAAAGGAGGGAGGAAGAGATATCTGGAATTACTTTTGATAAAAGTACTAATTCCATCATGAGGTAAGCCCTTCATTACCTCATCTAAACATAATTATCTCCCCAAAGCCCCCAGATGAATCACATTGCCCATTAGGGCTTCAACATATGAATTTTGGAGGGGACGCAATTCAGTACGCGGTGTTACTGTTTGGAATTTCGGCCCTTAGAATTCATTTAGATAATAGATAGAAACATATATTCTTCTGTTACAGATTAGCCTCTGATCAGCAGGTGTGCCCATCACAGAATTTTTTAACAGTTAAAGAAGTTTTATTTATCTTTAAAATGAATCTTTATTGGCCTATAGTTGACTTACAATGCTGTGTTAGTTTCTACTGTACCGCAAAGTCAATCGGCCATACATATACATATATCCCCCTCTTTCTTGGATTTCTCTCCCATTTAGGTCAGCATAGAGCACTGAGTAGAGTTCCTTGTACTTTATAGTAGGTTCTCACTAGTTATCTATTTCATACATAGCATCAATAGTGTATATATGTTGATCCCAATCTCCCATTTCATTCCACCTCCATCACTGAATTTTGATACAGATGATGTTAGAGGAAGAAAAGACTTTTGACATGTGCAGATATATCAGAGATTTTCACCTTACAGGTTAGTTGCCCTGGGAATGTTTTTTGAGACCAATGGTTTGGAGAGCTGGCATGGAGGGCATTTATAGGAGAGTACATTCATTATGACCAACCTAGATAGCATATTCAAAAGCAGAGACATTACTTTGCTAACAAAGGTCCGTCTAGTCAAGGCTATGGTTTTTCCAGTGGTCATGTATGGATGTGAGAGTTGGACTGTGAAGAAAGCTGAGCGCTGAAGAATTGATGCTTTTGAACTGTGGTGTTGGAGAAGACTCTTGAGAGTCCCTTGGACTGCAAGGAGATCCAACCAATCCATCCTAAAGGAGATCAGTCCTGGGTGTTCTTTGGAAGGACTGATGCTAAAGCTGAAACTCCAATACTTTGGCCACCTCATGCAAAGAGTTGACTCACTGGAAAAGACCCTGATGCTGGGAGGGATTGAGGGCAGGAGGAGAAGGGGATGACAGAGCATGAGATGGCTGGATGGCATCACTGATTCGATGGATGTGAGTTTGAGTGAACTCCGGGAGATGGTGATGGACAGGGAGGCCTGGAATGCTGCAATTCATGGGGTCGCAGAGTCGGACACGACTGAGCGACTGAACTGAACTGAACATTCAGGACTGATATCTGTTAGGATGGTAGGGACGCAGGACTGGATTAGGACTGTGATAAAATTGCAACACAAGCTCAGTCAATACTGTGACTGAGAGCTGGGATGGCCCTGCAGGGTTGCCTCATTTTGAGGCAAAAGGCCAAGCCCTTGTACCACTGTGGTGACTAGTCAGTAGACACAAGCTGCCTTGAGGGAGAGTGTAACCTGGACTGAAGTAGCTCGTACTTACTGCTGAAGGCTTAAGTTAGTGAAGCAATCTAACAGTAAGCAATCTAAACTCACCATCAAGGTTGCTTACCGTATTGTTAGGTCTCCAGGCAAGCATGCTATTTTCTCAAAAGCAAGTTTTCTGATAGCTTCCAAAATTGGTTTAATGCCTGATTTATCAAACTGAGCCCTACTTTTTAAAAAAAATAATTATATTTATAGATTTTTGGCTGTGCTGGGTTTTCATTGTTCCGTGGGCTTTTTTCTAGTTGCAGTGAGTGGGGCTCCTCTTTCTCGCAGTGCGTGGACTTCTCATGGCGGTGGCTTCTTTCATTGCAGCGCACAGGCTCTAGGGCACACCAGCTTCAGTAGGTGCGGCTCATAGTCTCTAGAGCACGGGTTCAATAGTCGTGGATCTTTGGCTTCATTGCTTCACTGCATGTGAGATTTTCCTGGACCAGGAATCGAACCTGTGTCTCCTACATCTGCAGGCAGATCTTTTACCACTGAACCACCAGGGAAGCCCTGAGCCCTACTTCTTAGTAATATCATTTCAATGGAATAAAATGCCTTAGTTCTTGTTCAGAATCCTTTGAGACAGGAGCCTTCAGGGAGAGAATGATGGCCAATGTTGACACCTTTTCCTTATATATGACCCCCTTTCTGGTAGTGTTGATATACTTCCTCTGGTGATCTCTTGGTTTTGGAGTGTTGACCATCCTTTGCCAAGGTGTGTGGTAATGAGTATGGTGGCTGTTCAGATTTTAGTTACTATGACATCACCACCTGGCAGGCATTCTCTTTTTTTGCTCCACACAACAGAGACTGGTTACTCCCAAGCACGGTTCAGTCATGAAAATAATTTCACATTGTGTAATACTGTATTTTGCATGTTAAGTCTCTTCTGAGAGCCTCATGGGCATAAATAACTGTCAATCCCAGTAGCTATATTTGTCTAAAGTACTTCAGATTTGAAATGTTTGTCAACATCATAAATTGATACAAATTGGGTCATGATTATACACTCCTCAGAGACAGATGGGAAAAACAGGATTAAAAATGAAGAGTGAAAGTGCTTGTCCTATGTTTGTAAACTGCTCTTTAGAAATATCCTCATGTCAAGAGAGCTGCATGTGGGAAATTAGTAGCTGGCTCCTGTATGGCCTCTCCTCCTCCCCATAAAATAAGATCATGGGAAAATTTCACAGGAGAAAACCCACAGTTTGAAGAAAATTTAGTACCTGCTGAAATGTTTTCAAATGTTAAGAAACTCAAACTCAAGTTGTTTTGAGATACAGAGAGGAATGATTGGGTGGATTTCATTGAGAAATTAGGGAAGTAAGTATTTATTTTGCTTTAGAAAAATGACAAAAGTGAATGATATTACTGAGTGTGGAAAACTATTAAACATTGAAAGAAATGTTGGTTTAATTAGCAAATTTTGACATTGATGCACGTTCTAAAATTTTTTTTTTTAATGCAGCGCTTTAAAATGAAGATTATTTTAAACTCAAGTGTTCTGGGAAACTCCCTGGAGGTCTAATGGTTGACTACAGGCTTCCACTACAGGAGGAATGAACTCAATCCCTGGTTTGGGAACTAAGATCCTGCATGCCATGGCAGGGCCAAAAATTTTTTTTTTTTTAATTTAAAAATTAAAGTATCTTGGACTAGAATAACTGTATGAAAAGGCAAACATATTTTGTCATAGAAAATCTAATCTGACTTAAAAAAAAAAGAATGATACCTGTTTAGATGCAGAATCATAGCAACAATCAGATTCTTAATCTGGGCCTCATTTCTCACTCACAGAAACACTGATCGAGCTCTGTACATAGCACAACAGAGAACATGTCCCTCCAGATGATATTGGATTTAAATTTACTGAAAAGGACAGACTGATGATCTTGACAGAAGACTTTTTCTCTAGATACAGTGTTCATATGAAACGTTCATATGAACGTTTTATGAAAAATGCATGTTTACAGACTCACATGCAGCATCCCACAGAGCAACATTTTGCATGTGTTTTAAAAAATGTTTGTTTTTTCTCTCTCACATGATCTTCATCTTCTCCTAGAATCCAAAGCTCTTTCTTTTGGGAGGTTCCCCTGTCTGCATCGCACAGCTCCAAAGAATACCCGTTCAGATTGCAATTTCTGTGGCAGGCGATTTAAATCCCTGCAGGTCTGTGTTTGTTAAGCTCTCATTCACTGTTTTAACTATTTCCTTTTTTTCTTGATACTTCCCCAGCCTTTGCTTGTGACAGAAGATTTAATAGGCAGTACAAGTGTAGTGAGAAGCCCTGTAGATTCAAATATTGTGAAGGGTATTGTTTGCTGCCCAGCACCCACTATTCCTTTCCCCTGATAATATTACACTATTTCCTGTAAGGGACTTCAAACTGCCTTGAAATTCAGCCAGGTGACCTCTTACTCCAGAGAAGTGTTATGAGCAAAATCCTGGAATATTCTCCTCTGTTGGTTTTTCCTGCTTGTGCTTCTGTGACCACCATGAGAACATGCCCTAGGTATTCAGCCTAGGCTCTGAATAGGAGACATGAATCAAAGGGACTGCAGATGACTCTTCGGCTCACAGCCTGAAGCAGACCTTCCACAGCCAATCCACAAAGCCTTAGCTTACAGCAGACCTGAACCTGCTCTTGAGCCTGAAGTCCAGCCCAGCTTGCTTCCCAGGTGGCTCTAGAGGTAAAGAATCTGCCTGCCAGTGCAGGAGATGTAAGAGACATGGGTTCCATCCCTGGGTTGGGAAGATCCCCTGGAGGAGGGCATGGCAACCCATTCCAGTATTCTTACTTGGAGAATCCCATGGACAGAGGAGCCTGGCAGGCTATAGTCCATGGGGTCATGAAGAGTTGGACATGACTGAGCATGAGAAAAAAGTTTGAAATCATTGAATTTGGAGTGGGTTGTACAGCATTAGTGTGTCAATGACCAAGATAGAGGGAACTGCGATGCTTCATGGGAGAGATGACGGAAACTAGAACCATGGTGGCAACAACAGAAGTGGTTAGATGCTGGGTGATTTTAGCCATAGAATCTACAGATTTTGCTGACAGATTGTAAACGAGGACTCCTGTGCCACACCCAAGACCTGATGCAGTCATAGATAAGTAAATAACACACTAAAAAAAAAAAAAATAAAGCCAAGACTGGACGGGATCCACAAGTAAGTGTGATCACTTGAAGAGAGGTCCAAGGACTAAGGCTGGGGGCATTTTGTATTTGGTGGTTGAGGCGCTGAAGAATTAGCAGTGGAGAAGATTGAAAAGGAGCAGCCAGAGAGATAAGAAGAAAATCAAACACATGCTAATAAAAGTTAATTCATATGGCTTGTCCTAACACCACCACCATTTCTTTCTTTTCCTCCTTCACCAAACATACTACCATCCCTAGATGTGTCTGTGTATGCGTGTGTGTGTCTGTGTGTACACTGACTACATGGAAGACACAGTTTTAATCACTTCCCATGTATAATAGAATTATTGAAAAAGTTAACTGGCATCTTATTTTGCCCTGTTATATATTCACTAGGGAAAAAGTCTTTGTCTCTTAAATCAGGCAGAACATTACCTTAGTCTGCTGGTAGATGGCAACAGCACTAATGAAAAGATGAGACTCCATTTTCTCTCCGTTTTATTCTGGGAAGGGAACTGGAACTTCTGGCCTAAGACATGAACCCTGCAGTCTTTTTGATATTCAAGGGTGGGGAAGCCTCAAAAAAGGAAAACTAAACCTTCTGAAAATAAGGCCCTGAGAGCCTGAATGGTTCACTGAAAAATAAAACGCATGGGCTCCTGAGTTTGTGAAACATGTATTATCATTTACAATTTAAAGAAACTTGGGACATTTTAGCTAAAGAACAGAGCATCTATGATGTTAAGATAGGTTTTGTTTTTTTTTTGCAAATATTATACATTAGTCTAGTTCTGTGAGTTCTGGAGAGCAAGACAAAAGAAAAACAACAACAACAACAAAAAACCCCACAACAAACTGCCAGCTGCACGAGTGTAAGAGCAGATGTTTACTGCTAAATCCCAGCCCATGAATTGTGCTCAATACATTTTTTCAATAAAAGATTGTCTGCATGCACGACAAATGAAAACCAATGAGTGAAACTTCCAGGGAGACAGGTTTTTGACTTAGTTTATCTTTTTAATAAATTTGAGTTACTCAAAAACTAAATGGACTATTCTCGAAAGGCAGTGAAATTCTCTACTACTGGGAGTGAAACAAGAGACAAAGGACTAATTTTCAGGGATGTGATAGAGAATATTTATTCATTAGATAATGGTTAGGCCAGACACTCTAAATCCAGCTTTGTAACTCTAAATCCAAGGGCCTCTAGACATATACTTGGGAGTAGTATAAATAAGACTCATGATATCAGAGAAATCTTCAAGAGGCATGTGTTCAATGGCATGTTTATTAAACAAATGCTCACGACAGATTTTTCACAACAGCAACAAATGTTATTTCATGACATCAAATCTCACTTACTAAGAAAAAAGGACAATCACAACAAGGTTGATGGATTTGGATTTTTTTCTTGTTTTCTGTGGGGTAAAGCCAGTCTCCTCACTTGTTTTCCTCTGTTTTCTCTTCTTCAAGATCAATCGATTTCATTTTCTTTACCTCCTCTCTGGCCAAGTGTCCCCGGAAGGCTGCCTGGATTTTGAGAGCAGCATTTTCTTCCATATCCTTGTCTTCTTCAGGAGATTCCTTCCCAGAAAGGAGAACAAATAAGAGACTTTTAAACATCCCCCATATTTTGATGCCATAAAAATAAATGCCTAAATTTAATCAATTTAGAGATGTAACAGTTGAGATGGGTTGCTTCCTGAAAGAATTTTACATATCATCACATTGTATATGTACCAAATGTCGTCCTTGTTGTCTAGTCACTAAGTTGTGTCCGACTCTTTGCGACCCCATGGACTATAGCCCTTCAGGCTCCTCTGTCCATGGGATTTCCTAGGCAAGAATACTGGAGTGGTTGCCATTTCCTTCTCCAGGGGATCTTCCCAACTTAGGGACTGAACCCTTGTCTCCCATTGGCAGGCAGATTCTTTACTGCTGAGCCACCAGGGAAGCCCATAGGGGTACCAAATAGTGAATGCCAAAATAGTAGGCATTTTGTTTTGTCAATTTTTGATGCGTCTCTGCAATAAAAGATTGCTGTCAGTTTCTTCCCCCCAAAATAGCTCCTATTTAACAGCTTCTTATTTAACATTTTTTTTAGGGGGGAAATAACTCAGAATCCTTGAAGCAGGGTAAAAATGCCAAGAAGAATAGTAAGTGTGCTGTTCAAAAGAATGGTGATTACACAAAATGGATTAAAGTATTCTTAAATTTTCAATGATTAGCTAATCAGAACCATACATTTAAAATGAAATGCCACAGAGGAATCCATTTAATGTGACAAAATCAGTTTTAACATGATTAGTTGAATTTTTACATATAGTTCCCTTCTTTAAAAAAAACAGGTATAATTTACAGATAGTGAAATGCACACATCTTCAGTGTACAGGTCAATAGACATACAGCTTTTAATATATTTTTAAAATTTTAAAAGTGATACATACACATTTAAAAACTTAAGTACAGTGGGAGTGAAGGTTTTCTCTGTCTTACAAAGTTCTACACCTAAGAGGTAACTTATTATAGGTGAAGTAAATATAACCTTATAAAATTTCTCTATATATCAAATGTAATCATATGGGTATATATTTGCCTTTTTATTTAAAGAAATGAGATCATGCTAATCACAATGTTCTGCAACTACTTTTTCCATGTGACAATGAATCTTGCCTCTCTTTTTCTATGTTATTCACTACATAATTCTGCCCACTTTTTAATGGCACTGTTGTATTCCATTGCATTGATGTACTTTGATTAATTTACTCATTTTCCTACTAAAGGACCTTTGGGTTAATTTAAACCCCTTCACGCCCATGACAAATGGGCAAATCCAGCTCTTGAAATTTATTAAAATACAAACAGATTGGTATAAAATTCTCTGAGATGATACCCTAACATGGACAAATGAATTATGCTGAAGTCAGAAATCAATGGGACCAAAATTCAAAGTCAAAAAACCTCTGTAAGAGCATCTGTTAGAGATGTAAGGAAAGGATATTCCTTCCCTTATTTCCTGACCTCCCAGTGTATCTTATGCTCATGTTAAGCAGATGGAGTTGCACTGAAATGAATTATACAGGTTGTAAGGAAAACTCTCACCCTCCTGGGTTTCAATTATTGGGTAATTAACTGGGACATTAATATATGAAAAGAAACTCAGAAGTCTGGCCTTTAACACTATAGACAGTGAGTTCTTCTCACTAGGCTTGGTCCTCTTGGATCTGGACAATGAAGCATATAAGACAGTGATATGTTTATAGTAAATGTTTAACAACTGGCTCTTCAGAAAAAAACAGTCCTGATCTGTAATATTTATGATGATCTTAGTACTCCCACTATAGCTGATTTCAAATATCAAAGTGATATTTGGGGTGGTGTAGATACATGCACAACTGTCTCTTAAGAGCTAGCTTTAGCACACCACTGAATATAAGCATTTTGAGGGTGAATGGAGCCTAACCCACTATTGCTTGGATGTAGGCCATTAGGCAGAATTTTGTACAGTGAAATGTATGGAAGATGAGTAGGACTCACTGAGTGAAGCCATTTAATTTGACTGTAATAAGTAATTCCCCATGAGAATAATTTCCCCATAACAAATTTCCTTTGTTATGTCTGAACCTTTACCACTGTGTGGTGGGGGCAGCCTCGATTAGTGAAAAGTTCCCCCAGTGGAAGAGGAATCTGAACGATCAAGGCTGAGACTGTGATTTTGGTCTGTTCTTCCCCTTGGGGAGATTTTTCCCATCTGTTGACAATCTTGGAAAATAAGATTTTCTTTATAAGCAGAAGAATAGTTTTCTTTATAAGAGGCAGGGCTAAAAATGATCCAGCAGTTAGTACGTCACTGTTGCTAGTTATCTAGAAAGCAAAATCATTATTTTCAGTTCAGTTCAGTTCAGTCACGTCTGACTCTTTGCGACCTCATAAATCGCAGCACCCCAGGCCTCCCGGTTCATTACCAACTCCCAGAGTCCACACAAACCCATGTCCATTGTGTCAGTGATGCCATCCAACCATCTCATCCTCTATTGTCCCCTTCTCCTCCTGCCCTCAATCTTTCCCACCATCAGGGTCTTTTCAGATGAGTCAGCTCTTCTTATCAGGTGGCCAAAGTATTGGAGTTTCAGCTTCAACATGACCACTGGAAAAATCACAGCCTTGACTAGATGGATCTTTGTTGACAAAGTAACGTCTCTGCTTTTTAATATGTTGTCTAGGTTGGTCATAACTTTCCTTTCAAGGTGCAAGTGTCTTTTAATTTCATGGCTGCAATCACCATCTGCAGTGATTTTGGAGCCCCCCAAAATAAAGTCAGCCAGTTTCCACTGTCTCCTCATCTATTTGCCATGAAGTGATTGGACTGGATGCCATGATCTTCGTTTTCTGAATGTTGAGCTTTAAGCCAACTTTTTCACTCTTCTCTTTCATTTTCATCAAGAAAGAGGCTTTTTAGTTCTTCACTTTCTGCCATAAGGGTGGTATCATCTGCATATCTGAGGTTATTGATATTTCTCCCAGCAATCTTGATTCCAGTTTGTGCTTCATCCAGCCCAGCATTTCTCATGATGTACTCTGCATATAAGCTAAATAAGCAGGGTGACAATATATAGCCTTGACGTACTCATTTTCCTATTTGGAACCAGTCTGTTGTTCCATGTCCAGTTCTAACTGTTGCTTCCTGACCTGCATACAGGTTTCTCATTATTTTAGCAATATGGATGAGACTGGATTCATATTTGAAGTATAATTTTAAATTGAGTGAAGTCATTTTTTTTTGTAGGAACCCAACAGTACATGGAAAATATAACTTACTAAGGCTGTCTTCTCTTTCACAGATGTCTGAGAATTTTCTTTTCCAGGCTCATGTTTTTCAGGCGATTCTTGCTCCTGGAGAGAGGGGAGAGGTCCAAATAGGTAATGTTTCCAAAACAATAAAGTCTTGGATCAAACTCTTTAAAGGTGATTAAAGATTAAATTATTGATAAGTACTAGAAATTAAATACATATTTTTAAACAAAGAAAGCTGGTTGGATAAACAAAGAAAACTCTCAAGGGAATAGCATAAACAAATAATAAGACCAAGGAACTGGTTAAAAAAAGTTTGACCTTCTGCTTTTGGAATGTGTGTAATATTGTTTTATATTAAAAACAAGCCATTGTCTTATACTAAAACTTCATATGATGCTGTAATGAACCTTAAACAAAGAATAAAAAAGAGATGCCAATAGTTCCTCAAATAGAAATGAAATAAATCCTATTTTGTTCCATAATGTGAAGTCAAGTTGACTTTTTAATGAAGTTTGCAAAGTAAAAACTAAGTCAAAAAAGTAAGTTTTGCTGTGGGGAAGGATTTAAATAGAAAAAAAGGAAACCAGTTCTATCTTGACATGGTTACTGAAATCTTCCTCCAGAAGAGCAGCATTGTTAATTCACAACCTATGGGGAGAGCTTCTTTAATTCATAAAACATAAATTTAAGGACTTATAAGCTAATCAAATAAAGCCTTTAGGATTCAAAAGAGAAGAAAAATTAATCTAAAATTGCTATGTGACTTAAGATTAAAAAATTTTCAACATTATTCCTTTGTTTTCAATAAAAAAGGAACACAGAGAATCTAGTTAGATGGAAATAAAAAGAACACCTCTATGTCTGGCAGGCACAAATGGATGGAACTTCACTTTTGAACTCATAGAATAAGTCTCAGTGGGATTTGCCCAGAAAATCCCCCAAATCTACTCTGTAATATCATCAAAATTTGACCTTTGTTTTCTAATTCTAGTACCTGCTGATGCTTCATGGCTAAAGTATTATCGTAGTTGTCTAAAGTAGTGCTTCTCAGGCTACATCCAGATTCTGGCGTACCTACAAGTTACTTTGTGGATCTTGTTAAAATTTAACTTCTGATTTGGTAGACCTGGGGTAGAGCTTGAGATTGAATTTCCACCAAGTTCCAAGTTGGTGCCAAAGACGCTAGATTACACATGGCCTTTCTCAACCAGTGTTTCTCATTGGAGTCATAAAACATAGAATGCTTTAAGTGATTATTTTCTCAGTTTTCCCAAGGATGGTACATAAACATAATCATTCTAGATACAAAGGAGAGACATTGATGCCTGACATGCAATGGATGCCTTAGGCTTAGGGCTTAATTATTTCGAGGAGCCTTGGTTGAGAAAGACTGGTTCTGAGAATGCTACTGAGAAGATGGGTTCAGACTCTGAATAGATTGGCTTAATAGAGAAGGCTCTATACCATCTTTAATTCTATTCAGTCTTTTGTAAGGTATCAACAATAATGAATAATTGTTTTATGTGTTTTATTTTATGAAATAGCATTCATTAGTTCAACCACTGTTTATTGCACATCTGCTATTGATAAGCACTGTGATAATAACATTTGCACAATAAGTGAAAGTAATTATTCTATCTCTTTCAAGTACATTTCTCCTGTTGATCATCTATAAATTTAAGCTCAGTATGGTACACGATTCAGATACCTTAGAAAAGAATTTATTTCCATTAAGAATAGCACAATTAAAAAGACTTCATAAGGTATTTGTAATGCCTTTCACAATATTCATGATTAGGCGATCTCTGTACTGGAGACAGAGAGAAGTATTAACCAAATCCAAAAGCTTATCAGGACCATACCTTGAATGCATGGTTGTTATAGAAGCGGTCATCAACCTTAGCCCCCCATTCTGCTGGATCAAAGCTGGTTTCTAAATAACAAAAATATAATTCCAGACTTACTTTGAAGTTCATTAAAGTAAATGCAGACTAGTAACATAAACTGCTTTCTTTTTCAAATTATAGGTCCTTTACTGACCCTTGAAAATTTTATTGACATTGTACAGAGCCTAGTGCTGCAGATATAACCAGTGATGATGATGAATTAAACATCAGATGAACCCTTGAGGATATTTAGAAAGGCAGGCAGTTAAAAAACCTACTTGATGCTTTCATAGAAGTTATAATAAAATGGGAGTGGTAGAGAACAAATGCCACTACTTAAATATCAGTATAGAAATGTATTATTATATACTTATAGAAACTTATTATGTATTAGTAAACATAAGATAAATGTATAAAAATAAATGGTGAATAGTGAGGAAATTTGGAAAAATGAAAGATGGGAAAAGTTTTTTCTTAAAAAAAGGTAGGCATATTATGTAGTCAGGTAGACAGAAGAATTTATATTTAAATAGAATTTTTCTTTAACTTTTCATTATGAAGTATTTCAGACTTAGAAAGTAGAGAGAATAATATAACAAATTTCCAAGTGCACATTACTCAGATTCAATAATTACAAGCTCATGATTGTTCTTATTTGTAACTTCATTCATTTTCCTGCCCTTTCTTCTGATTATTTTCAAGCCAACCCCAAGCATCTTACTATTTCATTTATTAAATACTTGCATCAGCATGCATCTCTGAGATATAAAGCCAAAATGCCATTATCATGCCTAAAAATAATAGCAGTAATTCTTTAATACCATCAAATATCCAAATTCCTCCCATTATCTAGTATTGCTTGTGCTCAGCTGCTCAGTCGTGTCCCACTGTTCGCAACCCCATTGACTGTAGCCAGGCGCCCCTGTCCAGGGAATTTTCCAGCCAAAGCTACTGTAGTGGGTTGCCACTTCCTACTCTAGGGGATCTTCCCAACCCAGGGATCAAACCCATATCTCCTGCATCTCCTGCATGGGCAGTTGTATTCTTTACTTCTGAGCCACCTAGGAAGCTCCATTATCTAGTGTATTTTTATTTATTTTTACTGTTGATTTGTTCAAATCAGGACCCAAACGCACAACCTTTTGTAATGTCTTTTAAATCCCTTTTAATTGAAACTTCCCTATCTCCCACCCCACATTTTTTCCTTGCCATTTATTTATTGAGGAAATTAAGTCATTTTTCCTTTGGAGTTTTCCACAGTTTGGATATTTCTAATTCCATTCCCATTATGATTTTTTAACAAGTTCACTTGCCTTTGAATTTCCTATATATTTCCAGTTAGATCTACAGGTTTGATCTGATTCAGGTTTTTTTTTTTTTTTTTTTTTTTCCCAAGAATACTTTATAGGTAGCATGGTATAATTCTGTTAGGAAATATATATCTGGTTGTTTCTCTTTTTCACTGTTTTTATGGGCCTGTTGATGAAGACTCGCTTAGATAATTTCTTTAGGGATAGCAAAATGGCAGTGTTCTAATTTGATTATTACTTCTCTGTTTCTGGAGTATGCAACAAAAAATACTTTACCTATTTGGTTACTCTGAAATACAGTTCTCAGAGTAAAGGCAGGTTAGAGATTTGACTATTTACCAATTTTTAGATAGTAAGTAAGTTCCTTAGGATCCTCTCAAGGAGTTTTTTGTTGTTGTTTGTTTTGCTTTCCAGTAAATAATTATGAACTAATGAACATTTAAGAAATGGAATGAATTTCAATCCCCTGCATTTATTCATCTTACTGATGTTCTAGTCGTCCAAAATTGGCCAGTATGAGCTTATTCAGGTGTTCAGATGTTCCCTGAGTCCTATGGAAACAACTCTAATAATTCTTGATAGTTTTCTTACTTTCTGGTACAACAAGGTGATGAGGCTCATCTTGCATACTTTCTGTTCGGTTCACCGGATTGGTTAGTTCTCCAGGAAGCCCTGGTTTTTGGAAAATGGTAGTTAGAAGCCACAGTCTAGGGACCAAGGGCTCACTGGTACTGGGCTGCTCATTGTTTTGAGGCCTTTAAAAAACTGTATAGAGCTAGAAAATAATATTGTCATTTTTTAAAGAGAAAATACACCATGAAGTCACACTGACACTTTTTGACTCAAATTTAGAATTATGGGAGTTTATTAACTTCTTTCATTTTTGTATTTGTATGTACTTTTTCTTACACTAAAAATCCTATTCCTAATACCAATAGGATAGTTAATTATTTGCTATGTCCTACAATCTGTAAAAACTTTGAAATAACTATACTGTAATATTATTAACAGTGATGAAAACAATTTAATATATTTTTTTAAACATAATTTTGTTTTTAGGCTATATCCATCAGGAATGCACAAAGCACTGTGTTATAAAGTAACATGAATAATTTCTTTTTTCTGTGGTCATATTACCCATTTAATACCAGTTAGGTTCATTTATTTCATTTTACTTCTAAATTTAGAAATTGCTATACAATTTTAATTCTATTTTTATAATGATGTTAAACATACATGGTTTGATTTAAGATATAGTCAGAGAAGTCTAGCTTCTATGCTATTCCCTCCACTCTTCCTTCTCCTGGTAGGGGTAAAAACTAATTTTTAGAAAGATTTACTCTCCATTTAAAAATATAAGTGAACAGTTATGCATTCATATCAATACCTCTGTTAGATAATTGGTACATACTAAACATATTTTCTTCTATCTTACTTTTTTCACTTAGTATGCCCTAAAGGTCACTCTATAGCATCATAGAGATCGTCCTCATTTCATTTTTGCTTGTTTTTTACAGCTGTACATTTATTAGTAGTGTAGACTTACTCAAATTTATTTTTAAAAATCCCCTATGATGAATATTTGGGTTGCTTCCTCAAGTAACAATACAATGAAAAGTGTATAAAATACAGGTCAAAGGTAAAAATAGATGTAATTTGGTAGATATTGCTAAGTCCCCTCCTTGTGGTTGTTATCATTTTGTATCTCCTCCAGCAATGTATATGAGTGCTTATTTCCTCTCTAGTGTTGCCTACAATAAACTGACACACTTTTGGCTTTTTGTCAACTTGATGAGTGGAGTCCTGTTGGTGGGTGGTGGAACTTCACTGTAGTTTTGGTTTGGGCTTCTGTTATTCTGTTATCATGGGTTATTTTGAATACATTTTCATATGTTGAGGGTGAGTCATTTGCACTTATTTTTGTGCAAATTGTCTGCGAATATCACTTGCCCATTTTTAATACAAGGTTGTTGTTTTCCTCTCATGATTTTGACAAGCTTTTTATTCAGTATATTGATTAACCTACTGTAATAGAATCTGCAAATTTTTTTCCTGTCATTTGTAGTTTTATTTTCCATGTGGTGATTTTTGTAAAAGTAAAAATCTATTTCTATGTTGCCAATTTTATCAATATTTTCTTTAATTGCTTTTGGATTTTTAACGTATAGTAACTTAGCTTGCAAAAATTTTTCCTCTTTTATGTTACAGAGAAATTCATCCATACTTTCTTCCAGTATTTGTATGGTTTCATTTTTTAAAATGTTTAAATCTCTGATCAATTTGAAACTTTATCCTGGTATAGGATGTAAGAAATAGATCCAATTTAATCTTTTAACATCTTTATCTCAAGATCATTTAATAAAAGCCCACCTTTTCCCTAGAGGTTTGATACCACTTTATGTCATATACTAAAACATTTCCTGTCACAAAGAAATCTTCAAGATTAAGATGAGTAATTACTTATGAGGAATGCTGGCAAGGGAATTCTTGCACTCTGTGAGAGACTAGGCTAGAGGACTCTTTTCTGTCTTTTTGGAAAGGCTAACTTCTGATCCTTGTATCACCTCATTTATATGAGTGGAAATGGGTGTGGTACTTAACATTTTTCAAAATAGTTTTACCCATTTTTTATTAGCTAGAAAGTTTTTATTCTGAGACCATCAATCTGAATCACCAGTTACTTTAATTATCATGATCTGGTGACAAATGACTCCCATGGTTTTGTAATGGGATGTTTCTGAGGTCCAAAATCAAATACACAAAGACTTTTTAGTCAAGTGTTCGTAAAATTGTTATAATAAGAAAATTAATGTTCATTGCAATTCACCTCTTACTCTAAATGATTTCTCTTAATAGATTTTTTTAGTGGCATTAAGTTCCAGATTGGGTAACAAATATTCACACTGACCGGAAATGGAAAAGACCAGCAATTCAGAAAATTGGCAGAGATTCTGAGCTTGGTTAAGGTAGAGCAAAGAGGAGAAGGAGGTGGAGCCATGTAGGGTGTATGGGTGTTATTTCAGTTCAAGCCTCATGGTAGGTTTCCTCCCTCTGCAAAATGATTAAAATGGAATGTTTATTTGCTTTGACTATTTGTTTCTTGTTGTTTAGCCACTAAGTTGTGTCTCTTTGTGACCCCATGAACTGTATCCTGCCAGACTCCTCTGTCCAAAGATTTCCCAGGCAATAATACTGGAGTGGGAGCCATTTCCTTCATCAGGCGATCTTCCTGATGCAGGAATCCAAACCAGCGTCTCCTGCGTAAGCAGGATTCTTTGCCTTTGAGCCACACCTGGGGCACCTTTACTACTCTGTTGGAATACTGTTATCAAACATAATGATAACAGCTTAAACAAAATGGTTGTTCTAGTCAGGGTTTTTAATAGAAACTTAATAGCTGAGAATTTGGAAATTTTACTTATGGAAGTGAAGAAACTCTGCTTTGGCTCTCAGCCGAACAGTTAGCATGAATCTTAGTCTTTGGACAGTATGCGACCTTGGAAATACAGAAAAAGAATATAAATTACTTTCCCAAGCTGGAAGTTCACTTTTCAAAGCAGTTTTTCTCTGTACTTTTATTGAGGAACAGTTTCATATACCCCTGCGAATACCAACTTATTTAATCTGAGTATAAAATTCTTTTTTTTACAACACTTAATAATACTTTCAAGTGAGGAGAGTCAAAATATAAAGAAAACCACAAACCCTCCTCCCGGGAAGAAGAGACTGTCAACTGCCTGGGAGGCATAGGCACAGTATGCAGGAAAAGAGCTAGGCTGGGTGTTTTTAAGAGCCCCCCTTCCACCCCACCTGTCCATGAGAAATACAAAGCAGGTCTGGGTGATAAACTGGTAATCTTCAATAATGTGAATAATGTGATTCAAGGCACCCGCGTGCGTTCTAAGCAACTTCAGTCGTGTCAGACTCTTTGCGACCCCATGGACTGTAGCCTGCCAGGTTCCTCTGTCCATGGGATACTACTAGAGTGGGTTGCCGTGCCCTCTTCCAGGAGATCTTCCCAACTCAGGGATCGAATCCGTGTCTTTTAACTCTCCGGTATTACTGTATTACTGTATTACTGTATAAAGTTGGCACTGTACCACTAGTGCCACCTGGGAAGCCCCTCAAAGGCTGTTTCAAATAACAAGAACTGTTAGTTGAAAGCTCCCTGCCTCATAAAGGATTTCTGTGGAATGATGTTGGTCTTAAACAAGTTCACCATAATCAAACGTTTAGTCACGCTCTCTTGTTTTTTTTTTTAAAGCCTATTTTTAAAAAGCTTACTTTCTCTTTTCTCTAGAAGATTCTCAAAATATGCTGCGGCAAAAGCTGGTATATTGTCCGGTTGCTCCCTCAGAATCTCACGTGTGAGCCCTTCAAGAAGATTTCCAAATCCTTGTGGAATTCGGTAGTGGGTGTTGGAAAACGGAATCGACATCTCCTTGGGAGGACCAGTCTACTGTACCTAGAGATGCATGAAAGAGTTCTGTCTTTAAATTTGTCTCATTTCACTCAAATAATCACAATTAAGACCTCAAATTATTTCTGAGACACCCAAATTTCTGGACTTCAACCCTTTCCCCCCCCAGTACAATCCAAGTCCGTCAATTTCTTCCAAAAAGTTTTTGAAATTTTCCATTATTAGAACATTAAAAATATTTAATAGGTGAAATCATTTTTTAAAAATTACAAAAATCACAAATTTTCACTATGATACTAAGTACTTTCTCCTCTCTCCCTTTAAAAGGGTAATTTTTCCTATCCCACAGGAATTTAGAGAATGATTGCTAAAAATTCATCTTAAATTGCCGGAAAAAACCCTGTTTAAGGTCTTAAAAAAAAAAAGTAAGTCATTGAAACTACTCTAAGTTGTCGAATGAATATGTTTCGGACTTGAGTCGTTTCCCTGGCTTTCACTTCTGAAGTATGACCTAGGATGCCTCGTCGAAGCATCTCTTTATTTGTGGAAGAGGCAGCGGGCCGAGAGAGCTGGGGGCAAGGTCACGACATAGCAATTCTAGCCTCAAAAGGTTTGGGATTTTTACTTTTTTGTTTGTTTTGTTTTCTCTCTTAGCATACAAGGGCCAGATAAGGATAGCTGCTAAGCAGCGGGTTGGGCTACTGAGTCTGCAAACAACACTCAGGGACCTGGCCTGTATGTGACACCATTACTGCCGAATAAGCCCGGAAGTCGTGGTAGGGGTCTCGGTGGGGGTCTAGAAGGCTTAATGACGCCGAATCTGTGGACTTTCTTCTCCTTCTTCTTTTTTTTTTTTTTGACGGAACAGGAGGTGAAGCATTGAATCACTGGTTGTGAAGAGGAAGAAACCCTAGACCGACGTGAGGAGTGGAGGGAGGTCGGAGAGGGACCACAGGTCTCCTGGGGGGCGGGTCGTCGAGGGTCTCGGATTTCAGACTCGCAGAATGGGCTACTGGGTTCCCAGCCTGACCTCGGCTTCCCAGATTGCGGGAGCGGATCCTGAGAAAATACCTGAGACGAAGGGAAAAGGCGAGGTCTCTATTTCGAAGAGGAAATGGGGTAAACCGCCTCACCTCTCCGTTCTCTCAGAGCTGGAGCCGATGGTTCCGGTTGTTTTTTCTCGTTGCCGGGAAACCGTTTCCTCCCCCGTCCCCGCTCCCTCATTCCACTACGGTGGCCGAAGAGAGGCACGGGCCCGCCCAGCGGCCGCGGACGGCTTCGCGAATTGACTGGCCTGGGAAGGGCGGAGTCAGGCTTTTTCCGCCCCGCCCCGCCCCGCGGCCCCGCCCTCGCTGGCGTCCATGCCCCGAGGCCTGCGCGGCGGGGACGGCTTCTTACCGACATGATTGCGTCGGGAATTGTCTTGGGTCTGGTGCTGCGGTTATTCCTGCAGGCCCACGTAAGTGCAGGTGAGGAGGCCGCCCTCGGCCCGACCCCTGCCCATCCGTCGGCCTGCGAGGACTCCGAGATTCCGTGTCCTCCGCAGGACCGCCCCCGGCGCCTGCTTCTCTAGATCGGGCAAGGATCCCGGGGCAGGAACCGGGTTCTACGGCACAGGCCTAGGTTGCAGGTGTCTGCTAGGCCGGAACTCCGGCCCGTCTGCTTCTTCCACTCCCTTCCAGCGCCCTTATGACGCCTTGCGTGGGGCAGCGAGAGAGTTGGGTTTATCGCAGGAGGGGAGGCCCAGGTGTGCCCAGACTGAGGCTCTCAGGGTCTTTAAAGAACTGCGGGGGAACTCGAAGGGGAGGGGGCGAAGCTAGTTAGATAATATTTGGAAACGGGTGACTGAGTCATCCAAAACGTTTCAGTGCTGCCCCCTCAGTGGTACCGTTGGGGAGGGTTTGCCCCGGGTTGGATTCCTTGGGGGAATTAACTTTACTAGTTTAAGTGGTGATGATGGCTAAGACAGAGCCCCCTCACCAGCTCGGAGTATTTAAGACTCAGCTTTGATTCCTGCTCGCGGGCATTGATAGTGGGATAATAGCCGTTTTCTTGGGGAGGAGGATGACTCATTTTGACTATTTTCTGGTCATATCGTGTCGTTTGACCCCGGGCTGGACGCTGGGTCACAGAAAAGAAAGTTTAAGTGGGAGAACAGACTGCGTGCAGAAAAAGGACTCTTGCTCTGTGTATGAATCTGCCAAGTACATAGATGAAGACAAACTGCAGTTCATGAAGGGTTTTCGGGGTTTAACAAAGGCGTAAACTAGCCTCTGTGTATCATTTCCTGATTCATCCCCACACAGTGACGTTTGAGTCCAGTATATGAAGTGGGGAGAAGGGAAAGAGGGCCATTATTAGTTTTTATGTTAAAGGCTGTTAACCGTAACATCAGTATTTATCTTTGCCTTTGGGTCATATTGTTACATAACCTTCATTAACAATGACTTTATTTTTTCATTCATTGATGCTCTAGATTTTCTTTCCTTGGTATTTGGTTGCATATCCGGACTTCTTCAAATCATTCCCTCTCTTCCCATGTTTATCATGTAATATTTGAAATGTACATGAACATATGTAGCAGTGAAGCAATAAAATGAACACCCAAGGGCTTTACACACAATTTAAGAGCTAGACTGTTGCAGTTTTATTGAGACTCCAAGGATATTCCTTCCCAAGGGAGCCAGAAGTAACCACTGCCCTCATGGTGTCAATCTTTTAATGACTACTTTTACCATCCCAGAACACTAATTCTTGTTTTTCTACTCTGACACCAAAATGAAGAAAAAATTGAAGACCTAAAACAAAAAATTCAAATCTTAAGGGTCTTGTAGTTGACAAAAACACTGACCAGTCCCACCACCTTTCTCGTTCTGTTTTGTCCATTGCTCCATTCCTTGGTAATGGACCACTGTCTACTGTTGTCAGCTTGGAATGTGAGCTTTATAACGACAAGGAATGTGACCTTTCTTTGCTTTACCACCAGTATCTAACTGTGGCAGAGTAGTGATTGCAGTAATCTTGGAATCGAGTGGCTTCATTTCCTTTCCTGTCCTGAACTACCTGTGTGATTTGGAGCCAAAGAAGTTTAACATCTGTCACGTGACTAGTTCTCTGCCTGCCACAGTTAAGCTCCCCAGTAGAATGTAAGCTTCCTGCTGGCAAGGAATTTTGTCTGCCTTCCCTGCCCCCACTGCTTTCCCAGTTGTATCCTCAGTGCCTAAAATTGTGCCTGGCACATAGTGCATGCTAAGTTGCTTCAGTCGTGTCTGACTCTTTGCAACTCCATGGACTGTAGCCCGCCAGGCTGCTCTCTCCAAGGGATTTTCCAGGTAAGAATACTGGAGTGGGTTGCCATTTCCTTCTCCATGGCACATAGTCAGTTCAGCCCCTCAGTTGTGTCCGACTCTTTGCGACCCCATGAACCGCAGCACACCAGGCCTCCCTGTCCATCACCAACTCCTGGAGTCCACCCAAACCCATGTCCATTGAGTTGGTGATGCCATCCAATCATCTTATCCTCTGTCGTCCCCTTCTCCTCCTGCCCTCAATCTTTCCCAGCATCAAGGTCTTTTCAAATGAGTCAGCTCTCTGCATCAGGTGGCCAAAATACTGGAGTTTCAGCTGCAACATCAGTCCTGCCAATGAACACCCAGGACTGATCTCCTTTAGGATGGACTTGCAGTCCAAGGGACTCTCAAGAGTCTTCTCCAACACCACAGTTCAAAAGCATCAATTCCTCAGTGCTCAGCTTTCTTTATAATCCAACTCTCACATCATGACCACTGGAAAAACTGTAGCGTTGACTAGATGAATCTTTGTTGACAAAGTAATGTCTCTGCTTTTTAATATGCTGTCTAGTTTGGTCATAACTTTCCTTGCGAGGAGTAAGCGTCTTTTAATTTCATGGCTGCAATCACCATCTGCAGTGATTCTGGAGTCCAGAAAAATAAAGTCTGCCACTGTTTCAACTGTCTCCCCATCTATTTGCCATGAAGTGAACATAGTGGGCAACTTAAAATATTTGTTGAAATAAATAATATGCAAATTATTTAAAAAAATTACCTAATCTACTTGGGCCTCAGTCTGTTGATGAGTAAATAACATGATTCTACCCTAGGGTGTAAAAGATCCTTTCCATGTCTAAAATTCTGTAACTCAGAACAGTGTCGTGCACAAACAGGTTCAGCGGATGCGTGTGGTCAACAACAGACTAACTGAGGGGGTGGGGGAAGGTACTTTCCCCCAGTGTTTGAGCAGGTGGCTGCACACACCCAGGACCCCTCATTTGCATGGTCTCAGGCCTGCAGCCAGCCCCCTCCAGTATTCTTGTCTGGGAAATTCTGTGGACAGAGGAGCCTGGTGGGCTATGATCCACGGGGTCACAAAAGAGTCTGACACGACTTAGTGACTAAACAACAATAACGCCTTCAGCAGCCAGTTTTCTTCAATCTCTTCCCTACCCCATCCTCTTTCTGCTTAGCTCTTAGGCCTTGGGTTTTCAGGTTTTGTTCCATTTGAAGTACTTACCCAAGACTAGGTCTTCCCACACATGCGCCTCTTCCCTTCCCTCCAGCAGGCTGCCAAAAGTGCTTATGCAATTCTAGACTGTTGTAGTCTCATCTTAGAGCATTTTGCTTCTGGTAGCTGTGCATCTCCAGCCCAGTGGGTCTTCTGGATGATCTTTGATTGCCATGTAGATTTATGATGGGACAAGCTCCTAAGAGAGAGCTGAGGGACTGGGCTGTTATTTGAAGTGCAGGACAAATAGGCCACCAAGTCTGTGTAGGAGACCCATTAATGTTGCTGCCCTGTTAAGTATAGCCTGAGGGGCTGCCGTCATTTGGAGCTTCCAGGGAGAAAAAAATGTCAACTTTGTTAGTTCTGATTCTCTTTCCTGCCTATCATTTTTATTTAAAACACTCGAAAAAAAAAAAATCTTAATTTTGTTAATTATTTTCTTCTAGGGGGTTTTGGTTTGTTTTCTTCAGATAAAGTGGGATGTAAGTGAAAAAGTTTTTTTTTTTTCCTTCTCTTATTAAGTTTTGATGAATTCACTGAGATAATTTGGATAGATACTTGTTATTAATAAAATACTTTGATATAGGCTAGAGGTTAAAAATAGGAATGATCTCGTTAAAATGAATTCTTATTCAGCCTTGTTAGTGACTGTCTAGAATAGAATCCACAGTTTCAAGGGCTCTTTTTCTTTTCATATAATTTAGCATGCAAAATGGGCAAATTGCAAGGAAAGACCTTTGGTTCAGACACTTTGACCTTCTCTCTCTCACTGACCTTATTTTTTGCATCTTAATTGATTTGAATTTACCTTGGAAGGAGTCAGACTTGTCACATATACTCATAAAGATTTATTTAGAATTTTCAGTGGGTTGTCAGAAAAACACAATAAGGAGAGTTATTTGAGGGAAATTGACACAGAGAATGGAAGAGGGGAGATAAAGAGTGGAGGGAAAAGATTAGAAAGGGCTGTGATGGAGAGAGGCAGCCTCTTTATTCCAAGCTATGAGGAGTGGGAGTGGTAATGGAAAGTAGGGAAAGGAAGTGGTTTATTTTTCTCATAAATACCATCTGTGAGATGCATAAAAAGAGCATGTTTGGTGATTTTGGGGGGAGGGAGTCAAGCGTTAGGGCCAGGTGTGAGAGCAAAGGAACATGAGGAGCTTTGAAGGGGAGGAGGCATGTATTAAATGGGTTGTCCCAGGCTCTTTGAATTTTCCCTACTGGTCATCTTGTTCTATGATGCATACTGCTGGAAACTGTCCTTGTAATGCTGCTTACCTAATTAGGAAGAATAAGATCTAGTTTTAGAAAACTGAAAGGACAGGGTAACTTGGAATTCTCACGTATTAAGACTGTGTGTTCCTCGCTGTTCCACCAGATTCAATCTGGCTCTGAATCTCTCCAATGATGCTCTTCTAAATGTTTGCTGGATTTTTCAGATGTTGGTTTTCGCTTTGCTTCGTACATCGATGACTACATGGTGCTGCAGAGGGAGCCTGCAGGGGCAGTGATCTGGGGCTATGGCGCACCCAGAGCCACAGTGACAGTGACGCTGTGCCGAGAGCAGGAACCCATCATGAAGAAAGTGACCAGTGTGAAAGGTAAGACAGGTCAGCCTCTGTTCAGCTTTTGTCTTCTTCTGCCACCTGCTGGATGATGTGAAAATGAGTGCCAATAGTCCAGCTCAGGTTACCCATCCATCCACCCATCTAAGTTACTTGAATATTTACCATGTGCACTGAGGATACAAAGAAAAATAAGACCAAGTCAAAGCCCCTGTCCTCCAGGGTCTCGTGCAGTATGGGAATAGACATAAAGCCACACAGTGGGTGTGGTCAGTGCTGATGGGAGGTGGATATGGAGTGTCATGGGATGCAGAAGAGAAACACCTCACTCAGGTTGGATGGTAAGGGAAGGTTTCTGCTGGAAGTGACATTTGAACTGAATCATGTGTAAAGGAGAGGTCATCGTACTGGGAGGGTTAAGAACCTAAGCCCTGGGATTCACCGTTCCCGTTCAGATCCTAACTGTTTCTTAATGGCTATATGCCCTTGGACATGTTATTTAACATCTCTGCGTCACAATTTCTTTATTTTAAAACAGTGATAAAAATAATATTTAGGATTATTTTGAAGATTAAATGAATTAGCACATATCAAGTACTTCGAACTTATCAAGTACTTCAAGAACTTATTATGCCTGGTGCATAATAAGTACTGAATAAGTGTTAGCTGTTGTTATTTCTGGGCTTCCCACTGGCTCAGTGGTAAAGAATCTGCCTGCCACTGTAGGAAACACAGGTTCGATCCTTGGGTCAAGAAGATCCCCTGGAGAAGGAAATGGCAACCCGCTCCTGTATTCTTGCCTAGGGAATCCCATGGACAGAGGAGCCTGGTGGGCTACAGTCCATGAGGTCACAAAGAGTCAGTCATAACCTAGTGACTAAACAACAACAACATTGTTATTGCTGTCATGATTATGATTATGTTATTTAGTTAGTCACTCGGGTATTTACTGAGTCACTACTATGTGTCAGATACAGGGTTAGGTATTGGTTATCCAGTGATGAGCAAAACAGAAAAGCTTGGAGGTTAGGGGAGGAAACAGAAAAATATAATCAATTACAGTGAAGCGTGATGCCACAGTGGGGAAGTATAGAGTGCCGTGGGAGTGCTTAGGAGGGATAGTAAACTTAGTCTAACTATCCAGGGTCAAGAAGATCCCCTAGAGAAGGAAATGACAATCCACTCCAGTGTTCTTGCCTGGAGAATCCCATGGATAGAGGAGCTTGGCAGGCTACAGTCCATGGGGTCTCAAGAGCTGCGCCCAACTTAGTGACTACACCACCACCACCAAGGCTTGTTTTGAAAGCTGAGCAGGGCAGACCAAGTAGAGGGAGCAACCTGGGCAAAGGCATGGAGGTGTGAGTGAGCCTAGTTACTGGAGGAGCGACAGGCAGGTTGCTTTGTCTGGACCGCTAGGGTGTGTGATGGTGGATGGCAGGAGATAAGGCTGGGAATGGAGGGAGGCTTGTTTGTCGTTGCCAGGGAGTATATACACTACTTTGGATAGATGGCTTTTAAGCAGCAAAAGAACACAACCAGATCTGTATTTTAGAAAGATTACTCTGGCTCCACTGGGGAAGAAGAATTGGAGATGGATGAAACGAGAGGTAGGTGGGACCTCTTAGTAGGCTGTTACAGTATTCAGGCGATAGACAGGGAAGGCCTGACCCCAAGTAGTGGCTGTGAGGGGATGTTCAGCAAGGTGAGAATTAGCAGTTAGCAGACTTCATGAGCAGAGAGGGCATACAGAGGCATCTCTGCCTAGAAGAGATAAGGATGCATTAGGTAGTGTGTGGAGAAGCTTGAAGTTCCAGGATGCAGGAAGGCAGGTTCAGGGCTGGGTCAAGTGGAGACCTGGTTGTATTATATCTCAGTTAGAGGTCTCTCTACAGCTATGGGATGTTGAGGTGAGAGTCAGACAGGTGAGGAGGCTTCTCTGGAGTGGGTGGTGTTAATGTGGGGGTTGGTGGCTTAATAAGGGACTTGAATATACAAGTGACAGCAAAGCTTGTGAAAATTTTATTGGCCCCTGAAAACAAAGATTACCTGATTAGTTTTGTCAATGTACAGGACCAATATTCAACCAGAGTGATGCAGACGCTGGTGCAGACTTTTAATAATTCATTTCCAGGGCCTTCCCTGGTGGCTCTGGTAAAGAATTGCCTGTCGATGCAGGAGACCTGGGTTCAGTCCCTGAGTAGAGGAGATCCCACATGCGATGGAGCAGCTAAGCCTGCGCACCACAACTCTTGAGCCTGTGTCCTAGAGCCTGTGCTCTGCACCAAGAGAAGCCACCACCACGAGAAGCGCACACACCACAGCTGGAGAGTAGCCCCCATTTGCTGCAAGCAGAGAAAGCCCGCGCAGCAACGAAGATGCAGGACAGCCAAGGATAAAAAAAAATGCATTTCTTTCAACAAACATAAAGAGAGTATGTACTAAGTACTAGGCATAGATGCAAGGTAAGTGCTTCTGGTTCTCGGGTTTTAACAAGACTTTTTAGCAGAAGAAGCTTACTGGGTGAAATTCAGAGAGCTGAAAGGGAAGCTTAAGCTGACTGAGAAGTTGTTCTCCGTTAGATATAAACGCTGTTGGTGACTTGTAGGATATACTGAAAGTGAAGAAGTTGGGAGACTAGTCGTGCTTTTTTTTCGTGTTGTGTCATCTCAGAAATAAGCAATATGGAGTACAGGTAGTGGTACTCTCAGTGAAATGACATTGACTTAAAGGAGCTAAAGGATTGATGCAGTTTAATTAAGTTTTGGCTTCCCAGGTGCTTCAGTGGTAAAGAATCCGCCTGCCAGTACAGGATATGCAGGCGATGCAGGTTTGATCCCTGGGTCAGGATTATTTTTAATTAATTTTAATAATTAAAACAATGTAAAACAATTATTTAAATTTTTCTGACTGTACCCCACAGCATGTGGATCTTAGTTCCCCAACCAGGGACTGAACCTGCACACCCCCCAACCCCTGCACTCCTAGCATTGGATGCACAGAGTCTTAACTGCTGGACCCCCAGGGAAGTCCCAAGAATTGATGTAGTTTAAAAATAAGAAATAGGATTTCTTTGGTGCTAATAATTAACATTACCAATTAATACTTAGGAGACAGAGGTTGCACACTACTGTAGAAATAGAGAAAGCACATAATATGTAGCTTTTCAGTCTTAAAAATGTCCTTATGCATTATTTTTAGTTTTTTTACCCTTTCATGGCTGTTGCAGGACCAATATTTGGAGACAGAGACAGCGCAGGAGAGTAGGTGGTGACAAGAAGAAATAAAAGCTGATAATTAGGAGATAAGCCCCTCTCCTTCTTTAGTGAACCTGTTCACTTATCTTGAGTTCAATTCTGTAAATGCCAGTTCAGTTCAGTTCAGTTCAGTCGCTCAGTCGTGTCCGACTCTTTGCGACCCCATGAATCGCAGCACGCCAGGCCTCCCTGTCCATCACCAACTCCCATAGTTCACTCAGACTCACGTCCATCGAGTCAATGCTTATTATTTATAATAAGCTAGAAACCCTAGAAAATTCAAAGAAGAATGTAAGTCGTGTCCACCCTCCAGGAACCCACTCGCTCATGCTGTCCTTTCCTTTCCCATTTAGCAGTTTAGGTTCAGCTTCAGTCGCATCGCTGAAAAGTGACGCATCATTTGGAGTTTGGATGTATAGCAGCAAGTGAAGGGAACCAAGTGATTCATGGACTGTTGATGGGAATTGCATGGGAAAAGGGATTGTTGTTATTGATGGGGTCAGGAAGGGGGCAGATCTATTTGGTAGGCTCTCCACACTGGCTTGGTAGAAAAAAAAAGGTACAATAGTTTATACAGATCCATAAAATAACTTCAATGGACAGCTTGCTCTGTCCTGCCCATGAAGCAACATGGATAAAGTGATATTTGGAATAAAAAAGATAGACATGTAGGAAATTTCACTGGGTAGTGAAGAAAATGTGTCTCAAAGAAGATACTGTGGGGCATTTTGAAGGGTTGACTTCTATTTAGATTCTGATGACGACCTTGGATTTTCAGCCAGACTACCTCATTTGGCCACTCTGTCCATCTCTGTTAATATTTAACTTATTACCTATAATCCCCTAAGTGCCCACAGCAAAGTGGAATTTAATGACATAAAGGGTTTTGTCCAGTAGACTGACACTTGAGCTTTGGGAAAATTGAGACCTGAGGGATGGCTGGGAATATGGTAAGGTTCTGGGCCTGTTCAAGGTATGTCGTCCGGTGACGCATAATGCTTCTTTCAGACCCAAGGTGTAAACTTGGGGCATGGAGTCTGTATCCTCTCACTTTGACACACGTCAGGGATGCACCTACAGGTGATAAAATGAAAGTGTATCTACTTGAATTTGTCATCATGATTGAGGTAAACAGGAAAACACACAAAGCCTAAGCCTCTTAGAAAGTCAAGAATCTCCGGCACTAGTTTTCTGTGTCACATAGTAAGTTATCGCCAACTTAGGTGCTTAAAACAACTTACTTTTACTACCTCTGTCGATCTGAAACTTGGCCATCGTTTAGCTGGGTTCTCTGCTCAGAGTTTCAGAAGGTTGAAATCAAGGTGCTGGCTGGGCTGAGTTCTCATCTGGAGGCTCAACTGGGGAGTGATTAACTTCCAGGCTCCGTTAGGTTGCTGGCAGAGTCCTGCCCTTGTGCCTGTAGAATTCATGGCCCTATCTCTGAAGCTTCACATCTCTGACCTCTAGACCCTACTTAAAGGGCTCACCTTCTTTAGGTCAGGCCCACCCAGGACAATCTCCCTTTGAGTTAATTTCAAGTCAACTGATGAGGGATTTTTCATTATACCTGCAAACCCCCTTCATCCTTTCCAGGTAACATAACCTAATCATGAGGATGGTATAGAATCCCCTCTGCCATTTTCTGTTGATTAGAAGCAAATCATGAATTCTGCCAGCACTTGAGGAACTCTGCAAGGGTGTGACTTATTGGGGGTCATCTTTGGCTGTGTCTGCCATAGCAGGCTATAGATTAAGGAATTTATAGGAACAGTTTTATTGATAGAAAAATATTTAAGCTTTTTTTTTTTTTTTCATTCATGGTGGCAGTAGAGATGAACTTTATACAGAATAATGCAGGTCTGGAAGGGGTAGTTTGGGCAGTAAGGCCTCCTTTACCTCCAGGTCACTTCCACAAACCAGTGAGCCTGTCTGCGGTTGGTGGGGTGCCAGGGTTCTGTGGGGGAACGGTGACTGGGGGCTTCTTTCTGATCTAGGTTTTTCCTCTTGGAAAGGGAAGAGTTGTTGGATAATTTTCCTTTTTCTCTTCTTGGCTGCTGAAATTTGGCACAATAACCTGAAAAATAATTAACATCTGATGTGAATGGCAAAGAGGAAAAAAGCAAGATGTGCTTTATGACTAATCATGTCTCTAGACCCATTATTTTCTTTCCTTTTTTTTTGCCTTTGATTTGTTGATTCTTCCCATTTTGAGGTGGGGGCTGGTCTGGAAGTGAAGAGAAGTGAAGTCGCTCAGTCGTGTCAGACTCTTTGCAACCCCATGGACTGTAGCCTACCAGGCTCCTCTGTCCATGGGACTTTCCAGGCAATAGTACTCGAGTGGATTGCCATTTCCTTGGAGAAAACATGGAGAGAGTTCTTTTCTTATGCCTGTGGCTGGAAAATGAAGAGAAGAGGGACAGTGAGAAATAGGCCACCAGACACACTAGTGGTTGGGCAGGAAGACACAGAGCCCCAGTCAGTTTGCGTGGCTTTCTTGTCAGTATAACCCAGCACTGGGGTTTGCTCTCTGCCCTTACTTGGTGACGCTCCTGGCACATGGTGAGCACGATGAAGGAAGGACATGTATCCTCCTGGATGGAAGAAGAAAGAATGGAGGAAGCAGATGTTTGATTGCAGCAAAAATGAGCATTTACAGAAACCTGGGCCTGGATTGGTAAGAGATATTACAAGATGGCAAGTGATGGGGGCCTAGAGGAAGGACCCAGAACAGCTGTTGCTCAGAAAGCCCATTGGGGTCAGCAAACGCCGGCTGAATAGTGAGCTTCAACTCTTGGTGGTCAGTTACTCAGTTTTATCACTTGGACTCAACCTAATGGACTTGGTGGGTCAATGGTTTCTGAAATCTACAACTGGACTTCACTGGCCTGTGGTCAGCTCCACTTAAACAGGCAGTCCTAAATGGATGGGCCAAGGCTGAATCAGTGCTCCTTGTGGACCATCCCACCCTTGCCTTCAGTCTAAGAAACAGTCTTCACGAGGGCTGCTCTCCTTTGTATACACTTTCATGTCTGACTCTGTGACCCCATGGACTGCAGCATGCCAGGCTTCCCTGTCCTTCACTATCTCCCAGAGTTTGCTCAGACTTATGTCCATTGAGTCAGTGATGTCATCCAAACATCTTATCTTCTGTCACTGCCTTCTCCTCCTGCCTTCAGTATTTCCCAGCATCAGGGTCTTTTCCAGTGAGTCAGTTCTTGGCATCAGGTGGCCAAAGGGTTGGAGCTTCAGCTTTAGCATCAGTCCTTCCAGTGAATATTCAGAGCTGATTTCCTTTAGGATTGACCCATTTGATCTCCTTGCAGTCCAAGGGACTCTCAAGAGTCTTCTCCCGCCCATGGAAGTAAATCTGCATTGTTTTAAACTGCTTGTTTCTGAGTTAGTTTGACCATTAATAACCTCTCTGTAGTGGAGCTGGTTTCTCCTGCCTTGTGTGGCAGTTAACTTTATTTGACCCTCATTGTGTCAGAGTTTTTCTTTTATGAAGTAGGAGAGGAAAAAGAGCTAAAAACTAAAAGACTCGGGGACTAGAACAGAAGGAAGTTCTCAAGGTCTTTGAGGAAGTTGAGAGGTTTCCTAGAGGGAGTGGTTCTGGAGAACAAGGCTCAGATCTTGATGCCTGGTTCTCTTCAGACGCTTTGGGCTCTAGGCGGAGTGCCTCCTCTGGCTGAGGTAGGGGGGTGGTGCTGTGTTTTGCCCAGCTTCCTCCCCTTTTCCTTCTTTGCCTTTTTATTGCTGGGCAGCAGAGCTTTTCAGAAGCTCTGGGGAAGGTGGTTTTCCACACCAGCCATATTGCTTGGATGGAGACTAAGTGCAAACACCTAATTAATAGCAGTGACTCAGAATAGCATGTACTGTAGTAGAAGGCTCAAAAAATAACCCTGTCCTGGGTTTTCCAGAGATTGACCGCATTATCACAAATGAGTAACGTTGATGGCATGAGGACAGAGCTCCGATAAGAAGCCTGGGAAGACCTTGGCAAGGCTGTGGTTGGGACAGATTGGAGAGTCTGCCTGCTCAGACAAGAGCACCATACGGATCACCTCACACCTGTGCGGTGCAATCTGTGCTCGCTGCCCACTATTTCCAAAACAGTGGTTTTTGTGCTTTAGGTGCATTTTGCATTTAATGTGTTGATGTCTGTGGCGATTGGTAGTGTAAAAACAGTAGCAGACATTCGGTCCTGAGCTCAGTTGACCTCTCACAGGTGGGAATAGCAGACTCAATTGGCTCTGCCTCTAAGAGGAGTGACCGTGAGCCCTTTCACTGTTGCCTAAGGGTTTTGGATATTTCTCCCAGACTCTGAGTAATCTTTTACCATTTCAGCCTTTACCCATCTCCTGCCAGGTGTCTGGACTTCTCCCTTTAGCTCTTACTGACTAGGAGGATCTTAGCATGTGGTACAGAGTAGGCACTTGGCTAGTATTTTTGTTTTTTAGTATTTTTATAATTGATCTTTTTTTCTGGTTGGTACAATAACCTTGGCTTCTCAGGTGGCTCAGATGGTAAAGAATCCTGCCAAGCAGGAGAAGTGGGTTCAATCCCTGGGTCAGGAAGATCCCCTGAGAAGAAATGGCAAGAGAAGGAATGGCGACACATTCCAGTATTCTTTGTTTTTCCCTTCAGTATTCTTGCCTAGAGAATTCCGTGGACATAGGAGCCTGGTGGGTCTGTGGGGTCGAAAAAGAGTTGGACATGACTTAGTGGACTCAACAACAACAACGATAACCTTAGGATGCCTCATTTGCCGTTCTTGCCATTCCTTCCCTTTGAATTGATATTGACCTGATGGGCACAAATTATCAATCAGTCCATATTCTTCAACATTATGCCAAGAATATTTCTTTTAAAATGATCATCTCTCTGTTTTATCTATTTTCTCCTTCCACTTCTTCAACTTTGTTCGTGTGGTTTGGTTCTCCTAGGCATAATTTTGCCACTTGGAAGATATTCTTCTTAGGTTTCCGAGTATGATGTTGGCAGTGGTGGTGGTATGAGTGGGTGAGAGGTGGGAAGGTGGTGGGGGGGTGGTTCCTAAGGAATATGCAATGAATTTCTGAAATAGGGCCTTGGATGGCTTTTCATCTCCTTAATTGAGTCCGAAAACATTAAGACTGGTAAATAACTCTGAAAATAATTAATTGGGCAAGTCTAAATATCTTCTTCAAAGAGAAATGAATTTATTTGCCTCCTACTACTTCTTTGTGTCCGTTTATCCACTCACCTGTTTAACTGTAGATAGAAGAGCCCAGAACCACTGGTGTTTTTAATCCCCAAGAGCAACATGGGGAGGAGGTGGGGGTGTTGATGACAAGGATGGTACCATCAATGTAAGTTTCAGATGATGAATGGTTTTCTCTAACCTGTGCTCATATTTGATTGGATAGTTACTAGTTTGGGGCACTGTAAATCTGTTAGATTATGATTATGTTGATTCTGACAGTTTGGTGGTATAGTAAGAATTTCCATCTCGCGTTTTTGTATTAAACTCCCTTGCATTTAATATCTGTATTTTTGTCTGTCCTCGCTTAGGATTATAACTGGGTGATTTACTTTTCTTATAAATGCTTCAGTTAAAAGTAAGGAGGGATTGGTACAGATTAAAGAGAGCCACACTACTGCTTTTGTTATTTCTGTTGACATGTCTAAAATTTGGCTGGTCTTCATAGCTTTGGATCCAGTTCATCACAGAAGAGGGGAATTGCCACAAATAAGTCTGATGCATGACTCTGGGCTTCAGTTTCATTTTGGTGGATTGATTCATTAATTCCTTGGAGCCTTGTTATTATTTCAGCAGACTCTAACACCTGGACAGTGGTACTGGATCCTATGAAGCCTGGTGGACCTTATGAAGTGATGGCACAGCAGAGTCTCGGGAGGATAAACTTCACTCTGAGAGTTCATGATGTCTTGTTTGGAGACGTTTGGCTTTGCAGTGGGCAAAGTAACATGAAGATGACAGTTTCACAGGTAATTTGCAAAGTCTCAGTGATAATAACGTTGATGATACAGAAGAAAAAGAAGGAAGAGGAAAGAGGAGAAGGAGGTAGAAGCCCAGATCTGTTCTAAGTGCTTTCTCTGCATGTGCTAATTAATTCAGTTGAACAACTTCATAGGGTGAATACTTATAAGACATTCCTATCTCACAGATGAGGACGCTGGCCCAGCTGAGTTTAAGCTCCTGCTTAAGATCACAGCATAATTGTGGAGCCAGGATGTGAATGTGACCCCAAATCCTGCTTTGCTCGTCATGACCAGTGTGCTGTCAGTGTGTGGGGCACTACTTTCTCACTTTTCTGGGCTAAAGGCAGAAGCTAGACAGTATCTGATGGTAACGGAGATTTAATAGCAAATCGAGGGCCGTGTAGGTTACTCTTCTTTTTGAATGGTCTTAGAAGATGAGCTTCTGGAGACAGCCTAGGAGATCAAAACAATTAGATTTTGTTTTGATGCTGAGCAGCTAACACACTCTGTCTTTTGTTGCCATGGAGATTTAAAAATTGAGACTGAATGTTGGCTTTGCCTCTTACTAGTTGTATGGCTTGGAGCAAATCACTTGGTGTTTATGAAACTTTGTTTTTAAAACATGCTTTTAAAAACTGTGGTTAAAATGAATATAACATAATGTTTATCATTTTAACTGTTGGTAAGTGTACAGTTCAGCAGCATTAAATATATTCACAGTGCTGTGTGTACCCAGTCACCACTATCTGTCCCCAGAACTTTATCATCATCTCTAACGTTTACTCCGTACCCATTAGACAATAAATCCCCCTTTCTCCTTCCTCCTGCCACTGGTAACCTCTGTCTTGCTTTCTCTCTATGAATTTGCCTCTTCTCGGTACCTCCTAGAAGTGGAATCATTCAATAGTTGTTCTTCTGTGTCTGACTTGTCTTTCTAAGGACCATGCTTTCAAGGTCCATGCATGTAGCCTGTATCAGACCTTTGTCCCTTTTTATGGCCGAATTGTATTCCATTGTGTAGGCCATGTTTTGCTTACCCATTCACCTGTGGACGAACAGCTGGGTTGTTTCCACCTTTTGGCTATTGTGAGCAATGTTGATGGCAATATTGAATCAATGCTGTGAACATTGATTTGCGGATAATCTGTTTCAGTTCCTGCTTTCAGGTCTTTTGGATATATGCCTATGACTGGAATTGCTGGGTTAGTTCTATATTTAACTTTTGAGGACCCATCAAACCATTTTCCACAATGGCTGTACCATTTTACATTCCTGCTAGCAATACACGAAGGTTCTAATTTCACTGCATCCTCACTGACAGGGGTTGGGTTTCATTCTCTGATTATAGCCACGTGAGTAGGTGAGAAGTGGTATCCTAATGTGGTTTTGATTTGCATTTCTCTAACAACTAGTGATGTTGCGTATTACTTCATGTGCTTATTAGCCATTTGTATGTCTTATGTGGAAAAATGTTTATTTAGGCCTTTTGCCCATTTTTGAATTGGGTTGCTTATTGTTAAATTGTAGGAATTTTTTAATATCTTCTAGGTATTAATCGCTTGTCAGATGCATGATTTGTAACTATTTTGTCTCATTCTCTAGTTTGTCAGTTTCATTTTTTGAGGGTGTCCTTTGATACATAAAAGTTCTCAATTTTTATGAAGTTCAGTTTATCTGTGTTTTCTTTTGTTGTTGTCTATACTTTTGGTATCATCCTTCTTGATACTCTTGCCAAGTCCAGTGATGTGAAGATTTTTCCAGTGTTTCTTCTGAGAATATTTTAGTTTTAACTCTTAAGTTTAGGTCTTTGTGTCTTTTTGATCACTTTTTTATATGTAGTGTAAGGTGAGGGTCTAACTTCACTCTTTTGCAAGTGGATATCCAGTTCTCCCAGCACCAATTGTTGAAAAGATGGTTCTTCCCCTATTGAATGGTCACTTTTTTTCAGAAATTCATTGGCTGTATATATGAGGATTTATTTCTTGGCTTTTCAGTCTATTCCATTGGTCTATATATCTCTCCTTATGGCAGTACCATACTGGTTGAATTACTGTAGCTTTGTAGTAAGTTTCAAAGTTGGGACATGTAAGTCTCCTCCAAGAATTTCTTTTGTTAGTGTCAATTTTTCTCTGTTTTAGTCATGGCCTTGTAGATAATTTTTTCTTAAATTGTGAAAACTAGCATTTTTTTCTCCCAGAGGCTTCACTGGGGTCTGTTTAAACCTGATAGGAGATGAGGAGGAAGAGCACTAAGGGCTCCCAGGTAGGGATGGGTATACTCAGTAAACAGAAAGCCCAGTGCAAACAGGGGGAATGCCAGCCTGTTGAAATGCTGTCAGTGAGGAAACTCAGCTTGAAGTATTCCTACCTCCTTTACTATTAGAGCAATGAGTGAGTCCGACACAACATTATAAGTGAAGCAGGATAAAGAGGACATCAGAAGGGCTTCCCTGGTGGTCCAGTGGTTGAGGATCTGCTTGCCAGTGCAGGGGACACAAGTTTGATCCCTGGTCTGGGAAGATCCCACATGCTGCACAGCAGCTAAGCCCATGAGCCACAACAATTGAGCTTGTACTCTAGATGCCAAGAGCCGCAACTAACTTTAGCTGCTTGCCCTAAAGCCCATTCTCAAGAGAAGCCACCACAATTGTAAGCCCGCACACCACAACTAGAGAGTAGCCCCTGCTCGCCACAACCAGAGAAAGCCCGTGCACAGCAGTGAAGACCCAGTGCAGCCAGACATACATTTACAAACATTTTTTTTTTTTTTTAAAGAAAAGGACATTGAAAAAGTCATCAGAGAAGCAAACTTCTTAATTGTTTACTGTACTCTAGCAAAACAAGAGTGGTAGAACAAAAGCCTTGGGGCTCTGAGATTTCTTTCTGGAAACAACTCTGCTTTCTGGTTAAACACAAAAACAGTCTAGAATAAAGGGAGTGGATTTCTGGATAGAGTGGGATGGGGTTTTGCTTTTGGGCCTCAGAATTGTCCTTCCTTTGTTTAGTGCAAGCTATTTGATTTAAAAATAAAAGTAAGGGAATCATTGCTGTTTCAATTATATTAGGATCAGGGCTGGACAGTAGCAAGTTCATAGTTATGTTTAAAGTTTATCAGCTTAAAACACTGCTGAGAGATTAGAAAATATTTTTTTTTACTTACTCTCAGACCTCCAGAGAAATTCATGTGAATTAAGTCCTTTGACACATTTGAAATTAGGGTTGATTTTCTTTGCTTGTCTTTATTATGTGATTTTTCTATAATGAGCATGAAATAACTATGGTTTTTAAGACAAAGTTATAAAAACAAGAAATTGATATTCACTTAACTGATACCTTAAATATCTATCAAATATTAAATATCTATCAAAGGCTCAATTTACAATAAAGAGGCGCATTATATAAATAGGAATAAATGATTTAACTTGCATTAGGGATCAGAACTAATATGTTTATACTTTGACATATACTTTTATTTGTTCCCATTAATAGGTTAAGATCTTGAAAAGATTATGATCTTCCCTAGTCGCTCTTTCTCTAAAACTCAGTTCCTTAAATTGATTTTTATTTTCTTGCTTTTTTTCATTATCTACTTCTTAATTTTTGAGAGATATTTAAATTTGAGTTTGAAAAAAAACTCTACAACTAGACCATGATCTCAATTAATCTTTAAAAAAACTGTATAAAATTGAGCCCTTGCACATACTTAAGGTCTCTTGTTTTGCTTCTGTAGCTTCTGGCCCCTTCTGGCTTCTTTTTTCTCCTCTTTCTTAAAAAAAAAACCAGTTAATAAATAATGCTTTTAAAAATATTCTATTTTGGACATACCTATTTCCTTTCATTATTAGTTTTCTAATTTAAAAATCTAAATTCTTGAATTTATGTCTTCCTAACCAATATTTTACTTAAGTCTTGCTTTCTATACCCTACTTAAATATATGGAAACCTTTTAAATTTAAATGTTTATTAAATTGGACTTAACTGGGCTCCATTTTAAGATCAGTGAATAGAAGCAAAATTGAAGTTTCATCTCTTGATAGAAAGCATGGTTTTATATAGAAGTGGGATTGCTGTTAACTCATTAAGGAAAACAGTATTTTCCTTAATGCTTTAATTGCAGTTCCCTGTTTGCACAGAGAGGCATGGACCAGATCTGTTTGTATCTGCACAGTCAGGTTCTCAACTGCACTCTGTGCCAGGGGATCTCATCCCATTTTCTGTCAAGCTAAGTCACAGTTTGATTGTTAAGACCGAACACATTTTTTCCTGCCTGGAATTTACTCTTAAGCATCTTCTATATCGAACTAAGGCTATACAAGCTCTGAGATACAAGAAAATAGAAAAAAGGTTCCATATGAAAAAGCCAAATGTTAATTTTGTTTGTTTTAAAATCACGCGCTTAGTCTGCAAGACAGCATTTTAGGTGCTGACAGTACCAAAAGCCAAATTTTCTAGTCTCTTAACACTCTGTAGAACTTTGTTTTTGGATCATAAAGATGCTTGACATGACGACTCCTCTATTCATTTTCCTCCCTTCCCCTGAAGACTCCCAACACACACACACACACACACACACACACACACACACGCATACAGTGCCTCTCTCTTTCCTCTTCTCTCCCTGCATGTGACATTTCTGGGGAGACAAAATTTCCACCATAACCAACCACTCTTCACAGTCAAATGAAGGAAATGGCAGATTGTGTGCCCATCTTGTTGTTAGGGTAAAGTGGAATTTTAAAATCGAGTGTTATTTATAACACCGAGTGAGATGTTTATAAATGGAGGAAAGTCTAAATGCTCATCTGTCACCTTCTAAGTCAGGGTACATCTTAAGACTTGGCTATTTCTAGTTAGGCTCAGAAGAAGATGGCCAGTGTTCGATGGGAAACCCGGTTTTCCATATCTCAGCAGTCCCCACGTTCCTGCTTTACAAATCGGGCAGTTAAAATCCAGAAGAGAAGGGCTGGTGCCACAGTACAATAGAAGATTCCCGGGAGGTCTGATGACTGGCTTATTTATAGGTATTCTCTCATCTTTAAATCTGCCATATTGTGATGTGGTAGAAGGTAACGTGGTGCTTCCCTGGCGGCTCCGCGGTAAAGAACCCGCCTGCCAGTGTCGGAGACGCGGATTCAGGCCCTAGGTCGGAAAGATCTCCTGGAGAAGGAAATAGCGACCCACTCCAGTATTCTTGCCTAGGAAATCCCAGGGACAGGGCAACCTGGTGTGGTCTACCAGTCCATGGGGGTCGCAAAGAGTTAGACATGACTGAGTGACTAACACCCTCACTTCAAAAGCTGATATTATTTTGTAAACTATTAATATACATGATAATTACACAGTCCATCACTGCCCTTCGGACACAACTGAGCAACTGAGCTCGCCCCACACCCCCCACACACACGTGCCTTGCTCCCCTGTGCAGACCGCATACTATGACTCTCTGAGGAAACAGATTCTTGACGTTTCTTCATTAATTCAAGAATGCGGTGTAAAGGTTACAAAATGAACACTGGCGAGCAGCTGCTTTGATGGTGAACCGTGGGTCCCCAGAGAGGTGGAGGGCTCTCCCCATCGCTGCAGCCTTAATGACTTCAAATACCTTGGTCTTCATTTACATCCTCATTTCAATACTTGGTAGAAAAATAATTACACCGAGGTGTTTGATGAGATGAAATTTGATCTCAGCAGATGGAGGAAGGCTTCCCCTTTCATCAGCAGGGAAACCAAGTGTCATTTAAATGAAAATCTTCCTGAAATCTCTTTATTCCTAAGTTTGCTGCCAATATCCCCGAGGAAATGCTTCCATCAAAAATGGCTTGGTGAGACCTACTGTAAGCACAGGGAACTCTGCTCAGTGTTATGAGGCTGCCTGGATGGGAGAGGAGTCTGGGGAGAATGGATACATGTATATGTATGGCTGAGTCCCTTCGCCGTCTGTTTACCTGAAGCTATCACAACATTGTTCCTTAATCAGCTATACCCCGATATAAAATACAGAGGTTTTTTTTTTTTTTTTTTTTAAAGGCTTGGTGATTCTGGGAAAGGATTCCCATTTCAGAAGTGATTGTCATCAGGTCCAGCAAGAACTCTCCCACCCCAATTTTTTGCTAACACTTTCTGTGGCTTTTGACTTTGGACTTGAAATACTGCACACATGTGAGTTTGAAAATGGAAATTTTCCAGCCAGTGCTTTGGATTCAGCCAGTGCTTTGGATTCAGTTCCGTGTGTGCTGGTAACAATAGAGGACGATGCCACCCCCTCCCCCAGTTCATTTGGCCTTGCCATACTCTGGAGTGTTAGCAACGGGTCACCGCGCCACCTCCTGAGCTGGCCCTGCAGTTCCCAGTCGGTGCGGAAGCTGGTGTGGGTGGAGGGAGCGAAAGCGGTTTCATCCTCTGTTTCCATGGAAGCAGCATACGATCCTTAGCGCTCGGTGCTGAACTGAATTTCAAGGGAGGTGACTTTTTACAGGTACTTGCCGCTGAAAAATAACTTCCCTGCCAAAATATACTGAGTGCATTAGCCTGTTCTTCGTCTTCAGTGTTTATTCTGCATGAAACTTGCCAGGCAAGATCCAGAACGGGCAAGTGTAGACTTCCTGTGGAATTTTCCTGAGACCGTGTGTGGAAGCCCAGTAACCCTGGCAGCCCGGAGCCACGTCGCCCAGGGAGCGCTACAAGCTGCGGCTCTCACTGGGACCAAAGCGCCACTGCCTTTGCATCTGGCCGGCTTATTGGCCACAGCAGGCTCAGTGGCAAGTCAAAAGGCGATTCCAGGGGCAGCGCATCTCAATGACATGCTCTGTGGGGGCACTGTGGCTGCTCCTGCCCGGTGGGCCGCAGGGCCAGCTGTGTTCTCTGCGGTGGGTGGGAGGGAAAGCGAGCCAGCTGCACTCCCCGTGGCCAGCGGCCAATGGAGAGCGGCCCAGCCTCCTGCAGCCTCCACAGTCTTGTCTCAGCTGGAGCTCTGGTTCCCTGAGGCCAGTGATAACTGGCCTTCTTGAGGCTCCTATTAGGCTTTTGTTTTGGGACGACCAGACTGTCTAGAGGGGTGGAGAGGAGACTAGAAAAAACAAACACTCATTAAAAAGCAAAACAATATTTTTATGACACAATCTTTTTTATTTTTTAAAAAATGTTTAGTTGGAGGATAATTGCTTTACAAGGTTGTGTTGGTTTCTGCTGTTCGACAAGGAGAATCACCCACAAGTATACTTACATTCACTCCCTTTTGAGCCTGCCCCTGCCGTCCCACCCAGCTAGGCCATCACAGGGCGCCGGGCTAAGCTCCCTGTGCTGGACAGCAGCTGCCCACCAGATATCTATTTTACACGTGGGACGGAGGAGCCTGGTAGGCTGCAGTCCATGGAGTCGCAAAGAGTCGGACTTGACTGAGCAACTTCACTTTCACTTTTCACTTTCATGCATTGGAGAAGGAAATGGCAACCCACTCCAGTGTTCTTGCCTGGAGAATCCCAGGGATGGCAGAGCCTGGTGGGCTGCCGTCTACGGGGTCTCACAGAGTCGGACATGACTGAAGCGACTTAGCAGCAGCCGCCGCAGCAGCAGTGTAAACGTGACTCTCTCAATTCATCCTCCTCCACCCCATTTTTTTTTTTTTAAATAAAAACATGCCTACTCAACATCAGGATTGAAGGGAATAGCACTTATGTGTGAGCCCTGAGAGGAAAGATGCTTGATAGGTTAACAAAGAAGCTATTAAGTGTAGCACACATATTCATGTCCATAGGAACCCTAAGCCAGTCCTGTCACGTTCTTGGCAAATGGTGAGGTTTCATACAGTGGTTTGGGAAAAAGTGATGTGCCTTTGGATAGACCCTTCTCTTTGTCTGGTTTCTTGGGACTGATCTCAGCAATCACCCTGGACCCCGCCTTCCAAACCTCCGGCCCTCTTGTGCTTTTCTTGGGCGATTTTCCAGGACTGAGATGGGAAGATAAGCGTTTTGAGACTGATTTCAGGATGTTTCAGGAGTTCGGAAATCGTTTCTCAATTGTGTTTCTTTTTAATACATATCTCTTATGGGGTATGAAAGAAAGTGAAAAGTGAAAGTGAAAAGCTCAGTCGTGTCTGACTCTTTGCGACCCCATGGACTGTAGCCTACCAGGCTCCTCAGTCCATGGAATTTTCCAGGCAAGAGTACTGGAGTGGGTTGCCATTTCCTTCTCCAGGGAAATCTTGCCAACCCAGGGATTGAACTTGGGTCTCCCGCACTGCAGGCAGACGCTTTATTGTCTGAGCCACCAGGGAAGCCCAAAATATTTCTTTGAGCCACTTTTTGGCGGGGGTGGGGGAGGGCAGCAAGAATACTGGAGTGGATTGCCATTCCCTTCTCCAGGGGATCTTCCCGGCCCAGGGACTGAATCCGGGTCTCCCGCATTGTAGGCAGATGCTTTACCGTCTCAGCCACCAGGGAAGTTCTTATGGGGCATGGATTACATAAACCTACCTCTCCATGGTAGGTTGTTTCAGGAGTTCAGAAATCGTTTCTCAATTGTGTTTCTTTTTAATACATATCTCTTATGGGGTATGAAAGAAAGTGAAAAGTGAAAGTGAAGTCGCTCAGTCGTGTCCGACTCTTTGCGACCCCATGGACTGTAGCCTACCAGTCTCCATTTTTTTTTAAAAAGAAGATAATGCTATGGCTTTAATGGATACTTTTCCTGAATGGAAGTATTTTACTTTCAAGGTGTCGACATTTTTTAGCCCAAACCCATCCACAGATCCTCTCGTCCAATACAGACTTGTCTTTGCAGATATCATGGTGTTCCCACCTTCTTGGGGGATATGACTTATCATGGTGTCTGTGGGTCAGGGTGGATCCAGGCAGTCTGGACCAGCCCATCATGGGTTTCGATTATACATTCGGTTTCTGTATCCTGAAGGCGCAGAAGGAGCTGCAGGTGTGGGGGGTGGGTGCGGTAGCATCTATGAGGGGGCAGCAGCATCATCAACCGTCCACTTGGTTGGTGTAAGAAACGACGTCCCTGCTTCTTTTCCAGGTATTTAACGCCACAGGTGAGCTGTCGAACACGACTGCCTATCAGTCTGTCCGCATCCTCTCCGTGTCTTCCACCCAGGCTCAGCAGGAGCTGGAGGACCTCACCAAGGTTGACCTGCGATGGTCCAAGCCCACCTCGAGTAAGTGATGGCTGGAGCGCATGCCAACTCCTCTGTGAATGATTGGTGCCCTGTGGGCATCTGTGAGCCTGAATTGGATTCTGTTGTGTCTGTCAGAATTTGCCCATCCATTTACTCATTTCTTATTGACCCCCCTGCCCTGCCCTGGTTCCTGGTGGCTCAGTGGTAAAGAATCTGCCTGCAGTTTAGGAGATGCAGGGTCGATCCCTGGGACAGGAAGATCCCCTGGAGTAGAAAATGACAACCCACTTCAGTATTCTTAGCTGGGGAATCCCATGGACAGAGGAGCCTGATGGGCTACAGTCCATGGGGTTGCAAGAGTCAGACACGACTGAGCAACTGAGCCACCACCACCCACTTCCTGATGGTACTCGTTTGATGCGTTTCTTCCCAGGACTCCACAGTGAATTTGCCCCCTTGCTCTGAGCAGATGGCGCTTCCTCCAGTTTCACTGGCCTCATGGAAGCCACTTAGCACAAACTCTGCCAGCATCTCCTCAGTGCCGGCAGCCCTCCTCTCCTCTTTCTTCCTCTGTTTCTGTCTGAACACAGCTGACTGTTTCCCTCACGGCTGCCTCTGACTCGGGCTCTCACCTTCTCCAGGGCCTCCTCTTAGCCCTCAGGTTCTCTCCTTTTACCCCACCGTGCAGCCTTCAGGGAACCTTTACTCCAGGCTGCTCTGCGCCGGTCTCCATTCTGGGTCCCCAGGGTGCAGCTGTGATCAGGACCCAGTCCCCACCCTCAGGGCTTCACTTATCTGTAAGGAACACACCCCTTTCTCCTGGAACGGCTCCTCTCTCCTTTGCTTTGTTACACCTTCTTAGGACATCTCTCCATTCTTTTCACTGCCTTCCTGTGTACTCTTTCTTGTTCATTCACTAGGTTGTGTCTGACTCTGCGACCCTATGTGCTGCAGCATGCCTGGCTTCCCTGTCCTTCACCATCTCCCAGAGTTTGTTCAGACTTAATGTCCATTGAGTTCATGATGCCATTCAACCATCTCGTCCTCTGTTGTTCCCACTCTTTAACCCTTTATAATCTGGCTGCTGTGTCCAGGTTGACAGCTGGTTCCCCCAGGGTTTCTACTGTTCTTCTGTGATGTGCTCTGCACAGCCCGTGGCATCGGCTCTGCTGACGGCTGCTCCTAGGAGCTGCGCCTCCCTCTGAGCCTGAGAGGTGCTTCCTCTCCGTCATGCTCCCTCTCTGTCTGCATCCTGCCTGTTTCTTGGCTTTCTCCAATCCCTTCCTCCCGAAGGGAGGTCCCTTGTGCTCTTTATAGGCCCTTTTTTCACCTGTACATGCTTTACCTTGGTAACCTCAGTTGCTCCTACATTTTTAAGTATTAATTCATTCAGCAAATATCTGGGTGCCTTTTGTGTGCTCGGCACTATTCTAAGTCCTGAGGGTGATAGCAGAGAATAAAGCAGGCAGGCATGCCTGGTCTCCTGGATGGAGCTTACAGTCTAGTGGGAGAGTACAGAAGATGAATAAGAAAATTAATAAGTTATATATGAAAGTATTACACTATTGGGTATCATGCTGTCTGAACTTTCCCTTTAAGAACTCAGGAACTGAATAGATTTGGGTAAAATTTTTTAAATGAATCCTTTGGCCTATGAACTCTTCCTGCATGTCTTCTAAAACTCAGGAATCAGTTAGATTCGGACAAGGTATTATACCTTGCTGTTGGTTCCCTTTCAGTCTCTGAACTCAGAGACTCAAATGTTTGAACGTCAAAGGATAGGCTAGATGGTGGTACGTGCTGAGAAATAAGTTACAGCAGGGGGCAGTACTGCTGGGGCTGGGGTGGGCTGGTGGTTTCCAATTCAGAGTGGACGTGGAGGTCCCGCCTGAGAAAGGCAGCATTTCCGTAATGACTTGACAGAGGTGAGGCCACGCAGGTGTCTGGGGAAGAGCCTGGTAGGTCAGGAGCCTCTCGCATTTCTAGTCTCTCCTGCCTCTTCTACTGTCCTCGTACCTCTGACTGCAGTTGGGAAAGGTCTCTGATTTTTTTTTTTTTTTGGCTGTTCTGGGTATTCATTGTAGCACACAGGCTTCTCTACTTGTGGCTCTTGGGCTTAGCTGCTCTGTGGCACATGGGATCTCAGTTCCCCAACCCAGGGATCTAACCCACATCCCCTGCATTGCAAGGTAGATTCTCAACCACTGGACTACCAGGGAAGTCCCCAGGGTCTCTGATTTTAAAGACTCTTGTGTTGAGCTTGGACCTCTCCGGATAATTGAGGACAGTTGCCCTCTCTTCAGGTCCTTACTGTTGAAACATCTGTGATGTCCGTTTAGCCACATATGGTTCACTCACAGGGTCCAGGCCTTAGACTGCAGATACCTTTGCTGCCCATCACACATTCTCATTCCCACGCCTTTCCAAGTGACTTTCCATTTTCTTTGCTCCAGCCTCCCTCCAGTTGTCTCTTACACTATTCTCCTTTTGTAACTGATACTCTACTCAAGTACTTGAGAAGCTTTCCAGTTCTGCATGTGTCTGTACATATTGTTTCTTTTGCCCAGAATGCTAGCTCTGCTTACTGCATTCCTGTCTCCCAGGGTCTCCCTACCTCCCTCCCTTCCCTCTTAATTACCTTCTCCCTCTACCTCCCCATCAGCGAGTCCACCCTTATTCCAGTCACCACTGCCACCCAACACCAGCTAGCAAACATTCACTGACTCTGCACTGGGTCCCAGACGCTGAGAACATAGAAGTCCTAATGGTTTAGCGAGGTGAGGGAAACCCCGGCACAGAGCAGGACTGGAGCACAGGGAAGGAGCCGCCTTTCCTGGGCATGTTACGATCTGCCTTTCGTTTGCTATTCATTATTTTGCTGTTAGAACCCCTTAACACACTTTTATACTTCTTAAAGCACTAAACTCTATTTTGCAATATATTTGACTTTGCTGAATATTTGTCTCGTTCTGTAGGGTAGAAGACCTCTGAGGAGAGGTTCCCTGTCTTTCCTTTCCCTTTTCATTTCTGTATCACAATCATCTAGAAGTCCCTGGTGCCTGGTAGGTGCTCAGTCCATTTTAATTGATTTGAAACTGATTTTCAACTCCTGCTATCACACTTTCCATGTTTCCAGAGCCAGAAATGTGTTGTTTGGATCTTTCACGTGCCAAGGCAGTGATTTACACTTCGTGGTTCTTTCACAGCTGTTGGGTTGGGTTGATCCCACCAGTTGTGTGTGTGCCTGTTCCCCCGTTCAGCACCTTCTTCTGATGTGGAAATCACCCTTTCTGGTCTGTGTTGGTTGCTGGGCTACTATATGGACGAATGAGCTCGATGGTGCCGAACTCTGAAATGCTGGTTTTGGTTTCTGTTGCTCTCCCTTTCGATCAAACTCCCCGTCACTTGTTTATTCTTGGCTTCATTACCGTGGCTATAAGCTTGGATATAAAACCACCTAGAAAAAATATACCTTTCTTCTCGGCATTCTCTGTGCTTGCTGGTCCCCTTCCACAGAGCTAAGTGGGGATGGGATGGTTGTTGGGTAAGAGTGTAGGTGGGGGGGGGGGGGGTTGGGGGCCGGCAGCCTTTCTGCTCCTCACCTGTTGCAGAGGGGTATCAATATTCCTAGGTTCTCAAGGCCCTGCATGTGGCAGGGAAGCCTCCTTGCCTGGCTGAATATACATGTATATTCGGTTTTCTGCTAGCCAGCCAGCTGCCTCTCCGTCTTCTCCTGCCCTTGGAAAGTCTTAGAAAGGAATGCAAGGCCTGACCCAACACCCGAGCTTCTCACCTAGGCCCACCCAGGAGCTCCAGGCCGTGTCCACTTACTTTTCCCCTGACTGTCTCTATCTGTTTCTCTGAACAGAAAACTTAGGCCACGGCAACTTCACGTACATGTCAGCAGTGTGCTGGCTCTTCGGGCGTTTCCTGTATGACACCCTGCGGTATCCTGTGGGGCTGCTCTCCTCCTCGTGGAGTGGGACGCCCATTGAAGCCTGGTCGTCTAGAAGGTCCCTTGAAGCCTGTGGGGTCCCAAGGTCAGGGTAAGAAAGCGTCCTCCGGTCCAGCAGAAAGCCTGCCAGGAATTCTGTGCGAGAGCAGGATCACAGTCTCCTTGGGGAAGTCAAATATGAGCCGAATGTACAAATATGTGTTAAATGTGTGACTTATTCAGGTGTTATTTTCACTATCATCATGACCACAATCATTTGACACCATGTCAAGAAGTAATTATGACCCTTTTCCTTAATAATAGGGATAGCTAATATATTTTTTAAAATTTATTTTTTTACTCAGATATTTTTAACTTTTTGTATTAGGATATAGCCAGTTAACAGATAATATTGTGATGGTTTCAGATAGATAGAAAAGGGATTCAGTATACATGTATCTGTTCTCCCCCAAACTCCCCTCCTGTCTAGGCTGCTTCATAACGTTGAGCCGAATTCCGTGTGCTATACTTTGTTGGTTATCCATTTTGAATACAGCAGTGTGTATACGTCCATCCCAAACTCCCGAACTGTCAGTAGAGATAAGCTAATACTTAATAGAAGCTTTCTAAATGCCAGATACTGTCATGAGCAGTTTATATAATATTAACTCATTTAATGCAACACTCTCTTGAAATGTGGGTACTATTAACACATGAGGATAAAGGGACTAATTGGGAGAGGGGTTTGGTGACTTGCTTGGGAACACGACTAGTAAGTGATGAAGTCTGGTATCAGTGTCTGTGCTCTTAACCGCTGTGAGAATAAACCCAATCTCACAGTTTGGAAGAACACGGTATCCATGTCATCAGAAAACGGTACTGGAAGACTGATGGTGAAAGCACACTCAGGAAAAGCTGGATCAGGAATAGTAGTGGGTTGGGCAGAGGCAGAGAAGAGGCTAGCTGATAACTTCTTGACACTAATGTTGCCATAGAGATGGATACTGTGTGAGCTGCCTTCACAGAACTTGTCTCATCAGTTCTGGCAAAAGCATGGATTTGAGCTCTTGGTGTGTCTTGGGTAAAGGCCGGGCTGCTGGGGAGTGAAGTCATCCTGCTTTGGAACAGAAAGACTTACTCTCAGTAGAGGTGGAAGAATCTAAAGCCAGGCTTCCCAGACCTCAGGGGGCATGGCAGGGACAATACCAAGGGGCCATGGGGATTCTTGCACATAGCCGCTCCAAGAGAAATCCACACAAGTATTCTGCAGAGACAACTTAGGGCCACGTTCCAAGTCATCAGAAAATGTACTTTCTGACCTAGCCATCTCATTTCTGGGAATTTAGCTTAAAGAAATAACGAATACTGTATGTAATGATTCAGCTCTCAGGAAGATAATCATGGCATTGCTTATAAAAGCAAAGAACTTAACCTCAGCGTCCATTCAGTGAGTGCTGGTTAAGTAAACTTTTTGCTTGTGTGATAGACTCATTAACACCTGCCCTCTCCGCCCCTCGCCCCGCGCCTGGTCTCAGTCACTAGATGAAACCTGGGACAGTGCACTGAACTCACAGAGAGCCAACTGACACATGTTTTCATGGAAACAGAGTGGTTGAATTGGACTCTGAGCGGCTTTCATCAGGGGTTTGCCCCAAGTGAAGCTGGATAGGTGCCTGGCTCAGGGCCTATCATGGGATCAGTTCCTGGCGCTCTGCTGACACTTGTGTGTCTTCCTCATTTTAGGTCCATGCCATCCGACCTTCAGACTGGTCCTAGTGCGCACTCTGTTCTCTGGAACGCCATGATCCATCCACTCCGTAACATGACGCTGAAGGGGGTAATATGGTACCAGGGTGAGTGTCCACTTTCCTGGTTTTCCATTCATCAGTTAGCTGTTGCCACGTAACAAGCCGCCCTGGAACTCAGTGACTTCGTTGTAACTTTCTTTGGCTCACCGCTCTTTGAGTTAGCAGGGTAGTGTTTCTGTCGGGACTGCTTTGGCTCATTTCTGCTGGGCTCTCCTGTGCGTCTTTGGCAGCCTGGCAGGTTGTCTGGTGGCTGGATGACCTAGGATGGCCTCTACCTCATGTCTGTTGACTGGGGCTCCTGGTTCTCATGTGGCCTCTCGTCCTTCAACAAGCTGTGATAGTGGTGGTTTATTTCTCAGTGGTGTCCGGCTCCTTGTGACTCCATGGACTGCTGCTCACCAGCCTCCTCTGTCTATGGGGTTCTCCAGGCAAGAACACTGGAGTGGGTTGCCATTTCCTCCTCCAGGGCGTCTTCCTGACCCGGGGAGTGAACCCTGGTCTCTTGTATAGCAGGTGGATTCTTTGCTGTCTGAGCCACCACGGAAGACCTTCAGCCAGCTAGTTCAGCCTTATTTTTCATTTGCATGGCAGTGTCAGGCTTCCAGGGGTGTCAGGAGACAGCAAACTCCAGAGCTGATTTGCTCTTGCAGTCGTGTTTGCTGATGGCCCATTGGCCAGAGCAAACCCGAGGCCAGTCCAGCGAGACCTCAGGATGGAGGCTAGGGAGCAATGTGGGGTCGTCTTGCATCTACCCCAACTCCCTCTCACAGTTTGGACTGTTTTCAGGGGAGTCCAATGTAAACTTTAACAGGGACCTGTACAATTGTACATTCCCTCTGCTCATTGATGACTGGCGCCAGACCTTCCACGATGGCTCCCAGGGGCAGACAGAGCGCCTCTTCCCATTCGGATTTGTCCAGGTAGGTGCTAAAAGGAAGAGGGTTTGTGGGCTTTGGTGGGGGAGATGCTGCTGAGATCTCTTCCCTGGAATCCGTATTCCTTTTTTTTTTTTTTTTTGCCCCCATAGCCTGCCTGTCGGCTCACTGACAGGACAATTAAATCTTAAAAAAATTATTAAGTAACCAGTATATGGGCTTCCCAGGTGGCTCAGTGGTAAAGAATCCGCCTGCAATGCAGGAGATGTTGGTTCAATCCTTGGGTCAGGAAGATCCCCTGGAGAAGGAAGTGGCAACCCACTCGAGTAATCTTGTCTGGGAAATCCCATGGACAGAGGAGCCTGATGGGCTACAGTCCATGGGGTTGCAAAGAGTCAGACATGACTGAAGCAACTTAGCACGCACACAACCAAGTTCTTAAGTGCTTCACCTCGCCTGTTCACACGACCCCTCCAGGACCCAGATGTCCCAGCGGTGCGGTAGTTCTGACTTTTCTGGAACATAGGAATTAAACAAGTAAGGTATGACAAAAACAAGACCTGCCTCACAACATAGGCACGAATCAGGCGTTAGTGTTCGAGCTGGACACCCCTGTCTGTAGGCGTCTGCCTCTGGTAGCCCACAGATACTTAGCTCTCACCAACCCCCTTGCCTCCCCTCCACCCTGTTCCTCTACTCTGTCCTAGTTCACAGGCCTTTTTTTGGATAAAAGATTTTTATAGACCTGCTTTCCACTTATAATTACTTTACAATCATTTCCTTTCTCCTTTCTTAACATTTGTTTTGACTTTGAACGAGAATATTCTGCTCATTATTTTCAAAATAGCAACGCCTGTCACCACTTCTGTATTACTGTTGGTAGAAACTACATTTGGTCCTTGGAGGTACTTTTTTTTGCCTCTCAGCCTGTGTACATGGTGATTGGAATGTGACTTCAATCAACTCAGGCCAAAAATACGTTTAAGTGTTTATTATATGCCACAAACTGTGTGAGCTACTAGAACTATGTAGCAGGAAGCACAGAGACCTGCTCCTTGTCCTGTACCCCTGGTTTAGCAGAAGTGCCTTAGCCTTGGGCGCCAGCTTTATCTTCATCAACAACAGTATGTTGGTTGCTTGTGAAAAACGGGGACCATAAATGTTTAACTTCAAAGGGAACTGTCAAATACAACAGTTTAATGGTTCCGAGCGTAGTCCAGGGATTTGCATCTCAGCTCTGGCACTTCCTTAGCTGTGTGATTTCAAATAAGACATCGAACCTCTTTGTTATTTTAAGTATTAAATGAGCTAGTCCATGTAAAGCTTGGCACAGGTGAGAAAATGCCTGTGTTTATTATTATTAATGAGAGAAATGGAAAACCTGGAGGGACAGTTGGTCTGTAAAGGAAGATGAGTTGGCTTGACGAAAGGGCTGCATGTGAAACTATGGCGGCAGTAACTGGAGCAGGCAGTTAGGTGGGGGATGTGAGCTCTGCGGAGAGGCTGGGGCTATACCCATGTGTCTGTGAGTCTAATACTGATGTGTGATCCGAGGCATGGGGAGAGAGAAGAGCCGGAGTTCAGGACTGGAGACCCTATTATTGTCGTTCAGTTGCTAAATTGTGTCCAGCTCTTTGTGACCACATGGATTGCGGCACGCCAAGCCCCTCTGTCCGCCACTGTCTTCCAGAGTTTGCTCAAATTCAGGTCCATTGAGTCAGTTATGCCATCCAACCATCTCATCCTTGGAGAAGGCAATGGCAACCCACTCCAGTACTCTTGCCTGGAAAATCCCATGGATGGAGGAGCCTGGTAGGCTGCCGTCCATGGAGTCTTGAAGAGTTGGACACGACTGAAGCAACTTAGCAGCAGCAGCAGCATCTCATCCTCTGTCGCTCTCTTCTCCTCCTGCTCTCAATCTTTCCCAGCATCAGGATCTTTTCTAGAGTCAGTTCTTCGCATCAGGTGGCCAGAGTATTGGAGCTTCAGCTTTAGCATTAGTCCTTCCAGTGAATATTCAGGGTTGATTTTTACAGGGTTTCCTGGTTTGATCTTCTTGCAATCTAAGGGGCTCTCAAGAGTCTCCTCCAGCACCACAGTTCAAAAGCATCAGTTCTTCGGCACCCAGCCTTCTTTATAGTCCATCTCTTACGTCTGGACATGACTACTAGTCTCGAGGGAATATATGCTTTTTCAGAAGGATTTTGGAGAAACAGTGAACCAGACTACAAAACACAGATACTATTGTAGAATCCTGCAAATGCAGCCACTTTTATATTCTGTGGCTGTGACATGCCTTCTTTAGCAGCAGTGTTTCTTCTAATCCCTGCCAGTGGCCTGCTTTATATCTCAGGGGAAAAACACAGGAATTTCCTGTGGGTGTAGAGTCTGCTGGTGCCCCCATGTGGTCAATCTGTAGTAGTACAGCTGATGAAGTAGTGGGGAATGACTGCAGAAATTCTCAGCCAACTGCCATTTTGAAACAACTTCCTTGGCTTGAGTGGCTCTTGGTAGCATTTTTCCCTCAGCACTTTAGGCTGGAACTCCCCCTAGACTCTTCCAGGGGGTTCTTGCAGGGATCTGCATCATGGCGCCCGTTGCATTTGGCCCCACTTTCAGCCTTCTCTCCTGGGTGGGAAGCAGCAGGGTTACTCAGTGGATCTTTTTATTGCCATTTTCTAGTTTTCATGACATTTCATTGCGAAGCCCCACCACCTTTTATCACTTCATGTGTTAAGGCCGATTTGCATAGGAGAGTTTAATAAGAATCAGTGGTGGGGAAAATGTACTCTTTCTTTCAGTGGGAGAAACCTCACGACCAGGTGGCAACAGGGCATGGGTGCTGGAACGTGCGAAGGACTGGGGTCTTTGATGAAGTCTGCTATGTGCTCAGGGGCAGATGCTGAAGCTGAAGCTCCAATACTTTGGCCACCTGATAGGAAGAGCTGGCTCTTTGGAAAAGACCCTGATGTTGGAAAAGATTGAAGGCAAAAGGAGAAGGGGGCGATAGAGGATGAGATGGTTAGAAAGCATCACTGACTCAATGGACATGAATTTGACCAAACTCTGGGAGATAGTGGAGGACAGAGGAGCCTGGTATGCTGCAGTCCATGGGGTTGCAAAGAGCCGGACACGACTTAGCAACAAGGGCAGAGTCCTCTCCACTTCCCTACAGAGCTTTGCCCTGTGTTGTACACAGATGTGCAATAGGTCAGTGACCTACTGTTTTGTAACGGACGACCTCAGAACTTTGGGGCTGACAACAGCAGCCACTGCGTTTGCTCCTCATTCCATGGGTTGGCCAGGCAGGGAGAGGTGGTCCCCCAGAGCGGCTCATTTCTGGTCTGGAACATTACCCAGGCTTGCTTGTGTGCCTGCAGCTGGAACTGAAGGATCCAGAATTCACGTGACTGGACCTTCAGCTGGGAAGGCTGGGACATGAACGCCTCTCTCCTCATTACCTTCCAGTTCCCAAGGCCACTGTCTCCACATTTCTTCAGCAGGGTAGCAGCACTTTTGTTCCGTGGCCATCTCAGGGTTCTGAGAAGACGGAACCAGAAGGCAAGCACTCCTGAGGCAGAGACTCAGTAGCTGCTCACCATCACCTCGGCCGCATGCTGTTTGTCAGAGCAAATCGCAGGCTTTAGCCCAAGTTCAGTGCAAGGAGAAATAGACTCCGGGTCTTGCTGCGAGGAGGGGGCTGGAGGGCGGAGTTCCACCATGGCTTGTGGGATGAGCAGTTCAGCCATGAGGGTGAGAGACTCGGTAAGAACGTGTTGGATCAGCCTGTGGGCGAGTGAGTGAAGCAGAAGCAGGGTCTGCTTGTGAAAGACTCCAGTGTAGGTTTCTTTAAACAATTTTTTTCTTAGTGATTTTCTAGCTCTTTTGAAGTGTAGGTTTCCGATGCAGTGAAGTTCTGATGCACAGTGTCTACCTTCTAGTTATCTTCCTATTTGTTTGGTGAAGCCCCGAATGATGGACTTTCCCAGATCCGTTGGCATCAGACAGCCGACTTTGGCTACGTCCCCAACCAAAGGATGCCCAACACCTTCATGGCTGTCTCCGTGGATCTCTGTGATAGGAACTCACCTTTTGGCAGGTGGGTGCTTCTCGGGCTCTGCGTGAACAGTAATATGTGTTCTGTGTGGTCTTCTCTTGATGTTCACTTGTGAGGGGGCCTAAGGAGTGGACCCTAGAAGCATGATTTAACCACCATTCACACCCTGGATGTGCTGCAGTAACTAAAACCCCTCCCCACGGCGGGGCCTCGATGCCACCGAACCTTATTTCGTGTTGACACTCCCATGTCCAAAGAAGGTCCACCGAGGGGCTTTGCTGTCATTGTCGTTCACAGATCCAGTGGCAGAGGCTCCGGGGGGATCTGTGCTTCCACAGCTGCCTGACAGTCTCATATTCACAGCCTGAGGCTTCCACCCGAAGCAACACAAGTCTCTTCCGCTCACGTTGCACTGGCCACAGCGAGTCCCGTGGCCATGTCTATTGTTAGTAAGAGTAGGGAGTGGAATTCCACCACAGACTCAGAGGAGGACTAGCGGGCTGTTGGTGGACAGCCCCGAGGACTACCGCCTACTAGGATACCAGGGAGTGGCAGTGTGACCTGGAGCCCAGTGCAGAGTGTCCCGATTACAGTAGGAGCTTGAATGAATATTTGTTTTTTGAAAGAATGAATGTTTGTTGAGTTAACACATAAAACCTGGAAGGGGCCAAGGAGTGAAAACCTGATTCAGATGTAACACTTTGAGAACTTTGAGTGCTAGACTGAGAGCTCTTCTAGGTTAGTTCCAAAGTCTGCCCTCCCTCCCTCCTCTTCCCTTATTCCTTCCTTCCAGGCCATCAGTTATCTCAGGGTTGTTGACTCATAGAAGACCCGTCTGTGGTTACAATTCACCATTTCTTTTAGGCTGACTAGCCTCAGGTCACTGGCTATTAGATTCAGTCTCACCTTCTTAAAGGGTTCTTTGTATAAGATTTCCTTTTTTTTTTTTTAAAGTGACTTGTTGAGCCCAAACCCTAAGTTCTCTCCCTGTTCTTTGTCCTGTAGCATTCACCCTCGAGATAAGCAGACGGTGGCCTACAGGCTGCATTTGGGGGCCCGTGCCTTGGCTTACGGGGAGAAGTTGATCTTTCAAGGACCACTGCCTCAGAAGATAGAACTCCTGGCCGACAAGGGGCTGCTCAACCTCACATATTCCCAGCCAATCAAGGTGCAGAGGCGTGACGACAAGATATTTGAGGTGAGAGCTGCGGAAAACAATAGGGGTTCATCCTGCGTGGGGATCAGGATTTCCTCCACACGGAAGCTCATCTCTAATTATATACGAGGTGGGTCTTGGTTGGTCAGGGGCTAAGTTCACTCAGAGTGACGGGTAAGCAGCTCTTGATTCATTCACTTAGAGGCAATTTTGATGGGACAAAAGCTAATTTAAAACTTAAATCTATATTAAATAAAAAATATATAAATGTTACAAATCTTTTTATTTTATAAAAATATATAATTTTGTTTAAAATTTATAAAATAAACTGAACAATTAAATTAGTTAATTAAATCAGTAATTAAAAATAAAAGATTATTAAAATTAATTAACAAATGAATTTGAGTCCATATTTTTTTTTCAGATTTTATTTTTGTTTTACTTTACAATATTGTATTGGTTTTGCCATACATCAACATGAATCCGCCACAGGTGTACACGTGTTCTCAATCCTGAATCCCCTCCTCCCACCACCCTCCCCATAGCATCCCTCTGGGTCATCCCAGTGCACCAGCCCCAAGCATCCTGTATCCTGCATCAAACCTGGACTGGCGATTCGTTTCTTATATGATATTATACACATTTCAGTGCCATTCTCCCAAATCATCCCACCTTCTCCCTCTCCCACAGAGCCCAAAAGACTGTTCTATACATCTGTGTCTCTTTTGCTGTCTCGCATATGGGGTTATCGTTACCATCTTTCTAAATTCCATATATATACGTTAGTATACTGTATTGGTATTTTTCTTTCTGGCTTACTTCACTCTGTATAATTGGCCCCAGTTTCATCCACCTCATTAGAACTGATTTAAATGTATTCTTTTTAATGGTTATTAAAAAGATATTCCTTTTGTATTTTCCCTCCCAGAGCAACCATTTTTGCTCAGGACAGGTAGCATTATTTGTGGGTACCTATTTGAAAGGAAAGGATCCTGGCTGCACAACATTTCCCTCATCCTTGGACATCTTTTTTTTGGTCACACTATCCTAAATTCTGATTTTGAGTTTAATCTCTCCTTTAAGAGATTTAAGTGTGGTGATTTGCAGCTTAGTTTGAATTACTGTAATGGGCTTCCCTGGCAGCTCAGCTGGTAAAGAATCCGCGTGCAATGTGGGAGACCTGGGATCCATCCCTGGGTTGGGAAGATCCCTTGGAGAAGGGAAACGCTACCCACTCCAGTATTCTGGCCTGGAGAATTCCATGGACTGTAGTCTGTGGGGTCGCAGAGTCAGATATGGCGGGGCGACTTTCATTTTCACTGTAATGGAACTTTGTACTTGCTTCTAATACCTGGTGAGGATCATTTCACTGCGGAACTGGGGCTGTTGATGAAACAGCTTATTTAGGAGTCTCCTAGGTTGAGGCTTCCTTCCTTGGTGGCTCGGTGGTAAAGAATCTGCCTGCCGATGCAGGAGACTTGGGTTGAATCCCTAGGTTGGGGATTCTGATCCCCAAGAGAAGGAAATAGCAACCCACTTCCAGTGGGTTGCTATTCTTGCCTGGGAAATCCCACAGAGGAGCCTCGTGGGCTACAGTCCATTGGGTCACAAAGAGTCGAACACAACTGAGCAAGTCAACAACATCAACAAGGCCGGGGTGGTGACTAGAAGCATCCCCAGATGGAATATTTAAATAAGTGTCTTTGGGAGTCCTGAGGCCCTTAGGCAGTGGGGGGTGGTGAGTGAAAAGAGGGCATTGGAGGGACAATGAAAGAATGTTGAAGACAAACTGTAATTACACAAGAGATCATGGGGCTGTTCCTCTTCTGGAATCCTCCTGCCCCAGGTGCTTACTTAGCACCTAACTCCACTTAGCTTCCTTGGATGCTGGGTTTTAGGTGAGTCCCAGCTCCCTGGAATCTGTGCATTCTGAGTTCCCCTCTGTAGTCAGCTGCTGGCAATCTGCCCACTGCCTGGCCCTGGAGTCGGAGTTGGGGCCAGGACAGATTTGAACCTTTGGGAACTGGGTATTTTAATACTCCCTTCACCAGAATCACTTTCTGACTTGAGAACAGCTTAACATCCACAGTGTGCCCCTTCCTCTTCCCCCAGCTCCACTGGGAGCCAGAGAGCAGCCCAGAGGCTAGCTTGCTCACCCAGATTCCTGCCTGATTGGCGGGAGGACCACAGGAAGATTGTTCAGGGGAGCCTTTCCTAAGTGCTTCCTGTCTCCATGCTGTCTTGTCTCTCTCAGTAATTTGCTGTTTTATTTCTTGATCTCAGCTATTAATCTTGTAAACTTTTATTGTCGATCTGTGGCTGATAACCAGACCCAGTTTGTCCTGGTTATTGTAGAAAACATGTCCCTTGGCCGAGAGCAGCCCCCCTCTCCCTTCAGGCTGTCTGCAGAGCAGACACCTCTTGGTACATCCTCCCAACTATCCTAACCGTTCCTGTTCGTGACGCTCCTGTTTAGGTCGCGTGCTGCAGTGACCGCCAGTGCGAGTGGCTTCCAGCTCCCATGGACACCTTTTCCACCCAGACCCTGGCCCTGAGCATCACGTCTTGTCATGACAGCCCCGCTGCTCTTCGGTATGCCTGGACCCCATGGCCTTGTGAATATAAGCAGTGTCCCCTGTACCACCCCACCAGTACCCTGCCAGCTCCTCCCTTCATCGCTCCCATTACAAACCTGAGCCCTGGCTACCACAGCAGGACTGCTAAATGATTTCATAGCAGTGTAAACACGTCTTAGACACAAGTGTGGATCCTTTAGATTTGGGCATTTAGGAGTTTAAATGACAACTACTGATTTTTAATGGAAATTAATCAAACTGCCTCATTGAGAGCACCCGGCTAGCACATGGCTGTTTCCATATTCTGAGATGCCAGGGCTGGTAGGCGAATGGAACGCTTGCCTTCTGCCCTCAGCCAGGCCAAGTATCCATAGTAGAGTAATTACCGACTACAAACAAATTGAACCCGTGTCCTTCACTTCCTTCATTATTTGGAGTGAACAGTCTTTAACACTTTTGTGTTACCTCTAGACAGTGGAAACTCAGGATTGGAAGAGATTTCAAGGCTGTGGAGGCGGACTAGCATTTACGTGTTTGTTTTTTAATAAAATCTGACAAGTGGTTATCGAATTTCTGTAGTTTCCATTCTAAGCTTCCCAACAGTTTTTCCTCATGTGGAACTGAAATGTTTCTTCTGGTACACAACAGTCTTTCAGAGAAGTGAAGATGGCCCTATTTTGTGCTCAGCCAAAACTAATTCTGTTCCTTCAGTCTAAATGATAATGTGAACGTTTAAAACAAAGAAACCACAGCCACGTGCAGGGATTTTGGGAGGCGAAAGGACGGCCTTGAGGCGGCAAGAGAGGGTGAGGTAGAGCAGCCCGTGCAGGAAGCACATGACCGCAGAGGTCACGGAGGGCAGATAGCGCTACTAGGCTCTTGACAGGTAAGAGGTTTAACAACGAAAGTAATCCAGATGGGAGATCAAAGAGAGTCTGAAAGTAAAGCTACATGATAAGCATTTAGAAAAATAATCCAGATGGGACAAACGTGAAAGAGGGCTTTGGTGTATACTGTTGAGAATCATAATGGTGTTTACTGGCTGATTAAAAACAGCTGAAGGCACTTGATAATTGTCATCTATTAAGAAGCTGGAAATAAAACTAACATCCTGACTCATGGGTACACATTGATCTCTACACAAAACTGGGTTTGGAACAGGCTTGGAAATTGTCCTTTGAAGCTGAGAAAGGAGCGAGATGTATCTGCGAGTAGTTTCCATTGTCTTAATGTAAAAAACAAGCACAGCAGCACACGCATCACTCGCCACACCTGCCCCAAGGGGTCCTAGTGTAACTGAACAGCAGGAATGCTTTGTCAGTGCCAGGATTTTATTTAAATTTTTTTTTTTAAATTTTTTGGCTGTGCCACACAGCAAGCAGAATCTTAATTCCCCGACCAAGGATTGAACCCTTGCCCTCTGCAGTGCAGTCTTAACCACTGGACTACCAGGAAAGTCCCAGTACCAAGATTTTAGTTAGCAAAAACCAAAACAGCTATGCAGCATGCAAGGAACTTTGGCTCCTTGGAGGACTTCTAGTGTACAACTAACTCCTCATTCCTGCACGTTGGCCTCTGATTCATTTGACCTTACAGAAACCACAAACCCTGCACCAACTCCTGAGAAAAAAATCAATCTACTGTCTACCCCCAACATACAGGCGCTCAGTAGCTGTTCTAATCTGGAAGGAGCAAGAGACAGCCAAGAGCTCTAGGCCTACGTTCCCTTCACCCCTAGTAACCTAGGGTACACCGTATAATTGGTTAGGTTTAGGTAGTGGATATCTTCATGCAAAGTCATGTGAAAATTTATTTTTAATGGATGAATAATTTAAAACATTCTGTAGGAATTCAGTTTACTTCTCAAATGAAAATAATACTGTTTGAAAATGAAATTTATGATCACTGTAGACGACTTGGATGCTAAAGAAGAGTGTAGGCAAGTAAAATCACTCCCAAATTCATCATCTGGACACAGTGTTTTGGTGAATATCACTTGATTTGTTTGGGTCACATTTTACATACCACTACACCATTATTATTCTGTAATTGGTGTTTTTGACTTATTCTAACAAAATAATTTTCCTAGGTAAAGTGAAAAGAGATTTCATTTGCTTCAGTCTGTGGGTGCCCCATACTTTAACCAATTTGCCATGAATGGACACAGAGGGTTTTAAACTGTGATAACTGTTACATGACAACATCATTCTACACTTAATCTCTTAGGGTCCTTAATGTGAACTAACAGGTTTAAGGATAAATACGTTTAACATTTTAATACCTACAGCTTAACCCTTCCAAAGGATTCAACAGTTGACATTCCCACCAAGGTAGAGTCCCATATTTCCCCCCTATTCTCACCAACATTGAATACTGTCAAAGTTAAGAAATCTTTAACAATCCAATAGATGAAAAAAAAATTTAAGTGTATAGCTAGGACAGTATTTTTTCAAGTTATTTAAAACAACAATTCATAGTAAAAACACTTTGGATCATTCCACATATCCCCATGTGTACTAGCTGAATTCAACCTTTCAGCATGTGATGCATCCCGGTATGTTCTGTCTTTGAACTTAATTTTAAAAGACGTGGGTCTTGACTGCCAAAGTTGGAAACAACAAACAAGGCTGAGATTTGTAGTCTGAAAAACACTTCTGGGGAAGCTACAAATGAATGCTTATTGAAGTAAACCACGCACTGACTTATGGGCTCCCCTGTGGCTCAGCTGGTAGAGAATCCGCCTGCAGTGCGGGAGACCTGAGTTCCATCCCTGGGTTGGGAAGATCCCCTGGAGAAGGGAAAGGCTACCCATTCCAGTATTTTGGCCTAGAGAATTCCATGGACTGTACAGTCCGTGGGGTTGCAAAGAGTTGGACACGACTGAGTGACTTTCACTTCACTTCATGTACTACCTTATAAAAACTTTTTAATATCTTTCTTAGGATGAAGCTCACTGTGAACTTGTAATTAACTTGGGCTGTAACAGAATGGGAAGATACAGGTTTTGTGCTAAAAGCAGCAGATACCATTTCTGTGTTAAGTGCAAATGGGTTCTGGCATCTGATGTAGAGAAATAAGAAAAACGAAAAACATCCAACAGTTTTGAGTGACCTCCTTTCTATCCCTGATTTGCTATTATCCATATTTTATTATATTTTTGCACTGTAAAAGTTATACAAACTTGTAAGACCATAATTAAGAGTCATAAAATCAACATTAGTCACTTTAGCTTCTGATACCTTGTGGTAGCCAGTGTAATGTGCTCTAAAGGCTGCATTTGATCCATCCCTCTGCTGTCCAGATACAGTCCATTAAAATGCCAGGCCCCCCGTTTGTTTTCTCCATTAGTGGCTATGGATTGTAGCACAGTGACAACCCAGTTCTCACCACTCCTTCCCCATCCTTCTATGTCTGGCCTCCTTTGGTTCCTTCCATTCCAGCCAGTGCTGGTTCCTAGCTGATTGAGAGTGAATCATCACACAAGGTACGGTGGAGGTGAACTGGCTGGGCTTCAGTGATAGGGTAAGCCTCTACCTTAATGCTCTAAGTGGAGTCCAGAAAATTCTGTTATATAGAATCCAGTGTTATTACACAACTAATGAACTGATGGGGTGAGTCTTGTGGAGGATGGGAACCAATCATGTTATTTCTGTTAGTGTGTGGCTTCAATGCATTCAGTGGAGCCACAGAGGGGATGTAGACAAGGCTAGAGATGATTTTTTAGATCCTTTTGTGAAATGTGAAGAAGATGAATAGTGGGCCTTGGACTGGACCTTCCAGCTTGGGGATGAGTAGGATCTGATTCTGATCACACTGACATGAAGATAAAGTAGCAGCTGGCTGCAGGGGCTGAGACAGTCAACGACCCAGGCTCAGATCAAGGGTGGAGGGTTGTCAGAAGGTGTAAAATTCTGATTATATCGTGATGACAACAAGATGAAAATAAGCAGAACTGTCATCAGAAATTTATTACTAAAAATAAAACCAAGTTGAAGTTTTTCCCAGGAAAGCTGTCACCATGGGAACCTCTGCGACAAAATGTGTTAATTTACTATCTTCTTCACTCCTGAGTTGCTGCCTTCTTCTATATAATCTAATTAAGCCAAAATACCCATCCTGATGAGAATGATGTGGTATCGATCCCTTTTACTTCAATCTGAAGACTGAGATGGGCTACACGGTGATGGAGACTTCAGGTGCTGTAGGTGAGCATCTACCAAGGGTTCATGGGTCAGGAACATGGGTTGGTAAGAAGACACAAAGGCGGTAGGCTGAAGCTCTGGGAGATCCAAGGATCCTGGAGAAAAAAATTTCTTAAGTTCCAGTGCTGCCTGGGAATCTTAAGAGACTGGCTTGATCAGACACACAGATATCCTTTTAATTCTTTCAACTCCTTCACATCTGTCAGACCAATTCTGCCCTTGCTTGATAAGACAGGACAGATATTTACTTTTACAATGAAACAAACTGGCTGAAATACAGCAAGTGGTGCTGGGAAAGCTGGAGAGCCACATGTAAATCAATTGCAACCCTAGACCCTACACAAAAATAAACTCAAAATGGCAAAGACTTTATATAAGATACGACACCATAAAATTCCTAGAAGAGAACACAGGCAAAATATATGACATAAATTGAATGTTTTATGTTTTCTTAGGTCAGTCTCCCAAGGCAAAAGAAATAAAAGCAAAAATAAACAAATGGGATCCAATCAAACTTAAAAAGTTTTCACATAGCAAAGGAAACCATAAAATGAAAAGACAACCTATGAACTGGCAGAAAATATTTACAAATGATGTGACTGACAATGGTTTTGTTTCCAAAACATACTAATAGTTCATACAGTTAAAAAAACAAAACAAAACCCAACTGAAAATGAGCAGAACATCTAAACAGACATTTCTCCAAAGAAGACATACGTATGTCCAACAGGCACATGAAAAGATGCCGCTGCTGCTGCTAAGTCGCTTCAGTTGTGTCCGACTCTGTGCGACCTCATAGACGGCAGCCCACCAGGCTCCCCTGTCCCTGGGATTCTCCAGGCAAGAGCACTGGAGTGGGCTGCCACTTCCTTCTCCAGAAAAGATGCCTATCATCTCTAATTATTACAGAAATGCAAATCAAAACTACAATGATGTACCATCTCACATTAGTCAGAATGGCCATCATTAAAAAGTCTACGAAATAATAGATGTTGGAGACGGGAGAAAAAGGCACCCTTCTCCACTGTTGATGGAATGTCAGTGGGAGCAGCCACTGTGGAGAACAGTATGGGGGTTCCTCAAAACACTACAGTTACAAACCTGATCAAGCAATCCCACTCCTGAGCACACGCCCAGACAAGCCCATAACCAGGGGTGTCGTGCGCACTCCTGTGTTCACAGCAACAGCATAGCCAAGCCACCGATGGCTGAGTGAATGAAGGTGTAGCATGTAAACACACACACACACACACACACACACACACACACACGGCGATATAATGCAGCAATAAAAAAGGATGAAATAATGCCATCTGCAGCAACATGGATGGACAGGTTATTATACAAAGTGAGGTAAGTCAGAAAGAGGAAGACAAATTCCATATGATATTGCTTGTATGTGGAATATAAAATACAACACAAATGAACATATCCACAAAACAAAAACAGACTCATCGACATAGAGAACAGACTTGTGGTTGCCAAGGGAGAGGAAAGGATTGGGAGTTTGGGATTAGCAGACTAGACATGCAGGCTAGTATATACATGGATAAAATGTATGGATATTTTATGGATGGATGGATAAAAACCACCCCTAATGGATAAAAAACAAGGTCCTAGTGTACAGCACAGGGAACTACAGTCAATATCCTGTGACAAAACAGAATATAAAGTGTGTATGTATAACTGAATCACTTTGCTGTACAGCAGAAATTAATAGTGTAAATCAACTAAACTTAAATGTTAAAGAAAAAAAAGGAGAAAACTGTGGCGGAAATAGATTAAGTAACTTGCCTAAGGTTATAGAGCACAGTGGGCAAAGACAGAGAAGTTAATTCTATTTTCTCATTTCTAGTCCAGAGCTCTCCCTATATGACTCCCATGCTGGATCCTCTGATCACTCCACTCATTGGTGGGGGGAATCCATGGAGCACAGGCAGGACTAAGGCCATGGATTTCCTCACTACGTTATGTTTCAAGTCCCACAGTAAACTTCCCCTTAGAGTTCTGCTGAGGACATCCAGCTTAGAAAATGAACTGCCCTAAGTTCTTGGTGAGCCCTGCCACCCCAGGATCTCAGCCATGTCTTGAGACTTCTGCTAGGGCTACCTGTGGCTGGAGCAGGGAAAGCCCTTGTCACTCACTGCCCAGGTCAGTGGGATACTCGGCGATGAAGGAAGAGGGAAGGCAGCCTAAAAATGGTCAACTTTCAAACCAGAAGGGAAAAAGAAAAGATACCTTGTAGAATGGGATCACTATGATCTTCATCGAAGGTGTGTCTCTGAAAGGCTGCAAAGCTTGTAGCTATGTCGTTCTCTAGCTGTTCCTGTGGTGGGGGGCTGTCTCCAGGTTTGCACACATCAAACTTCACCCACTGGTAACTGCAAGACCAAAGGGAACATTATTGAGTCGTCTTTTGGCTGTTAACAATCCATTCGTCCCTCCAAAGGGATCAGGTATTTTTTTCTTTAGGTCTCTCCTATTTATATACTGGAAAAACAGATTGAAAAGCACACAGACAGGCGTCTCTAGTGACACTTATTCTGCAGTACTTCCCCATCCGTTTGCTGTCATGATGCACACATATGGTGAGACCCTCACAACCGTCCCCAGGCCGCAGAAGACAATCCTGTGCCTTGTGTACAGAAGCAGCTCAGTAAATAGATGAGCAAGCAGAGCCGTGACCACCAGTTTAGTCCCTGGCCCACTGATCATGGAGCTTCTTTCAAGGAAATGGATTCGACCCCACTTACTTGACACATTTTCGAGCTCCTGGACAACTCTGGATCAGGTTGTGGATGGTTGGATGAGAAAACCCAAAAAAGTCAGCTCCAGACGGATGCAGGTTGGGTATTAGTTTTCCCCTAAATGGGAGAGAGAATTTTTGCTTGAGAGCTGAGAGATGAGTATGAACACACAGAGTAGTCTTTCCTGACTTGGAGAGTCTGGAGCCTGTAGCCGCCAAGTTACACCAAGGACACAGGCTAGCTTTCTATACAATAAGGGCTCTCTACTCATTGAAAGCAAGAGAGAAGGTCTCACTGTACCCCAACTGACCTTTCTAGCCTGCCTTCCAGTTACTGGTCAACTTACATAGCCGCGCTGATGGTCTTGAGTAGCTCTGCATGACAGGCATCAGCAGAGGAGCTGATGATAGCATTCTGGGGGTCGTCTTCAGGAACAATTTCAAACTGAGAAAGATAAAGGAGCAATGAGCCCAGTCTTTAGGGAGAAGGTGGCAGAATCACACTGCTGCTACTGCTATTCTTCACTCTGGAACCTGAAGCAAGGTGCACCTCTTGTTTAACAGTGTCTTGGCTGTTAGACACTCCAAGCCATAAAACAAAGGTTTTTCAACTGTTTGATTCTACACCCTTTGTTTAACTACTGTCCAGAGGGCAATGCTTAATTTGTTCCATACCTTTCCAGATGCTTTCTTAGCCACTAACATATTTTAAGCTATAAATACAGATGATATTTTACAACAAATAAGGTTGTTCTCCACATAATCTTACGTTGATTTTACAATATCTAGGAAGAGATCTAGGCCATTTTGACTACAAATCCCCATTTCACGTCATTTTTTGAGTTGCAAAATATCTTGATTGTTTATAAAAAGAAACACTTAGATCAAAATTCTACTAATACTGAGGAATTTTTGCCAGGAAAGTATTTTGTAACAAGTGTGATCTAGCTAACAATTCCCTGACAAACTTTCTATACTGTTTAAAATACTTTTGACCAAAAAATAAGAAAAAGAAAATTCTTTTCTGTAACAGGTTCTATATTTAGTCAGTTAAATTCCTTGATCAGTTTTCTATAAAGTTCAGTTAAGCAGTTTCCAGTCTTTCAAAGTTTGATCAAATTATTCCACACAGGATTAATCTATTTTCTGTATATCTATATATATACACTCACACACATACACACTATATATATTTATATATAGTATATATGTATCTACAATTATGTGCATTTTTCATTTTTTTCTAAGAATCCAAAACAAACCTTACTGAGTAGCTTCTACTACTGTTAGTTTTCTTCTGTGGTTATTATTTCATGTGATTCAATCTTCCTGTGTCGAATTTCAAAGCTCTTTAAATTTTGTCAATAATAAATTATATTGTCAGTAGTTTCAGTCAGAATGGTTTTGTTATTTCAATGACATTTGTTGCAAATTTAACATTCTGATGGTTTATACTGATTTCTCAGCTAACTCATGAAAAAACTGTGAACAATTATCTTTAAATATTTCAGGGTTGCTCTTCTATTTGATATTGATCACACCAATTCCAATCTTTCATATTGTATATACACTTATATATCCTATCCAAGCAAAGCAGTTAAAAGCCTAAAATGTATTATTTTGGTCTTGGGAATCTTTCTCTACTTCATTCTTTTAACTGTTGTATAATATTACACAAGGTGGATATATCTTAATTTTTAACTGTTCTCCTAATGATGGCTATTTAGGCTACTTTTAAATTCTTGCTATTGCAAACAATGTCGCAATTATACTGTTACATGTAACTCTTCTGTTCACATTTGTAAGACATTCCAGAATATCTAGAAGTATCCTGGACCAAAGATTCACACATTAAAATTGTTGATACTACCCCAGCAGCCTTCCAAAAAAAGGAACTTTACAATTTTCACTCCTACTAATGCCATTTGTACTTGTTTTCCTAAACGCTGGCCAACATTTGCTATTATCTGATATTTGCATATGAGAAAAATAAGATTTTTGTTTTGTTTTCATCTCCCTAACTACGAGTGCTGTCTGCTCTCATCGACCATCTGCACTGTTTCTGTGAAATACCTGTTTTTTTTTTTTTCATCTGATTGCTTTTATATCTTAGACTACAAGAGCACTTTATCTGGATTTTAATCCACTGTGATATGTTTTCTTCTTGTTTGTTGCTTAAGTTTTAACTTTGATTATGGTAGTTTTTACCATTCAGAAGTGTTAAAAATTTTAATAGTCAAATCTGTTACTATTTTCCATCATGGCTTCTACTTTAACATCTTGCTTAAGAAAACCTTTCCCCTCACCCTAGGACTATAAAAATATTGTTCTGTGTTTTAACATATTACAGTATAGAACCTTCTATGAAGCTAAAGCAAGTAAAAGTCATACTCGCATTTATAGTCAAATAGATGAAACAGAACTGTCTGGAAACACAACGAAGTATTACATGTATTTAGTATACATTAAAGGTGTCACTTGATGTCAGTTAGGGGAGAAAAGGAAAGCTCAGTCTGTAGAATTCTCTGGGCCAGAATACTGGAGTTACGTGTAGCCTTTTCCTTCTCCAGGGGATTTTCCCAACCCAGGGATCAAACCCAGGTCTCCCGCACTGCAGGCAGATTCTTTACCAGCTGAACCACAAGCAAAGCCCACTTCACTTCACTTCAAAGGTGTCACTTGATGTCAGTTAGGGAAAAAAAATGAAAGCTCACAAGGTACCTGAAAATTCTGTCTGGATGGACTAATGGCTTAATAAAAGAAACAAAAAAACCCTACAGAATCTGTGTTTTCAAAAATACTTTAGCATTTGTCTTTCAGGGCTCCTTGGTGGCTCAGATGGTAAAGAATCCGCCTGCAATGCAAGAGACCCAGGTTCAATCCCTGGGTTGGGAAGATCCTCTGGAAAAGGAAATGGCAACCCACTCCAGTATTCTTGCCTGGAGAATCCCATGGGCAGAGGACCCTAGTGGGCTACAGTCCATGGGATGGCAAAGAGTCGGACATGACTGAGGAGCTAACACTTCCAGAGGAAATTAACGACCAGCTTGTTGGTTGCCATTTACATTCTATTAGGATTCTGATTAGATTTTCCTTAAATATATAGATTTGTTATAAACACTGCTACAACATCAAGTCTGTCTGTTAAACCACTTTCTAAACAGAAATGCTGCATGGCCAAGGTCATCAGAACTCTCAGCTGCATTTAACAGCCTTCTAACAAGGATAGGAGCGATGCAGTATTATCTGCAAGTGGCAGGCAGGCTCTCAGCTTCTGCTCCAAGCTTCCACCCTATTTTCCAGCCATTTGCAACATCATCAGACAGCAAAGCCTGCAACTCTGACAACAGTCTATCTTCCCCAAGGATCAGAGGACATAGTGTGGGAAAATGAACCGTCTTGAACCACAGCACTGAGAGGACGCGCAGTCAGGGATTTCCTCGGTAGTCCAGTGGTTAAGTCTGCCTGCCAATGCAGGGTCATGGGCTCAATCCCTGGTCCCAGATCTCACATGCCATGCAGCAGCTAAGCCCATGCGCCAGAACTATTGAGCCTGAACGCCTAAAGCCCGTGCTCCACAAGAAGCCACCGTGATGAGAAGCCCGCACACAGCAATGAAGACCCAGTGCAGCCGAACATAAATGAATACATTAAAAAAGAAAAAGAGCGTGTGCAGGCAAAAGTGAATACATAGTTTCTCTGCTGCCTCCATTTTGGTTCCACCTCAACTGGCAGAGTGTCACACTAATCTTCCCTGAGCGTAAGCCTGCACTCCACACACGAGCAGTTTGGTCAGGCCTCACACGGTCACCAGTATTGTGAGGAGCAGGACGGTTTAGGGGAAGGGGTGTCAGTCAGGGAATCAAACGGATGCAGATTCACATCCCGGCTCCATCACTTACTGGCAGAGTGCCTGTCACAGAGAAGTTTCTCAGAAAAAGAGGGGAAAAAGAAACGAAACCCAGCAGTTATCCTTAGGGCGGGTACCTGAGGCTGCGTGCCACCGTCCTTGATCTGACAGGTGTACAAACATTCCTGGTCCGGACTCCGCATGCTGGCATAGACCCGAGTGCTGCAGTAGCCCACGGGGTAGATGGCAGTCTCGTCATGGAAGCCAGGTCGGTCGGTGATGATCTAGAAAAGAGAAGATCCCCCCAACTTGCCACTGAGGTCGCTGGAGAACTGAAAAGCCCAGGGTACTGTGGAAGCCTCTAGAACCACCTTGGGGCTGAAAAGAGTGACTCAGATCAGAGAGACAAAGAGCGCTGGATGTGCAGCCGATGAAAACAATCTGCTTTCCTAGGGACTAGAGGTTTTCAGGGGTTGGTCTGGATCAGCAAGGGACTGCTGCTAATGGGAACAGGGAGGGAAGGCTCAACCCCACTCCCGAATCTCTGCTGCTCCTCTCTCTTGGTCGCTGGGCTCACTCACCTCCCCCAGGCTATACACTGTTAGGCCCCCCAGTCCGATGGGGAACACAGGCCGTCCTGAGGGGTCCAGGGCAATGGGCTGAACCGGCTTGCGAGCACCTGCCTCCATTTTCTTTTTCTTGGATGTTTTCTTCAGAACTGAAACGCAAATCTGGGGTCACCCACTTTAGGTCCCTCCCAATGCTGAGGGGAAGGGAAAAAATTTACATGATGCTAAGAGCAATGAGACAATCCTGGTTCTACGCACACACTGAAAGGGCAAATGGGGCTCTTCCCCAAAGCCCTGTTTATCTTTCTAACCCACCCACCTGGCTGTAACCAATTTCAGCATCAGTTCTTAGGATCTAGAAGCCTTATATTTTGTAAGGCTTCCGGCTTCACTTATAAGGTCAGCAATTTCCCAAGCCATCCGTGTGCTCAAAGGCCACCGAGCCCATTTCCCTGCCTCTAGGAAAGACTGAACTAGAGGCTCCCAGACAGTTTGGAGTGTAGGAGAAGTGGGGGAGGTGCTGAACTGCTCTCATTATGTTTAATCAGGTCTAACCATGACTCCTCTACCCGGAGTGGCTCGAAGACACTTGGTTTTCAAGGGCTTTTACCAGGGGTGCTTAAGGACCAGTGAGGATTTACATCATCTCTGTAGCCGAGTGTCTACCAGTCAGGACCAGGTTCTTTTCATTAGTTGCTGAGCCACCAGGACAACTGATATCCTCTCCCCAAGGTACCTTCCAGTTTGTTGTTCTCTTTGCCTTTTTCTTTTTTCTCCTTCTTGGATTTCTTCCCAAATGGTTCTTCAGCCCCAGTGCTCGGCCCAGAAACTGGCCCAGCTCCCTGGAGGGTTCCCACAGAGCTGGCCACACTGTAAGTCAGAGGCAAACTGGAGCTGTGGGAAGGAGCTGCAGCCTGTACGTCTCCTTCAGTTAAGGCCTGTAGCTGGAGGAGCTTCTTTAGCAAGTACCTGAGGTTGGGGAGGAAAGGGAGAAAGGGTATGAGCTGCTGTTCTGTCTCAATTCCATATTTTATTGAAGTACTAGTAAAAGTCAGAAGTACATGCAAAGATGATCACATTCACAAAAGTAAAGTTCTTATTGAACCCTGGGAAAAACGAAGCTCCAGAGGATAACACCTCAAGAAGCTAAGAATAAAGGACTACAGTGCATCCCTTCTGCATATGGAGAGCTCTTCTAACTGGATGCTGGAAGATGTTAGGCTTCCAAAGGGCACATATCATGAGCTGCTCACTCAGAGTACTCAGTTCAGTTCAGTCGCTCAGTCGTGTCCGACTCTTTGCGACCCCATGAATCACAGCACGCCAGGCCTCCCTGTCCATCACCAGCTCCTGGAGTTTACTCAAACTCATGTGTATCGCACCAGTGATGCCATCCAACCATCTCATCCTCTGTCATCCCCTTCTCCTCCTGCCCCCAATCCCTCCCAGCATCAGGGTCTTCTCCAATGAGTCAATTTTTCGCATGAGGTGGCCAAAGTATCAGAGTTTCAGCCTCAGCATCAGTACTTCCAACGGAGACTGGTCTCCTTCAGGATGGACTGGTTGGATCTCTTTGCAGTCCAAGGGACTTGCAAGAGTCTTCTCTAGCACCACAGTTCAAAAGCATCAATTCCTACAAACTGAATAAATATTTGTAGGGAAAAAAATGTAGCTTTTAATTCCCTGGCTTTTATAATAGCAGAGTTATAATAAGATTACTTATTAGATGTGGTCAGAGGGTTTTGTCAGAAAGATGGAGAGAGCTGTTTCATCATCAATAGTCTAACATGACCTGGGTTGCTATGAATCAGTACCACAGGCTGTGAGTTTCTCTGGACCACACTGGTGGCCGGTGCAAAGTAGAAAAATCTTGATGGAGGAAAAACCCCCCAAGGGCACCAACACCACATCAATCACCAAAAATGTGATTCTGAACACAAAGTGACCCCAGCTCACCGTCTCTCTTCTTTTGCTTTAAGAAATTTTTCCTCAAGACGAGCAATTTCATCACAAATAGCAGCATTTTCCTTGAAGAAAAATTTGGAATATAATCACACAAAAGGAATAAAAGATCAAAGTATGCTGAGAAGAGGAGTTATATTCCAAACCAAAGAGCTATGTGTTGCTAGGGAGAAGAGTCAGTCTACACTGCAGACAGACTGTAAAGAAACCTGTAAGTAAAGATAGGGCCAATTTCTACTATGGGCAGAGTAGTAATTTGGAAACTGCACCACCTTTGAGTGAAAAGGGGGAGTTAGTAATGATTTTGCCAGTACAATACGGCAAAGTAGGGTGTCCCAGAAAAATAAACACATATGGTCACCTTAATTAGGGTAGCCTTCAGCAGTGAGAAGGCCATACTGCTCAAATCTATAGATACTTTAGCTTAACCCTTATAACCACGGGGAATGTCCTCATTCCCAAGTGCCTTGACTCTTAGGGAGCTTATAAAGCAACCTAACCCAAAGCAAAGCATACAGTAATGAACCTTAAAGAGAAAAATCTGGATGGAACAAAATCAAGTCTAGTCTGTAAAATTTAAACTTCACAACCTATTTATATGTATTCAAGCATCATCTTTCTTTACTGATGGCTCCATTCATCTCCCAAACATGAGTCCTGAGGGGACTGTTTCAATCTGGATGTTCCACAGTTGGAACCTCAAATGTTGAACGATCAAAACAACACCTTTTTTCTTCACAGAACTTTCTTCATGGGTCTGATGGAACCAATAGTCTAATTAATACAGGTGCCAAGCTTTAGGTACCGCTAATATTTAGGGATAAAAGAAAGGCAACATCAATTAGATACCAAGTCCTTTAAATTCTGCTTTTCTTACTTCTCTCCAGTACACATAGCAGGTGGCAAATAAATCTCCTCAGAATAAGTGTTCTAATTTCCAAACCTTTCCTTGGGCGTCCAAAAAAGCTAAGAGATGTTCAAATTTTGGTATGCAAAGAGGTAAGGTGTTGATTCACATGCAGGAAGACATTTGAGATACTTGCTCTCTCCAAGCACTGAGCTGAGCTTGAGCAAGCCACAAATTCGTCTAACAGTTGTGGCTGGCAAACCAGAAAGAGTTCATTCATTCAATAAACCCGCTGCACCTACAATAAAAGATCAGCAGAAAACTCGGAAGACTCACAAGAGATCAGAAGCGGGGACTACTGAAAGTTTCATATGCCTGTTCAGGGAAGGGGGTCTGCTGTGGGTGTGCGGAGTGCGTGGCAAACAGGCTGCAGTAATGGAAGTAACAAACTACAATGAGGTGTTTGACTTGTTGGAGTCAGGGCTCTGCCAGAGTTCTCAAGTTTCTTTGGAGAACCAAAGGCATTTCCAAGGATTCTGTGGCAGAAATGAAGTGGCTCAGTCCTGCCCGACTCTTTGCGACCCCATGGACTGTAGCCTGCACCAAGCTCCTCCATCCATGGGATTTTCTAAGCAAGAGTACTGGAGTGGGTTGCCGTTTCCTTCTCCAGGGAATTTTTCCGACCCAGGGATCGAACCCAGGTCTCCCGCATTGTAGATAGATGCTTTGCCTTCTGAACCACAAGGGAAGTCCCAAGGATGACTAAAGCTTCCTGACACACCTTCTAGGTACTGGCCCCTTAACTTTCCTCATTTAATCTTCATTAACTCAGCAAGGTAGTTAGTTATTAGCGCTCATTTGTAGACAAGGAAACAGAATTACAGGAATTACGTAATTCGCACAAGGCTAACAACAAGTAATGTACCCTGGAAGAGCTAACAATCTATTAACACTGCGACTCGGGGAGGGGGAACAGTTCAGGGAACGATTTCGCGAGTTAGGAGGGGCTAAAGGTGGAGAAGGCCCGAGCGGCGGCATACTTACAAACACCGTGGCTTTCGCCGCTCTGCGCAGCCGCAGGTACTTGAGCCGGTACTTTTCGTTCTGGCTCTTCTTCGGGAGCTTTTTCATCCTGGCCTTGCTGGACTGCAGCGGGTCTCGCGGCGAGGAGGCCAGGCTGCCCAGCAGGCTCATGGTCCGGCCCCGCTATGGGGGCTCCAGGGCGCGGCCTGCATCGGCCCTTCCGCTGAGGAGCGGCCCTCAATGCCGGCTTTGTCTGGGCTGGGCTGGCGGGAGGGGCCCTCTAAAAAGCGACCTCTCTGGAAGGTTCACCAGGCGCCTGGATAGGCCAGGCGACCCAGGTAACCGAACCGACTCCAGGCGCCTCCTGCACTTCCGCGTCTGCCTCGGAAGTCAGCTGCGACCGGAGGTTACGTCACGGCGTCAACCTCACATAACTTCCGGTGCTGGGATCCGGGCGGTCTCTGCAGGGCGAATCCGCGGCTCGGGAGGCGGGGCCTGATGAAGAGGGAGAGCGGTTGGAAACGACCGTTTGAGACGTTGTGTACGTTTTTGTGTTTAGTTGAGGCTTGTTCCTGTTGAGCTAAAGACCAACACACAAAAATCACACGGTTCCTAAGGCAGAAGTGTTTCAGCACCTGTTTCCCACATTCCTTACAGACTGGCCTTCCCCGATTGTACGACGCTCTGGAGCGCCATAAGGGGACTGCTGTTGGCTTCGCTTCTTTTCTTCATACAGCTCGCATAGATGTTTCCTGAGGGCCTAGTACGCTATCGTTTTACTGGGATTACAGTGGTGAATAGAAAAAAGAAGGCCCCTGGTTTCAGATCAGAATCTAGTAGGGAAGATGGAAGATTTAACCAGCACTTTTAATAAGGAGCTTGCGCTAAGTAGGCACTCAGTAAATATTTGTGTAAGGAAACCAAAAGTATGTTTCTGTGCTTAAACTTATGTAGCTCTAACTCTGTAACCAAGGTCTGCCTAATATCATCAAGTAGACTAGACAGTTCTTTAGAATGCGGTATTGGTAACTGTACTGGGTTGGAAGGTAGAGGCTTGCAGTATTCTTCCCCCACCCCCAGCCATGCCACTAACTAGAGTGAGCCTCTGGGTCCCAGGTTTCTCAAAACTGAGTATGCTCTTTAGAATGATGAGGTGAAAGAGAGTTATAAACTGAAAATTCTGTACTGGTACCTAGTTACTGTTGTTTATACTCAAAATTTAGACTTCTAGAATTGTGTATGGAAATTAAGAAAAATATGTAGACTGTCAAAACAGTAAGTTACTGGAGAAAAACCTGAAGCTTAACTAAGAAACTTATGATCAGTTAAAAAAAAAAAGAGGTTTAGAATAAAAAATCCAGGTACTTCATTTCTGGAAATTGTAAGAATAGTGGCAAGAGTCCTGATAAAATGGCTTTCCCACAGAGAGAAAGGTTATGAGTCCTTTATGTCCATCTGTAGTGTTAGCTGCCCGATTGGACCTCATGTTTCTAGTGTGCTTTTGCAAACATACTCAAGGCAGCCTTCTAGATTCATGTCTGGAAATTGCCAGGAATACTTTCAGCTGACCAACTATCCATACTCATGCCTTTCATACTATAGATTGGCGCTTTACCTTGAAACCTGAAAACAGGTAGTTCTAATTGACAGGAAGAGTTTTCGTTCTTCTTTTTTTAACCCTTATTTGCTAACCACCTGATTTATTTGATGTTCAGCTGTATTTTGTCCTTGCAGGCTTTGTGATCTGACATTGTTTTCACTATTCCTCTGCATATATTACATGTATCCTACCTAGTGGGAGGGAAAGTACTATCATTTATCTTAGTTTGCAAGCTGCTCTGGCCAATGGATTTCTGTGGCATTTACATTAACATTTTATTTTTCATTAGAAATACTTCCTTATGATTTATAAAACAGTTCATGCAAAATTCAGAAAATATTAAGATTTTAAAAAATTCATACATCTGCCACACGGAATGAATCACTTTTAACACGTTTACTTTTTTAAATTGAAGTATAGTTGATTTACAATATATTAGTTTCAGGTGTACAGCATAGTGATTCAGTATTTTTGCAGATTATACTTCATTTAAAGTTATTACAAGATAATGGCCATGATTTCCTGTTATACAGTATATCCTTGTTCTTATCTGTTTCCTATGTAGTAGTTTGTATGTTTCATATTTTAATGGATATTTACGTAGGTTAGATGATACTGAATGTAATATTTCCTCTTTTGTTCACTTACCACTGTTATAGTCATATTGTAGTGTTATTATAACTTCTTTATAAATGTAACTTTAGCTGTCTGCTTAATATTCCAGTTGTGGTGTAATAATTTTACATAATTATTTCCATGTTTGACTTTTTTTTGTTTCAAACTAGTTTATTTAAGGGTTCCAGTTTCACTCCTCAATGAAGTGAAAGTGAAAGTGAAAGTCGCTCAGTCGTGTCTGACTCTTTGCGACCCGTGGACTGTGTAGTCCTATAGATCTTATGTATTTCTCACATGCTTCTTTGCTCTTTAGTTCATCTAGTTCTGAAGGGTTACCAAGTGTTATCTTGATCAGTCAACCATCTTCATAACAAGATTTGTTGATACATCCTGGATTTTCTGCTAGAGCTTCATTCATTTCAATTATTTCTCCTGATGGAGAAGAATAGAACTCTCTAGTAGCTTTTATGCTTTCCAAAGCATCAGAGTCCTCTTGTTCAATTTTTTCCTGACTTCAGGCAGACTACAGCAAAAACACCTCCCAAAGCTTCTTGTTCCCTATGTATTCAGAAGAATATTTATTTATTAGTGCCTATGATGACACAGCCTCTAGGTAACTTATTTAAGAGGAAAAGACAAGTACATGGGCTATATTAATACAGTGGAATAAGTTTTATCTCAGAGGTAGGTATCAGATGATATGGCAACACTCAGGGGAGGAGCATGGAGATGGGGATGGCTTCTTGAAGGAGGAAACCCTGGGCAGA